>NC_143019.1:5122362-5722362 GCF_055824585.1 Amblyomma mixtum
AACAACTCCGTCGAGCCGCTACTCCAAGAAGCACCACCGATGCGCCGGCCGTCAACGCCACCGAACTTCGGTCGTTAAGCCAGCTGTGTGTGGGCGAGGGCGGACAGGGAAGCCCGGGAAATTCGAGCGCTTCGATGTCACTCACGCCTCCTGCTCCTCACCTTCTTCGTGTCGAGAGAGCGATTAACTCGGCCGATCGCAGTCACACGGCGGGTGGTGTGTCGTTCCGACACGCCCAGGAACACGACTCCTCCAGCGGCGCTAGCACTCCTGGCAGCAGCGAAGCAATCGACGAAATCGAACTTGAGGTGCTTCCCTCACCGTTCTTTCTTCGCAAGCAGCCGAAAGCGAGCGGACGCAGTCGACGCCGGGGGAGAACCTCGCCCGAGATCCGGGGTGTGCCGCGGCGTGCGTCTGCTGGAGCCTTCTTCCTTTCCCTAACCAGAGCGAACGGGAAGGGCGTAGCAGCGGTCGAGCCTGAATTCCATGCGGCGGAGGGAAAGAGGCTCGTTCGCGTCCCTCGCTTCCTTGCAATGCTGCAGCCTCCCTCCTCCTTGAGACTTTTCCTGTGCTTCCAAAAACACAGCGGCTGGCGAAACTTCCATCTTCCGAGAGCCCTGCGCATGCGCTGGAAGAAGAGCCCGTAGTGCCATCTAGTGGGCCGAGGGAAAGATTTTCCCGCTTCTGCTCGCACACTCCCACGGAGAAGCGTGGGCGCGTGAAAGAAATTGGACGGGTAAAGCTGTTCCATGTATTTCTTCTTTTTTTTTTCTTGTGACCATGTTTCCTTTGTTATAAGCGCCGGAAGAGTGCGAAAGTCTCTGCAGATCGGTGGAAAAATGCAAATGCGTGCACCCGCAAGGCCGTACCGTGCACCTCATGGTAATATTCCCTGCTTTGCTGGCGAATATCGTAGTCGCAAGCCAACTTTCTCGGTGATCGCTTATCAAAATGAGTGGTTTGATGTTTTGGTAACTAACAGAACTTCTTCCTAAGCTTCCGAACAGTTCGGAATAATTTGCGAGAAGTTCGAATCAGGCAAGCAATGGTTTTTGTCGTTGACACTTTCAATAATACGGCCGACTCTGACTCCGCACGGCCTGCTGCCACTGTCAAGCGTGCGTTGGTTGCAATGTTGAACGTTGCGAATCGGTCACTTGAGGTCACGGTGTTCGTAAGGTTCATACATTACCTCCAAGGTTGGGTGGTGTGAGAGGGTTCAGATTGATTTATCAAAACCGAATTGCATGCCAAGCTCGGAGGCCATGGTCCATAGCTTTGAAATCTGTTACCAACTGATATGTGGCACTACTATATTCCTTCTCATTATCTGGAGTAGGAAGAAGTAACTATTTTGAGAGCATGATATGGGGGCCTTAGAGTTGCTAATTTACTGACATCATGTCGCGTACCCCCTAGTGAGGATTAATGGAAAGATTTAACAGGTTAAATCACCTTAGCAGTGTTGCCGCTAGCGCCTAGCCATTCCGACAAAGCGTTCGTTTTGTACGAATGCTCACGGGAACAGTGAACATTCGAACAAGAAATCGATCCATATCTTACTCGGTGCTATCACTATTCGTTCCGTATTCCACTCGGCTTTTAGCTACAATTTTGATATCCGATTCGGTAGCATCCGAATCAGATTCATAGCCGATTCATTTCCGCAAAAGAACCACTCGCACACTCCTAGAAACTACGGACCAGGACGCGATTCACCTACCTCTTGTAGAGAGAAGTCATCACTTGCGGATAAAATAGTAATAAATTGCCGCATTCTTAAAGCCTTTGATTTTTCATTCAAGCATTCAGCGCATATTTTCACTCTATCCCTTCAAGGGCTGGTGCACTTCGTGCGGTTTATTATTTTGTCTTGTGAAGCAGAGCTTGCCAACCGAAAAGCTTAAATCCACGCGTCACGGCAGAAGAGGTAATTCCGTCCGTCTGCAAATGTTATTTTAGTGCCGGGAGATAATTTACCCAGAAGGATACGTCCAGGGAGGGGTTTGTTTAGACAAAAAAAGGTGTAGATGTCGCCCTGAGGGATTTCTATCTGGTCGGCTTCTCTGCACTGAGGAAGGGGAGGACGAGAGGAAATAGTGTTGTAGTAGGGAAAGTGGTTGGCAATCAAAGATCGGGGCCATATATTTTTCCATTGCAATTATCTCTGCTTGTTGACAAAAGCTTATGACCGAAGGTACAGTGCCCAGATGAACTCCAAAGATGACCACGGAAATTTATATAACGAGAAGAGTAAACTGTTTTCTACACTGGTGGTAAGCCTGCGTCTGAGAATAGACATCCGCTTGAAACTGAGTGAGAGAGAGAGAAAGTGTAAAAAAATAAGATGCGAGTATGGCAACCAGAACAAGGTTCGGGTTTGCTGCCCTGCGCTCGTGTAGTGTAGGATAAATTGAAAGGCAAAAAGAAAGGAAAGGTACATTTAACAAGCTGGACTTCTGGACAAGCTGAAGACGAGCTGTACTTCGTAACTCAGTGCCAGTTGCTTTCGCGTCATCATCTGCGAAGGGGAATAGAATGTGCCTACCTCGATTGTACTTTCTTTCTGGACAGAGCTCAATAAGCTTATAAGAGAGCAAATATTTTTTTCGTTGGGTGGTTTTGCTCCAAAACTGATAGCTAAGGACTGCAAAGTACATTTAAGTTTACAGGCAAGATGCGCTTTGACTCGCATCTTCGCTCAAATATTATTGGCGGGATCAATTACGCTTGATAAAAAGAAAATGTTACGAAACACGGCACTAAATAACAATCTCGCAGTAATCAGGTCGTTTGGCGCTGTTTAAGCCTGTTGTACGTATGTGGTGCAGGCAGGGGATTATTATTTTTATTTCCATTTCGGTTGCCCCAACCTATTCTTTGTTGGTGGCGCTAGAATGCGGCGTTGATACTTACTGCATTGTACAAGAGGTACCGGTCTTGAAAACGAAGAATGGCGACAATCTTAAGTACAGTATTATAAATAGTTATAAAAAGACAAAGTCAACATAATCGCATAGATGCGAGATAGCTGGTGTGTTGTGGAGTGAGCATTTGGAGACGTCGCCCGTATCCATTGTCACTCACATACAACTGGCGATGAGCAAGGAGCAGACTTCAAGGATGTGCTGAAGTCCAATAAATATTGCCCCATTTGCAAAAGTGACTGTCTACCGATTGTCGGGCTGCACTTGCAATGGATTTCATGTGGCTTTTCCATCTTGCCACTCTCCCCTCAGAGTACGTAGCAGCACACAATCCGAGCGTAAATACTGGAAAATTATATTCATTCATTCATTCATTCATTCATTCATTCATTCATTCATTCATTCATTCATTCATTCATTCATTCATTCAAGTGTCTGACGTAAAATGAAGGCTTGCAGATGCAATTCTTAACGTTACCTTGTTATATAATATGCTCCATTCACAAATAACATGCATCTGCACTGCGTTTCAAACGTAATGAGTGCCCACACAGAAATAGAAACAAGAACCAAAATTAATTTCCTTCGTGCTCAAACCCAATTGGATACAACCACCTTGGGAAAAGACTTTCACGGTGAGAATTACAAGCCAAATCTCATGCTGAAGAGAAAGGAAAAATTTTCTCGAAGACGAGAAAACTATTTGCAGGACGCACGGGCAGCGTCCCGGGCAGACACGCTAGACGGTGCATATTTTCGGAGAGAAGAGAAACGTCTGGAACACTGCCACTGTACACGCGTTGCGTTTCGGGCCGCCGAAAGCATGCGGCTTGGAGGAGTGTAAGGGAGGTTGAGAGGGATAGCCTTTCGCTGCTTCATCGGCCAGGAATGCTCTTTCCTAGCCTCCCGCGAAGTGAGAAATGTGGGCTTGCCGGCCGCCAGCCTTGAGTGATGCACGACTCACCTCTATGGCGTGCCGATACAGTCAATGAGAACACTCGGGGGCTTCGCTGTAAAAACAAAACAAAAAGGCAATGTGTGGTGTGGCTTACGCGCTGGTGCCCACCGAAAGAGGACCAAAGACAACAAACTACTGTGGTGCCTATTCTTTCTTCGTCCTTCGTTTCTTTCCAATGTTTTCTTCTAAGATGCAGAAGAATCTAGCTCAGTTGTCTTGAGAGAGAGAGAGAAAGGAATTTTAATGAGGGAAAGGTGGAGAGGTCGGCCGGTGGTAACATGGCCCTGGCCTGCTACTCCACACAGGGGAAAGGGAAGGGGAAGAAAAGGAAAGTGCGAATGAAGGCTGATGATGGCATAATACAATGAGTTTCTCGGGTGATGTCTACACACACACACACCACACACACCACACTGGCTGGCACTCGCATCGCGGTGAGTAGACGCACATAAAACTCATAAAACTGGTTTCAAAAGCATTCGAAGAATATCGTCCTCTTGCGTAACGCAACATCCATTGTTGTGGAGAGTGACCACGTTCCGGATTGTCGTTAGATTTGAAGTAGTGACACAGTGCGTCCCTAATTATGATTTCAGAATGTTGTTGTGCACCTTGTAATCCAAAAATTGTTGTTTTAATGGTAGCATTTTCTTTACTATTGCCGTCACGCCAGTTTCGTAACTACAAAACTGGATCAGCTGGGTTGCAGCAGTTTTCCCACCGGGACAAGGCGAGTTCGTTTGTAACCACCCGAGATGGGTGAATAGAGCAGAAAAAGTAAAGAGGTATGCAACCACCTAATTTGTTTCTGTTAATTATGCGTTATCTGCACTACTTTGCATATTATCTCCATTTCTGCAAGAACGCCTGCGCTAGCAGGCCACACAAGTTGCCATTGGGCACGATTTTTTTCCGTAGCTCCTTCAGATATTTGTTTGACTCGGAAAATAAGCATTCGATTTATATTCTGCACATATATCTCTAAGTTGCTGGTCTAATGTATCTAATACAATTCCGAGGCCCGTTTTCTCTTGCTGGTTGGAACCTGTTATTGTAAACTCATTTATTTTCTTTCATTTCCCTCTCTTTTCCTCACTCTTGAGTGAACTCTAACCCTGTTTTTTTTTCTTTGCCGATTTGGGCTGTTGCTGCTCAGATACCTTAAATTCGCAGCAACCGAAAACAAGCCCCCGAGTCAAATGCGGTACCAGTTGCTTCCTCCCACGCTCACAAAGCGCGCCGTGAGAATGCCAGTCTTTGCAAGGAAGCACTTTTCGCAGTGTAAGAACCGCCGGCAGCGGAAGAACTGCAAGAGTTGGGTATTCAGAGGAGGAGAATGAGGGCGTACGGCAACCGTTCTGCCTGTAGTGCGAACGTGGTTTCGGCGATGAGTTGCATTATTAATCTCACTTAGCCACCCATGTGCGCATACCCCGACTGCTGCTACAGAACTCCTGATATTACCTCAAGGCCCAGTGCTCGTAGGTTTTGCACTTGCCTAAGAGTTTGGTAGTCTGGATGCCTGGACTCACGAAGGCTGGAACCAAAATGCTGCAAGTGGGAACGCTCAGAATATGAGCGCTCTTTTTTGGTCTTGCAGTCAGTTTTATTACCACTGATCCAGTGAATTCTGCTCTCCCCAATTTCGTTCTTACTGAATATCAATCGTAACATCTGAATTTTTTTTAACTTTGAAACGCGTGTCTGCATATCGTGCGCAAGACCGGTAGTCGGGTTACAGCAGTCATTCGCTTCATTTTGAATCATAATCTAATTACAAAAAAAGAGAAACTTTTATAACTGGTTTCTCTAGCGTTTTCACAAAATTGCTAAAGCTTTCGCTCTTTTGTGGGGTGTAACAAAACATGTGGGCAAACACGAACTGTAATTCTTGTACTTGAGCATTTTTCTGACCCGTTACATTTAATCTATGTTGATTTTATTGTTAGGCTTCCCCAAGGGAAAAAGTGTATACGATTCGCCTGACGGCTTCGTTGGAGTGTTTGTTCTTTCACTAAAATTACTGAACCTCTAGAGTTAGGTTATTCAGTAATCTGATTCGTTAAAAGGGGCAGACAGACCTCCTTAGTTTTCTTCACTAAGAACATTGTTAACGTCATGCAGATGATTGCACCTTGCCCCTAAAAGTAATGGCTCCTAAAGGTAAATTAAAAAAAAGTAATTTTCCATAAAAGTAATGGTAGGGTTGGAGGCGCTTTAATGGCTGCGCGAATGTCATAAAAAGCAGTATCGGAGCAAGCTTAACTTAGAGCTAAAACAATTCTAAACATGCTCGTTAGATTCACTGCACTTCGGGATTCTCATTAACTCTGGCGCAACTGATATCGAAGACATATTACGCCGCAGTTTTCACTACCAGCACAAGCACGACTTCCTTGCGGACTGCAAGCTACCAAATAGGTAGGGGAGGCGAGTAAAATGCACAATTATTCGCGAGTTTCTAAACCAAAACGACTTGACAGCATGCACAAGACGAGCCGAATGACTTCTAGTCATAAAGACGACAACGGCGAGCGATGCACGGTATGAATGTTCGCAGCAACTTAAACCACAGTAGTGGCGTGTCTACGGACAAAACATGAACGAAGGTGAAGAGGCCTGAGAACCTGTCGTTACCTTGAAGCTGTTTCTTTCCATTTTTGCGGTAAAGGAACGTACTCATCGTGCTGCGTCCCAATGGCTGCTTAAGACCAAATCGTTATCTTAGTCTTTTTCTCCGCCTGATCCGTTTCTCGTACCTCGTTTAAAGATTGCTAGTCTGTCGGCGACATCAATGTTATCATCAGCCCAGCTACATCCCCTTCAGGAAAAACAGCCTCCCTCTTGCCCTCTCCGATTCATCCCCAACAAGGAAGTAGTGGCCCCGTTATCCCTCCAAATCTCCTAATCTTATCCGCCTACCAGACCATCTGCGCCGTGTTGCTACGCTTGCCTTTTCTTCAATCTACTCTGTTACCCTATGGATTGTTCTGGCATCTTCTCTTCTCATTAAATGAACTGCCCATGCTCATTTTTCGTGCATTTAATTAAGTGACCAAAGTCTAGTATAGTTTCCCTGACCCACATTGCCGTCTTCCTCTTTCTTCAAATTATAAAAGTCATTTTCCTCTCATTTGCGATAGTCTCTACTGTGCCATCCTACAGAGTGTCAGGTCTTATGTAATCCGAAATTTAGATCTTGAAACCTTCACAAAAAAGACATTCTTATCTTGGGGCTCCGTGTCTGTTAGAAAAACGTTTGACAAACGGCGACCTGAGAGGGTGTAAGCTGAGTAATGACCAAAGGAATAAAATGCTAAAATAAAGCGCAAATATATCATAAAGTGCCTCTGTAGGTTGTTTTACAACGCTGCGACGTTGATAAACGACTAGCCTTTATATGGATCTCCCAACCGTCCTATCTCAAAGAAGGGCTCGGCGCACTTTGTGCATTTTTTTCTCGAAAACTATGCTTCTCTGGTTGCTTATCTGCTGAATATTGGCTTACATCTTCACAGCATGTTTCACGCTCACAAGAAAAAAGACACTTCCTCCTAATACCAATTCGTCTAAGTCACATACCTTGGAAATTCTTCTTTCTCTTACATACAATTCTCACGTTCTTTTAAACTTTGCGATTTAGTCTTTCTTCTCACCAGCTTCTTATAGCAGGCAAATTGTATTTTTTTTTTGGTTTGCTGCAGCATCCGCAAAGGTGCTCATATAGCACCTTGGCACGCTCTTGAGCTATCGCAGTCCGTTTTTACTCATTTTGACTCACCCCTAAGAAATTATTGCTTGCGATCATTTAACCAAAAGTACACGTTTTTCCTGCCACACGGCAACTTTAATAGATAGTTAGGTACCTTTTTATTTCGCCTAGCTTTTCTTATTCGATCATTTTGTTCGCTTCATCACATGCGATGGCTTAGCTTTTCTTATTCAACTGTTTTGTTCGCTTTATCACGTACGAAACTTTGTTTGCATCAGAAATTTGTTTTCACATCATAAATGCAGGTAAATCATGAGTGAACGAAGTACCAGTACTCAGAACAAAGCATGAAATGATTAGAAGCCATTGAAATGAAACATAGCGCTCATTGTGGTTACCGTTTGTAGGTCTACCACATCAGCATCATTTCTATAACCATTCCAGGCTCATTTTTGCCTTAACTGGGAAGATCTAATCTCTGTGCAAAATTATTGCCCTTGAAGGTCGTCTCTCATAACATCTAGCAGCAAAGCACCAAAAAATATCCTTAATTTTAAGACTGAAGCCAATTATATGTGTTAGGTGGACTTTTAATGTAAAATGGGGACGACAGCCGAGATCAGAGATACATCAAGCTAGAGAAAACTTAAATTTTGTTGCGAAAAAGTGTGAACTAGATTTTAAACGCACTCAAACCCAAGAAAAAATCATACTTCTCGAAACGTGCATGGGACACTACAAGGCCAGTGGTCAAGTACGCGCTCTTTTCTGGGTCGTTTCCTGCAATGGTGAGACAGGTATGTTTCTTAAAGCCTCAGAGACACTTGGACTGGTAGAACATGTACTTCATTCCTTTAGGGTCAGTTATCTTCCCTTTTTGTGTGCACACACGTTTGTATGGGCAAAACAATACTTCAACGAATTTGTTTCGAATCGCGGTGGAATTGAAGGCGAACGCCTTGTGCAGGTAATTACAGTTGTTCCTATTCTATGTTGCCTTGTACCCTTGAAATTGACTGATTAGCACTTTTTGTGTAAAGAGAAATAAACGCTTCTCACAAGGCAAGCTTCGATGGCCTTTCCAGCAAAGGCTCATGTTTTCAAGACAGAAGCAAAACCTGAAAAGATTAGCAAACCAGCTATAGGTTGCAGCTCAAAGGTGTAATTGTCGATCAACTTCAGCCCCCATCACTGAGCATGAGGTGGCTGAAGTGAGAGGTTTAAACCTAAAGTTGAGTACTCTGTTCATTATTCCAGCTTAGTCATTTATTTTATTCCTCTCTAAAAGAGCAATCGACACCTTCGTTCATCAGCAGCAGCCGGTTTTATTTATCTCGTTGGCAACCTTGGGCTCTGATTGTTGCTGCGTCTTTTTTATTGTGTTGGGATCTGAACACAAGATATATTTACCCGTTGAGAAAACGAAAGTAGACTAAGTCTTTACTAATAAGAAGATGTTCTGGAATATTGTTACCAGTTTATATTTTCTCTTCTTTGCTTTTAGATTTGTTTTTCTGAATCGCGCTGCGATCACAAGTTCTTGAAGCTCGCTCCTTTTGGACTGAAAACTTTCGCACGGCCTCCTTTGCCCCCAAGGACCTTAGCAGAAAAGGCGCAACACATATGCCGTATAGGTGAGCACTGAGCGCCTTTGCACATGAGGAGGTGCTTCTGAACGGCGTTCGCGGCGGCGGCGTGACAATGGGTTTTAGAGGGTCATATATCTCAACTGGTTACTTACCCACTTCTCACAGTACACTTGACGAATGGTAGAAATAAATGCTTGCTTTGGAGTCACACCTTCTACACTATTACAAAAACCACCGCCTTCGGACAAGCAAATGCTCCAGTGTGCTGTTCAAAATGCAGTCATATCTATTTGATTCTTCGATGCCCTTACGTAATGCAGGTGTACCATCAATCTCATATGTGCTCGGTGCGATACTTTAAATGGATTGAGAACAGAGCTGTGATTCTGCCTCATCTTTGCGAATGACTCCAAAGACAGTTGCGGGCAATTCCCTCAACGTACAAACGCTACAGAGAAACGTTTTGATTACAAATTGAAAAGTGGCCCCTAAGCAGAAATTGGCCTGGGAAACCAGGTGCGATGATCAGCCGCCTCATCAAGTGTAGGCTTCCTCCTGTGTAGGCTGTGTAGGATTAGAGATTATCCGAGAGGCATTTGCCCCGTGGTGGACTTACGGCTAATTATGATTATGCAGGCCTCGACAACCACTGCGTCTCTTTTTCGCTAATACCTACAGTAAATTGTCCTACCTTCGATACGTGCGTGCGTTCCCCGAGAACCATTATGGGGTCTTACCGTTTGCTCTACGCAAAGAATTCACAGCTTATTACTAGCTATCATGCCAGATTCCAATCGACTCTGTCCTCAGTTCAATTCATACATCTAAAATCCTCCATGTCTTCCTTTATACATCTCGTTATCATAGGGGATAATAATTTATGAATGCAGATAACTGAGCAAGTCGGTAAACACCCTTTGGCAATAACACAAGCGCTACAAACACAGACACAAAGTGAGAATACGGCGTTTACTCACAACTGGGAGGCTTATTTGACCGATAGTATTTTTTGAACCTGGGCTAAGCCTAGCGCAATATGCCTGAACAATCCCGGTTATAAAGAAAAGACTACTTCTTCACCGATGCCGTCACTAATCAAGGACGTAAGAGAAAGAACTTTTTGGACAATAATTTCGCCAGAAAGAGTGGGCAGAAAGAACCCCCACTTCTCAGCTTGTGCCGAGAAAATGAGCAAAACTCGCTAGTTGTCGCAGCTAATCCAATTTTTCAGAGTCACGTATGCAGGGTTGAAAAGTGGCCACGGTGGTAACTTTTCAGGCTTAAGAATAGAGCGCGAAAGAAAAGGCAGCGGGCGAAAAAATAATAAGTAATATCTTTTTTATGCTTTACAGTCGGAACACTATTGGAATTAGGTAAGGGGCAAGACACATCGAACCTACCATCGCCATCGTTGTATCTAGCAGTCGAATGTACGTCTCTGTAATTGTCGGTGGAGGTGCTAGCAGGGTGATGTCCGGGATGGTCGCCTTTGAGGACGCACCGAGCTCGGTCGTATGACTTAAGGAGTTCGGATGAGAAGCACTAGCAGGAACGGGTAACAAGCAAGAACGAGCACACTGACAAGTGCATACGTGGGTTTCAAGCTTAATTGTAAAAGCAGTGGTACAGCTTCTTCACTGCCGCGCGAATCACTCCGTATCTTCTAACCCAAAGTCGTTTAACGTTCCGAAGAGCAGGAAGCTATCAGAAGAGGAAGGCCATGCGTATTCCTGCAGTACTTTTTCCCAGCATATCAAGGCGTGACAGCTAACATTAAATATTGTATATCAAGAAAAATGTCTGAGGCACTTTTCTGCTCCTTTACGCCCTCAACACGGGATCTTGGCTTAGGGCGATGCCAGTGCGGAAAATCGCGGAGTCGTCCACAGCTCTCTCTCTCTCTAAAACTAAGCTGACACCAGAAACAAAAATTCCAGATGGTCATTCCAACTGATACGGAAGTGTTAGTTAGCATTATTGCTCTCCCTGAACCACGGAGCCGCGGGTATTGGCGGGTCCAAGCCGTGCAAGCGCCTTGCATGATCCAGTCCGTCAGACACTGTGTGACATGTCGTACCCCCAGTGCACTCTCCGCCAACTGTCGCTTCCCGCGCTCCCTTCTCCTTCCGTCTCCCACTTTTATTCTCTTTCTGCTCTCTTGATAGTGGAGAGGCGGACCTGCCTATATCTGCAGTTTACCATCTGCCAATCGAGGCTTCAGACAGAAAGGCGGACAGGCAGATATTGCTGACGTGGGGGCGAAAATGATAACGCGGTAATATGCGGAAAAACGGTTCTCTGCCATGCTCGTCTCAGTGCATTTTATCAAATTGTTGACCTCTGTGCCTACGTAGTTAGACCTCGTTTGCTGAAATGCGTCTGGTTAGTATTGGAGCAGGCAGCCATCTTCCTATCTCTGTGTGCTCAAAAGGAAATCTGTAACTTCGACCAATATGATTTTTTTAATCGCAACATTGCAAGGTCGAAGATGTGAAGCTGCAAGAATACAGTGCTCTAATGGAGAGCCTACCAAGTGCTCTTACTCACTGCATAGTATACATTCGACTCAGCGTTTTCATATGTCAACTAGACATCGAATTTTATGGTGCGACGCACGTTATTCGGAATAAGCAGAGGAACCATATTTATTTGCCTAAGAAACTTGGCTAGATTCAGGCTTGCATCAACTCAGGCTTGCATCATATATAACTTAGGAATAAATTGTGAGCGACTGCATATAACACAGCCTTCTGGCAAGTTTGAGTTTCAGAGACGTGATTGAATCTCTGTGAATGATTATTATGAATGAAAGCTACAGTTTGCCCCAGTGCACACCCATGATGACTTTGGCAAGCTGTCCAAATGGAGACTCCTTTTTTTGTGGAATTTTATGCAGTTCTTAAATATATATGAGGTTAAAGCACGTTCAGAAGTTGGCAATAGCGTAAAGACTGCAGATGCCGCAAAGCCCCACAGACTGCTAGACCTGCGAACATGGCCATAGCAACACAGACTAGCGAAGTTGGAACCAACGGAGATGCGTTCTAAAAATCTCGTTTGCATTTAAATGGACTCAGGCCTTTAGCGAAGCAACATTCTATAGTTGCAAAAATGGACAGGGTTGAAGAAGGGGTTCAGAATATATATTTCAAAATTTTACTTTCTTCATTGGGTACGCTATAGTAGGCAAAAAACTACTTTTTCTCACTCGCCCTATGAGCTCTGTCACGACTTCCCAACGAAATGTTTTCGGCTTGGTGCATGAAATATCGAGTTCTTCTACAGTCCCTATTAGCGTTACAGATAACAGTCTTTTATTTGCAGCCGTTCTTTCTTCGCCTTGGCGGCAGCAACACTGCACAGGCTCTTTCATATCAGAGAATTTATTCTCTCCTGCCAGCGATATAGATTCTTTTTCAATTCCATTCCCCTTGAAGCGAGTACCCTTAGCGACATTTTCAATGCTGTTTTCCTCACCTGGAGAGCCGACCTTTCTGCTAATTATAAGGAGTGCTTGATAATTTAATTTTTGATTTTTGGGTGCACGATTCGATCTTGTTACAGTTTTGTGGGAAGTGCTCAGTAGTCGATAACACTGAACGATATTTGGCCAACCCCAGTGTCAGTAAAGACCTCAACAGGGCCATCTTACAACTGAAAATTTATCAGCTGATTTGTTCGTCCAAGTATCAATGAAATGATCCAAAATTCAAAAGCGTCAGTCATTCATAATAGGCCGGCTGTCTCTACTACAGCCTATTGTGAGAGACAACACCTACAACAGTTAGGATAGCGGCTCTTTCTGCCCTGGTGGCGCTACGCTCTCGTTGCTAACAAAGCCACATGCTGAAATTTTGTTTCCTCTGAACCTGAACGGCTAGGGACAACTATTGCAGTCTGATCGTCGGGAACATAACATTGCTGTTCATGGATAAGAGAGTCCAAGCACAGCGCAAAATAATGCAACGTACTCAAAACGGCGAACGTCGTTAAACGGGGATAGCTTGAAGAGGCCGGCTCCGGAATGAAATGGGAAATGAAATGTGTGGAAAGATTAAGAAGCTAAGTGTTTAAATTTGAAGAAACATAACTAGCAAAATAAACCGAATTTTGTTCCGGGCCGCCGCGGTGGCTCAGTGGTTATGGTGCTCAGCTACTGACCCGAAAGAGGCGGGTTCGATCCCGGCCGCGGCGGCTAGAATTTCTTTGGAGGAGAAATTCTAGAGGTCCGTGTACTGTGCGATGTCAGTGCACATTAAACAACCCCAGGTGGTCGAAATTTCCGGAGCCCTTCACTACGGCGTCTCTCTTAGCCTCAGTCGCTTTGGGACGTTAAACCCCAATAAACCAAACCAAACCAAACCGAATTTTGTTCCTTCGTAATGTTCTTTCACGCGAGGTAAACATTCCAATACCTAATTGTGTTCAAACTTCTACCACCACACGACACACTGCGAAACCCACACTGCAGCCTATCTTTGCGCGAACAAATTCATTCAAGTAGAGCTTCTTCCCCCGAACCATCTCCGATTAGAACTTGCTCCCAGAATTCCTTTTCCAAAATATTAATTTTAGTAACGCATTGGAAGAACATTTCCTTGGTTAAGCTGTCTCATTTTGTATTGTAATTTTTAATGCTGTTCTTTTTCTACCCTAGGTTATCACCGAATAATGTTGTGTGTTGTATTTTCGTTTCTTTGTGTGTGATTTTTATGTTGTATGTTCCTCCGGCTTGGACCATATAGACCTGCAGTGTTTTTAAATAAATAAAATAAATAAATAAATGAACCTGCTGCACTTTATCAATAATATCGCGATCCTGCCAGCTAAGATTAATGAAAATAGAGTACGACCCCGATGATTACTGCAGGGTTCAAAAAGCACTAAGCATCCGAAGCGTGCCCCTTTTTTGAACGTGGCAACGTTCTAAAGCAACGTTTAGGGGGAAAAGCAGAAAACACACAATGCTCTTAGTAGCGACCCTCGGTAAAAATACATTTAATAGCATCAAAAAGAAAAACAATCATGGCAAAGCCGAACAATGTCCTTCCGAACCTTCCAATGCACTGTCGTCGGCGTACAGGTGCGCTGAACGCAAGAAAAGAAAGTAAAGGCCGTCTGTTTTTCGAAGGCTACTATCACTGTGAATATTTCGGCGTTTTCGAGTATGTAATCTTGATGCATCCAAACATTGCGATGAAAACACCACGCCTCAATAAGTGCTACATTGCAATGCGTACCTGCCCAGTATTATCGAATGTTATCCATTCTTAACAAAGCTCGAACGTTGACCATATATAGGTTGTGCATGTCTCGTACTCGCCTAGGCATTCTTTTGTTCTGGAGGACAAGTGGCGAATACTTAATTTCACTATAATGGGCGGATACTAGCGGCAAACCGACGTTTTCCAGCCCCCAGCAGAAACCTTTAGCACAAATAACCTTCCATTAAATTATTAAGAACGCTAGTAACTATTTCAACATAATGACAGAGCTGGGTGTGTTGCGTTGAATTTTCTTCTACACAGGACCGGGTGGCAACAACCTTGAGATTTAGAAAAGCACGAAGGATATCGAAGTCTTGTGCTTCGTGGTGAAAGTTAGAAACGAAAATGGCACCGAACACTACGGCAGTGTACAGGAAATGTGTTTACCGCGAAGGTGAATAGCAAGGTCACTGACACCATGCTGAGATCAGAGAGCGGTAGTGCACAGTGAACGAGCCGTTTGCGCTAGCGATGCAACGGCAAACGCGAATGGAAAAAGTAATGAAACGAGACGGGGCTTCGCATTGCCAAAAAACAACAGCTCTGTAAAGGAAGCGCCGATAGCCGACGGCTTGGAAGTGCTGCAGAAATCTCATTTTGCAGCCGTGTAGGAGGGACGAGCTTTTGTTGGAGGCAGCATGGGGGCTGTTGCACTCCGCTAGGCAAAGTTCATGGACCCGAACAGAGAAAGCGAAGGAAATTGTTATTTCTTTCATTGCCATTATAATGGCCTTTTTTTTGCTACCTTACCAAGCAATCCTTGAACGTAAGAAGCAGCGACACTAGCAGTCTTGCATGGTTCGGTGCCATATAACTTGGCACGGTGGGCAAAGAGTGAACTGCAAAAACTGCAAAGAAATGGTTAACCTAAACAAGGGAGTAATGACCGGTATACCAGAAGCTTTAGATTTTTGCGTTGCCCAACGTGAGCTCGCTTTGCGCTCATTTAGCGCCATTCGTTAGGAGAGAGCTCTGCCTTATGCTGTCGTTCAGTTTTTATGGCATTCTTCCTTCCCTCCCTTGCGCTTACTTCGATACAGGGATGATGAAAGTTCCATAGCTCTTCGCCAAATGCTTTGGAAGCTAAGGCCTTCATATTAAAATTACAACCTTTAGACGCGTTATATCACCTCCTTATGAAAATATATTAATGATGGAAGTGACGCAGCGCTTCTGCCATGCCTTCCATGCATTAATGTAAATTTCAAGTTCATCGCTAAGGACATCTTATGACTAGTCCAAGGCGTCAGATTTTCTCTTGTGTGCATATTTCGTAAATAACATGTTTTTATTGCGCAGTTCAGCCGCTAGAATCTCTATACCTTGTATATTTGCAAATATAAAAGCAGTTTGCACATGAACTAGTTAAAAGAGGGCCTTATACTGCTCATTTCACTTTGCGATTAATACCTTGTCCTCCGTTAGAAAAAATAAAATATTTGAAATGTAAACTAAACCTGTGTTTTAAGCTGATAAAAGGTTGTTATCTACTGTACTTCAAGTTATAAAGAGCACGCTCTAAGAATTCCCACTTTGGGAGGGAAATGTTGCTTAAAGCATTTATTGTTCAGTTCAGGCGTCGTTTTCGGCGTCGGCGCTGTTTACCGTGCGCAGAACGTCCTCACAAATCCCCTGAGAGGGAACTGATGAGGCAGGTGGCCCACCTCGGTGACGTAACCTTATGGCGCCATCGCAACCTGCCCACTGGATTGTGAGCGAACTGCGCACTGTGGCCGGTGGCAGTTAAATTAATGATTGGTCGCGACAGGTTTTTCGCGAAGATGAACCTGGGCCGCACAATCACCAACAGTGGCAGCACCTGCCATCGAAGGGTAGCGCGCATCGCTTAACCGCTGCACTACTTCTCCAGGAGCTGTATGAGGATTGCCAGGGATCGACGAATGTTAATTAGTAATGACCAATTATGTATATAGGAGCATTAACTCATTAACGCTATCCTGTCATACCCTTAAGGCGGAGCTCAAGTGTTCCCCTGTTTTTCTTTTTTTTTGGAGGAGGAGAGCACAGACTGGATACAGCCGACAATTTGTCTTTTTTTTTCTCATACATGCATGAAAGCATGGCTTTATGAGTAGGGGAAGATGGAAGGGGAAAATTTATTTCTAACGTTCAAAACAATATACTGAAACTCAATGTGCCTGTGACGGACATCTTGAGAAACCGTATTTTGTTTATTTTTTCCCAAATATTCTCAGACGTGGGGACAAAAACATATTTCGCTGCGCATTAAGGACTGTACGGCTTTGAACAAGTTCGACTGTACGCAACAGCTAGCAAGCGTTAGCTTACGGCTTCGTTGTGTTCTGGCACACGCTGTTTGGCAGAGTTAAAGCGTTTTAAATAGTACCGAATTTCATGCTAATGATTAGCTTGACACTGCCTGCAGAGCTGGAAACACTGACGAAAAAAAACATTGATATTGTTGATGGTAAATTCCCACTGACATTAGTAAATAACGTTGATGGTGTGTTTCCTGTTAATGCGAAAGCACTATCTCAAAAGGTCGACCCGGCTCACCAAGTTTGTGTGAAGCTTGACCTTGAGGGTGACTTTAAGAAAACCATAAATAAATAAAAAACAAATGCTGACATGACTGGGATTCGAACCCAGGGTGGCACAAAACGATCAGCTTCGCAATCAGCTTCGCAACAACCATTCATACGTAATCCAGGTTCTTCACTGCGCCAGACATTACATACAGCGTTTCCATCATATATTTGTGACGTGTATTTGGTGTTCTAAATTTGAGCTCATGCGGCGTGATAACCTCTTCAGGTCTCTCTGTGCAGGAGGACTGGGCCTAGTGCACCGGCAACTGAGACAGTTGGTTGTCCGTTTCTTCTTTTTTCGCGATTGTTCCCGTCCGATTATTAGAGCATTCTTGCAGGTTAACTTCATGACTCTACTTTCGAACTTAGTAATTTCTTCCAATTTTACTGAAAGCCCCTGTTCACTGGGTTTTATGCTGTCGCCGCAGCGAATCACGCCTGGTGGTAAACTGCAACACACGCTCGCGCATATCGTCGTCTTCATCAACTAATGGGTCCAATACACACACACTGCCGCTGTGCCTTGCACATTGCTGTCTTGATTAACTATTAATACTACTTGAATGAAGAAGATGATCATGCGCTGAGGCCAACGAAGACGAAGGTCGTGAGGCGGCCCGCGGACGTTCGTGCAGGAGACCCGCTCCTTGTGACCCTGCCTCCTGTCCCGCTCTGTTTAACTGAGTACTTGTGCGAGAGTCTTTGTCGCCGGCGCTTCCCACGGCTCAGTAAACCACCGTTCAATACTATGGAAAAAAATGCGAGGACACTTTGGCAACTAAAGCGCTGAGAGGCGAAAGCCGAGGACACTATGCCGTGACCACTTCCGGTGGATGTGACGTCACACCGTTCTAGTCGTTACATCGATACTAAGTTTATACATCTTTCGGAGAACTTAAGTGTTAATTACGCTTAATTACACATTTTCCCATCTAATTTGACTCAAATCGAACGTTTTTGCGACCATTCTGTGATAGTTTTCGCTATGCCGTGACGACTTCCGGTGGATGTTGTGCCACTCCGTTCCCGG
This sequence comes from Amblyomma mixtum, assembly GCF_055824585.1. Taxonomy (NCBI): domain Eukaryota; kingdom Metazoa; phylum Arthropoda; class Arachnida; order Ixodida; family Ixodidae; genus Amblyomma; species Amblyomma mixtum. Next base: position 5,140,416 of record NC_143019.1, read on the forward strand.
GGCTATATCGACGTCCGCGTTATTTCCACGCAATTTCGACATTTTTGCCTGTAATTAATTAACTAATTTATCTACCGACATCAAACTTGGCTTCTAGGTTCATTTTTTCCTTTGCTATCTCAAGGAACCATTATTTTCTTCTGTTTTTTAGTTCCCGAGCTAAACGCATGTGACATGCTTTGTTAACGGACGACAGTGTGAGCCGTTAAAGGCCTTCGCTTTAGAATCAGCCGCAAGACGTGCCGACAATGCATCAAAACAAAACTTTGAGCGAACCACGCTAAACACGCGCTTTCGCAAGGCTACTCGCTTTAACTATATTAAAAGCTTACTAATTTTTTTAGTGCGTTTGCTTGTCAGATTTACGTACCGAATATTGAAATACCGCACTTTAAAGAGAACTTTCAATGAGGCACCTTCGGATTTCTTTTTACATCCAGAGTCTACTGTAAGCGACCTAATTTTTGCGGGTAACTAACTTTAGGGTTCTTTGCGGTTGCAGACAACTCACCAAATATTATTCAAGTGAATCATGCGGACAAAATATCGGCTCCTAATTCCTGAAACTAATATACTGAAATAGAGCAAGAAGTTCTACCTTTCAAGGCATTTTTACAAATCTAAGCTGCCTTGTGTAAATTCGTGGTTCTTTTAAGATGCAATTTCCTCAATACCTGGCCGGAATATTCGTCCTGCATGCTCTCTTTGCGCGCTTACTGTTCACTATACACTTCCAAGAGTCATGCTGCGTCAGTTGACTTAAACGTGTTTCTTAGGAGTCCAGCATACATGCAATGGGCGTGTCCATGAGAGGTCCGGCAATCATGTCTCGTCGAGTTGTTTAGTCTTGAGGAAGAAAATACATAATGCTTCCGGCGCACCTGTAAAGGCGTATACGCCTTATTCACAAAGGCGGCTATACCAATGGCCTTGTTGTCCTGATTTTGCGAAAAAGGTTTCAGCTTCTCTCAAATGAAATCCTTCGTAGCTTGCAGCCCCCATATTTTCTTTCGATACTCTCAGTTCTTGCAAATTGCCGAACTAGCAGTAGTTTTGTTTTGAAGGACACCAATTTTTCTACAAGAAGTTAAAACACGCCACACATCAAAAAATCTTCAAACTTTTGACTGATATCTCCTTACCTGAAACACCTTGAATGCTGAAAGTTTCCGGTCTCATTCGATTTTCCAATAATAAGGTCTTTCCCAATTTCGTTTATCTAACAAGAGTTTTTTATTACGCAGAACGGATGTTATATGTGTTAGCGCGTGGTGAGCCTCATGGGGGCGCGGAAAGTTTTCGTCTTTCTCATCTCCTTAGCATAACTCAGTGTTTTCAATAACTTTATAGCAAAAACAGTTTTATGCTTTTCTTCTGTAATATGACCTCATTACACCGCCACCACCGCCGACGTTACTCAAGCGGCAAAAATCTATTACAGCTACGCTTTAATGGAGTTTCATCCCGTACTCGGAGTTATGAATTGTAGCACCCACTGTACTTTTATTTACAGTGTTATAAGGGGCCTATGCATTTTAATAAGGTATAAAAGAAAAGGTTGGTTATTTATAATAAAGGTTGTTTGTTGCGTCTCTTTAAAGCTACGGCTTTGTGAGGAAAAATAGAAGTCTGGACTAATGAAAGGAAGCAACCATGAACGTTTGAATGTTTTCTTCAAACACTTTTTGTTGTCGCTATCGAGAAGAAAAAAACGTCCTCACACAGGCGCACAGAGTTTCTGTTCGAACGAATGGTCGGGTGTGTAAATGCGCATATTGCATAAAAAGAAATATGAGCTCCGAAGTGAATTACAAATGTTGTTGTTATTTGAAAACATAAGCAGCCTGTTTATCTGGAATTCAGTGGGAAGCGAATATATCACGATGAAAAACAAAATTCATCCGCATGCAAACTAGGCGGACCACCACAATATAGTCGGCCATGGACATGTGCGATTGTATGGGCACAGGCTGGGACACCGGCTTGGGCTGGCACGCGGGTGCGCATTTGAAGGCCGAACGTGCCTTTTTTCGTTTTATTTTTCGTTTCTATAGTGCTGTCCCAGTGACCTTGGTGCTGATTAAAATATGTGAACGAAGGGGAGGAAGCCACTATATGCCGCGCTCATCTTCCCAGTGTAATAACCAGAACGAGAGAGGAAAGTGGCCGAAGACAGAAAAAACCACAAAGAAAGAGTGGTGCACAGACAATATGAATGGAAATGCTGGACAAGGATAACGCACACAGCTTTGTCAGTTCATTTCCACTTACGTTTAGTTTGTTTTTTTGCGAATGTTTATTCCTTCAGGTTCCAAAGAGCACATCGAATATTCCCTCTGACTGCTTTCATCGCCTTTACTTTCGCTGCAGCGATAATTTTACGGACGGGCGATTTATTTCAGACCGACGAACAGCGAGGTACGTTTATTGCGTCAGCAGAAAAAAGCGAATTCAAGCAACCGGTGAAGAGAAATGAAGGAAAGGCTCCGCAGCTCTGTAACAACTATGAGCATTAACCGGAATTCCTCTGCTCTGTTTGTTAATTTTTTTGCAAGTTTATAATCATTTCCTCCGAAAAATGGAAACAACAGGCTTGAATGTCTTACGGGGAGAACGTTCCTTTCCCTATACCTTTATTTCCTGACGTAAATTGCCGATGCTGCACACCTGTCCTCAGAGCCCCGCTATCGCAAACTAATGTGCGCTGCAACGAGAGCGTGTTCAGTATAAACAATATCTAGATTGGACCACAGCACACTGGTTTTCCCTCCTCCCGAAAGTTCCTTTTGCAGCGAAAGAGCAGCAGAGAGTGTTGGCGTCAAACACGCATGTGCACTCCCTTGGGCATGAAAATTCGGTCCGAGCAAAGCCCGCAGAGAATGCAAAGCTCGGCCTTCACTCGGTTCGAGGATGAAAAGAAAGAAAGGGAGAAAGGAAGAACGGAAAACGAAAGGAAGAAATAAAGAAAGAAAGAAAGAAAGAAAGAGAGAAAGGAATAACGAAAGAAGGAAAGAAACAAAGGAAGGAAGAAAGCGAGAAAGAAAGAAAGAAAGAAAGAAAGAAAGAAAGAAGGAAAGAAAGAAAGGAAGAAAGAGAGAAAGGAAGAAAGAAAGTAAGAAAGAAAGAAAGAAAGAAGGAAAGAAAGAAAGAAAGAAAGAAGGAAAGAAAGAAAGAGAGAAAGAAGGAAAGAAGGAAAGAAAGAAAGAAAGAAAGAAAGAGAGAAAGGAATAACGAAAGAAGGAAAGAAACAAAGGAAGGAAGAAAGCGAGAAAGAAAGAAAGAAAGAAAGAAAGAAAGAAGGAAAGAAAGAAAGGAAGAAAGAGAGAAAGGAAGAAAGAAAGTAAGAAAGAAAGAAAGAAAGAAGGAAAGGAAGAAAGAAAGAAAGAAACAAAGAAGGAAAGAAAGAAAGAGAGAAAGAAAGAAAGAAAGAAGGGAAGAGAGAAAGAGAGAAAGAAAGAAAGGAAGAAAGAGAGAAAGGAAGAAAGAAAGTAAGAAAGAAAGAAAGAAAGAAAGAAGAAAAGAAAGAAGGAAAGAAAGCCAGAAAGAAAGAAAGAAAGAAGGAAAGAAAGAAAGAAAGAAAGAAAGAAAGAAGGAAAGAAAGAAAGGAAGAAAGAGAGAAAGGAAGAAAGAAAGTAAGAAAGAAAGAAAGAAAGAAGGAAAGGAAGAAAGAAAGGAAGAAAGAAAGAAAGAAGGAAAGAAAGTAAGAAAGAAAGAAAGAAAGAAAGAAGGAAAGAAAGAAAGAAAGAAAGAAAGAGAGAAAGGAATAACGAAAGAAGGAAAGAAACAAAGGAAGGAAGAAAGCGAGAAAGAAAGAAAGAAAGAAAGAAAGAAAGAAAGAAGGAAAGAAAGAAAGGAAGAAAGAGAGAAAGGAAGAAAGAAAGTAAGAAAGAAAGAAAGAAGGAAAGGAAGAAAGAAAGAAAGAAAGAAAGAAGGAAAGAAAGAAAGAGAGAAAGAAAGAAAGAAAGAAGGGAAGAGAGAAAGAGAGAAAGAAAGAAAGGAAGAAAGAGAGAAAGGAAGAAAGAAAGAAAGAAAGAAAGAAAGAAGAAAAGAAAGAAGGAAAGAAAGCCAGAAAGAAAGAAAGAAAGAAAGAAAGAAAGAAGGAAAGAAAGAAAGAAAGAAAGAAAGGAAGAAAGAAAGAAAGAAAGAAAGAAAGACGATGCACAATTGTAAGGTGATAAGAGTCTGCTTCCCCAATTCCTTATTTTGCGCAACCTTGCAATACTCATCTGTGGTGGCTCTTTGCAAGCGTGCGCACCGTCCCCTCGCAGCGCAGTATGTATTCATAGCGCGGGAGTCTTAGAGAAGAAGCAGAAACGAAAATGTAATATTTGCATGCTGGATAGTTGCTTAAAAAAATACCATACGTGCAGAAACGCGTACACAGTGCTGTTTTTGCTAGGCCCGGTGCATCCAGAAATATAGCAGTCAATGCGAACTCTAAAACCCTCGTGTGCGCCCAGCGAATTCGGAAGCGGCCGCCGGCTTTCCGTTCCTATATGTTTCTTCAAAACTTCCTTGCTTCATTTCAAGCAGTGCAGCCTTCTTGAAGTTGTTCTAAGAAAATTCCCCCAAAGACTCGCGGGAGGAGTGGACCAATGTTGCAATATACATTTTAGATGCAAGGACAATGTTTTCCGCCCCGGAATAATGGTCTTACCGACGTTGAACACCGTACACTTTTAGGCTGTGCGTGCAGCTTGTGCCACAAACAGATCGAAAAAAAAAACATACAGCCAAGGATGCTTCGAAGGTAGAATATTTTTCATGAATGTAATAACGGCAATGCTTGCGCACAAATTCTAAGACGACAGTGCAATAAAAGGTGGATAATCTTAGCGACTACGGAAACAAACACACTGAATGAAGCACATTTGGAACCAAAAGACAGTAGCGGTGCTTTAGGCAGGGATTATATTATTCAGACGTAAAAAAACAATTAGAACGCTCGTAAGCATAGTAATAAAAGGGTAAAGAAAGCAGAATGGGGGACTTTTTAAAGTCTTAGAAAACCGACAAGTTAAATCACAGTTAATTCGCAATTACTAAACCAATATTTTTAAATCGTGTTTATGTTCATAATGGTATTGCCCAAGCACCAGTCGTCTTTATTGATAAGGCTCCGGGGATTGCTCTATGAAAAATAAGCCGCAACAAACAAAGTTCTGCTCAGTACATGTTGCAAAGGTGTAATTCACGAAAATATTTGGTGTCCTGCCTGTTGTGTGGCACTGATTACACATTGTGAAAACAGTGCCGGCAAAAATGATTCATCAGTTTAGCAACAACATCGACGCAACATTATGCGCGTCTGCGGATGAATGCATTCTATAAAAAGAAATTAATAGTCCTGCCGGCCAAATAGCGTTAGACAACTAGCCACTAGTAGAAGGCTCTGGACATGGAAAATATGATATGTATGACTGTCAATAGAAATAAACCTGCATTAAATTGTGCTTATCGAAATGGAAAAGAAGGCATTCACTAAAGTGGAGCAGTGCAGGTACCTTAATGTTTTTTTTGCCAAGGACTTGTGGTGGAACAAGCAGGCGACACACATTACCACAAAGGCGCATTCTCCATTTCACACGGTAGGGCATCCCCTTCGACTTACATCAGCAGAAACTAAACTTCTGGCATACACTTCATTAGTTCGTTCTGTGACAGAACACAGTGTAATTAGCTAGCTGCCCTACACTAAACAATATATCAGTAATTTAGAGAGTGCACAGGTAGAAGCTGTCAGATTTATTTTTAATAAATGCAGTGGTCATGAATCACCCACACTTCTCTGTAAAAGGCCTTCCTCCGTACGATCCATACATGAGGCAGATTGATTCGGCTTTAGTTTATTCTCTTGCTCCTGAATGACTGCACGAAACGTTATAAGAATAGATGCCTGCTAGTGCCAAGCACCCGCGTCAAAAGAAAGCAAGCAACATGCGATACATATAACAGACAGCAAATTCCTTAGTTTATGGTTCAAATTTTCTTAGTTTAATTCTTGCATATTATCCGAGAGTACAATTTCTTGCCTTTGCAAACTAGAAACCACAAGTCACCTGCAACATCTGTGCCGCAGTAGACACCACGCTTTGAAAATTCTCGACGCCAGCACTGCCATGCGCAACTAACGGGCTTATGGGTAACCGAGCGAAGAAGCTGCTGCTTCGCTGTTTCCTTTTTTTTTTTTTCCTAGCTGCCTGACTCTCATGCGATCCTGATGTCTGATAGCCTCGAGGTTGGTTGGGCTGGGGAGGTCTCAATGAAGGATGGACATCAAGCCACCTAGCGCTGTCGAGAGGACCCACAATATGTTTAAACCTTATCCCTAACTCCTCCACTCTTTGTCTTACGACAAATAAAAGTTTGTTCCTCATCCTTCTCCAGCCTCAATGTTCGGTCAAGAATGTGTAATAAAAATATTCTGTAAATTGAATAGCAACTGAAATCCTTCTTTTTCACGAGCTAGTCTTCGAACAAAACACCGTGTGCTTCATCGATGTTAAAAATAAAACTTTAAAGGGTTCCGTAAATGATTTCGATGGTTGATATCTAATGTAGCAAGTCAGTAGAGGGGGGTCTTTCTGAGCATTCGAGTCGAAATAAAAAGCCCCGTGTTTCCGAAACAATCTTTTTTTTTTTTCAAGATTGCTGCTCCCAACCAATTAAGGCGACACCTCAAAGAGCGTTCTTAGCCAACCCTTCCCCCCTGACGGCAGGGGGGAATTTTGAGCGAGCCACCTCATGCGGCCTACCGAAGTTACGTGGACGGGACGAGGCCAGGCAGGTAATGGTTCCAACCTGTATTCTTTGTTTTTTCTTGGTTCGTTGCCGCGTGTGAGTTGAGGGATAGACGCGGAGCTTGCGTTTTAATAGCGGATACGATAGGTTTTAATGAAGGTAGTTAAAAGTTATGTGGTGCGGTGATTAGTGATGAAATACCGACTTCTCCAGCGATTTCGTATCCCACTGTAAATATCGTTTCATGGTCCGTTTTATTTACTTGGATGGTTAGTGATGATTTTCGCGCAATTGCCTGGATGATTCCACGTTAGAAATAAATTCAAATATGAAGATATTTGAGCATGCTAGCGCCATTTGGTACCGCGGTCTGGTCACGCTGGACCTCGGTCTGAAATCTCTTCAAAATAGCCTGCCTCATTTTTTTCTCTAGGATTGTTCACGTCCAGCGAGCCTCACATTCATGAAAAAAGGTAAATTTACTGACTTGTTATTCCGCCAAAAGAACTTTTGCCCTACCCTTTCTGATAACATTTGTCATTACAAACATCTTGTCACGCCTCAAACAAAGCTTAAACGTGGGCAGCCCAAGTCGATGAAGCAATCACTAATTAAATTCCTTAGACTCATGAAGGACCGACTAATGAAATAACCTTCATGCTCACATTACAACCATCCTGGATAGCGCAAAATTCAAGTTATTACTACAAAAGCATTTAAAATATTGCGTTTCCAGCAGAATTATTAGTTTGCCTTATGCTACTAAATTCTGCACAGCCTTGGGCCGTTTAAATATGAAAATATGTCAGTAAATAAGCTTAGCAGGGTTTTAAGAAAAAGCTCGGCTTAGAACTCCGTGATGTGTGAAAATTCTTGACAAATATGAAAATCCTATGACCTCGCACGTTAGTGCCAAGTGGCAAGAAAATGTTCAAGAAATCCAAAACGCGTCCGTATATAAATAAACGCTATTTTACAGTGAATCTTGCGGTGCGTAGAAAAGCACACAGGAGCCATACAACGCTGAGGTGTATGTTTGCTGCACGTATTTTTAAAAAAGTACGTATTCCTAATTACTTTTTATTAATGGCCTGTTTCAGCAACTTTTTGCTCAACCAATCTTTTATAAAACCAAGAAATGGGGTCTCAGTAAATATTTTGTCCGCAGCGAAAGGTATCAGGAAACAAGTGACATTAAAAGTCAGTAAGACTAACATAGCAAATGATGTTCTGGCTGCAACGACAGGTACAGATTTGTGTGAAAACGATCAAATGGGTGGCCTTAATTCCGTAGCATATAGAAATTTATTCGCAGAAAAAAAAAAGTGTTCGCAAATAAGAAGTGAAAGCTTGTTAACGGTATCTAGAAGAAGCAGCAGTAGCCGCAAAGAATAGCTTTTGAATTATTTGGGCACACATAGGCGGGCCTTTAAAGGCATATGGACTGCTGAGTTGCAAGCCTGTCTTTGTTAAAACAATCAGAAAAAAAACGTTATGCGCACATTTGCGCATATATGCGCAAAACTAGTTTCTGTTAGTGATAAATGAAAGAAAACTGGCTCGCACGTATAGCAGCTTCGGTCGTGTAATTCTCCTCCAGATTTTCGCAACCGAACTCTAGGCAGCGCTGCGAAGGAGCAGTATGAGCACTCTTTCAGAGGATGCTCACACATGGAGCGCAAGGTCACGCACAAATTTGAGAAGCGCCCTCTTACAAACGTACAAGTGATTGCCTTATTGATCTCATCTCTCTTTTTCATATCGTAGCTGGCGAAGGCCGTGTTCAGGGCTGCCTGAAAGTTTTGCTACGGCCACGATTTCTGCGCCTGAGCGATTCCATGCTTCATACAGTGCGAGGCTGGGCTGTTCTTTTTGCAGATACCTTTTGTTTAAGATGCAGAGCAGCACGCAGAGGACGAACCGAGGGATGAAATTGAAAGTGCTTGGGCTCCAGGGCGCGTTCGCTTACGATGGCGATGCTCGGTGAATGCGCGGGCAGCAATCTCAATACAGCGCGGAGAAAAGCAAGGAGGAAGGAACTTTATTTCTGCCTGGTTCTGATAGCTTTTATTTTCTCTCAGGTCTTCGTTCATATAAAGGTTGCGTGAAAAAAAAAAAAAGCTATCTGAAATGTTTGTTGATGCACATACCTGCCGTCCTCTTTTGTTTAGTTTCCTTGGAGCGGTTGCTTCAACTTTCTTCGTGCGCCAGGCGTAATAAAAGAAGACCAATCTCAGTCCATATGAAATTAATCGCCGATCCTGAAAATTGGCGTGGAAGAGACGACAAGCGTTGACGCCATTCGCAAGGTATTTACAGTGCACTCGTTAGAAATTCGAGGAATTCGAAAGGAACGTAAGAGAAAGCATAAGCAAAAAAAAATATAAACCGTATATTTCCTTAGATCATTCCAGGCCTTTCAAACATGGCGTCATTACATTTATCGCTTTTTTCATCAATCAATGTTTTTGATTGCATTGCGTACATCTCTCGGTATATATTTTAGTGTCTTGTTCTTGTTACAAGGTCATCAAGCGTGATCCAGGCTGCAGCAGTAAAATGGAATCGTTATGGCTTTCCCGCTTGAATCGTAACAGTTTTTTTTTTCTTTTTTTGGCTATGTGATCCTGCATCTCTATGTTTCTGTATGTGTTTACTGACAAGACGTCCCCTTCAGCTTTATACTCTGACACCTTCCTCAGCATTATATATTTTTTCATTACAACCTAACTGTTGAATTAGAATATCAATCTGATTCATTATTCTGTGCGTAGACGCTTACCTGTACCAAACGAGTGCCCACTGAAGTTTGTGGAGACCTTTTTTGCTTGAGGCCTCTAGACCTTGGGAAGCGTACAGCCTTTTCGCACACGTATTTCTCCGTGGCGAAAATACGAGACTGGTAACTATAGCAGCGGAAAAGTTGAAGCTATGAGAACAACCCACAAATGCTAAACCATGTCCCGCAGCAGCACTTTCTTGGGGTCCCTCAATTGAGCAGCGCGGTAAAAACAAAAAGAGGTATATTTTTTGTCCCAAACACTCTTCCGAGCATGTGACTATCTTCTTTTGCGCGGTAGGAATATGGGAATTACCTCGAACCAGGAAGAAGCTTTCTTCGGTGATCAAGTTTCTCTACATGCAGTATAGCTTTCATATCAACCGTACGGCTGTGCTTGAGTGAATCCTAGCGAGTAATTACTCCATTAAAAATAACTTACTCTGCCTAGAAGGCTTCTATTTCGCAACAAAAAGAAAAGCAATGTCGCATTTCCAAGCCATAACAGTAGCAAATTTATCAGAGCGTGAAATGCTAGGCAAATCATGTTGCCCGACTAAACACTTTGTTTTCAACAGCGTTAAACATAGCTTGTTCAAAGCCGATGTAGCGGCCGCATACCTTCACGGGTTTTTATTTCTGCTCTTTTTATTTTTGCTTCATAAGAATAATCGTTTTCTCCAACAACTTAGCCTTACTTTAGGTTTAGTACTCACGTAGTATCTCAGTTTATATAAAAGTAGTCTCTAGATTCTAAACATGAAAAAATCTATATGGGAGTAAAGGGAAAGTAAGTTTTCTTCTAGCACGTTCCCTTTTAAGGGTTGGTTAGGCGGCCGATGTTCCGAGGTAGATTTCGATCGCTAAATATAAGGAAGGCTTGCTCTTGGCAATGCAGGCACATTTCCACTGCTAAGCATAGTAACTTGATGCAGTTAGCAATGAAAGGAGGCTTTAAAACGCGGCACCGGATGTACTAAAGTTAGCAAATAGAGAAGATTGAAAGCTGAGTTAAAATCACGTAACAGCTGAAACTTTGCATGTTTTGAACAGCAAATTTGTTTCTGCTGCGAAACCCAAGTTTTCCGCCTTTTTAATAATGGAAGTCTGCTGCAAAATTTGGGCAACACACCCTGCCCCTTATGAGGTGTGCGCTAAAGGAGAGCTTCTCCCTTTTTACTGCTATCGTGTTTAAAGTGAATGACTTGTGCGTGCGCATGTGTAAATATTCACCCTTGTAAGATGTGCAGAGGTCACCAGGATTCCTTCTCAGCACCAAAGTAAGCAGCGACATCCGTCTTCGGTAGCAATGAGTGGTCATTCTACGTAGACACATTTCCCTCGGCTGAGGTGAAATGTTTAATACAAGGTAGCCATACACTATGACAAGCAATGCGAGAACCTCAGTAATACGCGCCCAGAGGGCGATCCAGCAAAAAACGCTGCCTTCCTATTCATTTTCTCGCCCGTTGCGCCAATGACCGCGTAACTGCAGGCGAAGGACATTGATGCTTCGCCACTAAATGCTCGCCTTTTTCAATCATATGCGAACTTCTCGTACAATGCACACTATAAAGAGCGTGATTTGTTTCAATCTTCTGCCTCAAATATTGAACTTTAGAAGCTTGAGACACTGAGGAAAAAGGCAAGCACATGATACATATTGCTTTTAAGACAACATTTGGTTGGCTAGCCAGGGCCCTGAGCCGACAGACACGTGATATTCTCGCTTTGAATGAAGCAGCTCTATTCATTCAGCATTCTTCAAGCGTTAAACATCCTCTTCGTATTTCTTTCCTCCACTTTTGCTCAATTTTACTCCATCAAATCATGAAACTTTATTATCTGAGCTGTGAGACTGAGGGAGAAATGGTGGTCCCCTTGAAGGCTTGTTTACAACAATAGCTTGTATTGAGCCTATCAGAATTCCTGTTTCACTCTTCATATTAAGAAGGGCGATTTTCTTTTCAATTGGATGAAATTCATTTGTTGATTGGAAATAAGAAATAATGTGGTTCAGGGAGCTAGTCCATCCGTGACAAGATGCCCAGCGGTGACATGGGGTGGTATTCTCCCGGTTTCGCCTTTTGCGACAGGTCGCATTAGGCCGGGGCCTAAATAGTGCGTAAATAGTGCTCGAAGAAACGGAAAACGCCGCCGGCACTTTTGTCGTCGGTGCTTTTATTTTCTCCGAGAAGCGACAATTTACCACTGCTGATTCACTAGCAACAGCAGTTTCGCATGTTTAGTTAGTAGTTCTTAATTATTGCAGAGGTGTTTATTTTTTATTTCAAGCAGCATAATGTACGTACTACAGTCAATGAGTATTTACAATGCAAGACTGAAGGCACTTATTTCAATTTATCATTCGTTTTGCGAGCGCGAGTGCGGTTTAAGCCGTGAAGAAAATGGCGCTTTTCATGTCGGTGTCAAACATATGCTCGACAACACGGAGGTGTTTGATGTTCAGTTGCATGTTTGTAAAAGTCGTCACAATGCTTTAAATCCTCTTTGGCTCCTGCGGACACTGTTTCGTGGCGCTAACGTGCATTAAAACGCCTTGAAGGGTCGTGTAGCCGCGAGCGCTAACGCTGCCAAGGCCACCTCGTCGCAGCGGGCAACGTCTGCTTCGTCGTCTGTTTACGACGGTCCAAAGTAAGTTCGCATGGCGAGCGGCAGCCCGGCTCAGCAGACGGCAGCCACAGTGCTGTGCTCTTCGGCAGCCGGTAATGCCGCCTAAAACATTCGTCGGGCAAGGCAAACGGGTCGCGATGTCCGCAGACACGGCACTCTTCTTCGCGACTCAAAAACCAGGCAAGGAGAGTGGGTACATGGCGTCTAGTATTAATTTCCTGGCCCGTCGCCCGCGCGAACCGCTTCAGCGCATTCCGTTGTTCGACAAAGCGTATTAAATGGAGGCGACGTCACGATGACGTAGCAGGAAGGCGGATCCGCTGTCGTCACGCTGCCGTCACCGAGGCTCGAGCCAATCAGCGAAGGGCGAAGTGGACATGTCGCAAAAGGCAACACCGGGAGAATACCACCCATGGAGTTAATACAGCAACCTGATGCTCTCATGATGGTGACAACGTCGAAGTGTGTCGCACTTGCTAGCTGCTGAATGCTGCTTGTGAGAGAACTGTCGCCCTGTTTTCCATTACAACATATTGATTGATGATTGATTCGATCATTGGTGATCGCATCGGCCAATTATCTAATTCGCAGGCACATGGTCTATCTAAATTAGATGACTGCTGCTATTTATTCATCTGGCCGCCTTGTCGACTCTTTTAGTCACCGCGAGACAGTCGGACTCATCTTGAGTACATTTTCTGCGCTCTCAATCAGTCAGCATATGCTGAGAAAGAAAACTATTTTATTTAGGTATGTATTTTATTTAGGAATCCTCGTATGACTCCCACTGAAGACTGCAGGCGAAGGGATACAAGAAACTTGTCAATATGTTGGAAATGGTGATGACTTAAATCGTATATGATACAACAATACCACACTGAAGAGTCGGAAGTTCATCACGTTTGTGCACGTGAGAGATGAAAAATACATTAAAAAGCAGAAAATCTTCTCCCACATATTAGGCATGAAAAATATAGTAACGCACTCAGTACTGATGCAGGTAACCAAATGCGCTCTTTGGGGAGTCTCGACACGGAAATCGGACAGTGTTCCGTCCGACCTCTCCCTAATTAGGACAAACTGTAAGGCTGTACCACGATTTCTATACCCACACTTATATCCCCGGAGAAAACACTCCTATTTTTAATAAGCATCTTCAGCTATTTTTCAACGCTCCACTTGTTCCTCTTGTACGAAAGGAAGCACTTTGGGTGACTGAGCTCATTTACATGCAAACGCAATTTCGAGGTCAGATGCGCCTCGTCAGCAATGGCATTTACGTGGTTGGTTTTTGTATCAACATGGCAGAGTCAAGGAGCCCTGTCGCATAAAAAGCCGGCAACGGTGACCATGACCAAAAGATCCACGAAATTCCCCCGAGAACCAACCTAGGCGGCAGGTTGGAACGTGCCCACCGTGGCAGGTGGCTGTTAAACTTATGGTTGATGGCGATAGGTTGGTCGAGAAGAGCAACCTTGGTCGCACAAGCGTTGCCCGGTGGCAGCACCTGCCATAGCAGGGCCATGGTGCATAGCTTAATTGCTGCGTCGCTACCCCATGAGAAGGATAGAGACTCGATGGCATGATATTGCTGTTGCGACTGTTGGAAGGATGAAGAGGAAATTGGCCGAGCCTGCCCACTGGTTCGAGCTAAGCCACAACCGCTGCCACGTGCAGATAGAGGAGCGTTGAAAGATGTGAGAGGAATGAGTGAAAGAAAAGACGCGCGTCGCAACAGCAGCGTCCACCTAAGGGATGACGCCTACTGTAGCAGATATCCCAGTTCCACCACTCCAGGGCATCTAAGAATGATGAGTATATATTGACCAATTTCGCAAGTATGATCACTAGCCCGCGAAGGCTATCGCGTCATACCCTAAAGCCTGAGATCAAGTGTTCCTACCAATGTTTACGTTAGTTACGTGCACAGACGTATGTGCGTAGCGCAGTTTGCATTTTATAGAATTTTAGCGCTTGTGTAAAAAAATTGTTGCTGGTCGATGAATTTGTGGTGGGTTCATTCTTCCATCGTTTTAAAAAAGTGCGCTTGAAATACCACCTAGCTGAATTTGAAACAAGCATATGCTTCTAAGCATAAATGCTGTTTCAGAACTGAAGATCATGAGCGTGAATTTTTATCGATAAATGGCATCTGCGGCCAAAGAGTGCTATGACAAGAGGTATTTTCGTTTTTTGCTCAAGGTGGGGTCAAATGCCAGTTTCGCAAACATTTCACTGCTTGTGTCATGTTAAAACCCACTCTCATTACCAAATCAGGTACGTGGCTCCCATTATTGCGCGAGCCCCCGAAAGTACAGTCTTTGTCAAAAGTTTAGAGCCCAGGGGGTTCCCTTCTAAGCTTTATATTGGGACTCCAGGAGCATTCATGGATGTCCTACCTATTGCAGGAAGCAGTACCAGAAATCTTCTCATGTCCAGAAAATTTGGAGCGCTAGAGAATCATGAATAACAACACAGTGTGGCTCAAAAGAATGAGGCAGCTGACGCCGCCGCCCGCGCGCTCTCTCACCGGACATTCCCCTCCGACCCCGACGAACAGGAACTGGAATTCTCTCCAGCTTACTCGTTTAAAGACATTTCTTTACTTTATCAATCTGGCCATAGTCTTTATCCCCGCCCGTGTAAAGGTCTCTCAAAGGCGGAGGAGCGGCTTCTGCTTCGCCTATATACAAATACTTTGCTGTGCCCGGCAGCTCTAAAACACTTTGACCCTTCCGCACTGTGCGGAGAAGTCTTCGGACATCTACCACATGGTGTGGGCCTGCCCCTCCAACCCTGCTATCCCCCCTCACCCCAACCCAACCCGGGAGGACTGGGAGGCGACCCTGCTCGGCTGCTCTGACCTGCAGGCCCAACGGGCCCTGGTCGCGCGAGCCCGGGCAGCGGCCGACGCCACTGGGGTCCCGAACTAGGGACCTCCACCTAGTACTTGTGAGGGCTGGCCCCTTTGGGTCAGCTCATACCTCACCTCCCGAAGTTTATCTGTAAATAAATGTTTTCCACCACCACCACCCTGGGCTCGAAACTTTTGACAAAGGCTGTACGTGTTGCATGGAATGAAGATTCTACCAGACCATGTAATTGTGAAAAATATTATCACTGGTTCATCTTTTCTGTCGTGCATGAAAAAAAAATCTTAAATTTTTGATCGCTCATTTTACTGAAAACGCTTTTAAATCAGTCGGGATCTCGCTTAACATCAAGGGCTGCATGCCAGAGTGCAGAAACTGTGAGCTTCATGTTGACTCTAAGATACTGGAGTGAGCATCCAGGCATGGTGGGGATAAAATCTAACGACCTTGACGTTCCTTCATTATTAGCTTGGTTTTTCACAAAACAGCATCACCAGGAAGCATCTCCAGGATAAGAGTGGCCGACATCGTACTTTTTCCCCGCTGATCAAACTGCTTCTCTTGCACAAGGGGGCCGAGGTGACCACATGACGTATGGGTCATATTTTTGAGGGGGCATCATCCTTGGCTTATAGTGATATCGATGTCACTCATTCTGCCCGATGTCCTAGTATAGCAAATGCTGTGAACTATATACTTCCTTTTTCGCTCTATTAGCTCCGTCAATCTGCCATGGCATACCATGTGAGCTGTGTTCTTGAGCATGAACTAACTGGCGGGGAATGGTGACATCCCGGCAAATCATTAATCGAAAATGTCATTAATCATTAATAAAAAATCGAATTATCATAGATCGGTCGACAAAAGAACAAGCCTAGCAAATATGTACCAGTGTCCGTTATAGTAGCGACGAACTTCATTCTCGTTTCTCACACAGCAGAGCGAAAATGAAACCAGCAGTTTCGCACATCACGACGCGACACTCGGCATGAATATCTAGCAGTGCGCGCAGGCGTGATTACAGTGAGGGTTCTGCACCTCGCAAAGCGTTCGAGAAATATCCCAGGGTGTGCTCGAAGCCGTAAGCACTACACACAACACAGGTACACTAATTGGAGAACACAATTTACATCCCAGTAAGTCGTCGATTAACTTTGTTTCGGGTATTCCCGGTGAGCTACGCGGCAAACGCCAGCAGATGCCGGTGTACAGACGCCGATGCGAACAGGGTGTCTCAATCTCTTCGCAGCAAGTTATTTTACTGCGCGGATATTCCGTGCCTGGAAATTGAAGTGTTTATGCCTTCACCAGAGGCGCAGGAAATGCACCAGAGCACATATTGCACTTCGTCTCTTCGCTTTCATGAACTTATACCAACTCGCCCAACTGAACGTTCTACTATGAACACATTCAGAATATGGACTAGCAAACGATCTCTGACGAAAGGTGCGGTGGTGCTGTTGTCGCTGGCTGGGACAACTGAGTAAAACTGGGGTGAAAAGCAGGCTTAGTGTCAATATGAATACATGGAAGCAAAAGGTCTAAAAGCATGTTCATCCTAGAAAATATTCTGAAAGTATGAAGCGTCATTTCGCAGGAGAGGCATTTTTAAAACACCAAAGCAAGGCAAAGACTCCCGGCTGGGGCTACGGAACAGCAGCGCGGCCCACAGAAACGTATGTAAACAACAATTTGAGCAATATTTTTCTCGTTTTACAGAGTACCCGTGAAGCCGGCCGTTTTAAGAGTTGGTGAATGCTTTGCAGAATAGAGTGACGAAGTATGGTACGTCATTTTGAAGCTGTCTCTGTAAAACGCCACGATGCCTATGGCTAAGGTGCGAAAGGTAAAAAGCGCGAGCATATAGCCGCAAGAAGACACTCAACAAAATAAGAATGGCGTTAGTAAATATAGCGTACATAAGTTGCATTGATGAAACAACTAAGGAAAGAAATAATGTTTACAAAAAATGGGGGAAGAACATATAACGGACAAAGGTGCCGCTCAACAAAGTCACATAGACTAACGGGCCGCACGTGTATGAGCCTTGTTCCTCTTGAAAGTGAAACATGACGGAAAGGTACAACCCGCCTCTAGGAGATAAGTACGGGACGACAAAAATGTCTGCGACGAAAAAACATGGGCATCTTAGAAAAAGCGCGAGCCCGGCTTCAAGATAGGAGCGTCGGAAGCTCCTTGAATGTTGAGGCGACGTCCATGGAAAGGCCAGTCGTTTTTCAACGTCGCAGTCTTGAAAAACGACCGCCGGAGGCTCATCTTCGCGTAATATCGCTGCCTTTTGTTTAAGCCTTACATTTTCAGCTGATATCTCTTCTCGTACGTCCCCTCCGTTCACCATTTTTCAAACCCTGTGCTAAGAGAGCTAGGTGCGTCACAAGGAGTACTTCATGTTTTAGTGTTAGCACCAAAGATATTGGGGCTAGCCTCGATTATAAACCAGGCGAATGATAAACTAGCAACTCTTTTGCGAAGAAAACAATCGCATAAAAAATTACTCGCAGAAAAGCGTAGCACAATAAAGCACTTACTTTTAAGCAGACTGTGACAACGGACAAGAGCGCTATTCTTCAGGAGGAGGAGGAAACACAGAACATCTACGTTAGCTCAGAATTTTCAAGCTAGTTTAGGTCCAGTTTTACTCCGTACATATATCACAATTAGCGGTTTACAGTTATGGTAACTTCCTCTCCGTCCATCCCTCATCTATCTTACCAGGACTAGTTCTGCTTATCTTAAGCGGGCCGCGATCTTATCCGCATTTAGAGTCTAAACTGCTGACTTTTTCATACAAAGAAGCTCCAATGCTTTCGTAAGCTGAGGTCTGCAAAAAAGGCGCGTGAACTTTGGTGTTGAAATCTTCGCCCGATATTTTTTCTCAATCTGTTTGCCAAAATACGCCGGTATTCGCGCCGCGTTTGAGCCATTACTGCGTCGTCCGGCTTCATTAAGAAATGTGCCAGGAGCATCGGAGTTGGACAGCGTTAATGCTGTGTGTGTGTGGAACGCTGAGCGAGGGCAAGCCCATTCGCAGTATGAAGCAACTGATAGCTTGGCAGCGCTGGTGTTGTATTGTAATTTACCCAAGACGACAGCGGTTCCATTGTTCGGACGCCATTAGTACAGGCGAAATTAATGCGTTTCATTTTCTTAACTACACATGAAAATAATCTTAGACTATCCGATGTAAATGCTGACAGCATCATTTATTTAAAAAAATTTAATCTTGCTATTATACATCCCAGTGAGGAAATCATTATTAGTAGTGCAAAAATACGGAGCATTGGTGAAGCAACTAAGTTTTCCAAATGTTCATTACCAAATAATGGAGTTTACATGTCTTTAGCAGGCAAATTAATGCCAAGAACTTCGGTGGCCGGAGGTGCCTGCTCCTGGTCCACGTGAAAGCGGCTTTAGAATTCAGGCGCAGATAATAAATTAAACGGATATCTAAAAAAAGAAATGATGCAACGGCTACGCAACACTTCGGGCCCTTTTCTGAATAGCTGACTATGGGGACGAAGAAGAGCGGTAATAATGGTTCCAAATCTTTCCACTTTCCCGCTTTTCGTGCGTTCTTGAATGCCCAACCACCAGGAGCGGGCGCAGTACACGCTCCCCACAAATCCAAAAACAGGAAGTTAAATATCAATAAAAAATATTCGTCGTATACATGGAAGGAACCAGGTGGCCCGGCCGGAGAAATTTCGCAAGTTTCTTTTTTGTTTTTTGGTGTTTCAGACACTCGAGTTTCTTTGGACACTGCCGCAGTAGTCGGGGACTGTGCGTGTGGACCACTAAGCTACATTATTAATGCAGCTCGTTGCCTAAACCTCCTTTTCACAGCTGCGAAAACACTCGCCATACACCCTGCCTTGCACGCCTCTGAATACATGTCTGCCGCATTTGTATTTTTTCTTATGCCTCGCAAGGACTAGCTTTCTTCCGGTGCAAGTGCTGTGCAGACGCAAAAGCAGTAAACGGCTCCTGCAATCACGCGGCGTTGGTTTTCATTTAACCAGCGCCTTCGGAAAAATGCCTTTAACAGCGTAAGATCATGCCGAAAGAATGACAGTAAGACTCAGGCTTAGGAGCGGAATAAGTTCTCGGCAAGTAAGAAAAAAGAACACAATCTGGTAGAATAGCTCAAACGACGAGGTATGAGTAGTTGCGGGCTTGGGCAGTGGACGAAGCGCGTAGACCCCACCATGGCCGAGCAAGAATTCTAACCATATTAACATCAAGCGGTGAGATACGAAGCGTCTGAAAGGAGACATTTTGTTGAAGAGATGACAAACGGTCGAGTCCAAGAGTAAGGTCGACATAGGAGTGGGTCTCCGGTGGGTAACCGGGAGGAGTATTCATCATGCGGTTTACGGTAAATAACAACTCCAACGAAAAAGGATAGTGGGGACAAGTTTTAACTAAATGTGAAAGTCAAGACCGGGGGTCAAAAAGGGTTCACGAAGGCTGTTTCTCTCCCGCAACATTTCACGAGGTTCTTCTGTTGCAGGGAGAGCTAAGGAATAAATGCATAGGCGCAGGGGAAGGGCATTGAGTCCTAGATTTGCATAGCCAGCCCTCCTCGGCAGGGTAGAAATCGTGTTGTTTTTTTTTTGTTGCCAAGCGGCAAACTTCAGTTATTGGTGCATTGGAGTCGGTTAAGCTTCTCTATAAATCTTCATATACTGCGGAAACGGTGCTCGCATGTTTATACATTTGCTTGATGTATTTAAAAGCAGAAATGGTTTGGCTGTTTTATAGGAAACTTGTAGGTCATATTTTTAAATGAATTTAAGCGCACAAGAACACGCACAGAAGAAGAGGAAACACACAGGACAGGCGCTAACTTCATCTGATTTATTCGCAGGTAAGAGAGCAAAAATATGTACATAAAACGAGACATGCGCAGTAAAGAAACACATCTTCAGTTCACAATACGTGCTCAAGATACCTGTACTCTGCTTGTAAAAGATTAACCGACGTGTCACTTACACAGTCATGCCCCCTCTTCCTGACTGTGTGAGTGACAGATCGGTTAATCTTTTGCAAGCAGAGTACAGGTATCTTGAGCACGTATTGTGAACTGGCGATGTGTTTCTCTACTGCTCAAGTCTCCGTTTATGTATATAATCTGCTCTCTTACCTGCGAATAAATAAGATGAAGTTAGCGCCTGTCCTGTGTGCTTCCTCTTCTTGTGTGCGTGCTCTTGTGCCCTTAAATTCATTTCAAAATAAGCTATGCACCATCTAGCCCAAACAGAAGTTTTATTAAATTTTCTAGGTTATAGTTTTCAAGTAATACTTTGCATCCTTTATTTTTCAGGACATTGTTGTCACGCGCAACAAAAAATATGGCTGCAACCACCTTTCATGTCGCCGAGAATATAAAGATCAAATATAACATCCAGGATGAAACTTAAATTGTAAGACTGGTAGGAAGCATATCGTGCGATTGCCATTGCCCAAGGAGATAAATAGAATTCATTGAGCAGATTTCAAAAATAAAAAATTGTTCATCATTGAAAAATATTTACTGCATAGTTTAAGCGCGTAGATAAACCAGCTATCGTTGCCTTCATGCCAGATGTATATATTTTATTATACAGCCTCATTTTGTCATGTACATAAAAAATACTCTAAGTACTTGACTAGAAAGTTGTTCTTTCTCAACACCAGCATCGCTGCGGTACAATAAGTGGTGTAGCCAAGGCAACTGTATTCTCTGTCCTTATAGCCGGCCTGCAGAAATTTCTCCCACTACCCTAGGCAGACATTATGTCGCTATTTTGAAGTGGGCTAGCACCAACAAGAGCACAGCCGCTATGCTCCGAACGGCATATATGCCGCAAATGATGCCGAGGAGCTGAGATTACTTCCCCGTCTCGTATTTCAATCGTGCGGTAGGGGCTAAAATACTGTGAGAACAGCTGCCCAATTGTGGCCACAAATTTGAGAAAATAGTTCCAGATATATGCCGAAAATTGGTAATGTACGAGTATCTTGCACTGGAGTGCTGGAATGTATAGAGCGACAGCATCGCCCACGCAATTGACATAGTGGCCGAGCTGTTACTTTTTATTTTGGCACATAGGCCATTTCCGATATCTATCATAATGCGCAGGAATGGTGATGTGTGCAAGAGTCTCCATGAAAGTATCATGTGTATTATCTTCCGCCATTATTGCAATTGAACAGTTCCTGTACGGTAAAAGTATTATATTTAGTGGCCTTGGAAGCACAACAAAGTATAGAAGTATTTGTTTTACTCTCTAGCTTCTACCATTCTCAGGCCTCGTACTATTGATTGAGACATTTCCGACTGCCGTTTCTTGTGCAACTGCTTCTCCTAAATATTTCTTACTGAAGTGCACTCTCTATAATCAATGGCTACGGAGGTGCTTTGGTTGTGTTAAGAACAATAAAATATGTAACTGTGGTTGCCAGGGCTAATGCTTTAGAAGTTTTTACCAACGTACTCGTATTATTATTGAACGTAATATACAAATAACGCCAGAAATGGAAGAAACCGCAGTGGCGCAGTCACATTACCCACACGGATAAACCCCAGAAACAGCAGTCACATAGGAATCTCATCATATCTTTCATGATACCTCCCTATATTGTGACGCGATGCGATAGACTATGTTAAGTGTGCTTACGGACATGAAGTAGAGCATGAGTTTTCAGAGGCGCCTTATAAAAAGTCAATGAAATAATTTTATTCGCTTAAGATGAAGTAAAGTGGACTTCGATAGCGCAGCACTGAGACAGCGTTTGCATTTCGCCTCAATCAAGCTGTGACCGTTGCGGCGTGTATGTACTTGACATCCATGGACATCTTCCTCTCATTAAGAATATCAAACAACTGAGAGTAGATTTTCAAATGAAGTGTTCGAGTGAGTCAGAAGAAAACCACTTTCGATTGTTGTTGTTGTGACTGCAGGAAGGACGAAAGGGAACGTTCACGGGCCTGCCCACTGGTTCGGGCTGAGCCACACTCGCTGCCACGTGCAGACTGAGGAGAGTTGAAAGATGCGAGAGGGAAGATTGAAAGAAAAGATACCAGTCGCAACAACCACGTGCGCCGAAGCGACGGCGCTGGCTGTAACAGATACTCCAAGCTGTTTCGATTAACATTATGAATAACGGTTACGCATATATCGGTGCAATCCTCGAACTTCCTGACGCTTGTTTAACATTCTTGGAAGGAACGTAGGCAAGCAGAAGAGCAAGAACCAAGATTAGCACGTGGAACAAACTAATACAGAGGTATTTTTATTTGTTAACTACAAACTCATCTGGCTTAGATCGCTGAAAGCGGTAGTTTGTTGTCTTTGGACCTCCTCCTTCGGGCCACCGCGAGTGGTATGCTCTCTGCCGATGTTTTTTTTTTTTTTTTTGTAGCGAAGCCCTGGCGTGTTTTGATTAACTGTATCGGCGGGCCACAGAGGCAAGCAGTACATCACTCAAAGGTGGCGCCCGGCAAGCCAGCATGCCTCGGAGTGTGGGTGGGGGGAAAAGTGCATTCCTGGCCGATGAAGCGGCGAAAGAGGAACCTCCGCGTGCGCCGCTCCAATCCACCAAAGAGCATGCTTTCATTGCACGCACCGCGTGTACAGTGGCAGTGTTCCAGAGGAATCTGTTCTGCGCAAACATGCACCGTCTAGCGTCTCTTTGCTCAGGACGGGCGGCACATGCTTCGAATAGTTTTCTCGTCTGGTCAAAACTATCACTAGCCCCGTCAGCGTGCCTTTGACTGTAGAGAGGCAGGCACCCTATTTTATAGTTAAAGCCTTTATAGTTGAAGGCGATTGCAGAATTCCACGTAAGCCTATCAGATCCGAGGACGAACACCAGCAACACTTGTTGTTGGGCTCGTTGGTAAGCCATGATCTCGGATTTGTCGCTTTTAGCCTTCAAGATCATGTTTTTGTTACCATTGGTTTAGGCGCGTTCCTTTTTGGCTCGAGGGGTGGTGCCCAAGTTATGTGCTATTTTAAATCGTGTTATATTCCTCTGTTGTGTAAGGGCTTTATATCGTACCAGGGATGGTACGTCAGTAATGAGAAAAACTAGCCTGAATAAAAATGCCACTAAAACAGCGCTCACTTCATAAAAGTGGACGTCTGGTGCGCCTTCCAACATCTTAAGTACTCACCGCTAAGTTAGTAGCCTGCAATCTACTATGGCTGATCACATCCCGTGGTTTCTGCATTTTAATTTTTTTGTATATCCAGTCAATATATTTACAGTGCTACAAATGGAACATTCTTGTATTGGTTGTCAAAACGCACACGTGCGTACAAATGTGCTTCCCTTGCACTCAATCGAGAGAACTAGATTACAGCAAACAAGTCTCAAGCACGGCTGACCTCGTCTGCACTGACTGCTATTCATTCTCAGCTATAAAGTTATAGGATAAAAGGCGGCTCGAAAACCAGGTACACCGTTAAATCCCTCAAAACGAATTATTCACTTGAAAGAGCTCCGACAGCAGCTTTGTCAAAGCCCATCGGCGTTCCAGACAGGACTTCGATTCTTATTGTCACAGAAGTCTCGGTCCCCTACACCTTTTCTCGGAATAGTATGCAGTTGTAGCGTTTTGTCTTGTCATTCCAATGAGCGTCGCGTCCTGGATCTGACGTCACTCTCTACGCATCCAGCGAGAGTATCCGTGCCGGATTAAGCTACACGTTTCCCGAACGCTTACATCCACACTGTCTCGTACCTGCAGCATGCCGGTATGCTGCGTTGACTGGCAGGCGAGTATATATGGTCCACCATTCGCTCTGCCATTCCGCTCCGCTTCTACACTATGCACGTCCTTTTCCTTTCTTCGGCATTTTCTCTCCATAAGGGCATATCTTCGTTCCAAAAAGAGAGCACGTTTTTGTCAAACTCGATTTGCCGCTCCGGCAGCTATGCGGGGCTCTACATTTTCCACACTGCCGGATTCTCGCTCTCCCCGCAACGAGCGGCCGAGCGATGACGAGATGAGGAGTTCCGGCTCGCGCGCTCGCTTCGCCATTTTCAGCCGAGCGCTCATTAGACTCTACTTCGCTTCGTTCATTTTTCTTCCTCTGGTGCTTCCTTTCTCTTCGTGTGGTGTCTCGCGGAGTTTTTTATTGTTTGTCGACCGCGGCATATTCGTCATTCTGTCATAAAAAGGGCGCAGAAAAAGTGCTAGAAGAAACTAGCCTAACGAAGCATCAGCTTTATATTCTGATAATTGTCTCTTCGAAAAGCAAATAAACCACCAGCAAGCGAACGTATACATGGAAACTGGTGGCAAGGAAATTTCTAAATCAACAACTTTTCACATAATGCAGAGTGCTGCGTGCACTAGTGTAGACATAGGCTCAACATGTGCTTTCTGCATTTTAAATCAACTGGATTGTAGAAAGCTTACGATCTGCACCAAGCTGTGAGCACAAATTATATTCAGTAGCGACGACGAACATTAATAACGTACTGATTTGGCGCCCAGCACGGTAGACATCGCGTTAATGGCACGCGAAAGGCACCGCAACAAGCTTGTTGTTGTTGCTTGTTGTTGCGTCAGCATTACAGAATTCCTCCTCCTCTTTTCTATTTCGCGCCTCGTGTGAACGTCCTTATCATTTTCCGCACTCACACAAGAATGAATTTAAGCGCCGAGATATGCTGCAGCGCCCCATATAAAAGATAACTCAGAAGATGTAAAAACAAGGAGTGATAAAGGAGTGTGCCTTAGACACCGATATTATCTATTGATTTTTTCAAGCGCCAAGGAAACATTTACACAAAATGCTTGATGCCTGAATTTTTTTGCATAATATTAAAAAATATTCAGCCCAGAATAACGATTACAAAGCGACCTTGCAAAGTAAAGAATAAGTAGCAGCATTTATTGACTTTATTTATAACCCTTTGTGCAAAACCACAAGTCCCGTTAAGTACCTTGAGCACACAATTCACGACCACGCTCTTGTTGGGCTGATTTTTTTCTAGCTATTTAAAAGCTTCGCTCTTTCTATTTAATAGAAGCTCCACCTTCACCGTAATAAAAGCTCGACATATCACATTAAGAGAGAGAGAGAAAAGCTTTATTATGGCAAGTGTGTCTAGACCCCCCTTGGGTCCCTGGACCACCGCATGGTCCCACTCTACGTCGGTACGTTCATGTGGTGTTTGTTCATGACGTCGGCACCCCGAAGCACCGCAGCAAGCTGCGATGGCGGGTCCAGAAAGACTACCTGTCAGCGGTATGAGAAACAATTTCGAACATTCGTGAACTGAAGCACAGTGAAGTTAAAAA
Source organism: Amblyomma mixtum (assembly GCF_055824585.1). Lineage (NCBI taxonomy): Eukaryota > Metazoa > Arthropoda > Arachnida > Ixodida > Ixodidae > Amblyomma > Amblyomma mixtum. Next base: position 5,165,761 of record NC_143019.1, read on the forward strand.
AAGCATATGATGGTGTCCTGGTGGTTCTCCTTGTGGTTTCCTGCCTTGGAGGTGATCATTTAATGCCGACAACGTTAATAGTCTGAGTCTTGAAATTTGCTTCACAGGCAGGAATATCGTGCGATATATAACAAAACTAAATTTGAAGGCAGTTTATTCTCAACTTGCTGTTCTGCAGTTAGTGTGTTGAAAGACTTCTCATTTCTCCTGCATGGAGGTTTGCTCTTCTAATTAGAAAAAGGAACACGAACAGCGGACATTAAATTAATACAGAGAAGCTAAATTTTTTCCAGTCTTAGATTTTTGTCTCGTGTTTCCTAATAACCTTTCCTTTTTCCATTGAGCTTCATGCGCTGCGGACATAAGCAAATTACACTCGCCTTGTTTTAAGCCAAGCACACGGGTTTTTGTGCAAGTTGCTGTCCAGTGAGTTAATAATGAGCCAGGATATTACGAACCTCCCAGATAGCGTCGACATTTTTGTCTGACAGCAGTTGAAAGAAAAACGGTTTCTTAACATATAATATTCAGTAAGCAGAGGGCACCTTGTATATCTTTTTTCCTAGAAATGGGCATGAAATTTCAATGCATCATGGCATGTTTCCATTCAGAAGACTAAAGCTTGCACCAGGAAGGAGAAAAAGAAGTTTTGATAGGGGCTGTCTTCCTCGGTCTTTTTTATTTTACATTGAAATGGTACAAAACCAGTTATAAAAATGTTCTTAGAAATTATCAATCTGTTTAAATTATTTCGCACTCGAGTTTTCCTATTATTTGTTAAGAAGCCGTCTAAAAATTTTCGAAATCCTAAAAACCCTTTCTTTCTTGGCAAGTTATTTATTGAAGGCACAGAATGTTCTCCTTCATTTATTTTTCATTTCAAGATTTCTTTAGCTGATTCAAATATCCAATTTATTTTAACAATGAGACTTCTCTCCTTGCTTCTCACCCCCGCTTATAATATTTGACCGTACCTAATCTCCTGTCATGTTCAACATTCGCGGACAGAAATTTTGAAAATTAGAAAATTGTAGCACATTGTTATAGACATATTGAAGGTAATGGTCCTTTATTCTAATATGTAGTAAAATCTTACTTTTAAAGCGTCTCGATCTTCCTTGCTTCTTACTTCAGGAGGTACGCCGAAACACAGGCTTAATTGTCTCGCTATTTCTGAGCCGAAAAACTGCAATTTCACACTCTGTATCAAGAGGTACCTCACCTCTGAACTATTTTTGTAGTAACTGCCTGCTCTATGATATTAAAGAAATTCGTGTATTTGGAATATGTGAAAGATAAAAGAAGACGCAAAATTGTGCTAAGTTTGCGCAGCAAAAGATGTTCAGTAAGGGCGTTGGTACAAGTATGTAGTACGCTGAAACCGTGTAAAATGAAAGGGAGCATATAACATCAAGGCACCCACTGACAAAACTAAAAAAAAAACGCAAATTTTTAGCTCTAGATTTCTGCCCGTTATGAATAACTGAATTAAACCCAAAAGAATTTAAGCGCTATTTGGACGGAGTATACAATGGAGGGCATTACCAAGCAAAGAATTGAAAGACACGATAGTTGGTAATGTGCAGCTTGAGCGCAGCTCTCCACACGCCCCGTGCGGTGGCATTTGCGCAACATGTGCGTAACATTCTACCAGGCAGGTGGCGTGTTACGCTGCTAGCCATTCTCCGGGATCTTGTCGTGGAAGCCACCTACCAGGCGGCGTTACGCTGTGTTACTTCGACGACCGGTTACGCCGACAACGCTAACACCAACGACGGAACGCAGGAACGTTCGAGTAAGAGCTGCATTCTAGTACAAACCGCCTCCTTTTTTACGAAGTTCTTCAATATGGGGATTTTATAGTCCAATTTTACTAAACATTTCCTTCCAAGGCGCCGTCAGGTGGCGCCACAGTTTGAATATTTTGCCGCATGCCGCGTTTCCTTCAACGCAAAATAGAAAATTCTAAACTCCCCAAGCTGACCATTAGCCCAGCTATGCTTGTGACTATTACTGCAGCTTTCTTGTATTATGACTTCTACATGCGATAAGAAATTTTGTTTCATTTTAGTCCACCACCTTCCAAAACTGGTGGCAGAAGTAATGAGCGGGATGCAGAGGGCACTATATCCGATTTGACTTAACAACACTTCTTTGCACTACCACTGGCTCAACTTGCGATGTCACGCCTACAGAGGGGGCGCCGGTAGCCCGCTAATACGGCGAAAAGATGAAAGAAATGGTTGAAAGAACCGTTTACACTGTGAAGAATAGTTTGGTTTATTGGTTGATTGGGGTTTAACATCCCAAGGCAACTCAGGCTATGAGACACGCCGTAATGAAGGGCTCCGGAAATTTTGACTCCCTGAGGTTCTATAACGTGTACTGACATCGCACACTATACGGGCCCCTACAATTTCGAGTCCATCGAGATTCGGCCACCTCGGCGGGTTCGGTCCCGGCCGCGGCCGGGATCGAACCCGCGTTTTTCGGGTTAGCGCCCGAGCGCCATAACGACTGAGCCACCACGGCGGGGCTACACTGCGAAGAATAAGAGAGAATCAGAGCTTCTACTTCTTATTGCCAGCTAATAACCAAACACGGGATTATTTATAAATTACTGTTGATTAACCAGGAAGAATCACAAACGTAACCTTCGTGAAACCGCTTCAATACTTCCGGTAGCTCAGAAAGCCTGCACAACATAAGCTGCAGGCAAATGGGTGCGCCTATAAATTTCTAGCCTAATACATGGCTACATAAATGTGAGTTTATACTGCTGTAAGGTAGCATAACCGGAAGTGAAAGATCGAATGCGTAGCGAGGGTCAAAAAGAAGTACGTGCCAACACAATCTTCAGCTCTCAAGACTGGTTCTCCCATGCACAACCCTCAGCTTGGGTCGTTCTTCTACAGTGTTATGCTATTCTCGGACTACTATTCTGCCTCGGACTGCCGGCATAAGGTTAAGAAAGTTTCGTTATTATTATTATTCTTTTTATCGTTTTCATGCATGCGGCTCTTCTTTTGTTGGCATATGTGCGCCAACACACGGAGTGTCGCATACATGCAAATTCTTACAAGCAAGAAGTGGCTCCATCGCCAAGGGCCCGTCTCGAGTTTTTTCTTTCTGTTCGAAGTAAAACTCAAAACAAACTTTTTTTACCGCGTCCTTCTTGGCTCGGAACAAGCCCTCAGAACAGCTCGCTACGTGACGGCTCTCAACATCACTGTGTGAAATTTCAAAATGTGGCACTCGTTAGAGCGCACCGGGAGAGGGGGGGGGGGGGGGGGGGGGAGGGCAGCGAGCATTTTCTGACGCTGTACAAGATGAGAATGCCGCTCACGCGACGAAATTGTATGCCGCTGTTGGGGAAAAAAGTCAGTGAAAACTGCAATAGCTGTGTGTGCGAAATGGTGGTTGGGCCGTCTACGGATGATGACCGCAAGAGAGTGAACGCTGATACCATTTCTTGAGATCGAATTGTGGCGCCAGCTTTCAAGTGGTGATGAACAATGTTGGGAGTGCTGATATTTTGTTCGATGGCTAAAAGTATTGATCAGTTTAGCTCCGAAGAGCGAAATACATGGGACACTACTACCAGATGTTGGTACCTACTACTGGCGTTGATTGTTTATTGGTGGCAGGCAAAGCACACTGAACGGGTGTTGAAGCTCCTCACGCCGAAAAAAGATGCTCATTATCTGAGGGGAACAAGGCCATGAAGGCAGATAAGGAGCTGTTGCGGCGAAGTGTTAATGTTCAGAGCCAAGCCAGGAAGCGAAGTCTCGCCATCCTAGCCAGAACGCAGATGAGCCACGACAGCCTTGCCAGGATGATGATGAGCCAGAAATCGAAATATGACACCAGCTGCTGATGGCAATGGTGATGCTTATGTGGCTCTCATTTCTCTGGCCACAGGGTAGAATGAGCGCCCACACTAGCATTCTAACCTAAGCACACTAACTTCGACTAGAATACAGCATATCTTTTGGTCAAGTCGGTGACGGAGCTTAAAAAAAAAAAACAAACGTGCCACTTTCGGCATGCTCGGTGGGGAGCTTTTAGGAACCGCGCGGGACATTTCACCAAGACAACTCCAATTCATTGGGGACGTCCCTACAGCTACCATCACTTTACTGTTGCCTCGAAACAGTTGAAGATGCTAACATATTGTAGCGCGCTGGCGCCGTGCCTTTGTGATTTCCTTATAAAGACCTACTTTGGTGTTGCATTATAGTACGCTATGATATTTGAGGTTTGAATGGAAGTGCTATTTCTACTCCGTAACCATTTGCTTTCATTAGGACCAATTAGCTTGTGGACTTACTGTCTTCTCTTGCTGCCACATGAGAATGCTCCATCATTCCTCCTTAGATACTATTTGATACTTAGTTCTTTCAAACTGGCTCTCAATTACAGAGGACTGGACAGTGAAACGTAGTATTCGCGAATATTTCTGCTTCTTCCTGTGTTGTTACCTGTAGTTACTTTATCGATCTATTTTGTACTCTCTCATGCTAACTGGAATCGACATTAAAAAAATGTCGGCAAATCTTGCAGACAAGTATTCGAACAATGCAAAAACAGATTATTTACATACATCCTTTGATTATTTTAAAAGTATCAGCGAGAAAAACTTTTCGTTTAATTACATTCTGTGTGCTGGGATGATGTTCATGAGATGTTTGTTTTAACTTGCGTAAAAAAGTCAAAACAGAATTCGCTTCTGTGTGCATGCTGACGGCTTTCTTTCATTTTGCAGCTGCCTTTATATCACTTGGGTGGTAAACCAAGAGTTTCCGTTCCAATGCTCTCAGTTCTAACTTGCTCGCAGTAGATGCTGATGTAATGTCATTTGGCCGGCCTGCAAAAGTAAGGTTTAGGGCGCTTCGATAAAAATTTTTGTCGAGACGGAACCTATGGTGATCCAACTCTTTCCAGTTTATTGGTACGCTGTACACTTCACCACCCTAGAAAGCTTAAAAAGCCTGCTTTTGATGGTACAAGCATAAAATTAAAGGCCAAATGTACTTTTCAAACTGAGGCGCCTCGGAAGACCTTCTAAGCCATATATCTGAAAGGTTTACAAAAATGTCAGTCTCCGTGGTTATTACGTGGTGAGTAGAAAGCGTTTCAAGATTTATGATCCATATGAAGCAATATTAAGTTAAAGTGAACTTCACGGAAAGGGCACCCGGAGAAATTGTAGGCGCAGCCTCGGTCGCTTGCCTAACCCTTGCGCTCGGGTTATCTCGTTATCACGGTTTATACCGTGCGCACTTAGCCTCGCCGGCAGGATGATTTCATACTCCACACAATCTCAAGAAAAGCACCATGAGAGTTTTCTGCTGAGTTACTTCCCTCTGAGCAGAATTATTGCAAAATGGCGACAAATCATTATCCCCCTCCGTTCTTTTTCATCTTCTTTTTCCCTTTTATATAACGAACGTTCGCAGAACGCAGGCGCAGATAATGCACATTTCCACTTCACCATACACCTCCGCACTTATCTTCCCACCAATTGTTTGCAATAGGTTGAGCGTGAACTTGGGATTCGGATGAGCTGCACTGCAGGGCGGAGCAGTGTAGTCCTCTACTGTAACGCGCTTCCTGCAGAGATGTTGCGACATTGTCTTCTGAAAATGCAACGAGAAAATAAATGCTAGAGCTCAAAGATTTTAAAGAGATTTTCATGCGTGAGATATATAGAGGTACTTTTTCAATCAACGACATTGTCTGCGCGCACTGAAGTGCAGTGCTTCCCCTTAAAGCCCATTTATCCAATCAACAGGAATACTGGGCCAGTCTGTGTCGAAACTTTGGCGACGTTGCTCTTTAAAACACAGACGGCGCACTGTGGGTCGTGGCCTTGTTCACTGTGTCCTTAGAATGAACGGTGCAGTGTTTTCGAAGTTTGTGATTTGCGCTTTCATAATGCAAAGATGTGTTGCAATACTCTGTGCATTAAAAGGGAGCCTGGCGAAAGGCTCAAAAGCCACGCTAGTTATCAAAATTTGGTGTCTTTTGCAAAATTATACAAGCAAGGCTTGTGGAGGCGGTGCTTGGAAACTAGAAAAAACGGCGAAGGGAGCATTACACAATATCACATTCTTGCGGTGCATGCAGCAATAACGTTTTAAAGTTACGAATAAAGCTACGAAGGCAGCCGGCCGAGTTGCATAAAGTTCATGCTGCCAGCAAATGGAAATATGATTTTTTTGTTCCAAAGTTTTCCTTGAGATACACAGATACTCCATTCCTCCTAGGCTAGAGAACATGATACTAACTGAAGGTTCTTGCGTCAGTACCGAACAAGTGCATGCATAGCAGGGGTGAAAAATTTTTTTAACACTGGTTCGCTTCCTTTCATGCCCTGTAGATTCATCCATTTTGTAATAATGGATCCTACTTCTATTAAGCGCAGTCCTAAAGGGACCGAGGAGCCTGAAATGGGTCGGTGCATGTCGGGAGAGCTCAGATAGTTTCGATGCTCCAGAACCGTTGTTTCTCAATGCTCGATAGTGACAGTGCTGTCCCTTGTAGCCTGGAGTTTTTGTAGAGGAGACAAGCTCCTGTCGTCGGTTGCCTGTGCCATTTATGGCGGACAGCTGCTGCCTAATGATGTCAACACCCCACAGATGCCCTATTACATTGCTGTCAGGATCGGTATTACAAAGACCGGAGAACGACACCGTGCTGAAGCCCTTCACCCGCGTTGAATGTCTTCACAAGATGCAGCCTGCATCCATCATTCCGAAGCCTAAACGAAATGACAACAGGACGTGGCCTAATAGGTGGACACTTATCGCCTGACGCTGTGTAGTGAAGATCAGCATGCATTAAGTCTCGGTACATCCACACTTAAGTGAATGTTCGTGGATGCCTTTTTTGTCATGCTTAAGCTGCAATGTACTTGGCTGCGCTGACCACGTACCTTGGGATTCTTTAAGTTACAACGCAAAAAGTGTTTCAGACAGAATTATGTATTTAGTTCAAAACGTAGGTGACGTAGAAAAAATACACGTAAGAAAAACAGGGTAAGCAAAGCAGTTACTTAGCAACGCATATATAACTTATTTAAATTGGTGGTGTAGTAAAAAAATATAACCACGAAATTGGCACCACTGATCATGGTTCTTCCGTTGAGAAAGTTCTGGTTATTTTCTCACGGTACAGATCATCCGCGAAGTAATTCATACCGATGTGGGAAAAAGTCTAAAATATACAAAATTACTTTGCGTTGAATATTTACTAAAGCTAACACAGCATCAATGAGAGGGAATAGCATCACAACGTGATGACATCAGTATTTAAGGACATATATCAATTCCAAGGCAAAACTAGTATCACGGAGGGCCGCTCGTTTGACAAAAAGCAAGCGATATTTCGTTGTTTTAATTTGGGAAGCTTTATTTTTTAAAGCGTTTTCGATGCTTCAAAATTATCCTCTCTTCGAGATCCGTCGAAGGACAGCCTTATTTCGACTTAAAGTGTAAATAGACCAAAGACAAGCACAAGACCCAAGGCAGAAAAAACGCTTTCATACCATCTCTCGCTGCTTGTTGAGTGAATCGTGGCGGTAGAGTTCGTTCATGGCATCGCTTTCGAGCAACGTCAGTCATTTTGCGAGCCCATTATGTTCCACACACCCTTCCGCCCAGCGCTTCCTTTCAAACCTTTATCCACTTCCTTGGAATCCCTGCACCCCGCTGCTATATCATATCCCGTCACATCTAATGCGGCTGCTACAGACAGCTGTATTTCCGTTACTGCGACGCGTTCTCAAGATCAGTACTCCGACACGTCCTTCTGGGAAAACTATGAGGAACTCCGTTACCACAAGAGGCTTTTTGCGAAGTGTAAAAGACGAGGAAAAGAGCGAGTGAGAAGGAAAAATAGAGGAAAAGTCTATAAAAATGCGATCCAGAGCTCTTACGCCTAAGTGAGCGAAACGCTCAGCTTATATTTGGCAGAGGAAAGCCACCGGCTTCACGTCTGCAGGACTAGCTGGCAGTTTTCTTCTGCCTTCCCCATGACACGCTAGTTGAAGAAATTGCATGTAAGCGAATAAAACAGTCAGGGAAAGGCTTGCGCAATACGCACATATAGCCGACCTGAAGCCCCTAGGATTTGTCTCAAGACGAAACAGCTTCAACCTCTGCATCTTACAGAAATGGGAGAGAGAAGAGAAGCAGGCAAGAAAGATTCTTCCATCCTAGCGGTGGTGATAATGTTCCCTATTCCGGACTGCGTACATGTCGCTGAGTAACGCAACCACGCTGCGTTTGATGTATTTTTTTTTCCTGGTTACTTTCTTTTTGTGCTTTTAGTAGCGCATGCTGGGAGTCTTGACGTCATCAACATGTGTTTCCCTTACAATTATTTCAAACTTGCAAGCACGAATAGCACGCTGAAGATTGCCCGTCTCAATGCATCACAAGAGAATATAAGCTCAATAGATTGCCTGAAATTCATCAATGCATGAACGAACATTTCTTTACAATCCTGGTGTTTTTTAATTTGAAGCTAATAGTGTTGTCTTTCATTTAATTACCCACAAAACGTGCACGCAGCAATATACACGAATAAATAATGTTAAACCAGGATTCTCATCACATGAAATGAGTGGTTCCATTAATGGACTAGCCACCGTGGTAGCTGAGTGGTTATGGTAATTGGCTCGTGATCGGAAATAGGCGGGTTCGATCCCGACTGCGGCGGTCGTATTCTGACAGAGGCAAAATGCTAGAGGCCCTTGTACTGTGCGGTGTCAGTGTACGTTAAATAACCGCAGGTTTCAAGAAAGCGTTTCAAGACAGCTACATGCAATCTTTCTTGTTCAAAAATTTGCACATGTTCCCGTAAGTTATTAAATGTTCCAGAAAAATTGAGACAGGCGAATCGGCAGTTTCACGCCGCCTTCTCGTATACGAGTCACGCTCCCGACTAAGCGCGAGGTTCACGCGTGTCAACTGAGCCGGCCGGAAACGTCCCCAAGTGCTTCCGGCTCTGTGGGCCATATCCCTCCCGCTACGGCAACCTACATACGTGCGCATTGATTGGGTATCGATCGAACGTTCGCCAGTCTTCCGTTATACTGGAAACACAACGAGAAAGCGATAGTGACACTCCAAGGACGCGGGTAAGAAAACGACACCATAGAAGTTTCGTGTTCGCCTGAGATGTGCTCCTGATGAATCCTTAAGTTTGCACACACTTCCTTTCTTGCGAAATACACCTTTGGCTACGTATCTGTGTGCTTGTGTTGCCCCCTATTTGAGGCGTTCCATTGGAGTCCCTATGCGGGAATAATTAATAAAACAAAATACAAAGATGCATGCTCTCTGTGCCTTCGACACAAACCCAGTATGTTGGTGTGTATATCTTAAGATACTTTGTTACCTGCATGAAATAAGCTGAACGTGACAGCGATTCTCTTCTCGTCTTCAAAATTTGCTCTGTTATACAGAGCGTGCTACTCGAGAGGAGCGACACCCATCGGAGGCCGTCAAACTTGCACAACGCAGTCAGAAGACAAAAAAGGAAAAAAAAGAGAGGTGCAGCAAATTAATGTCTCTGAATCTGACAGCGTTCATTTGCGTGGCCATATGTTCAACACAATTTACGGATTACCTTTTTCGCAAATCACTCCCCCCCGCTTCCGTTTCAAAGGTCTTATTAGGACCAATTTCCGCACAACGCTCGAAAGAGTGCATGACTTTAGAAGCGACCTACCGTATTCAAAAGGGTTACCTTGTAACTGTGCCACTGCTCATTTCTGCTTTTGCACTTTTAGTGAAATCAGGCACCTTTGCCGCAAAGGTGCTCGAGGAATTTTGTGCAACGTCGAAATGAGGCAGCGATCAACTACGTAAGTACATCTCTGCAGAAGAATCAACTTTACTTGCACGCATCGTGGGTTTGTCTTTCGCATGACATTATGACATTTCATAAAACGACAGGACCCCCAGATATCAATCGTTTTGCATGGTTAGTCGTATAGAGAAAAGGGGTGGTTCTGCTTTGTTGAGCTTGTGATTTAGTATAGCGTTGCAGGATGGGCGAACGAAATCAGAAGGAAGAAAAAAGTGTCTCGATCTTTACGCGGTAAGGGCTCAAGTGATGCGTTTAAGCCAATCACGATCTACTAGGTGCTGCGAAATGCACATGCTGGAGAGGAAACTTGATGCAAGCAGAAACATTTGACGCCACACGCCGCTCCTGGGCGGCGTTGCATGCAAAGGAAAAGCATGATATAAAAAACAGCTTTTTTCATCCAGCAAGGCTAGTGCTACTGCTTTTCGCTCATCTCTCCTCCACTTCCACCAGGTTTGGAAATATTGCACCTGTCAGCCGGCACCATCGGCATCCGGCGTCAAAAAAAAAAAAAAAGAAATGGCAAGAAAAGTGTCCTATTTGGCTGTCCTCTTTTGGCACCTGGCTCAGCAGGATAGAGGAGGACGCATGATGACACTGAGCTGCATTTACACCATTCCGGGACGCGTATTCGCCAACTGCAGCCTGTACAGCCACAAGGCTTGAAACCACGGTGAATTGATCACGGTGACTGAAGATTGTCACAAAGGCTTACCTAAAAGGGATAATAAATCCTCTTAAACGGCGTTATATGCCACTAAGCATCACGATTTGCGACCTAAAAGGGAAAAGATTGAAAAAAATGAAATTAAGAAAACAATAAAACTACAGTACAGAGAGCGGAGTCGAACGGCCGACCTTCCATACGCAACACGAGCCTCTAATCCATTGCGCCATAGCAGCGATGTCAAGCCGTCGTTCTTAATGAATATTTATAACCAGCCTTAATGTGGCTGCTACCTGCCGGTGGGCGGCGCTGTCATCGCTGTCCTCTTTTGGCACCTGGCTCAGCAGGATAGAGGAGGACGCATGATGACACTGAGGTGCATTTACACCATTCCGGGACTGATGTGAATGAACAATGAGCCGGGCGTAATGACAGCTGCGGAGCAAGCCGCACTTTTGGATATGGTTGGTATACGTTAATTGATCCAAAGCACATTTATTTATTTATTTATTTATTTATTTATTTATTTATTTATTTATTTATTTATTTATTTATTTTGAAAGCGGGTTCCTGCATAAATAGTACAAGGTGTGGTGTTCGCGGCGGGAGGCACAAAGCGGCGAGCAGAACGGTGGGCAGCGCAGAAGACGGCCAGTCCAACCCAAGCGATCTCGAGCAGCGGGGCGGCACTTCGTCTTTCATCGACGCTTCGTCGTCGTCGGCGCTTCGTCAGCGATCTGCCTAGGCGGTATCAGGCGCGGCCGTCGTGGTTCGCTACAATTCATTCATTCATTCAGTTTTTATACATACCTCGGCCCCTCTATGGGCCTATCGCAGGGCTATTGCATGTAATGTGCCTCAAGATCCGTTTCGTTAAGTTCGTAAGTGATTTCTGATTTACCATGATTAGTCTAAATTAAAATTATCTCAGTTATTTTCCCTTCAATTTTTCCTTCGGGTCGAGGATCGGTTTTCAAGGTCAAGCGGCGTCGGTCAAAAACCAGTAAAACCGTAGAGTGGCGTTGCGTGCTCGCGCACTAAAACTGAAGGGGATACACATCAGCTCCGCAGTAAATTAATATAGACACCCAATTTTGGTGGCCCATTTACTCCTTTGCAGTGATTACTGCACATGGATTACCCCGTTGTATCCCCCTATGACCGCTATGTACTTTGAAGCCCAATTTTTCCTCTATGCTGTTTCCATTTCGGTTTCAACAGCTATGTTATGTAAAAGTTGCGTATACGCCACGTGAGCCATTGAAATATAGGAATGTAACCGTTGGTTCTTCATTCGTTGTCATTTCTTCTTGAGGAAGGCTGGAATAAGCGTTGGAGTGAATTGAAACAGCGAAGCAGCGATTATACCCCAGTTTTTTCATGCCTGGCGTGGTCAGTACCCAACTTTGACGTCATGTCAAAGTTCAGCTACTGAAATCCAAACAGCGTGAGAGAAACTTGATTATCAATTATTTAGCGGTCCTAGGTGAATACCACGTAGTAGCTCCTGGATAATAACGTCTTACACATAACTGCAAATATATAGCGCGCGCCTTCTTCACTTCTTTAAGGGTATGAAGCGGTAGCGTTAATGGGTTAATCTCCATATACATGGAAATGGCCTTTCCTTTCTTTACAACCATAGATCGCTGGGAGTCCTTATACCACTCCTGTAGAAGCGGTGCAACTGACAAGAGATGTGCACTTGTCCTGAGATTGCAGATGCTACTACTGGTGGGGTTTTGAGACCCATGCTTCTCTTCCCAAGTAACCTCTCACGACTAATGATTAACTTTCACTTTCCACGGTGGGCAGTTTGCTCATAATCCGATGGGGAGGTTGGGATGAAGTCGCAAAGTCATGTGACCTAGCTGGCCCACCCTCCACCTAACGGATGGCACCTAGTCGCTCAGCTCTTCAAGATGCCAAAGCGACCGCACAGACAACGCCTAAGCGGCTGAGTGGAAGCCTTACTGTTAGTGAATTAAGGTTGATAAATACGCATATGAAATAATAGTGATGTTTCTAGCTAGTAGAGAAGCATACAAGTAAGGCAATAAATACATTAAAGGGGATATGGTTCAGCAAGATGAGTTGTTGGACAAGATGGGTCACTGTAGCGTAAAGATGGGTTGCGCAAAAGGGTCGATCACACGAAGAAAACGGAATAGCGCTTGTCCTGCCTTCTTTCATGAGATTGTCGCTATTGCGTAACCCATGTTTACGATAGTTGGATATGGTTCTGAATGTGTCGAGTGTGAACAGACGAAGACCAAGCAAAAGGGTCGACGCACACGATACTTGAAATCTTTATTGGAGGAACATAAGAATTTATATGCCGAAAAAAAAGATGACTCAAAAAATAACATAGCCATCCCCACCCGCTCTCCCCCTAGCTCATGTTTTGCTCTTCATACTAGGCCCGGAGAGCAAGAAAATAGTACGTCGATTTATTGTGTTGAATTACGCTCCAGAGTTTGTTCACAAAATCGCTCCGAGGAATATAAGAAAATCAAGAGACGTAGACAGCCATCTTCTATCTCGCTACCTCGTCTGCCAGGTTCATCTTCCTCGCGCACCATCCTCTTTCTGCAGTCCTCCTCTTCTCGCTTTTCAGGCTAATAGTGAACATACTCGAACCCTTACACTTCAACATCTGCTGGCCTTGGTTTGGTTGCACATGGCAGTTTTTAGCCAGAACCTGATGGATGGAATGAAAGTTGGTCTTATCACCCATAAACTGAGAAAGTATGCTAATTCATACAGTGAAAAAAATATTCTTTCCGAAGAAGGGCGCAAGAAAGGGAGGCACCACTTAACGCTACGTGCACTCGGCTGGAAGGAGCATCCATCAATGTCTGATGTGCGCTCCGCTTCCGTCATCTTCGCATAGTGGACGAGGGAGTTAGCTTCCCATGTGTCGATTAGTTGGTGTGTTTTTTTTCTCTGCTCTTCTCTGTTCGAACGCAGAATCACCAGGCAAATCTAATATTCGTTGCACTGTCAAGGTAGGTAAACGGCTGGAAACGATTGGTGCCACCTCCACTTACAGAGAACTAGTACTTTCCATGAAGATCCTGACAGAATAAGTGCGCCTGTGAAAAGGCGCGGAGCTCGTCAAATGTCACCCTCCTTACAAGAGAAGATAAAGCTGCAATGAGCGCCAACTCCACGCCGATCGATGCGCCTGTCTATGCACTTTTAACACGAAGCTTCAGGTCCTTGAGAGATTGGCAAGTGACTGTAGATTATATTAAGGCGATCGGTTACGCTTAATATTGTTTGGAACCAGAGCACGTGTTCTTACTCTTACCCTACTTAAAGCACATCATTCTAAAGAAAGCGCCTTAGTTAGCTTTGCTGCCTAAACTTATCTACAAGACAAAGCAGGCCAGAAATATTTTATTTTATTCCTTAGGAGGCTAAGCAATTTTGAGGTTTGTGTGTGAAAATCCTTCGTCGTACGAAGTTATTTTTATGCGAATGCTCTACTTCATGAAGAAAGCTGGAAAATTTAATTCGTCACTAAAGCCTTAACCTTGACCTTTACCTTGACATTCAATAAATAAATATTTCCGCGACTTGGATTCGAACCCGTCGCGGCGCGAACAGATCAGCTTCGCTGGCCACAGCACGAGAGCACCGTGCTGATCACGCCTCGTGTTGCACTGCAACACACTTTCACACTGTGCATTGCACATCGCCGTCTTCATCAACTTCCATCTATGCCGCGAACATATCAGATCACCTTAACCTAGATTAGAGCTTACCCTGAGTGTAATACCATCTCCAGACATGCCGACTACCCGGCAAACCAAAATCATGAGTCAATCAGGTTAAACATGCTTTCGCATTCTACTCAGTTTAACTGCGCTAAAACCTTGCCCTTTTTTTCTTTTGTTTTTCTGTCAGTGGAAAGCGCGTTTAGAGCTTTATCGGTACGTTATGCTTTGGAAGCGCTCTAACTTAAAGAAACAGCTGCATGGCCCTGTTCGCATAAATCTTGTTGCTGCAATCGTCGTTGGAGTCTTCGGTGCCGTCCGCACTGTGTCCTCTGCCTTCTCGCTCTCTGCTTTCAATCACTGCGCTTGCCACGTCGAACGCCCGTTCATAGGAATGTATAGGAAGTGCATGACCATGCGTGACCGATAGTCGTATGCTTATCTTCGAATACCCATGCCCCTACCCCATCTTTTTTTACTGCGCCCGGCTATTCCAAATCTACCAGCAAACACTAAAGCCTACACGTACCCCTCAAGCTAGTTTAACAGCATAAACACAACAGCACCCTACACTCCTATCCTCAGTTAAGAAAAACCGCCCTACTCGCACCAGCGTATCCCACCACCAAAGCTGTATCTTACCCTCGTCTTTTCTTGGGCTAGTTGGTTTTTCATGCTGTAGGTGTTTGCAGCGCACACGAAACACGAACGGACAGAAAAGGGAACGAAACACAGCGCTGACTTTCAACTGAGCTTTATTGGGAAAATACGCGACTTTTATACAAAAATTTTTAACATGTGACTCAGAAGATGTCAAAACGTCCTACTACATGTGCCATCTAAAATCACTGATACTCTAGATAAAAACTTTTGCCTGAAAAAACATGAATGGAAAACACTGAAAGACACGTGCCGCTTACACCAACTTAAACTTAAACATGATCAACTGTTTGTTCATCATCACACCCTTTAAGCTACATGCAGCAGTACCC
The DNA here is from genome assembly GCF_055824585.1 of Amblyomma mixtum. Classification (NCBI taxonomy): domain Eukaryota; kingdom Metazoa; phylum Arthropoda; class Arachnida; order Ixodida; family Ixodidae; genus Amblyomma; species Amblyomma mixtum. Next base: position 5,181,021 of record NC_143019.1, read on the forward strand.
GAATAGTGCAGGTGGGCGCGGCCGCGCTGATATCGCGGAGCGCAGCGCCGGCACAGTGCCTTGGCGTGACGTCTTCGGCTCGTGGAGAATAGTATATTGAGAGGGTGTTGGCCGATCCACCGCTGCTGTACCACGTCCAGATAGTGTCGAGTTCAAAGATCATAGAAAGAGAAATAGTACAGAAAGATGCGCGTCGCAGCAACAATTGCGTCGGAGCGGACGCCAGGGCTGTGGCATGTTGCAAGTTGCGCGTCCGCGCCGAGGGTGGCGCCCCGGTCGAAACGATTGCAGCGATCCTGGTATCGGCGGTAAACGGGGCTGCACTTAAGCCTAATAAAAGTGAAATTTTTCGACCACTATCAATAATAAAAACATGCTTATGAACTAAATTATAACCAGCCATAGGTATTAAAAATCAGACATCAAAGAAATTAGTTGCGAAGATGACGACGCGGGTAACGCGGCAGCAGACGACGCACGGTCAGCCGCGCAAGCGAAAACGGCGACGTCGACGACATTCGCACTGCAGCAGCGTCATTGGCGTCATGTCGAGTCACACAGTGAGCTTTTCTTGGAGTCTTTATACTAAGAACTAGCACTGCAGCATATTATATTGCCCCTAGCCCAACGCACTGTGATTTCTTCTACACGAGTCAAAGGTTGGAAATTTTCTGTGCCTTTCTCTGCGTGTGTTTATTCACAGCCACAGACTGATGCGTTTCAATACAGATCAGATGTTTTACTTCCCTGCTATTTACCTAAATCTCTTACAAAGTCGCGTACAAACGTATATTCAGTCATGTAGCATTTTATTATGTATACTGTACCTTGATACCTTTTTTATCCCCTATATATTCTCTGTGCGCTTATGTCTTCTAGGTTCACATGATGGCGTTTTTTTATTTTGATTTTTAGGATGCCTGTTACTGATACTGCAATGTCGCTCATATACTTAAAATCACTTTTTGGACATCGATTATCACTGCTGATGTTCTTTTAATAAATTGTTCTTTGTACAAAACCATTTACGCTTTTCGTTCTCGATCGAGCGCAGCTGCTAAGCAGTCACGCCGCTCGCCACCATACACTATGCTACATCAACAGACACATCGAAATACAAAAGCGAGTGAGCAGATTCCGTAAGTATTTAGGAAGGAAATCAAGCGTGAATGCAGCGCGGGAACAGTTAATCACCACTATTTACAAAGCTTGGATCGAGCTAGCGACCGCCAGCACCAGGAACGCACGCGCGAGTACAGTGAACTGTTGCGCGAGCAACCGGCCACAAACCAGCCGCCTAAACTCGCGCCGCCATATTGGATTTTTGATGCGTTTACCGCCTCTCCCAGGTACCTGCCACCAGCGCCTTCAAAACGTCGCACTCGCCGAAGCTAGGCCAGATACCTTATTAACAGCTGTGTAGAGTTAAGAGTTCACGGAAGGAGGAAAGAAAAGACGCCTGTCGCAGCAACAACTGCGGACGCTGTTGAGAGGCTAGATATGCGGCCGCCTTGAAGAGAAGTTTATTGGACTCATTATTCATACAAAGGGACCATAGTCCCTCAAAAAGACAAAAACAACAAGGCAGCGGCCGCACTCGCCGAAGCAAGAACAGATACGCCATGAACTGCCGGACCCGGCTTGCCTTACATATACCAACCGAAAGCGACGCACTATCTTGCCCGGTGAGGTCCTTTTTTTGCGCAAACACTGTGGGCTGCCAAATTATCGCAGTAGTACCCTCCTGATTGCGTTCGAATCTTCGGCAAATCGAAAACGGAATTGCTAGTTGAAACTTTCGTCAGATATAGGTCAGGAGTCGAACTGTCAACCAAAAGATACATAGGCGACTAAGGAGCCCGTCGGTCTTGCCAGTCGGGGTCCTTTCCGCTAGCGTATTCGGACCCAGAAGTACCCAAGGCGCTTTTGCTGGTATAATGCTACCACGTTCCCACACGGAAATGTTCAAATGACATCTGAGTGGAATGTCATTCGAGAATTGGAATGACATTCGGAATCGACGGACTCCCGCGGTGCTACACGACACTTTCCAAACGCATTCGAAAGCCTCAGCTCGTTTTTAGTGTACCGCGACGACGACGGCGGCGGTCACACTAGTCCGACAACGACAGTATAAATCACGCTCAACAACAGCATGTGATTATAGTGAACTCTCTAGTTTACTATAATATGATTGCAGAGGGACATGTTTTTTCAGGCCAACGACACCGACGAACCCGGCCGGCGGACGGTCAGCCTTGTCGGCGGCTGAGCGAGAGCACGGTGATGAGGCGGCGGTGTGAATATGCTCGCGCTTCTAAATGAGCGAAACGAACGGCTATATTTCACATGTGCACACCTGAACACTCACCAGCGATAAGCGCTTGCCAAATCAGTTTCAGTCGACGACGGCTTTCTTTTTTTTTATTTATTTATTTCCTCAAAGGTCTCGGTTGAGACATTACATGAGGGAGTGGACGGTATCTGGCAAACAATGGTAAAAAATGTTAAGATGAAAGGCTGGCGACGCTCCGCTTGAATTCTAGTGGGTTGATGATAATGGCAACTTCGGTGGGCAGGTCATTCCAGTCTCGTGCAGTACGCTGAAAAAATGACTGCTGAAATGTCACAGTATGGGCTTGTAGGGGATACACTGCGTTACTATGGCTGAACCGGGCGATGCGGTGGGCTCTTTTTATGTAGGGGTTATCAAGAGGCAAAGAATGAAAAATTTTATGAAAAAGGTTAAGACGTGCTATCTTACGGCGCGAGGCGAGCGACGACTAGGCCCACCGAGTCCGCAGGGTTGGATCAGTGATTGCGGCGGTTGTGAAGAGCGAATCACAAGCTTTAGCGAATGCAAATGGTCACCGGGTGTAGTTTTGCCAACAGTGACCTGAAATCAACTATTGCTTACATCGCAGGGCACGCGTACGATGAACGGGAAACGCCGGTGTGACCCAGACTGCCGAGCCGTGTTTTACGGCCAGCAGCAGCCGTCGCCGTCGCTAGCTTGTGGATAACAAGTTAGGCCGTTTCAGTTAAAGCGAACAGTCGCCAAACATACTTCTGGGTAAAGTAGTTTAAAAAAAGTACTGGTCACGTCGGAGAAACCCGGGACAAGAAGCGAGAAGCTCGGATCCTGCGCGATGCCAACAACCCGGCTGCCAAGTGTTTCTCAGGCGTGCGATCGCATCATCGCTTCCCTCATATTGTCGCACTGCGTAAACAAGCACGAGCACAACCAGTAAAAAAGAAACCAGATTGTTTAATAGAACTAAAGCGCAGATTGGGTTTTATGTTATGAAAAGAGCACTAGCTGTTCGTACGCAGCTATGTAAACAACAGTATGAGTGCAGTCGTCCTCATCGGCGCACTCCTGGGGAATGACATTCGGTTGGAAGGCATTCGAAGCGCCCGTGTCACAGGGGCGGTGATCACCTTCCTGCTAGAGGTTACCATAAACGAAAGGATGACAAGAAAGGGAAAGTTTTCACTCTTCGCTGAAACGTCATTTCGAGCCCTAGATTGTTCCACGGTAGCTTGAAGTGTTTATGCGGACTACCCATTTGTTAGAATTTAAGTATACTTAAGGCGGATTAATTGCGTATTTACGAAAGTACACTTTAAATACATGGCCAACACCAAAATGCGATTTCCCGAAACTCGATTTCGAGCACTAGATTGTTCACCGACAGCTTGTAGTGCGCTGCAAACATGCTAATGCGGACTGCCAATTTTCTAGAATTTCAGTATTCTTTGGACGAATTAAGTGCGTATTTACGGAAGTACACTTCAAATACATTGACAACACGCAAATGCCATTTCCCGAAACGCGATTTCCAGCACTCGACTGTTCAACGGCAGCTAGAAGTGTGGTGCAAATACGTTTAAAAAAACTGCCCCTTTTGTTAGAATTGAAGTATACTTCGGATGAATTAATTTCATATTTACGAAAGTACACTTTTAATACATTGACAAGATGCTAAAACTGCATACATATACGTTTACAAGGACTGCCCGTTTTTTAGAATTGAAGTATACTTTGGATGAATTAATTTCATATTTCCGAAAATACACTTTTAATACACTGACAAGATGCTAAAGCTGCATACATGTTTTTTCACGTATTTTAAAAGTGCTCGAAGTATGCTTTAAGTCAGGTATTTTTGGCACATTTTAAAAATATATTTCGAATACCAAGCATGAAATTTCAGGAACGTATTTCCTACATATTTTTAGTGCATTCACGAATACAAAATATGTTTAAAGTACATTTTAAATAGCCCACCGTATATTCCAAACGCATTAGTCTTTGCTAAGGGATGAGTCCACTTTGTGAGTTTCATTCCATGGACGCTTCGCACTGAAGCTATTTCGCTGGGTTTATAGACAACGCAATTGTTGGCGTTATCTCCATCAGTGGAGATAATATGGCCTGTCTCAACATTTCTAAAGCTAACTAGCTAGAGAACTGTAGAAGAATTTGCGAAGCATCCCGTACAGTTGAGGCTTTTCGCGTTCCAAATAGAAGGCGACTGCCATTTTTTCCAAATATTGTTCCATGTAACCTTCCATCTAACAGTCGACGGTGGAAGGTCTAAGTCAACGCAGTTTGAAAGTGTAGGTAATCGTGCCTTGCTGCAAGTAAGTGCGCATTATACATGCACATTCAAGACGTCGCAGCGCGAAAATTGTTACTCTGGCACCTACGGCATGTGGCCTGATATACAATTAGGAAAATGTGCACTGAATTCCCCGCCCGCTGCCAATGTATACATGTGCGTAGCAGTGTATGGTTGCGGACTCGTGCCTTGTCTCTGTCTTTCCCTTTGAAATGTGTGATCTCACGTTATGCGCAGTTACGTGCAGCATCTGTTCTTCAATTTCTGTTTAAAAATGGCTGGCGGTTTAGCATTGCTAAGCACGAAATATTGAGTGAAAGCATATTTTTTTTTCAGGTGGACACCATCGGCACGTACCTGAAAGCACAATTGAAGTGTCCACTGATCCAGGGAGCCAGCTATGCGCGTCCTCAACTCTTTCATCATCAATGGAATTCAACCAACGTGCACCGGTGGCCTATGCTCCAGTGCCACGTTTCTGCAGCAATGTTCTGAACGCCAAAGCGTATTGCTCGAGTGCATTTTTTCTACCACAACGTTGTCCACGCCAGCGCATGCAGCCGACATCTCCATGTCACTGCCGCTGCACTGCTCAAAGGGAGAATGTGTTTCATAGTTGTATCAGTTGAAGATGCTGATGTGCAAGGCACAGAGCGAGAGTGTGTTGTACCCGGCTGCGGCGGTAGCCTAGTGTTCTCGCCAAGCAGCCAGTGATGCAGCTCTGTTCGCTTCGCCGCTGGTTCAAATCCAGTCACGGATATTTATTTGATTTGGCTCAATTTATTCATTCGGCTTGGCACAAGCCCATAAACATTACAAGATCTTGTTCGGAGTTCATCCCGAGGCGCCATTTTCTTACCTGCTCCCACTACGTCACCAGGTTGCTTGTGTCACTTTATCTGCTGCGAATTTGCGCGTGAAATTATGGTAGCGCACGATGATCTGAATGTGATCCAGTTTGTTCATGGCACAAATATGACAACAAGCTATGAGGAATACGACGCACGAAGGAGACAATGAACGACACGTTAAGAAGTAGGGACGTCAGATAATCAGATTATTCTTTTTCTGTCGGTTCACACGCCAAACGAAAGTTTTTAGCTACCTGCTCTTTTCGTTATTAAAGCTGTTGGTTTCCTGTTACCTGTCCGAGTATTCCTGGGTATAGACTTGGTCTTTGACATGAGAGCCAAATGTGTACCTAAGCAGCACGGGCAATCGGCCCAACATTGGAAATGTTTTGGCAAGGGCCAATCCTACAAGGGACGAGAGTGAAATCATCCATTTGCAATACTGGGCCGATTACTTGTGCTGTTGGGTATACACAGACAATTAAACTGATACAAGCATCGTTTTTATTTTCATTTATTGCGCTCTGAAAGGCAGTCAGGTTTTATTTACTGCAGGAGGAGGGCTACTCCAATGAATCCGAATAACCCTTCGGTGGCGCCGGCTGTGCACCAATCCGATGTCATCAATTATTCGCGCCTCATCCCCTATCTTACAGTTTTCTGAAGTCCAATGTGGCATACGAAGAGGCTGTAAGGAAGATACTTCAATTTAGCAAGGGACTTGTATCGTTCTTATGAAGTAGAAAAGAGCATTAATTGTGAGCTGACGCGGTACTGAAATGCTCCTTGCTCAGTTAGACAAAAATTGCGAGGACACTTTGGCAACTAAAGTGTTGAGAGCCGAAAGCCGATGACACTATGCCATGACGACTTCCAATGGATGTGACGTCACAGCGTTCCCGTGGCTACATCGATACCCAAATTATACATATTTCGGAAATAATAAGTGCTATTACGCTTAATTACACACTCTTCATCTAATTTGACACAAATCCGACGTTCTTCCGACCGTTCTGTGATAATTTTCACTATACCGTGACGACTTCCGGTGGATGTGACGTCACACCGTTCCCGTGGCTATATCGAGGTCTGAGCTATTTCGACGGAATTTCGATATTTTTTGCCTATAATTATTTAACTAATCAATCTGCAGTCATCAAACTTGGCTTCTAGGTTCATTTTTTCCTCTTTTATCTGAAGCAACCATTTATTTTCTTCTATCTTTTTTGGTTTCCGAGTTAGAAGCGTGTGACACGCTTAGCTAATGGACCACAGTATGGGCCATTAAAGGCTTTCACTTTAAAATATCCGGCCAACTGCGCATCAACTCACGCCATGCCAGGCATCGATATCTAAAGCGGAACACCTACGACGCTACAACGGGAAAAGGGTGCAGCATGCTGAACACTGGGGAAACATCAACTCGTGTGTTAAAAAACTCAACTTGCAAACAAGCAGCTTTCTTTCACTGAGAAGTCACGCTTCAACTACAGAACCAATCAAGAAGGACCTTCTATCTGCACTATACCAGTACCCAGCAAACTTGATAACTCTATTAGTGGCAGGTTTTACACCGCACCGTCTCGGGCACGAGCCTTTCAACACTGTTGGCATGCAAATATTACCTTAGAATGGCTTTACATCACCGCTAGATGATGGCTGCGACAGCGCTCAATATTAAAAAAAAAAGTGCAACAACGGTGGGTATAAACCCTTCATAGATGCATAGTCGCCGCGCATGGACCAGTGACCAGAGTAAACTGATAACATGAGATGCACAGCGATGATTGGCGACCTTCTCGTGATGAAAATAGAATACGAGGTGTTTAAAGGCCTTCTGGTCTGGTCAGAAGGCTTTAGTTAAGAAATGGTAATTGGCGTTTATCGGATTACTGAAAGAGTAAATCGTCGCGAAGTAGAATTGGCAGACCCCTCGCCCTAAGAACAAGTAAGCCAGGCATTACATAAGCGGCCACAGTGGTTGACGGGTAAATTAACTAGCGAGAAACATATCATTAGAAGCTGGCAGAGTTCAGCGAACTTGTCGCTCTGGTAAGCAATCCCACTCATGGCAGGTAGTATTCAGGGGCAGGCGCTCCAGACGAACTGGGCATTCCACCAGCGCTGTTAAACATGACCTAGGATGCACAAGTCTCAGTCAGTGCGGTTTATCTATCGAATATACTAAAGAGCCTCTTAAAAAACCACAATTATTGTTCTACAGTTCCTCAGATCTCTGTGATCCGTAAGCTGCAAAAACGTGTTTTTTTCTCAATCGTAACAGTGCGTTCGATGTGAGCACTGTACCAGAAACAAGTGCAATTATTCAAATACATTCAAATAGGCACACCGCAGTCCGCCGAGAAGTCAAAAGTGGAAGATAGCATAAAATGAACTCAGGTTGTCGCGGGGAACGTCATCAACCTCATGCTTTTCTCTCCGATATCCGTGCTTTCTAGTCGCATTTTTTTTTTATTTTCCTAGAGTTATTCGCATGCAAGTGCCGTTTAAAGGGAGCTATCAACGGATCCTGTTTCTGATAGGGAGCGTAATGTTACACAGGAAGGCAAATGTGACAGTACGAACAAGAACCTGCCGTCTGAAATGCAAAATAAATCTGTGAATTTAATACGCAACAGAACCTGCAACAAACACTGCGTTAGGAGAGCGATTCTACGACCTGCATGGAACTCTGAAGGAAGTAAAGGTTTTTCCTTCGCAAAAAAACATTGGATAGCACAGATAGATGCAAACAAGCCAGGAAAGCTAAATTTTACATTGTGCACACAGTAGGTTCACAGAAAGAGAGTATAAATTATGAAAGTGCGTAAAATATTTTGATAAAGAAATTTACGCCCGGCCTCAAAGGTCGATACAGGGAACTTTTTCGAAGGGTGTATTTAGTTCACTAAGCTGCTTGCACCTCCCTCGTAGTCCACCAGCTAAAGTTGCTTCATGCCAGGTAAAATTATTGCAGTATATTACTTAAGATTTTCATTACAGCTTACACGAATTTTAGAAAAAAATAATTGCACCACGTCGGCGTCTGTCTTTTCTTCTGCGATCTGCCTTCTCTCCTCGCTTACTATCCTGATTATCGCGTTTCCAGCAAAAGCCGCAGCAACTTCTTCCTACCAAACTACGCATTCGGTTCCCATTCCACGAGCACCGCCTCAAGCGCTAGCGCCTCAGCGCCTCTCGCTAATAAGCAAGCAAAGGCTGGACAGTCACTTGACTCGAAATGAATGAAAGCCCGCTATGAGCTTACGCCGTTACTAGAGGTTCTTCGAAAACCCGTCTTTCCATTTTTGCTGCACTTCAGCAAAAGGTCTCATTTATCTCTGGGAGGATTCGCGCACTTATTGGAAGCGGTTGCCTACGTTGTCCGTCACACGGCCGACTGAATATGGTCAGCGAAATCAAACCGCCACTGCCGTGATAACGTGTCACTAAGCTCTCCACGTGCATACGCCGTATAAATGGTAAGGTGTTATAAAGGGCAGCACCACGGGGGGTACAGTCGCCGCACTGCAAAATCAAAAGTACCACATCTGCGTTCGGAAATTCTCACTGCATGCTGTAGTGCCGGAGCCCACATTTCGCTGGCGGGCCTGGCTAAACCAGCGCTGCGCGCCCGCCGGCGCTCAAAGCAGGCCCAGACTTTCTCGGACAAGTCGCGACATGCAGCGTGACTCATCCCGCCGCCGCGGCGCCGACACGGACCCTTCCTCCTGTTGGGACTGAGGCATCCCACCGCTGCCACCACTGTTGGGACTGGGGCATCCGAGCCAGGAAACGGTCGAGGCGACGGTGAGTCAAATGACTTTTATGTACAGTATGTACAAGGGCTTTTACATGATACAAGGGTCAAGAGCACCACGGGCTAGCACAAAGAAGAAGGGCGGCCCCGGCGGCGAGCGTAGCCCCGGCGTGATGGCTCTCCTGCTGCCCGTCTGCTGCTCGGGTTCAGCGCGGCTCCGTTTTTATAGCCGCTGGTAACGGTTACGGCAGCCAGCCGTTCAAATCCTGCAATCACTGGCCACCGTTCAAATTAGACCAATGGTCGAGAGCCGGCGAGCGTCGAAGGAGTTCGCACCGACGGAGAGGAGGAGAGGAGTGTTGGGACTGAGGCATCCCACCGCTGCCACCACTGTTGGGACTGAGGCATCCCACCGCTGCCACCACTGTTGGGACTGGGGCATCAGAGCCAGGAAACGGTCGAGGCGACGGTGAGTCAAATGACTTTTATGTACAGTATGTACAAGGGCTTTTACATGATACAAGGGTCAAGAGCACCACGGGCTAGCACAAAGAAGAAGGGCGGCCCCGGCGGCGAGCGTAGCTCCGGCGTGATGGCTCTTCTGCTGCCCGTCTGCTGCTCTGGTTCAGCGCGGCTCCGTTTTTATAGCCGCTGGTAACGGTTACGGCAGCCAGCCGTTCAAATCCTCCAATCACTGGCCACCGTTCAAATTAGACCAATGGTCGAGAGCCGGCGAGCGTCGAAGGAGTTCGCACCGACGGAGAGGAGGAGAGGAGGAAGGGTCCGTGTCGGCGCCGCGGCGGCGGGATGAGTCACGCTGCATGTCGCGACTTGTCCGAGAAAGTCTGGGCCTGCTTTGAGCGCCGGCGGGCGCGCAGCGCTGATTTAGACAGGCCCGCCAGCGAAATGTGGGCTCTGGCACTACAATGCCACTCGCATTCGGTCGAGTGTCTCTAAGTTAAAAGCGTTTCTAAAACACGACAAACAACGGGGACTCTTATGATACTACTTTTCCCATTGCAGTTTCTTAATTTCATTGTACACGCTGTGTCTGGAGGAGAGTTATAGGCATGCAGCACGCACAATGGAGGTAAAGAGTCCTCCTTATTCATTGTGAAATAGTTTACAATTCATGTGAGTGCGCATGGGTTAACGTGCTTATGGCGGTATGAACGAGAAATAACGCAACAAAGGAAGCGTGACAAGATTATTGATGACTTGCTCGCGGCGCTGGGTCGTAAACAAGATTAAAATCCCCGGAGGCATCACGCTCGAGCAGCGGGAGGAAGAAGCGCACTTTGAGACCAGCTAGTCCCACGTAGCTCCCTCCTTAGGCGTTGCTGTTTTTCACCCTGACGCCATTTTCTTCGCTCGACGCTGATAGCTCTGCCGCTAGAGCCTGTCTCCCGCTGCTGCTGGCGTTAGGCGTGAAAGTGCGAGCTTGTTAGAGAAAAGTTTGTCGCAACATCCAGTTTTAGCTAGCTTTGTGCTGCAGTACCTGCCATAGCAGGCGCTTTTCTCACGAATAAATTTCGACAGCACTGAACAGGACTAGGCTTCCTTTTGGCACGTGGGCGTTATTGTTTCTTTAAGCTATGTGCTTAACGCCTTTGGCGCAGCATTTCGTACAAAAAAAGCCCAGAGTCCACCAGCCAGTTCTTTAGAACTTCGTAGAGATGGGCTTTAGCCATGACAAGTACGGTTGCTAAAGAGGAATGGGCTGCAGAATGTGCAAATTTGGCGAACTCTTGGCGCACGCTTGACTCTTGGGGGCCAGATTGGGGCGTGATGCATAGCGACGTAAAATAAAGTGTGCTAAAGCTGTCGTTGATGCTTGATCTCAAGGAAAAGCAAATAGAAAGTGTGGATGCTAGTTCATCGTTTGGTTTTATGGAGCTAAACGTGCCAAAGAGACTTAGTGGAGGGCTCCATGTAATTTCGACCACCTAGGGTTCTTTAACGTGTACTGACATTACACAGTGAACGGGCCTCTGTCATTTCACCTCCACCTAAATGCGACCGCCGCTGTCGGGATCGCGCCTGCATCTTTTGGGTGCGCAGTCCAGCACCATAACCACTGAGCCATCGCACCGGCCACACAAGTAGCGGCGAAGTCTAGGTCAAAACGGAAGGAAATATCTTCCGAACAGACATGCAGAACGCTTGTTTGGAGCGATATAGGACAGTCATTTCTTGCAATGGACATCATTAGCTGATGATGAAACTCAGTCATGTGAGAAAAATTAAATATAGCACCTTGATATCAATGGACACCTACACTGGTACTTCTCATAGCTTATCTGAGGGCAAATCTCCCTTTTTATTCGCACTTGCGTGGCCAACAACGTTTCAGACAATCCAAAATTATTGAAACGCGTAGAACATTAAATACAATAACTTCAAAAATGAACGAATAGCTAAAACGGTCAACTAAAGGCCTTCTTAAAGATCAAAATTTCCTGTTCACCTGATCTTCATGCTAAGTGGAGTACTCAAACCATTCTGCCATTGGCGAAACAACGAGTACAGTTGTTTGTCACTCTCCACACTTTAACCGATCATGACTCTGAATTGGAAAAATGAATGGTGTCATATGAAAGCACACCGCACCGAGCAGTGCAGGTGGTCGCTTTAATGATAAGTGGCACGCTAGAAGGACACTGCTAGTGATCTTTAGAAGGACTGGTGGCCATAAGTACCGATCTAGCACAAATTTGAAATACATAAATCTCTCTCAGTGCCATCAGTGAACCTTCTAGTCTGTATAACTTCTAGAAGGTCTGTAGTTGAAAAAGCCTCACGGATACTCACTTCTCGCAGTTATTTTCGGTGACAAATACTCCAAAAAAGCATTTTTTGTGGCTTAAATGGTTTAGCTGGGGGTTTTTTGAGCTTGGATGTTGTCCTGAAATTTATACTAGGGATTTGATTCTCGTTCCTGATTACTTTTAAGGACTTCTCAAGGCATGCGAGATATCATAGTGGCGCATAATGGTTTTAAGGTTTGCTTTTTCTGTGTCCTCATTTCAGATAGTTTCCGAAGGTAGGCCAGCATTTACGCATCCCAATCATTCTCCGCGCTTAAACACCCAAGCACCGGTTGACTACCAAAAATATGAGGCTTCGCTTAGGTCATACCAAGCACTCAGTGATAAGAATCACCATTTTAGATGGCCACTTCACATATTCAACACGCTTACGATTGTTTTTTCTGGTAACATTGGTGCATCATCGCTGCGTCACGGGAAGCATCGTCTACAGGCAAGGACTGAGTTTCGGCGTCGGTTTGCTGTTCTCGCTGTTTTAAAACGCTTCTACTCTGCATTTTGGTAAACGAGCTGTTAACACAGATAGAAGAAACCACATGGAATGTGATTTGGCTATCAACTCAAAGCGCCCGAAATATTCACGGACCTGCCCTCAGTACCACTGCGACCAAAATGTTCACGCGATAAATAGACCTCTCCCTGGCGTAAACTACATGACATCAAAGGGGAAGACCTTTAAATTCCCCTTCTGAATAGGTTTTGATTGTAACGACGGCCCCCCTCCTACCCCCTCGCTTCAATATTATTCTCCCGATTAGAAACTCCTGGCTGCTCGTCGCAGCCATTCTTCTACCGATTATGGCCCGTTATGTACGCGGTATCATTGGTCCATCAGACCAGAAGCACGTGTTCTGATAAAGTTGGTTGGAAGAGGAATAATGAAAATGATCGCACCGTATAAGTACCTTTTAGGATAAAGAAGACTGATATTTCTGGAGCACTCTCATTTAGGCAACAATGGGGCTCACTACGGCGTCCCTCATAGCCTGAGTCGCTTTGGGACGTAAAGCTCAATAAACCAATAAACCAAGCAACAATTGGGCTACACTTTAGTGTCATAAATGCTGCCTTCCCACAATTTATAGCATATTCTTCAGCCCAAATACTTCGCGAATCAAACGTTGTACTTTTGTTAAAATTTTAAACTCGCAGCTTCGTTGCTCATTTTTCACTACAAAAAAAAAATGAATAGAGAACTCTTTCGAGCGTTTCTGGAAGTTCGAACCTGCTTTATTGAATGGTTTGTTTCGGTAACTGCCACAGCCACTTCTCAAACGGACTTCCTTTCCGCTTTTGACACCCACCCCAAACCACACGATAGCTCTTTGTGCTGTGCATTTCCTTTTCGCTTCATCTTGCCTGTCGTAGAAGAATATATTTACAGTAGAAAAAAAAGAAATTGCAGGGATGGAGAAAACTGATTACAATTTTAAGAGACCATCCGACTGGCAGACGCCGCGGACGTGTCTTCCCTACATTCCGTTCTTTTCTGTCATCAAACTTATGCTTTTCACTTCCCTTAAGAAGAACAATAAGAAAAGTTCGAAAGCGGCATCACATTTAATATAGCCCCATTTCAGTGGGCAGAAAGGTTACTGCTTCCTAAACGTTTTTTTTCCTTAACTTGATCCTTCCAGCGCAGCCTCTTTGGTGCGCTGGTTCTTCCCAGCTTACCACGATATTTTTCAAGACCAGCCTCTGGGGGACTTCATTTTCAGTAATCTTTTGTCACTTTCTCGCCATTTCCGAGGAGACCATACGCATTTTTTTCTTACCCCCTGTGTAAATGTCTCCTTTCGTTTTGCTTTAATTCTTTAACCGCTCGAGTAATGCTAACGCTGGACCAATGCAAGTGCCCTGGAGATTTTCTGAGTAGATGGTCTATCTTGTGTTTCACCGAAAACTTTGAAAAACTTGTAACAATAGACTTTTAAAGCAGGCAACTCTTAGCTACTCAGTACTCTGTATTAATAAGGCAAATAAATAAATAAAATATAAGCAAATCAGCTTGCTAATTAAATAAAATTGCCTATTTCCACATTAATAATGAAGTTTAGCGGTTATTGGCAATGAAGCATTTGTAGCCACGGAGAATACGCTGCCTCTCAGGTTCTAAAGCGAAGAAATAGGAATTTTCTAAGGGTGTGCATGCACTGCTAGAAACTGTTGTTTTTTTCGCATTAAAGCCAAATTCAGCACATGAGAAGCGCCGGCAAAATACTCCAAAAGCGATTTCCGCTGACGACGTATTGCAAAGACTGCTGTGCACAATTCTAAACATATGTAGTAGCTTCTCCGACCAGGAAGCCTCCACACCCCGCTTAGACTGCGGGCAACGTTTTCTTTAGCTTCTTCGCTCGCCCAAGAAAAAGCTAGTCATCGTCAGCTAGGCAGCTCTCAATTCTCAGAGCACTGACCGGCGCAGCATACACTTTTTTTCTTTGTCTCCACCACTGCTCATATGCCAGATGAGGTAGATGTGAGGAGCCATCATCTATTAGTTTAGTCACTAGGTTCAGTTGCTGTACTTGTATAATCGCTGCATGTTAGGACTTGCATCACACAAATATAATTTTCGTTCCCGAATAGAGGAGATCTCACTCGATAGTGGCTGTAGGCTGTCGGAGAATTGCTCTTGTGGTTTGTGGCGCCAGTTTCACAAAAAAAGCGTTGACTTTTGCAATTGAGGGGATTGTTTTGATGGTGCGTGGATGACGTGACGATTGCAATGTCAAGGTCTCAAACTACTTGAACGTGTCGAAGTGTCCCCTCACCAATGTAAACAAGAAAAGTACAAAGTAGCTGCAAGAATATTGGAGAATGACCGAGCCAGCACAACCCCAATACTCTGTTGGCGAAAAGTGGACATTGTAATCACTTATGTGAGCTCGAAAATGGACGTGGAGCTGGCATCCAAATTGAACGCTGCACAAAATATTAGCCGTCGCGTGCCGACTCGACTCGCATTTATATTGATATTCAGTCGATTTAGGACCATTATATCAGTACGCCTTCTGAACAGGAAGCGACCAGCCAGTGTTACCGATGATTTCGGCATGGACGTCCCAGCGCACGTCTCCGTCAGTCCAGAAGCAAGCGTAAGGGAAATTTCCAGCGCGTATGGAGTGAGCCCGGCTTCTTTTGGCAGGTCAATTTCAAGGCAAACCTACCACTCATACCATGCGTGTCTTCACCAGGAGCTAAGACCAAATGACTTTCAGCTGCGGCAGTTCGTGCTTGATTCAATGCTACGAAAACCTTGACTTTCTGCACAGAGTAATTTCGATTGACGAGTCGCAATTTTGCCGGAATTGGATTGTCAATTTGCACAACCACATTATTCGCGCTACCAGAACCTACACTGGCTGCGTAAGCATAAGCGCCAGTTAAGATCGTCAGGATATTTTTTGTGTGGCATATAATCCGATAATCTTTTAAGATTATCGGACGCTCGAGGGATAAGAAAGAACGAGAAATTATCGAGGCCTTGGAAATCGCGAGGTTAGGGCCTGATAAGTGTATTAGCGATGCTTCAGTACACCTGTACCGCAAGGAGTTCGAGTTCCTTGATTCCACGAGATGAGTGTCGCTTCTGTTTTTTGTTTTTGTGGTTGGTGCGCATGCGCTTTGCTGCTGAAGGAAAGAGGAGTTGGTGGAATAAATGAGTTGTCAGTCTGCGTTTGTCCCGTGTCGTTCTCTTTCTCTTGTCCCGTCCTTTTGCGCAGTTACTTTTTGTTCTCATAATGTCGTCCCAACTAGCCCCTCACCGCACTCTTCTAGGTAACTATTATAAATGTCAAGACAGCTTCAAAAATGAAACGTCGCCCTCCACCGGGTGCTTCAGCAAAATAAGCTAGGACAGCTGCTCACTTGAGGTTTAAAAGCCTTCTAAAGAATCTAGCGTTCGGAAGTGTGGCCCAAAGTCTGAAATGCTACGGACGCGTGGGAGCAGGCCTTTGTTAAATTGACAGTTGGGCGTGTGACCAAGGCGTGCGACTTAGATTGCGCGGACATACGTGGAGGTGGGGTGTGGAGAGCGGTTCATTCATTCCTGCAATAATGGTGAAAGTTTCACCGGCAGACAAGGCAGAACTGTCAGATTCTTTTATTCTTTACCGTCCATAAAACTGGAACCACTCGATCAGCATCAGAAAGCTCTGCGTCGCCATAGAGGGACCAAGAAGTTTCCCCTTAAAGATACGTGATCCGCATCTGACAGAGATGGAGTAAGTTGAGAGCAGCGAGAAGAGGAAACTGAGGATACACAGCCTAGGTAGAGTGGAACGGCGGGAATCCCGAAGCAGTAATTTTTCATGCGGAGGTACCTGGCAACGCTGCTCAGTCGTCATTTTTATATGCTGCAGCCAGATAATGTCGCCATTACGACGCACTGAGGCCTGCCTTGCAATTACACTCATGGGACTTCAGGTACTGGTACCATGATGCCGCGGGGTCTGTACAGAACATGGTTCGGTTTCGGACATTTATTATGGAACTGGGGATCGTATTCATAATTGGCTTGAACGCATCCGACGTGGTCGCTTCAGAGCACGCTGTGGCTGAGAAGGAGCCGCAGTATGCGCTACGTGCGGCAAAAAAAAAAAAGGAAATGATCGGCCACACCCAGAACGCTGCTCAATTCCGTTAAATTGTTGGGTGGCTTCTGTTCTTTCAGGGCATTTAGCTTAGCCGGATCGGGTTGCACGCTTTCCGCCCTTAGAACATGGCCCAAAAACGTCGTCTCTTTAACTCCAAAGACGCACTTGGATTTGTTTAAAGTTGCATTCCAATAAGCAAGCCTGCACAAGACGCTAGCAAGTCTGGAATTATGCTGGTGCTTCTTGTCTGCAAGAACTAAAATATCGTTCATAACACTGGCGACCCCGGCCAAGTCCACCATGATTTTGGAAGATCTCTTCTGGACATACTCGGTGCTGAATTCCGAAAGGTAACCAGGTAAAACGAACGGAGTTTTGAGGGTTG
The DNA here is from genome assembly GCF_055824585.1 of Amblyomma mixtum. Classification (NCBI taxonomy): domain Eukaryota; kingdom Metazoa; phylum Arthropoda; class Arachnida; order Ixodida; family Ixodidae; genus Amblyomma; species Amblyomma mixtum. The sequence continues at coordinate 5,198,068 of NC_143019.1, forward strand.
TAACTTCTCCCGACGCCTTGCTTAGCCTTACCTGAAAGAAGACAAGGTTTGCGTTCAATTTAAAGAAAGTAATAACTTTTGGGAGTGGCTATTCTCCCGGCAGCCGTGAGAATTCCGCTCCCACAATTCTCACGGCACTCGCCTCTGATTGGCTGTACACGGTCACATGATAACTGCCGGTAGAATAAGATTTTGTTATTCGCCCGGCAGCCGTGAAAATTTCAGCAACGCAATTTTTACGGCTGTGCGTGATCAAATGATAATTTAAGATTTTGTTGCTCTCTCCTGGCAGCCGTGAACCCTGAATATCTTTTCCGACCTTTTTATTATTTTAATAAAACTGCTACCACCGGTTGAGCGTTCCTAGACTTCTGCGGGCAGGCGCCTCTAATTATCATTCATGGTTTCAGCGTTTCAGTAGTTTATGTGGTTGGGGGAGCAATTGCAGCGTTGGTGCAGAAGGTGACCCCGTCAGCGGAACGCTGCGGGCTTTTCACCTCTCGGTCCAGCCATGCATGTTGCCTCACGTACTTTTCTTTTTGCTACGTAAGTGCTAATAAATAGTATTATCAATATTAGCACTTTTAGGCGTTGCGCGTAGTTTTCATCTAACCAAGAACCTGAAGAACGCGTTTCAGCGGCCTTGGGCGCATCGCGCTGCAAATTATCGTCACACGCGGTAGTGCTTCCCGTTTACTATTTATAGGTCGACTGTGTAGTACTCGGTTCACAGAAAAAAACAATGACCTTGAGTAATTACGTGATATCCTGACCGAGGTACCGACACTCCAGTGAAACAAACATTCTCGATGGCACAGAATTTTATTCCAAGTAAATTACGTCGCCGTGTGCCTTGTTTAGGCAGCCTGCGTAGAAAAGAAGTCTTTTGACGACCAAGAGAAGCGAGTCAGCCACTCAAAGTATTGACATTACAAGGGAGCTTTACATTGATGAGGGCAGTTTTGTTCAGTTTATTCACACAATTTCCAATTGCAAACAAAAGGACAATTACTGATTTGTCGCTGTACTGCTACAGACTGTACATTTCCATAATTTGGTCTTTCGTTGGCTGTTTATAGTCCAACACAGGGCAGGTGACTCCAAGCCAGGCACCAGTCACAGCTTACTGAGTCTTCATCTTCTAAATTTGTGTTGCACTCACTACACTTCCACTCTTGCTCTTTTTTTATTTTTACAACCATCTCCACAGCTTGCCATCCATCTTCGGTAAAGTAACGCCGCACAAAGTTGATGTCCACACAGTCGTCGCGAATACCACTATGGACATATTCGGGCCTTTGCTCGACTGAATCTTCATCGAGAAGCTTCCCTTTCATAGCATCAGCTGCATTTCCTGCCCCTGTTAGCCACGTCAACACTTTCAGTTTTTCTCCCTCACAGTAAGCGGTCCATAAGGCCAGTCAGTCCTTTTTTGTTTTTTTGGCAAGCCAATGACGGTCAAAACTTGCCCTTTTGGCCGACCACACTTTCTCATTGGAGCTGGCACTTTAATCATATCCAGAGTGTCTGCATCTTGGACGGTTTTACCTTGGCAGCCAGAAGACGCAATGAAATGACTTCTTCATTTGATTATCTTGAAAAAACACTCCCTGCAGTTCATCATCCTCATCTGTAAGGAGGCGTACAGTTGATTTGTATTTTTCAGTTAAAATACGCACAACTTCTGGCAAGTCGTTCCTTGTATTAGCCGCCCTTCCTTTAGCTGCTATATTCGATAAGTCTTTCAGGAGCACAGCATTTCCACTTTCATTCTGCATTTCTTCCCTTACCAACACTTTATTAGCCTTGAGCCACAAAAGGTTACGCGCCTTCTCCTGCAAGTCGGGCGCAAGTCGCCTTTGTTGGGGCAGGTGCCTGAACAGTTCTTCAGTGATGGCGTGATTGTGTTGGAGGTTCAGTGAGCGCACTTCAAGGTGAGTGCCTTCCTTGTTGGCAGCAATATAAATGCTGAATGTGCAGTCTTGCTTGAATGTTCTGGAATAATGAGAAAAACAAAATAAGTGTCGATACTATAAATTTAAGAAACAGGCCAAACATAATTGAGCTGAAAGGCGAAACAAATGACCGAATAACATCCTGAATTGCACACCACAAACATTTAACGATATTGTGTGTATTCAAAGAGAGCTGACACACAAGAATACTTGTTCGTAAACGCTAGGGGCCATGAACGGTACAGATTACATTCAGCTATGGGAACTGAGGCTTTCTGTAACAAAGGAGGGAGGGGTAGAAACAGAGATACTGCCTTCAAATAGAGGCCAGCTATGCTACTTTCGATAACAACTCTAGGTCTGTATGAATGGGGCTGAACTTGCTGCACCAGTTCAAGCAGTCCAGTATTTTTGCATTCTTTTTGCCAGTGGGGCGGCGGAGTGCCAAGTTACATTTGAACATCCTGAACTGACCGTGTAACCATGCGACATCAGCGCGGAACTGATCCAGCCAGTGCAACCAAATCGAACAGACTTTCTTATGGCATGCGGTGTCGCGAATGACAGTTACGCTACCAAGAACGATACCAATTGATCTCTTCGATTTGTCATCCCAGTCTGTCAGTGTAGACAAGAATCCGCACTGACAGTGAAAGCACTCAAGAAGACAAGGACGACAGAATAAAAGAGACATACAAAGCGTTTACTTGCAACTGATTTTGTTGCACGCAATTGGTTTCAGTTTGCGATTTAAAATAGTTTTCAAAAGCAAATGTCCGATAACGCGAGAGATCCTGGAGGCTTTTGAGATAGCACGAGCGGGGGCGATGGTTGCGTAAGCGCTCCATCAATTTTGTCGTCCGAAAAAGAGATACCATATCTTACATCGGGCATGGGGGTTGCCCGATAAAATGTGCCAGTCATCACTCGTTGGTAATGGTCTTTAAGCATGCGCAGGTGATTGCAAAGAGTGTAAAACTGTTTTTCGCGTAAATCAGTTGCAAGTAATCGCTTTGTATGTCTCTCTTTCACTGTCAGCATGGAAAACTAACTCGTCCACTCACTTCCATTGTTCAAGAATTGGCTACAGTCTCAAGACGTCGGGACAGTTCAGAACTTAGCTACCAAATCGAAGACACACCGGATGACGACAACAATCTTGTTTAAAGCAGTCCTCACGGTCTATGCCAAGTGATAACGTGCATCAAAGCAGGGTACTTACGATGACTTCCGCGTGCCTTTGGTGCTACTCACAAATTTCATGCCGCCGTGGATGCAGCAGTAGCGCACTTGATAATAATTCAGTGCTTCTGGCATCTTGTTGCCGATAAGACCAACGCGCTTTTTTGCCGCTTCGATTGTCCGCGTGTCCCTTTTCTACAGCTGCACGCAGTTCGCGGCCCTGAACTTATTTATCTTGTCTTCAAGTTCCGAGAACGAAGAAAAACGGTCGCCGACTGCGAAAGCCACTTCGCTGTCGTCACTGTGCGTTTGCAGCTGCCCGCAATTGGGCACGTTCGCCACGTTCACTGATAAACCGCGCACGATAGAAATAAACGCTGCAGGTCACAACTCATGCGAAGCAAGACGGAACAACACGTGCGAAGCAAGACGGGGCAACTATCCGCGCATCGACGCACGTGCATCAGTGCCGCATCGGGCAGTGGTCACGTGACAATGCACAGCCAATGAGAAGCGAGTGCCGTGAGAAATTCGCAAACACGATTCTCACGGCTGCCGGGCAGTGGTCACGTGACAATGCACAGCCAATGAGAAGCGAGTGCCGTGAGAATTGTGGGAGCGGAATTCTCACGGCTGCCGGGAGAATAGCCACTCCCATAACTTTTACCTGCTATGAAACCCAGTGTTTGATCCATAGTGGCAGGTGTGAACCTGTGTTGGAATACACTGATTCAGTTGCGTAAGATCTAAATAGATCCGCACGTCCCCATTCGGCTTCATCACTCCCGCTAAACCGGTGCATCAATCTGTTGGGCCGTCTACCTTACGAATCACTCCCGTTTGCAGCACTTCAAGTTATAGGCGGCGGAGTTCCCCGAGCGGAACGGGAATCCTCCGTGGCGCGGTTATAGTATACGAAACTGCGTCTGTTTGAAGCCTTATGCTGCACTCAACTGGCATGACACCCGGATTACTGCAAAACACGGGCCCCGCACATTTTAAGTAGGCCCTTTCTGCGCCACTAAGTCCGCAAAGTGAACGGCTCCTTGTGCTTCCGGAGAAGGCAATTCGAGAAGTACATGTCGCAACTTGGTTTATTTTTTGATGCACTTGGATGATCTGTGTAATGATTTGTTTTTCATGTTTAGTGTGGTCTTGTGTTCGCGCGTGCATTCTTCCGCCTCACTTCTTCATATTCATGTGTATGGACCCGTTACAAGCCATTGGCTATGGATACACTCAGCTTTGTGTATCGAAGATGTACCTGGAATAACAATAAATAAATAAATAAATAAATAAATAAATAAAAATTAAAACAACAACCCATTTGGGAACAACTTTTTGTGCGAAAGCACTACTTCACGAGGTCTAACCGGCTTACGGAGTTTGTGTGAAGCTTGACCTTGAAGGTGACCTCGCCAAAACTTAACATAGCAACAGACCATGGAGAAAATAAATGTTGACGTCTCTGGGCTTCGAACCCGCGGCAGCGCGAACAGGTAAGCTTCGCTGGCCGCTGCATGAAGGCGCCATGTTCTCACCGCAGCCGATCACGCCCCGTGTTAAAACTGCAACACACCGTCGCTCTGTGCATCGACTTCCATCTTGACTTCTCCGGAGATCGATATCTCTTATCAGGCAAGCATCGACGAGCAGCGTGGTGCGCGCGGCAGCCATGACGGAAATACAGATCAGTAAATTGAATGCAGGAATGAGGACTTCACACTTGCGATTGTCCCGTGACTTGAACACAGAAACATGCCAGCACGTTGGTCAGGAAAGAATTGTACAAGGGCGCAGCACGACATGGGAAAGCAAGGAAAGGGATGGTCCCGTAAGATAACGGAGCGCATTGCAAGAAACAGCAAGCGCAGTACGAGCTTCAGACAGATGGGTGGACTAAATTAGGAGGTTTTCGGGTATAAAGTGGTCCGCAGCTGGTAGACGACATAGACAATTGGAGGGTTACGTCCGGCAGTGTATGTAGGCGCGTTGCTGCTTATGATGATGATGATAAGAAATTATCCACTATCGGTATGTGAAAGACGGAGACAGGAACGTTGTTGCGGACTGTGCCTGAGTCTGCAAATCAACACTAGCGAATTTTTTCCTTTCGCTCATGTGAAATGTGTGATACGAGATGAGTCCAAAGAACGGGTACAAGCTTCCAAGGCAGAGATTTGTAGCGTCTTTGTGTAAGCACATAACGAGCGAGGGAGGCAGGACAATACAAAGGAGGGAAGGTATGCATGGGGCGAGTCCGATATGCTTGGTGCAACAGGAACGAATAACTCTGATCTGACGATACTCGCCCCTCTGTCTCTTAATACGCTACCATAAGGTGGTTTTCTCCATTTATGGGGCTGCTATTTTAATAGAATGTGTGCCTATGAAATAAAAATTTATTTAAAATATTTTCAGAATCAGCAGCCTTCCGAATCGTTTTCTTTGTCGCTTTGCAAAAAAAACCACCATCGATGTTTCCTAAGTGCTTGTGTTCACTGAAAGAAGCCTCAATGCAGATAAGAAAGCCGTCGTATCTGGAGACATGGTGATCGATCCATGTTTCATTCAAAAGCTCTGAGAGAAGCTTTGGTACCTTTATGCCCTAGCAGAAATCCTGTGTGCATGCAGTTGGAATTCTTGAGCTCAACCCGAGTAAGAAAATAAAGCCATACATAGGTTTTGACTAGAAATTCGTTAAGGAAGTGAACTGCGAGCGGAGATATCCATCGAATAAAACGGTCCAGCCCAAAGCACTCTGCTTCCAAGAGTGGGCAGAATACACTCAATTGCTCCTCGCCAAAGAAAGGCAGCCTGGGTAGCGCAAAAATCTCGAAGGGAGTTCTCTAACAACTTGATCGACCCTATGAGCTCCCCCTCGAAAGAGAAACAAGAGGCCCTTTGCTGCAAAACCCATTTCGGTGAGTTGGTAGTTCGAATATCCTCGACAGAGCACCAATTTTGTTTGCGCTCCTGATGAAACGAGCTTCATACTTGTAGTCGTGGTAGGGGCTCGGATCACATAATTAACTGCCCTTGAAAGCGCGTTCTCGTGCGTCCAACCCTTCTCTTGGTTTGCGCTGGAGCCACACAACGATAAACTCCAGTGTTGAAGTCAGGGGGAATGTTTGAAGTTTGTTGCTTTCTCTAGTAGCTGAACCGCTCTGCATACATGTCTCCTATCGTGTTCCACACAGTGAGGTTTAATTATCCGCCGCAGTGCCTCAATGGTTAAGGCGCTCGTCTACCCAGCCGGAGTACCCGGGTTCGTACCCGACCACGGCGGTCGCGTTTTGATGGAGGCGGGACGCAAAGGGGCCCTTGTGCAGTGCGATGTAAGTTCACGTTAAAGATCCCCAATTGGTCGAAACAATTCAGGAGGCCTCCACCACAGCACCACTTCCTCTCTTTCCTCTTTCACGCCCACCTTCCTCCCTTTCCTTGCGGCGCAGTTAAGGTGTCCACTCAGATATGTGAGAGAAATACTGCGCCATTTCCTTTCTTCGAAAACCAATTTACCAATTTAGTGAGGGTTACCTCACTGAGAGTTATTCTTAGAGGCCAACTGGCTCTTTATTACTAATCAGTGTTTTTGTTGTTTCCTGTACATTTCCTGAAGTTTTTAACGTTTCATTCCCAGTTTTAGGTGGTCTTAAAATAGCGGTCAGTTATGAAACGCTTAACATTGGTTTGGAAAAGGTTCAGGTACGGAAAACCGTAGATATTTCTGAAACAAAGTCATTTGAAGGAACGAATGCTATAAGGGAACTTAAACATTTGGCTCTTGTATTCAGCATGAAAAAAATGTCCACACTTTCAATTTTAGCTCATGCATTTTCTAATGGCTTAAGCAAAACGAAAAAAAGAAAGAGTGGTCACTTATATATGAAATACACCCGCTGTCCCTTACACCAATGACGAAAATGACGTCTGTGCGACCATGTCCTTTTTTAGTGGGGTGATTGAATCAAGCTTAATAAAGGCTGTTGCTAATCAGTCAGCACACATGTGAAATCATTGACTTCCGTTAAAGCTCGTCACTGCTAAGTGACTGCTTCTGTTTTAAAGGCAAACTAATTTATCGTGTACTGTTCAAGAAGGCTGAGCCTTTACAGCTCGTTCCAGTCGACTATAACTCGATTCTTCCAGAACACGTTAAACACTCCATTTTCACGCGGAAATTAGGTGACAAGGATAAGTAAAAAGAAAAAAGAGTGATAGAAAAGAACGTCACGTACTGTGCAGTCGATAAAAAAAGTTTGCAATATAAGACTGTTTGCATTGTACAAAGCGATCGCTCTACGCCGGGTCATTTGTGGAAGGAAACTCCGAAGGAGCCTCACTCTTTCGGGCACCGTCAGATACTAAACGCCTTTATTTCGCATCGCTTGACAATGCATTCAAGCATAGGAAGTGTTCGAGGGCAAAAAGAGAGCCAGAAGAAGTTCTGAAGAAATCATGTCCATTTCTTGAGGTTGTATTAAATGAAAGCCCAACAAAATCAGTACAGAGAGTGCCTCAGGTTTTGGGCCCTCGTTGCACCTCAAAGGCGTACTGCAGTGTTCCTTCGATGAGTCCAATATCGATTGTCGCCCTCGTTTCCTGAGCTGTTTCGACTTCCTTTGTTCATCGATTTCTCCTTTTGAAGCCAATGACAGGCAGCAATGAGGAAGCAGTAAAGCGGCCGATGTGGCTGGTCATTCAAAGCCGATCAGACTCGGTACCACCGGTGCTAATCCAAATTTTCCGGGTGTATTGATACCAAAGGGACGATTGTTGAGCTAGTTGGTTCATGATACTGCAACGAAGCAGCAGCCCTGTGCCTGTGTTCTTCCCTTCTGTAGTCCCTTGTTTTCGCGCTGTTTCGTTCTAGTACTTATACATTCACACGTACGCACACACCAAGGCAAGGCATCCGTGCCTTTTGTTTCTTCCGGAGCCCAACCTGGAGTTATTTTTTACGAGCTCTCGAGTCGAGCATCGACCGACAAAGACACGTGTCGCCTCTCAGTGCTTGTTTCAATTATTCAACGATGCGCCCCGGAACAGAAAACACAAACGTCTTTGGTGCATCGACGTTCAAGGATAGAAATCGCGTTACCTTATACGCCATCGCGACAGACGGTAGTGGGAAGTATTCTTAGCTTGCAAGGACGGTTTCTTTGGTCAAGATCCTGCAGAAAACAAGCCCCAGGCACTCTCGCTCTCACTTAGACAGCAAATAGTATTCAAAACTTTTGGGCAGTAGTGGCAAGAATCATTAGCTGCTTAACAGAATTGTCATATTATGCCTGGTCTTAGTGAAAACCAGCAACGTCATACGAGGTACATATTGACCATTGGGCGTAATGCGTTACTATCCTCTCTGGCAAGAATGCTGCCCGCTCAAAATTTTTTTGGGTTCTAATGTAATTGCTCCTTCATTGCGTAATGGGTGCCTTATGCGCCGGAGGATGGGCCCTCGATAATATAGAGGGAACTAGTGGAGTTACTTAGCTCATGTACTGGGCTTACAGAAGTCATTCGACAAGGGTGCCTCTGATGGTTGTGTGGACCCTCGGCAGCATGCGTTGCCAAGTGCGGTTCCAGCTCTTAAGCAGCATTGATTACCAAACGCAAGAGTATACGGCGACGAGGCGCACATTGCGCAAAAGTGACGTTGAACTACAACAGTGCAGACCGGTGCAACTCTTCCATTTGGGGAACCCGATTAGCATCATCCTTGGATGAAAGACCGATCAGCATGAGTCAGCTTAGCTTCCGCATCAGTGCTTTCATTTCCGGCTATACCACAATGGCTGGGTACCAGCTGAAGCTTGATGGTGTGGCAGCGCTGGAAAGCCTCAGGTAGGATAATCACAATATGCCCGATTAGCTTCTGGCATGTGCTTGGTTTCATGTACGTTTGTATAATTTGTAATGCCTGTCTTGAGTCACAAAATATAGCCAGTGATCTGCAGTCTGCTGACCAATCTAGCGAATGGCCTCTCATATGCCTGCCAATTTGGTTGCCGAGGATAATTTAAGCATGAGCCTCAAGCGTTTATTCAACGCGCTGCCAGGAAATATAACGGCAGCTGCTGAAGAGATGTTCGTCACTGATCTGTCGATAAAAGCATGTTCTGAGTCGCCATACGTGGAAGACCTATATGATAAGGCTAATTGCTTCAAGTCCAAATGCCGCAATGTGCAACCGTTTTCGTACTCGTGGAGTAGTTGCGCGCATGTTATGATTTGGAATTATCCATGATTGCTCATCCGCAGTATGGCCGGGCATCAAGTTTGCAGGATGTCGACTTGCACTGCGTCCGTATGGCTTTCGAACAGTCTGCATTCGAAAGGGGAAGGTGATGGTGATTCTTGCGAGGGGATGATGATTCCTGGTCAAGTATCACCACCTGACCAGGCATTTCTTGGCCGTGAGGGACGGCCTAAACTAGGCTGGCATTTTTCTTTCTGCAACACAGCAAGCAAAACGTGGCTTGTCGATCCAAAACACGAGACCGCAAGCTTTTCGTCTCTTTTTTAATTTTCCGTAAGAAGAAACCGCAACCAGCAAATATAAAACCTGTCCGAGGTAGCTAGAAAGCGTAGACTAGCTTGTCGCTCAAGGTCAACATCATCGAACGCCGTACGAAAAAAAAATTGAGGTTAAGAAGGAACCCGTAGCAAGTATGTCGTGTGAAAGACTACCATGCGAGCGTGAGCAAAAGCGCTTACATCTTTTGGGACTTCAAAGAGTACCGGTGGAGCCGTCTACTCAAGTGGATTCTAATGTACCCTGTGCTGTCCCTCCCTCGCTACTCGATATCCTTTGTGATTCGTGCTTTGATTTAGAAGGCTGTGCTACGCCAAACGCATGTTCCTGCGTCAACGAAGAGGCCGATAAGGCCGTAAGGACACTGCAGTGGCAGAGCGGAACGGGTCAAAGGTTTCCACTGACAAGGGAAAGTGTGTTGTGCCACCCGTAGGCTATATTAGTCTGACTTTAGGAAATGCTGCTTTATTTTGTAGAGGAGTTCTGTTGTGCCATCAGCTCGGTAGGCTAAATTGGTCTGACCTTAGCAAATGTTTCTTTATTTTGTACAGAAAAGCATTAAGAGCAGGGCGTGGCTTTGAGCTGGCAATTCTATTTTTTTCAGCTCTCAGAAACTGCGGAAGAAAGACCTGGGCAGAATGATGGACTTTCGGAAGATTGGAAAATAGTGAGCAAATGTAAAGCTGTGAGTTTAACCAGGAACACATACGAGTGGTCTGGGAACAGGACACACAGAACAAAAGCGCACAGAAATGCTCTTTACTGCAGGACGCATGTGAAGCGGGACACATTAGCACCTTGCTCAAGACGCGTAGGCATGAACAAGAGAGGCTCTAAAGAAGTGGACAGAGTGTGTTTGCATAGAACTTTACTAAAGCTCTGTAAAGACACCCACGAAAGCCTCGTCAAAACCTTTTTAAAGGACTCGGAGTTCTCTTCACTAATGCAAGCTGAAATCACGATTGAAAGACCTTTAATTTTTCAAATGTCACTCCTGTTCAGGTTGAAGGGAACTGCGAGGAATCGCGTTATTTTTTACGCCTGGTTTCGTTTGCTAAATACGAAACTGTGTTCCTACTCGTCGGAAAAAGACGCAAGAACGTGGGCTTCAGTTTTTTACCTTCGCAACGTGGGAATTTCAACAAACACCCCAGCGTTTCGGCCATTCACTTTGTTCTCATACAATGTTTGACGTAGTCTAGCTTCGGTCGTCTCTTAGCAAAATGAATGAAACTTTAACTGAAATGCTTTCAAGAGAGCGACATTTATTTTAGCGTTTCATCATACTACAGCTGTGGTAGAGCGGTCTAAGTGATAACTGCTAGACAAAGAACATGCATCGGGGAAGAAACGCATAACACGGAGAATTCACGCCTCACTGTGGTGTACGTGAATATTTATCCAAAGCTGCTCTATGCCGAGCATTTCAATTCCGTGAAGAGACGAGGAAACTGTCCTGGAAACTTTTTCTAAACTGCTAAAAGCTAGTTTCTGCTGCTGTGACGTGGTAGTTGAACGCGTGTACTAGCAAGAGTGTTATGATTTGCAGGAGAATGCACTAAAGGCAAGGTAGCACGTTTCTGTATGCCATCGGCGTGCTAGCATAGTTTTCTCAAAGAGGATACGGGCAGCCACTTAGGTTCAATTGGCCAACAGTGAACTGCTGTGAATCGCTATGTGAACCGTGAATCGCTATGTGAACTGCTGTGACAGGGTACAAACGACTTGAACCGTCTCCAATTAATGCGCATGTATTGCGTAGCCGAGGCATTGAGGAGGTTCATGTGAACGACATAATCCTGCCAAGAATTGTCGTGAAACATTTGTTTCCTCAGAAAAGGCAGGATGTTCCATAATAAGTGATCGTAAGTTGCTATTTCGCCATGTAGTGTACATTCCGGAGGGTAATCATTCGGAGACGGAATTCAGAATGTCGAACGCGAAGACTGTCAAGCAAGGCAGCCCAATTTCTCTGCTGTTACTTACTGCCTGTTTCCCACAAGTTTGGACAAGGTTAGATAAGGAAAAGACTGAAACAAGTGCTAGATAGAACAATACTAACCTTAAATTTACTGGTGATATTACTCTAGCAAGCAACTCAAGGAGTCATATGCAGCATATGATTGAGGGCGCGAGCACTCAAATCAGAGCAGTGAGAATTCAAATTTCTGTGAAGACCAAGGCAGTAATCAGCAGCCCGAAAAGCGAAGAACAGTTTAACATAGGCATCAAATGATTGCTAGCCGTGTAGGAATACATCTGCATAGTGAAAAATAGGGACCGCGTTTACGAAAATGAAAATTACAAGACTAATTAACAAAAATATGGAACGGAGTGCTTATGCGGAACCATCTTCTGTGATGTATAGATACTCACATTTTTTCCTTGAAGGAAATGTCATAGTTTTAAAATGAAAATATCTCGTATTTGTGTTAAGAACTGATATGTTTGACAAAAGTTTTAGTTTGTCCTATCATAATTAGACCACACAAAAAACAACACACGTAAAATTTCTGATGTGCATGTTAAGAATATTTTATCGTGCAACGGGAATGCAGGCGGGCTGAAATTAATGTTAGCAGAGGAAATTGGCACACTGTTGGATATTCAAAAAAATTGCGCAGAAATTTTCTGATTCACATTTAATATGCCTTAGTGCATTGTTATTTAAATTATTCCCCTTAAATCCAGCGCACGCAAACTTCTAATATAAAGCAGTACTAAGACCTCAGAAGAAAGGCATCACAACAAAAAGAAGGTTTACATGCCGGGGCAGCAACCCGAGTTTCGGGAAAAGCACACAATGTTTCATGTTTATCAGTTAGATACATATAATCATGGCTTGCAAATTTATGTAGAAAAGAGAAAATATCATGCTATGTTTGAACAGTCTACCTTGAACCAAATATACGAATCCTTTTCTTTTAAAGTGATTGAATGTAGACTGGCACTCCATATAACAAATTAAGGTCAGCAAAATATTAAATACTTATTACCTTGTCTTTCAAATCAAAATAGAGATAATAATGATGCAATACAAATTCTTTGTATCACATTTTTTATGAGAAATTTAAATAAATATTTGGTAGAGCAACGTTTCTCTGTTTCAGATCTCTGGATGGGCCTGTGTTTATTATTGTGCATTCTACTGATAACGCCTTGATCTCTTTTTCCACGATAGATCTAAATTTTTTCTCTTAATTCATATATCATGCGTCCTTCGCTATATTGTTCCGGTATTAGAGTTGTATTAGTTCTGCAGAAGACACGTCTTTTTATCCTTTCTAACGCTTCCGTTTTTAGCCGCCAGCCATTGTCAAGTCAAAATCATTTGTTTTTCCTAACACCCGCATCCTTTAACTTCTGTCCCGATAGTATCGTACTCTGTACCAGATAGCGATCGATGTTAAAGCGAGAAACGCATCATAGGCCAGTTACTCACAGCTCCGTACCGAAAATACAAAAGGAAAGACTATCAGTGGCAGAAGGGGTAGACTCAGTTGACGTTTGCCCCAAAAGCATCAAGAACTGCAGGGAAAAAAATATTTAACCTATTACGACCGCTTGTTTATCCAGCCGCTGGCCTCGGCTCCCCAGCGACCCTGAGTGCTCTCGCTCTTGCACTTACGCGAGGCAGGAAACCTTGACTTGCGGAGTCCAGCAAAAACAGGGAGTGGCCGGTGTTTTTGTTGTTGCAAGAGGCTATATCGGGATATGCGGTGACCAGCGGCAGGCGTGCGTCAACTTCGTTCGCCGGAGGGACAGTTCTACAGTGTAGATGTACAGACCTGCAGGCGAATGGCCAAGAGAGAGGCTAGTATACTCGCCTCTGAACAAAGGCACGAGCGGTGTGTTTTGACTTCGCATCTGTCTTGTGTGTTCCTGAGATATCGGTCCTGTGTATCTAGGACTGAAGCCGAGAACAACACCGGAAAATAACGAGCAGCTGCCAAATATCACATTCACACCCTTCGCAGCATTATCAGCCGCGACACCCTGACGCGTAGTCGCTTCGGGTCATGATAGCTAGAAGCTCATGCAGATGAATGGACGAAAACTGACAATTTTTTGTTACAGGGCAGCAGTCGTCATGGAAAATAATAAACGCGAGGAGTTGTTGTGACTCTATGCACAACATACTACAGCGCCTTGCGGAAAACAAGTCTTTCGCAAAAGTTCTTCCAGATTTAATAGCCTAGTCATACGCACACGCAAGTGCTATTTTAAAACACATGTATTGCTGCAAAGCCAGTGACGAAAATAGGCACTGAAGTTCGAGCCGACTCGAGGGGCTCGTTCGAGCGGCTAGATTGGGCTCAACGTAGCCAGAGCTTGACATAACTAAAAGGTCGGACATACATCGTCTGTTCTGAAAGTAGTAGGACTGGTTTTTTCCTGGGCGAACGGGCGGACGAGAGGTGGTCTGCGAGTGCAGGATCGTTGAAGGGGGATATTGGGAATGCTGTGGAAAATCGGCAGTCGGCTCTCGGCCGTTAAAAAGAGGAGGTCGCTTGTACTGTGAACCCCTGTCGAAACGTCTCGTCACGCAGAATCGTCGAGCGTTTACTGCATCAGCGATACGCGATCAAATTTTGAGTAAATCTTGATAAAACGGGCAAAGAGACTCACAACATGATTAAGGAGGCCTACGGTGACGCTTCCATGGGTAGATCAGGTGTTTTTTGAGTGGCACAAGCTGTTCCGAGAAGGTAAGGAAAGAGTGGAGGAAGACGACCGCTTCAGACGCCCTTCGACCAGCAAGACCAACGAAAATGTGTAGCGAGGGAAACATTTACTTAAGGGTGATCTATCAGAATGATTGCTGATGACTTGAGCATTCCTCAAACCCAAGTTTTTGGGATCGTGGCAGAAAACTTACCCATGAGGAAAGCGTGCGCGAAGTTGGTGCCGGGAGTGTTGTCAGAGGAGGAAAAGGCCAACCGGTAGGATCTTCTTCGTCATCTGAATGAGGACCCCGATTTTTTGTCCCGCACAAGGCGGCAACGACGTCTCAGCCCCCCTACAGCCTCGACTTGGCCCTGCCAGACTTTTTTCTATTCCCGAGAATAAAATCGACGCTCGAGGGCAAACATCACGGATCGGTAGAGGTGGTTCAACAAGCCGTGACGAGGGAGCTAAACAGCATTCCGGTCCAGGCGTTCCTGGAGGCGTACGAAAATTGTAAAACTCATTAGCAGCAGTGAGTAGGTGCGGAAGGGTGCTACCTTGAAAAATTGTAATCGTTTGTACTATTCTCTTGAATAAATTTTGTTTAAAAAAATGTGTCCTACTACTTTCAGAACAGACCATGTATATGCTAGTCACCTGGCTATCTAAAGCAGGTAACAAGGGCGTAAAATAGGTAAGAAAGTGGGTGAGAAAACCGGTTTCTAGAGCCGTCGCTGCAAAAGTTTGCATCCGTGTGCGAAAGCTGCTACCACCCTAAAACTTCCAGGCTAAACTGCGAGAGCACCCCAGTCGCGATAAGGTCAAGACGCGTGGACGCAAGGTGGCAACCTCAGCGACACTGCTCCAACCAGCGTTTCCGCACAACGACTTAAAGCGCGCAGTGTTGGATGCCTATATTTATTTTGTCGAACAGAAAGTGCAGTTCGCTGCACAGTTTTCCTTGTAGTAACCTGGCTTCGAAAACTGGTTTCTCGCTGTCAATACATTTAATACGGCAGTCCTAATTAATTTTGTTCGCAATTTCTCCTGTTACTTCTTTCCTCAGATCGTCTTTTCATATCTTCTCTATTCGCTGTTCATGAATAATGGCTGTTGCCAACGAATCGAACCAGCAAGAATATGTTTCCTGACGCTCAACCCCATTCCGGCAAAAGCACCGCGTTCTAAAAATTCGCTCACTCGGTGTTCAAGCCATTAAAACCCTCGGCAGTGGCACCATGTGTCTCATACGTGAGTCTTCCGCGTCCTTGGCATAAAAGTGCATGGCGCGCCGACACATATTTTGCTACCTTCTATTTGCTCACTCGCCGGATATTACTTTTGTTCCACTTGGCGTGACTCACATTCATGATATATTAGGATGTTTGGTTCTCAGATATAGAGCCTGCACGAAGGCGTAACTAACGCTCTCCTGAATGGACCTCCAAGCACGCTACGAAGGGGCGCCCTCTCTCGTATGTAAATATGTTCGGAAGCTAATGCTTCCAAAAATACAGAGCGCTTTTCATGGAACGAGTTTTCGAACTTCCATTTACTGTGTTTGGTGCAGGTAGCGTATCTGGAGCACGCGACAGACAAAACCGATTAACCGGAAGTGGACACAAAAGTAGGAACAAAACGATAGCGTAGGGCTGTGTGCCGAGTAGACCAGATAATGGCCTTCTATTAGAGGACAAGTGGGAAAGGCCTGCCTCGATTGCCCTGAAAAACGTTTTTGGACTCATTTCTTCTTTGTTAATGTTCATGCAAGCTGAGGAGGAAAGAAACAAATAGGAACACCGGGGAATGTTACTCTCTTATTAGGACTAACGCAGATAGACGCGACCCTCTACGGTGGCTAAGTCGTTGTGACAGTCACCTGCTGTGCCCGAGGTCACGGGATGGAGAAACAACGCAAAATTTATTCCGCAGTATACGACCTCAGTGCACGTTAGAGAGCCCCTGGCTATGAAAATTAATTTCGAAACCTCCATTACAGCGCACAACTTCTGTGCTTCAAAAACAAACTTCTCAGCAATGTAAAGCAGGTAAAAGCCTGCCTTCGCGAAGCGGAAGCCGCTTTGAATTCTTAAAGTGGCTGCACGTTGAACTGATTTGATTTGCATTCGACTGGTTTGCCAAATATGCAAAGGCTTATGCCCCTTCCGAGACATCCTCAGGACCCCGTTCTCAATGACCCTTTCAACACCGTATCTATGTGGGAATGTTTCTTGAAAGTTGTTTGTGAGAACCTAGTTTAAACAGAACGCCAGCTAACCTTTTTACAGATTCGTCAAAGATAAGATGCTGCAATGAACCACCTTTACGTGTCATCGAGGTCTGCCCTTGCAGAAGTTAACCAATCTAATAACGAGTACTGACTAAATAATTTTGTTCGTTCGTTACACAACAAGTCTTCCGCGTAATATCACTTATAATGTTTTGAGAAGCTTTGAACATTGTTTTGCAGGACCTGCTTCCGCAGGCCTTGATAGTCGTAGCGCGCTAAAGAGAGACCGAAGAAATAATTAAAGCTGGCCAAAAGCGAGGCTTTTTCCAGACACTGCCAAGAATTTGATGACCTTCGTAGTTGTTCCCTCGGAACCGCTCGCACTACGTGCGAACGCAAAGAAAGCATTCGCGTAAAGAGTTAGACACTCGTAAAATTGATAGAGATTTAAGAAAAACTTGTAATAAGGGAGTAATTACTCACTGACATCCACCCGAGCGCTGCCGTACAAACGAAAGCTATACAGCTTTCTCAGAAATTTCGTAGTAAAAGAAAAATTCGTCCTGGTCCGGGGTTCGAACCCTGGACCATCGCTTCACCGGAGCACTCGCCCTACCAATTGAGCTCACCGAGACGGCAAGCTTGTGGTAGGGCGAGAGCGAATTGATCAATAACTCGAAGTGGGAACTGTGTTAGTCAAATGTTTAGGGAAATCCCCCATGGTGGAGCAGATTTGTAATAAGGGACTAATTACTCATTGACATCCACATGATAGCAGCCATACGTCGACAAAGGAAAACTGTACAGCTTCGACAGAAACTTCGTAGTTACACAAAATTTCTTCCTGGTCCCCGGACCAAGACGAAAGCAACAGCTCCCTGCCCGCTTAAGTACGTGTCCAGTGAAACAAAGGGGCCCCTCTAGAAAGTATGACTAATGAGTTCTGTTCCTCTCGTCCTAAATAGAAAGCACCTAACTTGCTTGGTCCGTAGCTGCGAGTGTCGGCGACATCCATGCTTCATTTCGCCATTCTCTTCGCCATTGCAGTTATTGAATTAAATGGATAAGGAGAATAATAAGGAAGTTGAGAATCATTCTTTGAACAAAGTGAACGCAGTTTTGGAGGATTTCTTACACCTTTGACAATAGTGCTTGGTAGCTGCAGGCTAAAATATCACACTTTATCATTGGTAGTGCCAGCAATGATTTCAAGTTGGCCCCAAGCAAGTGAGGCCAGGCCGCTCTGGTAGCAAACTTGTGGTGACAAGCGTAATCACGGAAAAGAGTAGCTGGGTTAAAAAATAATTGTAAAAGGCGCACTTTGAATCAAAAATATGCGGTTTTCACTTCTCTTAAGAATTCGCGCTTCCTTTGCTGACTGAGACTCTCAAACGGGTGTAATGAAGCAAAATTTTCTAGCATCGGTTTCTGATGCAAACGAGAGTTGAACTGTTAAAACTGATAAGCACAGAAAGCCTGTCCGTAAAAAAAAAAGAGTTGGTCACGTTTTCAGATATTTGCTATCATAATAACTGGTGGCTTCATTTGGAAACTACAAATGTTCTGTCACCACACACCCGCTGCTCACTGGCAATCCAAATCGATAGATGCGCATGGTCAAGTGGGTATAGTTAGCAGTATTTAACCTGCTACATCTAAGCCGCCACGGTGACTCAGTGGTTGTGGTGCTCGGCTGCTAATCCGGAAGATGCGCGTTCGATCCCGGCCGTGGCAGCCGAATTTCGATGAGAGCATAATTCTAGAGGCCCGTGTTCTGTGCGATGTGAGTGCACGTTAAAGAACCCCAGGTGGTCGAAATTTCCGGAACCCTTCACTACGGCGTCCATCATAGTCTGAGTCGCTTTGGGATGTTAAGCCCCCATAAACCTTCATTCATTATTACAGCGCAACGACGGCACAAAACAAGAGGGGGGCACAACCAAACTAAACCCTAACCAAACCAAACCCATACACCCATAGACCAAACTACAGCAATCTACTCTATCTAAACAAGCATCTCTTAAGAGCGCCTCGACTGGCTGCTTCCAACTGCCCCGATAGAGGTAACCTGCCCTCAACTGTCGCCGTATGCTTATGGTTCTTTTGGCTTGTTCGGCAATCAGTGTCCGCACCTGCAGGCATGGTGCGGAGACCAAACCCTTTTCTTGCTGCAATACCGATGTCTCCTCTACTGCCCTCAATCACTCTGGCTCCCTTGTGGGCGATGGCGAACTCACGCGTATTTTTTCCGTTTTCACGTGAACAAGCAACGCCAGATATCTCCTTCCAAGCTCACGGTTACTTCCGTTAACAAATTACTTCCATTTCCGCTGTCAACTGCTGTCGGGCTGCCTTTGGTAAGTGCGGTGCGTCAGCCAAACGGAAGGAAGGTTTAAGGGTTATTTTGTTTACCGTCGAGGTAATCAGTCTTTCCTGCTGCGCGCGGGCTGCTGTGAGCACACACGCACACAGGGCAGTGAGCCAAGAGGTGAACATTAAAAAAAGTGAAGTTGACATCAACAGTCCGAACACAAACATGCATACACACGAACAAAGAAGGCGTCACCGCGGTCAGCACTCAAGCAAAGCTCGACTAGCTCCGAAATCAATGAATGCGAGCACTGCTGTGCTTATTCGTGGATTAGGAGCTAGGAAATGAGTTGCAAGGTGGTGGCCAGACAAGCTGAAGAGGAGCAGCAGGAACAGGATGATAGAGAGAATCCTTTGTACTACTGTGAAATTAAGCATTGTGCGACATTCTTGCTTCCAAAACCGCAAGTCGCTGGAACGACCTTCAGTAGTACAGACAGTTCGTGATTGTTGGTTGCGTTTCATGGATACTGCTGCAGTGTACCAAATCAAAACGCAAAACGCAATTTCAAGCTGAGAGATGGACACAATGCACTGCAGCTCGCTCTTGCGCATCTCTTGTTTTTTCATTTTATTTTAACTCGTCGAGCAGCCGAAATCATCAGCTGGGAAAGGCGTCTGGCGCAATTGGATTTGTCCTACGGCCAGCAGTGTTGCGTTGAAAACGTTGCATGAGTCCGGCTGACGTGCCGTAGCGCCACCGGGTGGGTCCAGAGCACAGCGGACTCTGCGTGGCATTCATAACGAAGCAGTAATCATCTTCAGCGCTGAGTTATCATAGTGGTATAGAGGACAGAAACTACAATAAGTTTAAGCAGAGCAAAATCGTGACATTGTTTTTTCCCTCATAACCGAAATGACATCGCCCACCTTCCTTGTGAGTTTGCCTTCAGTACGAGAGGCAACGCTATTAAGAAAAGCCAGTTGCGAAAAGCGATAGTTATTGCGTCACCGGTGCCACCACGTACGAAGAAAAAAAAACACAAGCGACAGCAGAGAACCATAAGGACAAATTGCTACTGCGGCAGACGGGAACTTGTAGCGTCTATTCCTGAGTGGCAGTCGTCGGCCGTCTGTAATGTTTCCAGAGATAGCTGAGACTTTATGGGCAGGTGATTACAATGCGAGGAGCACGGCTCCGGTTTATAGTGGTTACACCCTGCGTGAACACAGGTTCATAGGAGCGTTGGCCTATTTCGCCGAAACCTTAATACATCTACCAGTGCCGTATTCAGCCTATCGCTCCTTGCATTATATTTCACTCATACGTCCTGGCTCATTTTCATTTGCCAGGGTCACGGAGGATATGTGAGCGCGCAACTCGATAGAGGTATTGTCTTCTATGGCGCACCGCAGCTGTCCCTCCTATAGTAAAAAATGATGAGTGCGTGCATCAATAGGGTGCTTCGTCGCAGATACTTCCCCGATTTCGAAATGTTTCATTTTGGCTATATAGTAGCTCATGATTTTGGCGCTTACTCTTTGATGCCTTCCAAGGTGCCGTAAAAAACGAAAACAAAAGAAATATGAATGGTAGCTTGCGAAACAGGGCTATTTTAATAAATGCTATGATTGTCAGTTTTAGTACAGGATAGCTGGCGTACTTTCGTGTGCCCTAAGTGTGCCCCACGTGCACCGAATTCCTGCGTTCACGGAGGTTTGGTTGAAAAAGTGTGTTCTTTTTGGTTCCTCCGCTCTTGTGTTTTCCGTTACATGGCCACTCCTCTCTAACTTAACTACATACGGAACAGAATGCACGAAATATTAGAGGAACCATACAGACGCCTGCTGGGAATACACAAAAAAAGACTTTCCTGGCACTCTGCTATATCCGAGGCCCTTTAAATAACTTCTGGAAATACGTTGATGAATACGCAGAAAGGGACGCAGGATAGCATTGATCATCGTATTCACTATTTCCGATCAATGATTTTAGACGAGAGCCACAAGAGTGGCTTTAGGCTTTAAAGAGAATCCACGCGTAAAGTGAGGAGGCACTGTGCAATATGAGTCGCCTTCAGCTGGCGGCTTCGATTCCCGAGTTTCCGCATTAAAAAGAAAACAGCATTAACACTGCTATACATAGATGCTTTCCCTCCTGGAGCATCCTTTTCTCAATATTCATCACGCTTTCTTTCCGTTCTCAATGGGCAGCGGGTGAAGTTCGAGGTATCCGCCCGCATGGCAACAAGCGCAGACACCATGTGACGCACCGCCTACAGCGGTGACGTCTCGCCCGCCCCAGCACGGCTCATCAACCCGCGACGTAGGCAGTCGTATCGACTTCTTTCCCCTCAGGCCTTGCTTCGCATGCTTCAGCACTTTTACTTTTTTTCTTTTCCTTTCCCTCTCCGTCGCCTGGCAATGCAAGTACCGTGAGAGGGTGAGGCGACCAGCGGAGGTGAAGGTCAGAGATTATAACAGTGACTGTGGGACTTTCCAGGGTTTTTTTTTAGCGTCATTAGAGAGTCTTTAGTTTTTCAGCGCAAACACGAACAGGGTTTGAAGAAAAAAATTATTTGACTTCGCAGTGATTCTTACATAAAGCTGAGTTCAGTAACTAAGTGATCGTGCAGTGTATGAAATTGTGCGTGGTAAAACGAAATGGTTAGTTGCAAACCAAAAATGAGTCTTTCACCCCACCTTGTTTAGCGTAAAATACATCGTGGTATCGCGTTTTATAGCCAAGCTGCGTTGCGCCACTGAAATCATCATCAGTAGCAGTACATTTGGATGTCCCTTAACGCTGCACTGCGATAAAGGTGCATCCTTTGAGTAAATTATTTTTGAATAGAATAAAAAAGATCAAGTATAGGAGGGATTAGAGAACTGGAACGAAGTCAATGATTGTGCATGAGTCCGGATGAATATCAAAAATGCACCGGAAAAGCTCCGTTGTGAAATTTCTGTTAGTAACTCGTGAGTGCATGCTCATGAAGTCACACTGAGGTTGTTGCTGGTTGATATAATTATAACTCCATATTATTGATTTAGACTCCAGGATAGCGCTTTGCGTAATAGCAACGCACTTCCCACTTGAATAAGACAACCCAACTTTCTTTTTCCAGGCCTTATATTTTTCGGTCCCTACACTTTGGTGCTCGCATACTGTATACTTAACGGCATCAGTTAACTTCACGAAAAGTTTATTTCACCTTGCTATATTCCCTCATCTAAATGTTATTTTTTTGCTGGAAATTCTAAAGCCATCTGACGGCATAGGTGCTCTTTGCCATGGTTGGGTATGACTGATAGGAAGATTATACTCTTCATGTCCTGTTTAAGAAGCTTACCATCACCGCAGTAGCATTAATAACGATATTTCTGTTTTTACAGGCTAAAAAGGAGTACACCTGTGTTCTATGAGACTTCTTACAGGCACCTGTAAGATTTATACTAATGAAAGTATGTTCAGATTTCTTGACCATTAGAATGTTCTGAAAGAAAATAACTACATTTTCAGCTCCAAAGACAACTGACTGCATCAATTTTCCGAACACCAGCAGTTTTAGTCATATATGACATATAGTGATAACTTGAAAACCATCAATCTTTCACCATTGCCTCCGACTGAAAAAACTCGCACAAGGTTGGCCTGACAAACAAAATTACATTCGAACCGGTGTGTATTCTAGACGTCGACACCTCGAGTACAATCTTCGTTTAGCCATAATGCGGAGCAAACTCGCTAGGCTTTGTTTTACAGACCTCGAGTCCAAAGGTGTAATGCAAATTAGCCGAAAAGAAGGCTTTCCTTTAAAATATGATTTGCCCCCGGCGCACATGAACAGAGTGCCGAGCTATCTAGAATGGAAGCTCTCTAAGTTTGCTGACCAATAGTTCAGAAGGGAAATGTCATTTCCCTATCCTAGGACTGCAACATCCTCACTACAGCGAGTTTGTGGGTTGTGAAAGTATTGAAATCTTTATTATTGGAGGGAGAATTTCGTCGAGCTGACAGGCGAAATCCCAAATGGGTCAACAGCAAACAGTACCTTGTTCTTCGCGGTGGCACAGCCTCCGTGAATTTTTGGGATGAGGCAGGCGACACCTGCTGACAAAACCACAAAAGTTTCAAGCAAGCCTAAGACTAGTACTTTCGAAAGTGCCATTTTAGTTGATCAGGTGGAGCCAGCACGATAAGGCGTGAGGAAGCGCTGTAGAGGTTTCGGTAGGGGAGCTGAGTTCTTGAGCATGCATTACAGTAGAGGATGCTAAAAAGTTCCGTGAGTTCGAACTTGAGGCTGTCAATGAATTAAGGCCACGAAAGTAGACGCAATTAGTATCTTCATACCTTCCAAAGCGAGAAGATGATGCTACTGTCGAGATAACACAATGCCACAATCACCATTGCTTTGAATTTATAACACATACAATTGTTCGCGCAAGAATGATGGCTCATTTGAGTCGTGTTTAAACAAACAAAGAAGAGATTGGGGCAACCGAAAAGGAAATAAAAATAATATGCCCCAGAAACAGCGGAACTGATCAAGATGATCTTGGCATGTATCTACAAAAAAGAAGGACGCCAAAATGCCTTTCAATACAGCCTGACCTGCAACCGCTGATAGAAAAAAAAGTAAATATTTACTTTCGTCTGATAGCGATTTAGCGCCATTTAGAACACGGAGGTATAAAAAGTGATATCCAGCATTTAATGCCTTGGTTCAACGTGAGAATTATTTAGAATTTCCATACAAGCAGAAGTGAATTCAACAAATCTGAGGCAACCTGCAGACATTAAACCCATTCCCCCAGAGCCACTGTATTCTGGAGGAACTTCGTGTGCATAAACAAGGTGATACATTAGTTTTATGCCTTATGATTCCACAAAGTTCGAAGGAATGTTTACGCTGAGAGATTCTGTTCCCTTTTTGAATTGCGAGCTGAATGAGCCCGCATGTTATCTGCGGAATGAGGGGAGACAAAGTAAGTAGGAAATGCGGCAGCTTCCTGGTCTTCCTTTCGATGTTTATATATATGAGTTGGGTGAGGAAGTTTTCTCCCAGCAACCGTTCTGGCTCTAAGGTTAAATGTTTGGTTATGCACATTCGTAATACTGCCACCAGTCAGATTTGCTTTTTTTTTTGCACTTATCTGCCAAGCTGCACCAGCTTGCTCCAAGATCCAACAGCATCACTATTGGAGAGAACCAAACATGAAGAGGACTATTTAGCTTGGAGGTGATTTATGAAGTGAAATTTTCTATCACTATTGCATTCATGTCTGAATTTTCGCAATGGCGAATGTACATATTTGAGGCCTACAAAGCTTCTTTGGCTAAATAAAGAAAGCTCGGGATATTAGCCTTCAAGTTGTACTCCCCAAAGTTCGCCGCTTCGAAAGCACGCACTATAACTCAGAAAATTCCCAATATGTGCAAGGTGTAAAGTCGGCGCGAAGGCGCCGTCCGACTGGCCCAAGATCGCGCTATCGAACCTGGCCGCGGCGGCCGCATTTCAATGGAAGCGAAATAAATAAATAAAAAAAACTGCCATGCACAGTGCAGTCTTAGTAAACACTAACCATTTACCCACCGCACTATAACGCAATGTTTCAGAGAAAGAAAGTCATATTGCAATTGTCATAGGCTTGCTGAAATAAGCGCGAAAAAATTTCCTCACGGTTACAATCACTGCGCACATTTTTTGTTTCATTTCTAGAAACATTGGCGTTTCCCACATGCAGAATGCTAATATCGTCCGAAACTGCTTTTATGGTCTGCGCTGTGTGAGTCTCCTCTTCAGTTGCTATTTTAAAAAAACATTATATCTTCCTGCCATGTCATCGTGTATTATACTAACCACACTAAAAAGAAACGCATTAAGCTTGAAAATCTTTTCGTTCACCGCGCAGGACTTATCGCATTCTCCGCTTGAGAAGCCTTGGGAGGCAGGAAATTATTTCCTGAGGAATGGCTTTTAACAGATTAGCTACGATGCGGGTCTCAGGACGACCCACACGTGGCTCCGTCACGTGATCACGCGACTGCCACCTGCAGCTGCCTCACGCTGCCTCAGCCGTGTTCAGGTGGGGAGCGTGCTGGGGGCAGCGGGCGTGACCACACCCTGAATGCACCGGCCTCTCGTTTAGTACAATTTTCACAGTCATTGGGTGGAACGCGTGATCGTGTGGCGTTCTAAACACCTTGGAACCTCTCTAAGACATTGCACGTAGGCGGGGTGGTGGGAGCCCTGAGCCGTGAGGCGGGTCCAACAATTGAGCATGCACTTGGGACGCTGCCTATGTAACCGGTGCGCGATAAGGTCCTGCAATTTATGTTCACATACTTGATAGAATGGGACAGCGTTTACGCCAACCAGTGTTTTGTGGGAGACTCTGGGATAGCAGTAGAGCCTCTCTGAATTTTACCACTGCGAAACCGTAGTGCTGAAAAGGAAACATTTGCGTAAAACCAATTGCCCCTTGAATGCGCAGTCTTTAGATTTTTACCTCTTTTTTCAGAAACTCGCCAAATATTCTGTAATTACTTTTGTTATGTTTTGGCCCCCGCGGTGCCTCAGTGGTTCTGGTGCTCGGCTGCTGACCCGAGAGACGCGGGTTCGATCCCGGCCACAGCGGTCCCATTTCGATGGAGGAGAAATGCTACCGACCAGTGTATTATGCGACCCCAGTGCACGTTAAAGAACGCCAGGTGGTCGAAATTATAAGGAGCCCTCCACAACGGCGCCCGCTGTAGCGTAACTCTGGGACGTTAAACCCCATAAACCGTAAACGATATCATGTTATGTAAATTTCAACAATGTTTTTTTCCTGCGAAAGGGCTTCCGAAACACGTGGCTGTGACAAGACAAAATAAATCTGTCTACAAGTAATAATTCAACTCTTTATTCAATTGGTAACAAATATTATAGTTTCGGTATTTTCCTCAATCATCATACTGTATATGAAACAAAAATTTTGGTCAAGAGAATAGTTTAGAAGAAACTAAAAAATTGCTTTTCAAATGTCTCGATTTTTCTCTATGACCACGCTCGTTGTTTCATCTGCGTGGATCATGTTTCACCCTAATTCTGCTAAATCCTTTTGTTCGATTCCCTTACGTTCTAAACATGTGCTGTCTGGTGTTCTGGCCATTTCTGAACGACAAAAAGCGAACGGAGCCCAGACGAACACGACCATGACAAAGCAAAGCGCACTCTGGAAGGCAAAGTTTACAGAAATCCACTTTCCTGATGAATATACGCGCTATAACCACTCGGTTCACCTTCACGAGCCGAAATTAAAGCGCATTTTTCCTACTTGTAGGCAGAGCGGAACGGCCGCACTTTTAAGCCCGCATGATTTCTTGCCGCGGAAAACGGTCTAGCAAAGCTCACGCAGTTTAATTAGTTTCTAGCGTTTGAGATCAGTCTCTGTCTGCCTTGCTAGAGGTGCGGCTGCATGCTGCAATGTGCACTCCAGCTTGTAAACAAAGAGAAAATGAAAAATCAACAAGTGGAACATAGGGGTCCAGTTACAAGACGAGCAGGCTGGCGCCGAGCGAATGGAAGAGTGTAATTACACTGTCGGTAAACAGCACCCTTTATAGTGCCTGCAGAGAGCACACAAGAAATTCGGAAGTGTACGGGGTCTCAGGGAACAGAGCGCCTACTTATGCTTCAACTAGTTCGTGAAAAACTCCGTATGTATGCGTGTACCCCCCCCCCCCCCCCCCACACACACACACACACACACACACACACACACTGAAGCTCACAGCGGCCTTCATGGCGGTCTGGTAATAGTTTTATTGCGCTAATGGCCATTCCCCGCATTTAGATGCTGTGTGTATGTCTGTCAGTCAATTTGCAACCAGTTTTGTGGCAGACTGCTAACCTGCTCAGGTATATAATACACACACACACACACACACACACACACAATGAAGGGGTCGCAACTTTCCGATTACCTTTGTTTAATACCAACAGTTTCGAACGGAGGACCGTCCTTCATCAGAGTATACAGAGGAATACGTCTTTTAGCAGTTAAGCCAACTTGCATTCATCAAACGTCAGCTGGACTTGCATGATGCGAGAGAGAAAGGATGATGAAAGTGCATAGCTTCGTTATGAATAAGGATGCAGTTCTTTCTGCGTTTCAGGGTTAGCATAAAAGACCTCGGTTCCTGGAAACAGAACGCCAGGCTCCGAGAAGTCCACATGCGGAAGAGACGGCACTAGAAGGACACTAAAGAAAAAAAAAAAGTTGTGGAAGTGGCCCTTCCGCTTTCGTCCGCAGAAATGACATATATGTAGTCTTCATAGAAGCCAACAGCCACAGAAACAAGGGACACGAGGGACTTTTATTTAATATATTAATTTTGTGCTGTTGTTCAATTTAGAATATTACTGAATATGTTATCGCTTAAAGCTGATTGATTAGAAAAGCAGAAGAAAAAACAACCATATGCCGCCGGTGGGATCCGAACCCACGACCTCCGAATTACACGTCCGGTACTCTACCGCTGAGCTACGGCGACGGCTGTCAATTCTTCTGCTTTCGGGGGTATTTATGTTTACAAATAACCTAACCTTTAGAGTGTTCACCAGCGCCACCCCTGCTCTTAAGCGGCGGACGTAGCACGTCCTGAGTTACCGCTGATGTTACGTAGAACGTCATCGAGCGGCGAGAGTGGAAGCTGTGTGCGTTTCTAGCGATTGTTATGTTTTTTGGTATTTTTTCGTGCTGTAATATGCTAAATTCGAAGGTTTCAGAAACGTGCATGGCGATGGAAGACATATCAAGGCACCGTCCGGCCCGATGCTTTGAGGATGTTTTAATTATTCCTTCTTTCCTGTGCGATTTCTGTTCATCTCTTAGTATATGGTTTGATTTCTCAAGGGCCGGTATTTGTGTCGAACATTTAGTGTTTTTTTTTTTGCATAACGTCAGAACACGTTTAAAGGATACAGAGCTACATTTGACAGCCCGTGGTTAGTATGGGTGTAGAAAGTGGAAAAATGGTGCTCTATAAAAGTACTCTTCTCTAGAAAAAACAGCACAATACAGGCACTTCAGTACGACTCGCATCAAGGTTAGAGATTTTTATTGCGAGAGCAATACTAGTTGCACTTTCAGCCCGTCGCGTAGCGAGGCCAGTAGCTACCATATTAGCATATTGGATTGGATTGGATTGGATTGGATTGGATTGGACTGGATTGTATAACCGATGCATCACCACATGTAAAACCACAAGCACCACCAACAGCTACACTACCAGCTGTACCATGGCGTAGCTACGGATATTGCTTTCGCAATTACCGGGCTTAACGAAGCTAAGCCACAGCCATTTTTTTTAAATAAATGAAAGTTACAGGAAGGAGACAGGATCATTATTAAGAAATAAAGTTGCTTGCATGAAAGTGTGATGATATAGGGAACAATAAAAAAGTCATATAGCAAAATTCTATCAAGCGGCTGCTTAGCCAAGATAAATTTGTTTGTTAGATGCCAGCAGGAAGGTCAGGCGTTAGGGTCAAAGAAGTTTGGCATAGTGCGCGGTAGATTGCTTCATTGTGGTAAATATTCCAGCCATGCCTGCCGGTAAATCAGCGTGGAATAATTTTTACACAAACCATTGAGAAACAGGGGCGCCGGTCGTCTTGAATGAACTACGCTTTACGTTTGGAACTCTTAATTGCCCCTGGTATCGTGTTTACTGCGTTTTGACACGCCACCTTTTATTCAGCATCGGTACCATTCCACTAACTGCTCCTTTCAAGTTAGAGTAAGCCGTTAGATTAGGTAGCGTTTTCTCTGCTGGATGAGCCAGACGTGCATAACAAGCTTGGCACAATTTCTACAAGTTTTACTTGCCTAAAAAACTTGTAGTTGAAGATCATGTCCAATACCTCAAGAGAACTGTCCAGCCACGTTTAATGACTACTTCACATCAGCATTCGCTACTGAAGACTATTCTAACCTACCTCAACCACAGAACTCAATTACTCAATCATGACTGCAATAGATATAACAGCAGAAGGCGTAGCATCTCTAATTAACAGTCTTAGGGTATGAACTGCCTCAGGGGTAGACGGAATAAATACAAAAATTCTCAAACACACCGTACATCCCTCCAGTATCATTCTCTGCCATATTTGCAAACAATCTTTAGCAACTGGCGAAATTTCTTATGAGTGGAAGATCAGCCAAATAATCCCTGTTTATAAATCCGGCGACAAAAAGACAGTTAGTAACTACCGCCCTATATCACTAACGAGTATTCCATGTAAGTTACTTGAACACATCGTTGCATCTAACATCGCGAGCCATCTGGAGAACAACGATTTTTTTTCCCACACCAGCCCGGATTCAGAAAAGGGTTTTCCTGAGATACACAACTACCATCTCTGATATCATCTTTTGTCTGCTAAATATTGTAACCCTTCTTCTCACACAATGCTCGAAGTGTGGAACCTGTGAGGTATTTGTATAAATAAATAAAATAAATAGATATATTACCTCGAGTCCTTGTCACAGCGCTGATCAAAGCCCTAAATTAATTACAGGCGTGCATTCTCAGACATATGACTTCCGTTACTTGTGATCCGAATGTGCCAGCAAACATTCATTCCATTTTATGGTCATTCTTTCTTGGCGGTTCTATTAACTCCTTTGTTGCAACGGTAACTTTGAAATGGCAAAATTCGTGTCTTGTCTTCGACAGGTTATCGGCTTTAAGAATTATTTTTCGGCAGTGGCACAGCCCGGAACTCCGGTTCTGTATCTGCGTAATATGACCTGATAAAAACGAAAACACCACATCATCACACAACGCGATATGCCATCAGCAAAAAATGAAACGTGAACACGAAGACCGAAATGCAAAACAAAAACCCGAACACATTGGCTCCTGAAGACGTAATACAGAAGATTTTGCTGAACTCTGCTTAAGGAGCGTATTCGCGCCTTCCATGAGAAATTAACGTGAGATAGTATTGAGCTTCCTCCGGCCAAGATCTTTTCAATTTCGTGTCCATTTTTCAGTTGTCTCGTTCGCATTTCGTTCCTTGCGCATTGTACACTGCACTGCTCTTCTCTGCAAGAACCCGCAGCATCTCAGCTATCGCCTTACACTGTGTGCATTGGAGGGACTGTAGAAAAAGGGTCTCTATTGCTCCAACCGCTTCTTGAGAAATATTTCCCTTCCTAGCACGTTATTTGCTGTAGAGCTCTAACTAGGGAGACGACGCAGTTAGTGAATGTCACGCCTTGGCGAAAAAGTTTGTCAAGTACAGCGCCCGAAATCCGCTTCTTCGAATAGACCCTTCCCAGGCTCTCCTTCGGTACCCTATACTTTCTGAGAACTTGTCCAAGCAGTGTAAACACAATTCACCGGAATTGTTGGGGCGTATAGAGAAGACGAATTATGCAAGCGAGAGAGGATTTCGGCATGCGCTTAACCTCAATGTAAAAAAGGTAGGCGCTATGGTCTCATTAGGCGGATAGAAACCAGGTCTAATACTGGCGCATGGTTAGCAAGGTTCACAATATTTCTCATGTGCGCCCATGTCCGGTTTCCCATTTGTGCAGGCATGTGAAAACTTCACTCCCATGCAGCCCTAACCGAAAGGGTGGACTGCCGGCACCGCTAATGCAATATTATGCTAATGTAATCTTCCCTAGTTTGGGAGTTGGTAAGGTGGGAGAAGTTTGGTACAACGAAGGCTCTAGTCCAAGGATTTGCCGAAAGGGTACGTCGTGGCGAAGTCTGGTTTTGTTCCTTCCGAGAGAAAAAACATTTCTTTCTCGTTGGGAAGCGAGGATGGCTATGGTACGTAAGTCTTCGGGAGCAGTTCGTTCCCTGGCTAAAGAACAAGCTTTCAACTCGGTGAGAACTTGAAATCTGACCAGAAGGCTGTTTTAGTACGGACGAGCGTTCTCCTGCTCTCTGAAGTGCGGCAAAAAAATATAAATCCCCGGCGGATATTCGAGCGGACCAGGAGTGGAGGTGTCAGTGCTCATCAAATAAGTTGAGTGAAGCTGCACTTGGTTATTATTATTAACTGCACGGAGAATTGATCGCCACGGAAAATACAGTGTTATCTATACAGTGTTATCCATGGCATGTTATACATACGAGCTATATACGAAAAACAAGAGCAAGGTTCAGGAAAATAGAAATCTAGAGTGCTAGATTTGAGATGTGCTGGTAGTGTCTGTCTAAAAGTAAGTGTTTCGGGTTCAGTCATTATGAATTTAGCTTAAAGATCTCATTGTGCAGTTGCGCATGGAAAAAGATATCATTAAAAAGTTTATGTAGCAACGGAGATTTATAGGCTCACTGGATGAAAAAAAGGAGAGTGAAGTGTGAAGTGGAGGGTTTACGACAGAGCTTCGCCGTAGCTGTTATAGAATAATTTGGAGAGTTAACAAATTCTTGCAGTTTTGCCGTAAAGTTCCAAAGGCTTGAATATCAAGGCTAGACTTGATACTACCTTCGCTGATATGATGAAGACGCCGGGTTGAATACTTCTGATGGAATTCAAGAGTACACGTTAGGTATGCATTACGCGGGCGTCAGGAACGGCTCTCGATGGGTGTGCGCCTACTTTTTTTAACATTCTTAGCGGCACCGGTCGAAACGAGCCAATGTGTCTCGGAAAAACCCCTTAGAAGTTCGCCTCCTTTAGTTGTCACTTCCTGTGCAACAAATTGTGACTTTGAGCCTCAACGTATACAAAGAATCAACCACTTCTCCCCGCTGACGGCATCACTTGACGCTGTTTTATCCGAGGAAAGGGGCAACAATGTATCAGTGGCCCGTCAGTGTGTTTGGAACAAAAACAGCAACTTTTCACTGCAGCGCATGCGTCATATGATTGCTTGTGATTGTTTCATTTGATACATGCTTACGTGAGTAATGTGCGAGCGTTCCTTTCCATTAGAGGGTTGTTACTTAGCGGTGGTCCCATCTTTCTTCATGTGATGTGTCCTTTGCGTTGCGCAGCCCAATAGCTCATCTTGCGCGTCCGTCCGTCCGTCCGTCCGTCCGTCCGTCCGTCCGTCCGTCCGTCCGTCCGTCCGTCCGTCCGTCCGTCCGTCCGTCCGTCCGTCCGTCCGTCCGTCCGTCCGTCCGTCCGTCCGTCCGTCCGTCCGTCCGTCCGTCCGTCCGTCCGTCCGTCCGTCCGTCCGTCCGTCCGTCCGTCCGTCCGTCCGTCCGTCCGTCCGTCCGTCCGTCCGTCCGTCCGTCCGTCCGTCCGTCCGTCCGTCCGTCCGTCCGTCCGTCCGTCCGTCCGTCCGTCCGTCCGTCCGTCCGTCCGTCCGTCCGTCCGTCCGTCCGTCCGTCCGTCCGTCCGTCCGTCCGTCCGTCCGTCCGTCCGTCCGTCCGTCCGTCCGTCCGTCCGTCCGTCCGTCCGTCCGTCCGTCCGTCCGTCCGTCCGTCCGTCCGTCCGTCCGTCCGTCCGTCCGTCCGTCCGTCCGTCCGTCCGTCCGTCCGTCCGTCCGTCCGTCCGTCCGTCCGTCCGTCCGTCCGTCCGTCCGTCCGTCCGTCCGTCCGTCCGTCCGTCCGTCCGTCCGTCCGTCCGTCCGTCCGTCCGTCCGTCCGTCCGTCCGTCCGTCCGTCCGTCCGTCCGTCCGTCCGTCCGTCCGTCCGTCCGTCCGTCCGTCCGTCCGTCCGTCCGTCCGTCCGTCCGTCCGTCCGTCCGTCCGTCCGTCCGTCCGTCCGTCCGTCCGTCCGTCCGTCCGTCCGTCCGTCCGTCCGTCCGTCCGTCCGTCCGTCCGTCCGTCCGTCCGTCCGTCCGTCCGTCCGTCCGTCCGTCCGTCCGTCCGTCCGTCCGTCCGTCCGTCCGTCCGTCCGTCCGTCCGTCCGTCCGTCCGTCCGTCCGTCCGTCCGTCCGTCCGTCCGTCCGTCCGTCCGTCCGTCCGTCCGTCCGTCCGTCCGTCCGTCCGTCCGTCCGTCCGTCCGTCCGTCCGTCCGTCCGTCCGTCCGTCCGTCCGTCCGTCCGTCCGTCCGTCTGTCTGTCTGTCTGTCTGTCTGTCTGTCTGTCTGTCTGTCTGTCTGTCTGTCTGTCTGTCTGTCTGTCTCGCCTCATGAGCTTTTTAGCGTTTTTAGCTCTGTCGACAGCACGCCTACATGAGTACACTCGCTACCCTGGCTGCCGGTTAGCTCTCAAGCTTCGTTTCCGACGCACTACGCCAAGAAAATGAACGAGCAATCATACAAGGAGATTACGTACCGCGTGAGAATCTAATCGTTTTTTCCTCTCACCGAAAATGATCGGTTAGGAGGGCGCGTGCACGGGGAAAGCCCCCAGCTAAGTGTTACTGAATGAAAGCGTGTGCGGCACACTGTTAAGCGAGCCTAGGCTCCCGCTTTCGCTCCTAACGTCGCCTGCAGCTGACGCCAGGCCGTAACGACACGGCAATCAGTGTCAGGTGGAGCGCAAAGTGTCAAGAAGAGAGAAACAACACCTAGGGCATGTATTCCTTAGCATGTATTACCGAGGAAAGCGGCGCCACGCGGAAGCAGTCCTGCCCAACCTTCGTTTCCACCTTTCCTGCTACTGTAGCATGTCTTCCTGGAGTTTCCATCTTGTTTACAGCCACGCGTTGCGAGTAAGTCGTCAATAATGGCGTTGCTTCTAGTAGCTTCGTGCATTCTCATGCGCTCACACCATTGCAGGCACGCACACATACAGTGTAATTGTGGGCTTTTATAGAAATTCATAGAAATGCGGAAACTCCTTGGATGCAGCGATTTTTGCACGATGAATCTTAAATCCTCATGCGCCGTTCGAGGCTAACTGAAGGCGCCACCTGCCTATTGTATTAAAGAATGCGGGGCGTAAGCTGTGTCACAGCACTTTCGTCGGAAGCTCCTTGCCAAAGTCGACGGGGCTTAGCTTTATGTTATAACAACGAACGGTTTTCTGCCATTGAATGGAATGTGAACGACATGGAGGGACTTTTCATGACTACGCTTTTTTTGCTTGGAATTTATGCCAGAATACGCATAATGCTATCCGCCACAGCATCGATAGGGATGCTCTTTACGGTCACGACACCCAGCAGTCGAAAGCCGTCGAATAACAGTCAGTTTCTACGTCAGGTATAATCCGGACAGGGTCAAAATTGTTATGGGCCAGCTTCCAACTCCCTGAGGCTTAAGTTTCCTGAGGTACAAAGACATTCTCTCGCAAGTGCGACGTAGCTTGTTGCATACTGAATAAACCGCACCACCTCAAAAGATCGTCTACTTTTCCGCGGTGACGTCAAAGCTCAGCATCAGTTCGTCTGTAAGATTTTACCAGAGCTTACTATTCTGGCTGTCCACTAGTACTGTGGGCTCTAACGCATCAATAAAGAACCGATGACAATTCACTTCCCTTATGTCTCCAGGCGAGGGACCAATGATGAGTAGATTCCGGTACGTAAGGCGAACTGCCGGAAGGTGAACTAATACATACTCGTTGAACGGGTACGTACTTGCGCGAAGAACACGGGACACAACAAAGGAACACACGTACAGACATGCGCCCTATATATGTCGTGTGTGTTCCTTGGTTGTGTCCCATCTTCTTCGGGCAGGTACGTGCCCGTTCAAAGATGAACCAACTTGGCCAAACAAGAGTATTACTTGAACATATGTCTCCTACCTACACTGGGCTCCGTTCTGTCTGCATCGGAGATTCTTGACCCGGCAACCACATGCGTCAATTTCATCGCCAGCACCGTCTGCCAAGATAGGTAAAAATGCGCGCTCTACATGTCGCGTGTGTTCCTTTGTTGTGTCCCGTTTTCTTCGCGTATATACTACCCCTTCAAAGATGAACCAACTCGCCCAAACAAGAGTATTACTTTTACATACTCGGTACAAAAAGCACGGCATGGGGTCCATTCGCGAAGTCAACCCCATGTCTATTATGCTAGGTTGCAGCAAAATGTACAAGCCTTAGAACTTCCTGTAGAGACATATGTAGTACTATCCTTTTCTTCGACATGTGTTTAGCCTAAGTGCTGCAGACTCGAAGAGCGCGAAGATGTCAGATAATGGGACCACTCTGGAGAGGCCACTACATAATGCATGGTGAGCTTCCTGACACGTGCAATCCTTCACGCAACTGCGGAAGTGGTGTCTTCTCTAGAGGAGGCATGGTAACGACACGCGTAGAGGAAGAGCAAGCGGAGGAGAGGAGAATGCAGCCGGGGAAAGAGGCACTAAAGAAAAGCGCTTCAGACAACAGCGGTGGCGTTAACGCTCCTTTATTGCCAGCCAGCTGTGGTGGTGCCACTGCACGTGAATCGTTACTCGGACATTGCTTGGATAAGTACAGAATAGCAACGTAGCAGCGAAAAAAAGAAGGCAGAAGAAAGCGTGCTGGTAAAGGCAAAGCGGTGCTTAGAAACGTCGGGTATCCTTTAAGGACCTGAAAGAAATGAAGGTCGGCGCACGGCTGGTGGCTGTCAATCTGAGGAATGCTCTTGTTAATAGGAGTACATGATAAGTCTGCATCGCTTTCGTTTTCATGTTATGGTTAGCGCCACAAGTTTTCTCCTTCGTAATCTCTGCGTAGTCGCAGATGTATGCGAAAACATTTCGCATACATCGAAAGATTGAGTGAAAATTTCGAAAGATTGAGTGAAAATGCACTATTGACATTTCTAAGAAGCGGAGCCACGAAAAAATGTCGAATTAAAAGCCACAGGAATAAACCACTCATCCCACAGTTTGTATAAGAACCGATTTATATTGAACGCTATACCATTCTTTGGAGGCAGGGAGTGAAATCTTTAGAACACTTGAGCCGCATCCGAAGGCTGGGAGTGGCTACTTTCATAATGAGAAGTTGTGTTAGCAGTCCTGCAAAAGGCTGATGCTGAGACAAGCCTTTGCAACTCATTCCATCTATCAACTTCAGCGATGCGAACTTTTCATGCGGGCTGCAAAAAAAAAAGCCGAAATAGCCGGAATTATTTTAATGTGAAGCACTGTTTAGGCACCTCGCTCAGATTACGTGATGTATCTTTCCCACAGGCGCTTTCTCGCCGGGCAAGCAGCGAGTGGGTGCGCCGGTTCGTGCTGGCCGCAGCTGAACCAAAAGAAGAGGCTTATCCCTCCCTCGAAGACACAAGAGGTAAAAAAAGATTGTGCCTCAGAAGCGACCACCAACCACTAAAGAGGCGCTCCTGGAAAGAAAGCGACGTGCGATACGCAGATAACCGGAAGATGTGCTTTCAACAGATGCGGGAGGCCACCCGACAATGGCCATCTGCGAAACCATCGAGGAATACCAGGCGAGAAAAATATGCGTAAAATTAGGCGTTCTCGTGTGCATGAGAAAACGTATACTCCCAGGACCGATGCCTACATGCGTAGCACTTCATGCAAAATGGTTCGGAGTTCAGTGCAACATAAGCGATTGCTTCAATAAAACTTCTTTTTGGGCTAGTTGGCGAGAGCATGGAACCACAGACGAAGAAAAGAGAAGATACAAGTGCAGCGCTTCTGTCTTCTCTTTTCTTCGTCTGTGGTTGCATGCTTTGCCGCTGGTCCTTTTCTTAGGTTCAAATAAGCGATTGGCCGCGGTTTATTTTGGAAGGTTAAAAAGGTGAAACCCTCTGAAATTGGTGGTCTGCCCTCGGAGCTTGCTTTGTCGCCAGCGAAGGCGATCATGATAAAGGCTAGCAATAATTGGAGCCGTTGCCACTGAGCTGTTGGTCAACGGCAACAATCGCACATTAAAATATATATCGAATTCACGAGGATAGTTATTTACGCAGGCTATGGCTCAGTTTACCAGATCTATTCGTGGGGTAGTTGCAAAAGCTACGACTCAACACTAACGGACAAAGTTTTAGCCGTCAGACATCTCTGGGTTGCAACCACGAGACACACAATCACTGTGGCAGTGTTTGCAGAATGAGGTGTATCGTTGAAGAGAGGCGGCTTCCTTTTGGTACAGGCAAGCGCAATTCCGTTCTACAAGTCCCAAGGTGCCAAGTACAATGAGAATGTTTGCGACCTAATAAGGATCAACCACTGAGCTTGTCTGCCTTGCTATCTCCAGAGCTACAGCTGTCGACACTCTCCACCCCACGACTTCACCTTTGCACACACAACCTGAGCAATTGTCACGGTTCTGATAGCAGAGATGGAACGCCTGCACAAGTGCAAACAGAAACCGATTTTCGACGGGTCATGCAACAGACTCCAAGATACCACTGAAGAGAATAAGGCTGTCATTGAGTCGAAAACATTTTTCAGATAACACTAGCTGACTTGTAAGTGTTCATGCCGATTGCGTTCGCACTTTATAGAGAACCAGTGCAGTGGTTTCAGCTATGTTTTTAAAATCGTCTATTTTTTGACGTCCGCAGTGCTAACCACTTAGTACAACTTATGAGCAAATAATATTTGAAGCCAGATTACGGAATTTATTTTCGAGATTTCGTAATCAAACTAATCGAGTGAAAGAAAATTATTTGGTAACATAATGCAAAAAAAAAATTCTCTTTGTGGCAGTGCTGAGTGTGTATCTGGTAAGTTTTGTGCACGCGTTGTCCGCCCAAGTATGACAGCGATTCAAGACGGCATGCTGTTGGGCGTATACGTCATACATGGTTAAGCAAGGGTACTGAGCAAAAAAATACACGGATGAAAACATGACAAGGACGGGCGCATTCGACTCCTTGCAACCCGTAATATCGTAATGGCAGTCAGTCAGAGTCTCTATTTCGGGAGATGTTTGATGCAATCGCGTCGGCTGGGAAGTTCACGAGGATTAAATGTAATTGGGTCTGTGTGGTATCAACTACTGCAATTCCTTTCTCCGCAAAAAGCAGAGAGATCAAAACAAAGACGCAAAAACTTTTCGGAAGTCCTTACTGCGTCTTCGCTACAACCTACATAGGGAGCATTTTAGGCTAATGGAGCTGACCTTTAGGCTAACGGGAAAGTAGTGCGCTTATTTCGAATACGGCTTAAATGGTTTCGACGTCACCGTCATTCCTGCCGGTCCAAACACGTTGTGCAAGCTCTGAAATTCTCAGCCTCAGAGAAAAAGACTGCAGTTAAAGAGCAAAGTAACGCGGTCTGCGCGAGTCTCACGAGAATTTGGCTGCTATGCACAACGAGTTCCGCTTGATTGCGGGATTTTCCAGCGATAAAGGGCAGAACACCAAGACAGTAACAAAGGGCTGCAATAAGCCGGAACGGGCTCTAACGAAGACGGGAGCTGCAAAGAACTGTTTGTCGCCGCGGTGGCCTTCAATGGAAGAACGACGCAAGAGATGTAACGGTTAATTGAGTGCGGCCGGTCTTAATCGATGAACTTTGAGATTTTTGCATTAAGAGCGAGCAATTTAACTTCACAAACACAAAAAGAGGAAAGAAAAAAAAAGCACCTATTTTTGTGAACAGGATCGATTTTCACGAAGTTCTTTACCGAGACAGCCTTGACCACCGCCTGCACCGGCAGCTCTGATGGTGAGGTTCTTTTCGTGGAATCTTTCACTATTGCGTAGACTACTGGGAACAGATCGCTTGTGCTATTCTTGAAAACAAGAACGCGAGAGTAGCCTTCTGGGAGGAGATGCAGTTTCTCAAAGAAAAAAAAGCCATAATAGATACCAGCGATTAGAACTATTTTTTTTTTGTCGCCTGCAGTGGTGCCCTAAGCGGAAGGTCGAAATTTCGTTGCCAGGAATTCGTGGCTGGTATTCGGAAATTTTCTGGGGATGGGCTGCACCACTGCTACTTTTAGGGGAAGAAACTGCCCTTTGCTTTTCGAGCACACTGCCCATTATTGAGTTGCAAGGAATGACCCTCGGTATATTGTTCTCAAAGTTAATCGCTCGCTTTCACGATTTGTCTTTGCCTTCGTTCCTACCTGGTTCAATTACGCAGCGGCAATAAAAAGAACAATATTTTTAGGCAAAATAGAGTTTGGAGGAACTTGTAAAATTTCGTACCCAGGAGTCGATGTCAGGCTAGACAATTTAATTCTCTGAAAAAATTGTTTCTGGCTGTCATAAGTTTTAAAAAACGCTCCTGAATAAAAGAATTGTCGGTTCGTTCGCATCTTCGTTCGTCTATTTACATATAGCTTTCCTCTTATGTCCTATTCTTTGCTAGTTGGATGAGATTGGAAAACGTTTATTGTCAGCACTGAGCCCTAGTGGGCATTATACTAGGTGGCTTCGAGCCCATGGCTCTTGGCGACCTTGTGAGCCCACTCAGTGGCCCGGACTTGCGTCAACGGGTCTGAGCTGGCCAGTATAGCCTCCCACCGCTCTAGAGAAGGGACTGGTAGTAGATCCGCCGGTGGCGGCGCCTTTTTGCAGCTCCATAAAATGTGGTCATATCCGGCTATATCGCCGCATTGTTTGCAAGTAGCGTTGTATTGTGTTGGATACATGTGTGCTAGTCTCGACGGGCTAAAGAAGGCTCGCGTCTGGAGCCGACGCCACGTTACCTCCTGGCTTTTGTCGAGCTTTTTGTCTGGTGGCGGATAGATCCTCCTTTCCAGTTTAAACTGATTGGTGTATTCGTGAAATGATATGAATGCATCTGTCGTGAAATTTGGGGACTCAACCCGGCTCCCTGCTCGGCTGGCATAACCTCGAGCTATACTGTGAGCCAACTCGTTTCCCCTGTTCCCCGAGTGTGCCGGCACCCACATTATTTCCACCTCTCTTTGGTCAGAGTCTTTGTCTTAATATTCGTTCTGCCTCCTGGGAGATCATACCCCGCGCAAAATTGTTGATAGCCACCTTGGAGTCGCTAATTATGGTGACTGCTTTGGTGCTGGCCATTTCCATGGCGATAGCCGCCTCCTCCGCTGTCCCTGAGTTTTTTGTTTTGACCGAACCGGCCGTTAATGTTTCACCCGAGTCGTCCACGGCCACGACTACAAAGGAGTCGCCTCCTTCGTATTCCGCCGCGTCTACATAGGTTGTGTATTCCGAGCCTTCGAGCTTGGCTTCAAGGGCCTTTGCTCTGGCTCTCCTCCTGCCTTCGTGAAAAGCAGGGTGCATGTTTTTTGGAAGTGGTTTAATAGTGAGTAATGTTCTAACTTTGGTCTGTAATTTTGCCTGCGCGTTTCTTTCCGGAATTCTATCATGTAATCCTAGGTTGCTCAGGATCTTTCTCCCTGGGGGTGAGGTCGCAAGCCTCCTTAATTGCGCAAATATATGTGCGTCGCATAGTTCCGTGGTGGTGTTGCAG
Source organism: Amblyomma mixtum (assembly GCF_055824585.1). Taxonomy (NCBI): domain Eukaryota; kingdom Metazoa; phylum Arthropoda; class Arachnida; order Ixodida; family Ixodidae; genus Amblyomma; species Amblyomma mixtum. Next base: position 5,238,183 of record NC_143019.1, read on the forward strand.
ATCCCCAGTTTAAGAAGTCTTTCCGTAGGAGTGCAGTGGGGCAGCCCCAATGCTGCTTTATATGCCTGCCTTATGATCCCATCTATTTTGTTCTGTTTCGCCAGCCCTACCTTGAGGTAGGAAACGGCGTAAACTATTCTGCTTATCACGAAAGCCTGAACCATTCGGCAGAGATCTTTCTCTTTGACTCCCCGTCTTTTGTTAGCTATTCGCCTTATGAGCCTGGTTGTCATGTTAATTGTGGACTTAAGCCTGTTTATTGTCTCTGTGTTCTTTCTATTGTCCTGTATTACAAGTCCTAAGACCCTGATTTTGTCAACTCTGGCTACCGGAGTCTCATTTATCAGTACGTGAATGTCTCCTGCGTTGGTATCGCGTTTGCTAGGCCCCCGGATCACCAGAAGTTCGGATTTGCTTGGCGAGCATTTTAGTCCTGCGCATTCCGCGTAATCCTGGACAATATCGATCGCGTGTTGGAGATTTTGGTCTATTTCCCCATCGTTTCCTGTATGCGTCCATATTGTTATGTCATCTGCATATAGCGTATGGTTTATACCTTCGACAGTCTTCAATAGCTGCGCTAGGTTCTTCAACGCCAGGTTGAATAAGAAAGGAGAGAGCACTGAGCCCTGCGGAGTTCCCTTGTCTCCCAGCTTAATAGTTTCTGACTGGATGTCTCCTAGATTTATTTCTGCGGTTCTGCCGGTTAGAAAGTCCCTTACGTAATCGTAGGTCCGCTTTCCAGGGGCAATCTCCGCCAGATTAGTTAGTATGACCTCGTGTTTGACGTTATCGAAGGCTTTATGTAGGTCTAGGCCCAGTATAGTTTTGGCGCCCCCTTTGTTAGTGGATCTGAAATTGAAAATTGATTTTTGAGGAAAGGCAATGGCGCAGTGTCTGTCTCACATCACGGCGCACACCTCAACGCCGCCATAGGAGAAGGCATAAAAGGGGGAGTGAGGGAAGAAAGTAAGAAAGAGATGCCGCAGTGGACGACTCCGGAATTATTTCTATCACACGGGCGGTTTTCCGTTTCGCCTCCATTGAATCCTAGCCGCCGCAGCCGGGTTCAAATCCGGGTACTCCGGCTCAGTAATCGACTGCCCTGACCACTGAGCTTCCGCTGCGAGTAGGATGTGACCTGCTTTGCATTAAATAATTTACTTAACATGAAGAAGCTCCCGTGTCCACTCTAAATCTGTTTATATCTTTTTATTGATTTCCCCTCTGAATGTGGGCTAGACTTCTTAAGCGGACAAGGCAAGGGAGATGAGGGGCTCTTTATGGCTTACATACAAAAGACACCAAGTCACCGAAACCAAGAAGTATAGGAGAATGTTCGTGTTTTTTTTTTTATATTGCGATGTGGATCAATTGAAGTGTAAATCAGTAACTAATTTATCACTGAAAAATAATTGCTTTGAGATATAAGAAAAACGTTTACATGAGGCTGATTGAATCTCCACTCGTGGCCTACGAATTCCGCTTCTGGTGCTGTACCAACACAGCTACAGCAGCAGCTCTCCAACCTTGTGCTTTCGGGGGTATTTAAGGTTTGCGTCTATAGTAACATTAATAGCGTGCGCTAGTGCCACCCCCTGCAATGCGACGGGTGTAGGGCGTCCTGTATTACTACGCATGTGAGGTAGAATGTGACCGAACGATGAGGGCGAAGCTGTGCGACAACCCTCACACGCTGCCTATTTCATGAAGACTGCCAGAACCGAGGCCCCCGCTAAGCCATTGAGCACACAAGGGAAGGGAAATGAGGGGCTCGTCATAACATGCTGACGAGGGAAGCCAACAGCCACCGAAACCAAGGAGCATAGTGAATTGTTTTATTTTTTTTTAATTTGTGGGGTTATCGATGGGAAATAATAGTGTAAAAATTTCAAGGCTTACTGATAGTTTATTAGAAAGCACAAGAATAGAAAACCACATGCCGCCGGCGGGATCCGAACCGACAACCTCCGAATTTCGCGTCCGATGCACTACCAACTAGGCTCCGGCTGCACAATGCCCGAAGTGGAAAAAGAGAAGACTAAGTTTAGATAGCCGCGCTCCGATCATTTCAATGCAACAAAAGCAACAGCACAATGTGAAACATGAATTACTTCCACTGACATATCCCAGAGATGTCACTGCGAAGCCTAACAGAGCGCGACAAATGCATGCAAGTTGCGGTCATGTAATCTATAATTATGCTTGCGACATCTCGATAGACATTTTTTTTTCTGCTCGTGGGTTTGATCTACAATGATGTCAAACTTCATATAGGTCTGTGGTTGTGAAAAATGTCATGTAATTCTGAGTCCAGCCATCCCAAAGAAGTTTGTGGCTTGCTCAGGGGTAGCGAACTTCTATATATATCATTATCCAACCAATCGAGATGACAGCTCCAATTAATCCAACTGAGCTGTCGTACCATTGTCATGGCAACAGTATCTTGTTGAAAAAACTTCCTACCGGAGCACGATTTGAACCACCGTCGGCTATTACGAAGTAGCTTGTTTTTCTGGCGATTGTGGCAATTTTTCCACAGCTGCAGCCTGTCGTGCTGCGTGCTTGCCCACGATTTATTATTTTTTATAACTTTAAGTCCATTTCTGTAATCGTATAAAGAAATGAATTCGAGAAGAAGGAAAGCTCAAGAAGAGGAAGCAGAAAGTAAGGTGAGCGAATGAGATGAGCATAGAGTACCGCATAGAGTACCACGTCATAGAGTAGAATCGTCATAGAGTACCGCATAAAGTAGAATCCCGCATAGAGTACCACGTCACCATAAGTGCCCGGACAGAATCTACCACCGCGCGCATTTTTCTAACATTTTTGTACAGTAGTCAAAACTATCTGTGGTTAAGTCTAAGCAAAACAAAATGAAAGATATTGGCGAAGACCGCGCTGCGGGTGAATAGAGGGCCATAATTTTCACGCCGTCTATACCGTCAGCACCTTATTGAAGGGAGACGACTCCTCTAGGTTCTCGCGCTCGTTTCAGTATCGCTTGTTTCCTCCTCGAGCAGCGTCGAAAAGTGCTCGCCACATCCCCGCGTGAGGTGTTTTCTAGAGAAGCACGCTTTGAATTTTTCAAGCCAGCATGCTTGGGGCCATCGCGTTGTGAGCTCTTCGGGGGTTTAGTTGCGAGGGCTTATTGCTTCTTGCTTTTAATTAATAAGAAGTGTCCAGCGCCCTCAACTAAGCTGGTGGTTTTCGCAAGTTGTGTTACACTTCAGTTGCGATAAGTCTTTGTCAGCCGCTGTTGCCGGCTTGGCGAGTTGCTAGAAAAGTGTTACTTATGCAGTTCTGTGCAATGGCTGCCAAGTTTTTCGTTCCGTAGGCATTCAAAGCGTGTAGTGGAACAGTGTATAGGGAAGGGCGGGGAGGTTAGCGACAAATAAGTACTTGTTTACTGCACACGCTAGTTAAAAGGGCAGAAGGAGTATTAAGGGCAAAAAGAAAAAGGGCTGAGATGAAATCAGAGTCAAGCACAAATCCAGTTACACGTACAATTTGAGCCCATATTAATGATCCCCAGGACGTCTAAATTATTCCGGAGCCCTCCAATATGGCTTCCCTGAAAGCCTCTGTGTAGCTTCAGGACGATAAACTCCAATAATTTCATTAATTACGCGAAACAGTAGCGTTTCAGCATGTATCAAGCAAGTAAGATAAATCAAACGCTAGAATTCACTAGAAAACATTTGGGTCTTTTTCTCACGATGCCTCGAGGCACACTTTCATGTTATCAAAACAGTTTTTGTTTTTAAAATCTCATTCGCTTGTCTTTTACTAACCAAGTTCGCATAAGGCTTAAATATTATTTCTTACAGCTAAGTGGTTTAACCATAAATGCGATGCGCCTTTAGGTAAGGTTTTCAGAGCCTTTTCCTCTCAGGGCAGTTGCCAGGAGCAGCCAGTAAAATTAAGAAAAACACAAGAATCTAACGCAATAGGCCGAAGCAAACTGGCTAGCTGTGCAGGAGATTTGAAGAAAATAGTCGAAAAAAATCTAGACGGACAAACGCAAAGACAGGAGGAAAGAAACAAAGAACGCGACAAAAAGGAGACTACTGCATTTGCCGGCGGAGCTGATTAAGAATGCGCGCAAGCGGGCACTCCTCGTGCCGTCATCGTGTGCGGGTGCTCGCTACAGGAAGGGAGAAAGCCCGCCAGAGCGGAAAATATATAATCCCGACCAGCCACCGGAGCGGCAAATCGGGTTTGACGAAAACTCGTTCCCTTTTTAGGGAAGAATACGGCACTCGAGGAGAAAAAAGGCCGCCGAAAGGGAAGCGCCTGCGCATTCAAGAAGAGTGCAGTGATGCAGTGATGCAGTCGAGCATGCGGACAGCAGCAGGAGCGAAGAAGCGTGGGCGGACGCATTTCCGAGACGTAGAACTCACTCCGGTGTGCGCACTATGACTCAGCACGTGTACCTTTGCAGGAGAGCATAGAGACAATACTCGTTCGGGTGACCCCACAGAACACGAAGACCAGGTCCTCTAGAAGAACATAGAGAAGTAAACTGAAAATACTTTTAGGCTTCGATACAACATCCTGCCTGGAAAGCCGTTGCTGACTGAGAGAGCAGCTCTAGAGACTTTGTCATGTGAGGAATGAATTTCGAGGGTCTAAGCGGGAGGAATGTTGGTACTGTATATTGCCTGTCCTGCGACTTCAGTGCTGAGCGCAGAATTCAGATGGTGAAGTATTAACAGCTGCCCGGGAGATCTCTCTAATGTAAGTTGCTTCTACTGAACAATTCCGGTAAGGCGTGTGAATGATGAAGAGAAGGACTACATCGCAAAACAATGTCTCGTCTAGAGCGTGGGCAAAATATTGAGATGTCTCACCGAGCAATGGGCGATAAAGAATGTCAGTTAGAGTTTCTCGAACGAAGTAGCGCAAAATGTGAAGGAGTGGGCAGAGAAATCTGAGGATAAATGTGTGCAAGTCCCCATAGTAAAAATCAGTGAAAAACTTTCTCTGAATTGAGTATAGTAAGCGCTCCCATGAGTTTTTCTTGATGTTTCCCGAAGCATTCCCTACTTTCGAATGAACCAGCGTGCAACCTTGAAGGCTCTCATGGAAGGCAATCAAATAAACCAATATCACAAAAATGTGCTCACATGTCCAAGAAGAACAGTCTCCGAACAGTCAATTTACCCACAACACACAATGTATACGGAGGTAGAAGCATAGCATTTGTCAGCGCAAAAGTTTGGAATATCATCCCATTCAGCATTAAGTCCATCTCGAACATTGCACCTGCTCTAAAAAAGTACATGCTATCAGAACAATACACCTCCCCTTATTGTTGAATTGATTATTTTCATTGCATTATATTAGTTATGTTTTGTATGTTCAACCTTGTTCAACTGCCTAGATTTGTAACATGTTTGTAATGGATTCGAAACTAGCCACTGGCTAAGGATCCAGATGCTCATTCACCGTGAACTTTGTATATTTTTTCTGTGTAATAAACTTGAACTCAACTTATTAAAAGTATTCCCTTTATGTTCTTGCGTATTAAGTAAAAAGAACGAGTTCACCTGGCCCACAAAGTACAATCAGCAATGCTTTCTCATAGCCGTGACGAAGACTTCACTCCGACATGTGTACAGTGCCCCGTTCGGTATGCCCACCCACCCACACAACGCAACGGGCTCCGACCGCCCGAGAGAGGAGAAACTAACCCGGGATCAGCTAACCGGGACCCCTCCACGACCTTGGGGCTTGCTTGCAACCTGCCAGCTACTAACCGTCGAGTGCATTTGGCGGTTTTTCAGACTCCGGAAGTATGCGTGATGTGATCCGGCCAGTAGAGGCTTAGGTTGTCAGCCTGTCGGCCCACCGGCCATCGGCAACATGACCTAACACCTCCGATGGGACCCACCTGTGCTTCCAACCTGCCACCCATGCACTTATTTTGTCCCCTAGTTTCCTCCTCTCCTAATGACGAGGTGTTCAAGGCTGGGCTTACCGGGACACAAAGGAAGAACGTGGCTTAGGATGAGATGATCCGGGCTTACTCCGCGGGTACTCCAAAATATCGACGGTTTTTACTAGACGTTTCATTGACGTACTACGCCCCACTTCCTCGGCGTCCCGCAATGGCGATTACAGCCGCGCGGACCTAGTTTCTCCGGAAACCGAAGCCGGCGCGTGGGTAGCCAGACTTGGACGCCCCCGCGTGCGGAGCGAAGTAGCATGTATTTGAAAGCCTTTCGACTTTGGACATGCCTTCGGTGCCAGATTTCGTGGGTCCAACCTTAGTATAAACCCAGGCTTCCTGAGTATAAAGCCATCCCCAGAGGATGGGTCCAGGCCATAACCATCTCCACTTCTGGTGCTGCAGCGGAACAAAGCCTAGTAGCCAAACTACATCGGCCCGTATCCGGTGGCAGGAGGTGGGGGCACGAGCAGGCCTCATAGTCGGATCCCCCCACCCCGGGCAGAAGAGGATTGCGCGAATTGCTCAGTAAAGGGTGCTGACCAAAGTGCGAACACAGACCTCAGTAGCACTGTTTATAACATATGTGAATGAAGTGAGCGGCTCTGTTCTAGATGCAGTCAGACCTGCCAGACATTGTGGGCTTGTGAGCAAACACCTCAACGAGAGACATCAGCAGCCTCACGCCATAATTCCCACTTCCCTCCTTGCAATATGTGATTTGAGCACGAAAGCACTTGAATGCTCCATTCGCTTTTGGCCTGAACTGTGCGTTCCTTTGGCGTTATAGTACACATAAAAGTTGGAAGATGCGATGGCAGTCAGGAAAAAAAGTCACCCTGCCTTTTCAGATTCTTGCACTGTTGGACATCAACAGTTATACATTCAGCACTGTCATCTTTCCCTGTTGTAGAGCTAGAGTTCCCACTGCCCGGTGCTCCAAGATCCAATAGGACCCCTTATACACCAGCAATCACCTATGTGCATGACAATATGCATGTGCCACATTAGTACAGAATACCTTTTTTTGATGGACAAACCACAAATGGTCCGCTACTTCTGAAGCATAATCTATTGTAATTCTGGTCTTAAAAGACGTAGTCTGAAGACAACAGCACCGTAATATCCTGGATAGGTCAGTCACACTGCTGTCAGTGTGAGACAGCTGCCGTAAAATTTGCACCCCGGAGAACAAATAGCACGCTGAGTAAGCTATCGGTATGCGTTATCTGGAAGAAAGTATATCGAATGTAGTGCTTGATACAATCAAAATAATGTTTTGTTTTAATTCCGCACGTTTATGGCTTAAGGGGAGATGAAGTCACCAAAGAGATGGCGTTCTGATTCAGCTATTATGAGCGTTTGTAACTGAAGCGGACTTTCCAGGTGTACATCTCACCCTCTATCGTTTATTTTTTTTTTTGCCACGTCGTTGACAAGCAGAATAGGAAGTTGAGCTAGTTAATCCACTTTTCTCTTAAAAAAATACTGGCACATGTTTCGAGACAAAAATGAATGTTTCCCTTCCAAAAATTCCAGGTTGTGGCGTGATTTCTCTGGATTACTCTTGCTTTTCCTAGGGAAAGAAGCATCTGAATAAAACTGCCAGTTGTGAGCAGTGCCTTATCCTGTAGTATTCTTCACTTCTTGCCTTGTTATCAGTGTCTGCATTATTTTTTTTTCAAGCTGACTAGCACACCCTCCAAGCGCTATGGTCAGCGCTCAACTGCGCTTTCTAGCACAGGTCAAACAGGTCATGCCTTCAGAATTCATCACCTTCACCTGCGAAGCACGCATTTAGTGAGACGGCGGTGAGCTCCGAGCGAATTAGGCCTCCTGTACATAAGGAAGTTCTCCAGGGGATGCGCCGAGAAAAGAAGAGCACCAAAAAAAAAAACGTTTTCGGCCGAGGAGCGGCCGGAGACGGAGTGAGAAGAGGAGGGTAAAGCAGGGATGCGAACGGGGCCGTAGCTAGTCTCCCTGAGGGCTTAATTAACGATGCCTTTGCACAGAAAATATGAGGCAGGCAAAGATGAGGAATCTCATTATGCGGGACGCTGCTGCGTAGGCAGTACCCGCATGTTCTACGAGGCCAGAAGATGAGAACAAGTTGCAGCAAAGAGGTTCACCTTTTAGGATTTCTTCCTTTACAGCACAAATTGCTAAAACTACCGTCTCGTGCCAGGCGTCAGCCAGGTCAGTGCACATATAGCAAGCGGCTTCGCGGCGCCACCAGCTAAAGGCACACTTTCAGGTGCCAAATTGAAAAACAACAATGGTAAACGACGGCACTGAGTGTTGGCTGTGTAGGATTGTACGCAAGTCACAACACTAAATTTTTACTCACCTCAAGAACGATTGCTTCTCGTAGAGCCTCTACAACGTTATGAATAAGCTGAGGCAGATTTTGTTGAAATCTATAGAGACCAAGGTTCTCGTAATTCCCAGGTTGCTCGATACATAACCATCCTCATCATCATCAACTTGACTGCGCCCACTGCAGGGCAAAGGCCTCTCCCATATCTATCCAATCAACCGTATTATTTGCCAGCTGCAACCACCGCATTTCCGAAAACTTCTTAATCTCATATGCCCACCTAATCCGGGAAAAAATGTACTTCTGACGCGTGGATGTCTTTGGAGCTTTAGGACGAAGTCTCAGCAGGGCACATTTTAGGGCACCTTGGGGGCATATTTTGGCGTTCTTTTGTGTACTTTTCCGAACATTCGTTGTTATCGTGTTCCTTAAGCAGAGCTTTACTTTCCATCAAGCCGCCGCGGTGGCCGAGTGGTTATGGTGCTCGGCTGCTGACCCGAAAGACGCGGGTTCGATCCCGGCCGCGGCGGCTAGAATTTCTTTGGAGGAGAAATTCTAGAGGCCCGTGTACTGTGCGATGTCAGTGCACGTTAAAGAACCCCAGGTGGTCGAAATTTCCGGAGCCCTCCACTACGGCGTCTCTCATAGCCTTAGTCGCTTTGGGACGTTAAACCCCATAAACCAAACCAAACTTTCCATCAAATCCCCAAACAATTTAATTGCATTGTTCAAGGACAGCCTGTTGACCAGAACAGATGTACGCATACATATGAAGCCATATCAGGACCCGCGGTGCACGGTAAATAAACAAATATTGTCACCTGTCCATCTCTCGGTTGCCGGAGATTACTGTGGGAGAGGAGTTTTCGAGAATCCTCGCTGGAGCAAGGCTTACACACATACAAAATATATTCATGCAACCTTATGTGCCCGCTGCGGGCGACATGCTCTACGTAGCCATCAGAACATCGGAATAATGCGAGGTACTGCGCCGAGACGGGGGCCTGTGGGGATATCACGCTTCGCTAAGTGAAACTATCCTTTCCAGAGGGGTGCCCTGTGATAGTGACACACTGTCGGACTGAACAAAGGGCGCCCGTTAAAGGGCACAAAAGGACCGGGCTACAAATCCATTCAACGCATCCGTTCGGAGAGTGTTCGGCAGTGTTGTTCAGCCAGCCGTTTGCCTTCAGGTGACGCCCGCGGCATCACACGCGCTCCTGGTGCTTTCAGGAATAGCAGTCCGCCTGCACCACAGCGGCCTGTATTACAGAAGTTGAAAGCGTAGTGCCCATGCCTCCTCGCCATTCACACGATGTGAGATTAATCGACCAGCGACGCCGCATACTGTCACAGTGCTGTGCCAACCTGGACACCGTTCAGTCTTTCTTCTGCTGCTGTGCTGTGTTTCACTGGCTGCCGTCATGGGGGCAGGGGCTCGACATGAGGTGCTTTAAGGACCATGCTGGGTGAGAGTAGATGCTTCGAGCCCTAAGTAAGAGTCTCATCCGGGTGCTTACTGAAATGTACTCGTAGCTCTTGGCTTTTGCCTCTTGAAAGTTTTAATCGTGCAAATAAGTTTTAGTAGCAGTGCCTATAGACCATCTCCTCGTTTTCCTAAACTAAAGCTTTAGTCCTTCCTCAACTAGAAAACTCAAACACGCTATTAATCCATTCCGGTTTCCAGGCAATCTCAACGCGACGACAGCATTAGTAATTTTCTCGTCATCGCCAGCAGCTCTGTTTTTCCAAGCTAAATATATGTACCCTTTAGCCGAACAGCTAAATGGTACGATTACTAAATCAATTACTAAATCGAACCGTTCGTTTTTATGAAACCACCTTGCCTAACTTACTTCGAACTAACCCAGAACAATTCTGGAAAGCAATTAATGCCAAAAATAAAGAAAAATCGGTTTCATTAATGGTCAGGCAGGACAGCCTGTCCCCAGTGACGAGGTAGCGGAAATACTCAATCTAACCTTCTCTTCTAATTTTACAAGAGAACCGGATGATAACCTCCCGCACGTTTCCTCGTATAACCATCCCATCGTGTCAGACATCACATTTTCCCCCCAAGGAATCTTGAAACTAATTGAATCTTTAAAGTTGACTTCATCAGCTGGCGTCGACGGCATCAATGTCAAAGTGCTCAAAAGCACCAAGGAAATCACCGGTGTTATTTTTTCCCACATTTTTCAGCAGTGATTGTCATCCGGCATCGTCCCTCGTTGTTGTAAAGTGAGTAAGACTGTTCCAGTTCCTAACCCAGGTTCTGCTAACTACCAGCCCATATCTCTAACCACCATCTGTTTCAAAATTATGGAGCACATTATTTATTCGCAAATCACAAATTCTCTTACATCTATTAAGTCCTTTCACCCTAACCAGCACGAATTTCAAAAAGGACATTCATGCGACACCTAACTTGTGCTATTTCTTCACAACATAAGTACTAATGTAGACCTTAATACACCTGTTGACGCTATCTCCCCCGACTTCGAAAAGGCTTTCGACAAAGTCCCTAATAAACGCCTACTACTAAAGCTTTCACAACTAAATCTTGACCCGCTCGTCTTGAACTGGATACAGGATTTCCTCACTAAACATCAGCAATTTGTTGAAGCCAACAACCAATCTCCTTCACTCTCTAATGTGCTGTCTGGTGTGCCGCAAGGCACCGTTCTTGGCCCTCTGCTTTTTTTAATTTTTTTATTCAAGAGTTACCCTGCATTGCCCCAAGGCGTTATAGGAGGGGTGTTACAGATTGGCAAAACATACATCATCACTTGCGGAGCCCACTTGCATTTCGGAAAGCCGGTTCCACTGTTGCACTGTTTTAACAAAAAATGAATTTGCAAACAATTTTGTCCTTGTACGGTACTCTCTAGTTTTACGGGAATGGTCATGTCATTGAGAAGAGTAAAAGGGATGTTTTAAATAACTTTCAAAATGAATCCCCGTTTCTTCCGTGAATAATTAAGTACAGCAATTTCAGCCTCAGTTTCCTTCTATGGGAAGTGAGTGGTTCCCATTGCAATTATTTTTTCATTGCTGTACAATTATCCCTTCGCTCGTACCTGCCCAAGGCGAACCTTGCTGCTCTATTATGAATTTTCTCGAGTTTGTCAATTAATACCTGATGTGCAGTGTCCCATACAATACACGCATATTATATCAATTTACTAACGTTTTATTAGTTTACATCGATGACTTTCCTAATCATGTTTCAGCAAACATCCCCTTATTCGTCGATGGTTGTGTTATTTACCGCTCTATTCTTCAATGTGATCTATTAAGGCTCGAGGAGTGGTGTCGTAGATGGCTGATAGTCTAAAACACTAACAAAACTGCGCTTGTTTCCTTCCACGGACGACAAAATTACCCTAACCCGAATTACCTTCTGAACAGTTCTGGTCTCTTGCCCCGAAACTGCATTAAGTATCTTGGTTTCGACATCTCGGGTACCCTTAACTGCTCTATCCCTATAACGCGGATAATTAGCAATGTTCACCAAACTGTGGGCTACCTTCGTCGTAAGTTACGTCTAGCTTCTCTAGCAGTTAAATTACTAGCTTAAAAAACATTAATTCTGCCAAAGTTAGAGTACGCATCTGGCATCTGGGACCCAGCTCCACTTAACCTAACCAACAATATTGAACTTGCTCAAAATTACGCCGTTCGATTCATCTACTCAAACTACTTCTACTTCACCAGTGTTACTTCCCTCAAAAATAATGCATGCCTACCTAACCTCAAGCAACGCCGTACAGTGGCAATGCTATGCTTGTATCACAAAATGTATCACAACTTTTCTAACTACTGTCCTATCCAACCTGCTCATCGTTCTTCAGCCCGCACAAGCCACCACAAGGCCGTTTACCGACATTCTGCTCGCACCGTGACCCATGTTCATACCTTCTTCATCCAAACAGCGCGTGACTAGAGCAGTCTTCCAACAGGTACCATCCTTCATACAAACCCGGACAATTTCTAGAAAGCCGTCGAAACAATGTCTTATTAACACCAGGTTACTAGCCCACCCCTCATGTAAAGCCCTCACCCGAGTGCCGTTGAGGTATCCGTAATAAATAAATAAATAAATAAAATAAGGAGTGATTGAGAGACCGCTCCTCGTGGATAGGGTTCGCAGTCCAGGACTCCGACAGCTTCTTCTAACCTGCGGGCGAGCGGCTGATCGCCCAGACGAGAGCTGGATGAAGCAGCTCTCCCACAGGAGGTAGTGGGGGGGGGGGGGGGGGGGGCATGTGTGGTTGCTGAGGGAGCTTAGGCCTCTCCCACACAGAGTGCGCTAGCCGCTGTTGCATGACCGGCAGTGAGAGGCGTATTGTGAAGCCCAAAAGGTGTGGTTGTGGTGGAGGTTCGAGAGGATTTTGTCTAGAGCTGGCGCTGCGCCGGGTGCATTTCTCAGCTTTCCCATTTACTGTAAACTGTTTCATGGGCTTTTCCATTACGAGTGTCTCCCGCTAAGTCTTGAAGTGTAGGCTCATTCTAGACCTTAACATGAAGTGCTCACTACATCTGACCTTGCCGAGCACCTCTACATCCTGCCCGAAGCCGGGATGAGCGCATATTATGAAATTGCCTAAAGGCTTCTGTCTACCTTGAGGCCACTTTTGTTCTCACCCGTCAGGCTCTTTCATGTCCACTTACGGCTTTCCGGTAGCGAAAGAAGGAATTCAGGATACGCAATTGTTTGGTCTTGGAAACTACAAATAACTCACCTCTGTAAGTTCTAGGCCGTAGGCCATAGTCAACCACTGACTGGTCGCCAGCCTGTTTCTTGCCTCTGCCAGTCAGTCGTGTGATGTGTTTTTACTTCACTAACCGCCGATTTCACGTCTTCATAGAAGCATTCGACTAACTGGCAATCATGATGGAATACAGGTGACTATGCCTGTACCAATTTCAATTGGTACCCCTTAGTAAGCTTAATTCTGATGAATGCCACCTTATCGATAATGCTGTGATTTCCTCTATGTTACTACCTATATTGATATAGATCAAGATTTCCACGAATAGTTCTTGTCTGTCCACTAAACCAAGACAGAATTGTTCGTCCTGCTAAACTGACTAAGACCTATGACTAGCGATTTAAGTCCCACTAGCTCCTCGAACAGCACCGTTAAGCTAGGATCACTAGATGAGAATTGATAAAACACACTGAAAAAAAAATTGATTTTTCAGATTTTGCGAAAGGTACACCTGACTCAGTATACTACGTACATTCTTCTTACTTCACTAAACCTATCGGTTAACTGATGTGGCATAGTTTCGCGGCCTTATAAAGGTCATGAATGAGATTTGATTTAGCTACCTGACTTGGGACAGGAATAAGGAGAATAAACTAAACGCCGCATTTCATGACTTTTTTTCTTAAACAATTAGTTTGCCAGTATGCCGCTTATGTCATTGGCATTGATAAGACAACCTTGGGCTGAGAATGTTTTCTATGTATCAGCCGCGACACACAGGAGGTGATGGCGACAAAGTTGGACACGCAAAAAGCCGCAAGACATCAAAAACAGTTCATAAAATAATGCGTACCCAAGAGCTTGTATTACTGCACTATTTTATGCATTTATGGCAGGAAACAGCGAGTCCTAGGAAAAAGAGAGGAGCATAAATCACGGCACGCTGTCTATCGCTTCAAGAATCAAGTACAGCATCAATAGCGCTTCTTTTCAAGCAGTCATGTCTACCAACGAAACGACCGACAACAGTATGAGCGCTGCTCATGTTCTTTGACAAAAGCACAGAATCATTCGTTTTCTTTGACCGCGTTCGGCGCGTCCACCATTATATTTGTCATCAATACAAAACTGTGAAAAAATGACGGAAGTCAGACGGAAAGCAACCAGCTGTCTTCGAAGCATGAATAAAGAAGAGCGGGATGCATTGCCCACTGCCGACAAATTTGTGTGCTCAGGACAAGGGGAACACTAAAGTTAGAATGAAGAATGCCGGCCGCCGCAGTGGCTCAGTGGTTACGGCGCTCGGCTGCAGACCCGAAAGACGCGGGTTCGGCCCCGGTCGCGGCGGCTGAATTTCCCTGAAATCGAAATTCTAGAGGCCCGTGTACTGCGCGATGTCAGTGCACATTAAATAACCCCAGGTGGTCGCAATTTCCGGAGCCCTTCACTACGGCGTCCCTCATTGCCTGAGTTGCTTTGGGACGTTAAACCCCAATAAACCAAACGAAACCGAAGAATGCCGTATTTTTTTTCCCCAGGAACCACTAAACGTGCAGGTCAATAAAACCACCCCCATACTTTCAGTCTGACTGTCGTGCATCGCTTCGGAATTTCTGTCGATATCGAAGCAGAATTCTATATGTAACAATATATAACAAGCACGTCAAAGGAAAACGTTTGTGTTTTTGAAGCCTGCATATGAATTCGTAAAGTTTTAAAACCGCTTTGACTTCCAAGATAACGCCTCTTTCACTCATGGCTAAATAGTTTTTATGGGTTACAGATGGATTGTGAACAAGGCGTACTATCGCGAATGAGGCATGAGAAACCTCCGGAACACGAAACCATTTCTGATAGCATCTTCGAATGGCATAGGGGCACCAGCAGCACAGCTAACAGGCCCAGTGTTGGAAATGTATTGGCAGATGCCGGTACTACAAAGGAGCAGAGTGAGACCAGCCATCTCCAATACTGGGCAGATTACCTGTGCTGCTTGGAGGATGATTGCAATTGTAAACAAGGCAGGGGTCAAAGCCAGCGCAACACTTATTGGGGCGACAAATCATTAGCAAGATATGACGCCGAACAATAGAATGTGGCGGCATTAGAAACAATTTCTTTCGTTTAAGTTCTTCTGCGTATAAGCGCCCCGACGCAAGGCATCGGGAACAATCTGCCGTTATTTTAAAAACTCTGTTTCTCTTTGTAAAGCACATTTCTTATCCTTACAATGAAACTCCCATTGTGAAATACTTAGGATCTAGCGTTGCTGCTTTATGACGGTTAGTTTCAGAAAGAAAGAATGCTTTTGTTCAAATTTCGGGTCCTTTCTGACTGCCAATAAAAGGAGGCTGCGACTCAAGGCCTTTTGATTCGCCCAATTCTTTTCTACTCCTCGAAAATATTCGCTCCCTTTTCATGAACTAGCCCTCAATTCCTCACCGTTTAATCTCACCTAAATAGCGAAAGAACTCTTGGACATAAATATGGTACCGATGCACGGAAGGAAGCCTTGTTTAAATATAAAGCCATTCTTTCTATTGTGCGAAATTTCGTGCTCGCGAGCGTCAATCAAGTACGACAAATCAGCAGTTCAAACACCTAGGCATCGTGCTGAGTGTAAATTAATGCATACAGCGAAATAGGCCTTTACAGTTTTACGCTCGCTATCGACCGATATCTATTTTCGCTCCTTATGTGGGCTGTTCTTCAAGTGTCACAGAGCGACACAGGCTGTGTAGTCGAGCGCTTTGTGATTTATATTCTGTGTGCGTGCGAAAACTGCCCTCTGCAAAATGAATTCTAATGGCATAGAAGGCGTCAATCTGAGGTGAACACGAATTATCAAAGAAAATGCTACGTATCGAGAAGTCTGAATTCGGAGATAATCGAAAACATATTAGGAGGTTTGTCTCTTCTTTTGTTCATATTGTTTTTTAAGAAAGGCAGGCGTCCATGTGACGGACACGCAAACATTACACGTGGCGATATGCTTTGCGAGTGGTACCTGACATGACGGGCCAGGCTATACTTTAAGCATATTTTCAGGAGCAATTGTCAGCCGAACTCATAGCCAAAAACACGCATATACGAAGTTGATTAGAAGACCACACAGCATAATCTCATAAGCATGCTTTCTGCGCCATCCTCGATAGCATTTGCATCTGCTAAGAGGCAGCTCTAGTAGGGTAGGACGCGGACGATATAAACAACAACGCCGCCTAGCCGAGCCTCAGTTCAATACATCACATTCTTAAATACATGGAAACAGAATAATCAGTGAAAATTGAATTTGATTAAAGGGATTTGCTACCATTTACCGTACTGAAGAAAGGAATATATAACAAGACGGGAGCAAAAGTGCCACCTACAGAAAAACAGAAAACAACGAAACCTATAAACCAGTCTACGGCCAAAGAAAAATCGCAGGCACGCACGAACAAGCGCACAGAAGGAAATCGAACTCAATGGGAGAAACAGTCAGAGGGGGAGAGGAAATAGGTGGGAAGCATTAGTTTGCCTGTCCATTGTGGCATTATCTGAGGAACATAAAGCTCTGCTGAAGCCCACTTGTCTAGGAGAGCACAAAAGGGAACTGTTGTTGCCGTTTCGGTGAAAAGGTCCGCGTCAGCATCTCGTCCTCCGGCCTCTTCGTCGGCCGAAATTGTGTACTTCGTTGTTTACGTTCCTGAGTTTCCAAAGACCTGCAATATTTTTCGGCTATTTTTAAGTTCCTTGATCTTAGCTTTCGTCTCGTATCGTTTCTGTTGTATACTTTGGATCCATTTCCACCCATTTATTGCCTTGATTTGAATGTTTATCTTCGTCAATCCGTAAGAAGTTCTACAGCGTAAAATCGGATATGTCTGGCGTGTCGCTTCTTCACATCTATTGTTCTGTTCAAGGTTTTCCTTTCTTTTGCCATGGTACTTTTAAATATGTAGGCATTCCTCGCCGCTCATTCTCATATATTATCCATCTGGAGCATTTACCAGTTTGCTTTCATTCGTACTTTCTCGCTAAACATTTTCTAAAGCCTCGGTGGGAATTGTGAAGACATGACGCACTATCCCCTTGCCTAATTTTCCGTAACGTTAACACCCTCCCTTTTTCAACTGGACTCCATTAACTAACCCTTTGTGGCTGCCTAGTATCCTTGAACCTCTCCTTAATCTTGGCGATCAGTAATCCAACTGTTTGCCATTTCCGCTTCCAAATTATGCAACACACTCCCTCTACCGATCTACACTGTATTAGGAGACGTTAGGAGATTAGCTGAAATTTGAGCAGCAGGCATTACAATACGGTCACCTTCTCGTCACTTCCCCGCCGTGGTGGCTCAGTGTTTACAGCGCTCGGCTGCTGACCCGAAAGGATCCAGGCCGCGGTGGCCGAATTTCGATGAAGGCGAAATTCTAGAGGCTCGTGTACTGTGCGATGTCAGTGATTGTTAAAGAACCGCAGGTGGTCGAAATTTCCGGGGCCCTTCACTATGGCGCCTCTCATAGCCTGAGTCGCTTTGGGTCGTTAAACGCCAATAAATCAAATCAAACCAAACCTTCTCTTCACTATATTGGGGGGGATAAAGCTCGAATATTGCTAATATTTGAAGTCAGCACTGGAAAGGGCACCAGAATGCTAGCCTCATCTCCCTTAACATAATCACACAACAGGAAGACTTTGAAGTGCTGTTTATATTGTCATCTTGTGAAAACAACTTCTCAAATGCATTTCTGTTCTTCTCCCATCATCATCCTAATGATCACCAAGTCTATACTTTTGCTCCCTTGACGCACTCCTCGATGTACGCTATCCCACCATTCTGCTTTAACGAAGTGTTCCTTTTAAACTCCTCCGTCATGCCCTTTGGCGCTGTCTAATATATGTCCATGACAAGTGATTGGCTCTGAATAACCCTCGGAGATGCCACTCCCCGGCCGTCACTTCTATTTATCCTCGCCCCACGAACTCCTTTCAACCGCTTGGTGGTCTCGTAAAAGCTCTGGCTGCCAGGATGGCCCTGTGGGTGCTTTATCTGTGGGAAAGACAAGATAGGAATTCGAGAAGCAAAAAGCAATTCAGTGCAGGACAGAAAATGTGTGGGCGAAAATGTTTGGCGGCTCCTGCGTGTCGCGTCTTTCTAGTGCTTCTGAAGTCGTTCGAGAGCAGGAAGCTACTTCATCCTTTGTGTGGCCACGTGAAGTTTATTTATATTGCACGCTTGTGTTTTCATCCTCCAATTGCTAGTGATGGGAACAGACGGGAGCATTCGGTAAAGTAGTTTCGCTTCCAGGAAGGGGTACAGATCTTGGTGTTTTTCAAAGACGTTGATGCCTTCTTTACCGCCTTTTTTCTCTTCGTTGCGTGACGTACCTAGTATAAAAAAATTTCTTCGATGGCTCAATGTATTTCAAAATCAGTGGAGGATTTTTCACCGAAAAAATAGCAGTTATCCACAATGTGTTATTACAACGCTCTCTCATATTAATCAAAGCGACTGAGATTATAAAACAAGCCAGAGAGGCCAAAATTGCTGCGCTCATAATTTGGTCTTGTGGTTTCCCTCTTGTTAGGTTACAAGAAAAGATTTAACGGCGTGCTATATGTAATCCAGGAGGAATGTGTGCAGCGGTCGTGAATGTGGGAGAAGCTTCACAGCTGATTTATGTTGCATTCCACCTTAGTTTTTCACGCAGTTCCAAACAATAGTTCTATTGTGCAACAAAATCGTTACAGGTTGCTGCCACACCTAAATTTTGGTCCTTTTTACTAAGGCTGTAAAAAAATACTAGGATAAAAATTCACTTTGCTTCCCTGTAAGGCACGACATTTTATTTGGTTTCACGTGCATATAAATGGTGAAATTTGGCTTAAAGTGAGTAGAAATTAAGTGGAAGGTGACGGTTGGAAGATGGCTGGTATGGTACTAATTCATGTTTTAGGGTACAGCGCTCAAAAGTGAACAGTGGGCAGATAAAGAATGATATTGGTTTGGTTTGGTTTGGTTTATGGGGTTTAACGTCCCAAAGCGACTAAGGCTATGAGAGACGCCGTAGTGGAGGGCTCCGGAAATTTCGACCACCTGGGGTTCTTTAACGTGCACTGACATCGCACAGTACACGGGCCTCTAGAATTTCTCCTCCAAAGAAATTCCACCGCCGCTGCCGGGATCGAACCCGCGTCCTTTGGGTCAGCAGCCGAGCACCATAACCACTGAGCCACCGCGGCGGCATAAAGAATGATATGTTGGATATTCTACAGTCTAAGATTTACAGTCACAACTCTATATTGAAGAGTTTGCTCATTCTATGCATTGTCTTAGGTGGCACCTCAATAATCCTGTGTTCCTGTGCTCTTCTGAGAGAATGCTGGTCAGGTGATCCGGGCAGTGGTAGTTTTTAGAAAAGCATTCAGTGCAGTCGCACACTCCATGCAGTTGTGATGCGGAGCGCGCGCAGAAACGGGGTACAAGGAGAGTCAGAACACGATCTGCTGCTTGCCTTGGAATCAAACCATCAATCTGAATGTAGACTTAAAGGTTGCTCATGCTATGCAGGATGGCTTGAAAGAAAGTGAAGGGAAGAGGTAGCAGTAATAGTGTAAGAAAAAAAGAGCATCGATTCCTTGCAGGAGCTTATATGGGTGGCCGCTTCATGAGAAGAGACGAACAGCATCATTACTGTTGCCGGAAGCCCTCCGTCTCATCTCATTGAGTAGCACATAGCGTTCCGAGGAGGAGAAAGTTATGAGGAGAGGAAGGGCGCACGCTTTCTTGCAGTAGTCTTGGCCAGCCTCCGAAGACATGACTGCAGACCTTTCCGGCCCACAACGCAGGACTAACATTACGGCAACACCGAAGCGGTTATTTTTGAGACGCCCTTCGTACCCGTTTCTTCTGTAAATGCGCGCTACCGATCAGACAGATGGAAAAATGGAGCACTCTATACCACGCTCATCGCGACGCATTTCATAGCATGGCCAAAAAGTGAATGCGCAGGCATTGACTGCCACCCTCTTTTCTGCCGCTATTGCATCAGGCAGCCGCCTTTCGTCTCTGAGCACCGGCACATAAAATTTCGTGTTGAAAAGTTGGTCCATATTTTATTAGAAGCGTCACAAGGCAGAAAATTTTATGACGCGTCATTACCGTTATGGAATGCTGAGATGGCTAGCTTTATTACTCAATGCATAATGTTCTTTTCAGTCGGCGTGTTGCAATGAGATCTGCGCAGTGGATTCGTTGTTGCCGCACTCATCGCTGAGAAGAGGTTTAGAAAGCGTCGTTATGACTTAAATTCATGTACAGGGGTCTAGCGTCATCATTCACATTACATACTGAACTTGCGAATATATTGCGACGAACGCTTATGGCGAGACTGTCTGGCCAGTATGAGTTCATCGTATGTAGTTTAGGCTATATGAACGCCCACTTTAAACCCTTGAGGTGGCTTAGTGACTGACTTTGATAACAGCTCGAAGGCGCGGTTACCAACATGATTGTGAACAAACAAGCCCAGCTCACCACTGGCAAATTGCTGGCACGTCAAGCACAGGTTTTGAGTGTGAAGGATTGTTAAAAAAGAAAGACTGTGTTTTCAGCAAAAAAGCGGGTACCTACCTGACAACCGAGCAAGAGAAAGAGAGAAAAAAGGTTAGCGGCTTGGTGTCTGGCTGAAAAACACCAAGCCTCTGAAGTTGAAATCTCGACAGAGGGGCGCTTGTGATCTTGCATTACGCACATTTTGCAATATTCTGCATGCATCAAATATGGAACTAAGTGAAACTATAGTCTGTAGCATGACAGCAATGGCTTTGACTTCAACACCTGAAAGCGAAAAGGCAGTGGTTATTATCTTTATCAACTAATGTACGTGGTTAAAAGGAAAAAACCCACATGCAACAGCTGAGTCGAATGAGAAAGACTTTTGCGCCGACTGTGATCACCTCAATGCTCAATCAAGCTCATGGGCTTTATGATTAATGTGTAACATCTAGGCTTGAAAGCATTCATAAGAAGCGGTGTGGTTTTGTCTAGTTGGTGACACATACTAACCGAAAAAATGGGAAGGCAGAAGAAAGTGGCTGTGACTCAACTCAGCTGAGCCAGCATTTACAGAGCGAAAGCTGTGTTATGCATTGTTAGACACGGTTTAGCTTTGATTCATCTTTATGGTTTCAAAACTTGAGCGAGGGCAAATTTTGTCAGCGATATCAAATCACGTGATGCATCACGTGCCACAAGTGCAAGAGCGAGCATCCAGAGCGGTGGTCGGTGCAGCGGCGGACATGACTGCCAAGCCCAAGAGCGCATCACGTGACACATCACATGCAACAATTCGCGAGAGGGAGGAGGAACAGACTTCATTAGCCATTCTTTGTCTTCGTTGAGCCACTGTCCCCCCAGGTGGCCTCCATGAAGGGGCGACCTCGAGGATCCAATTTGCGATGTTGGCTTGTATTTCTTTGTTTTCGGTGCGTATGATCTTTTTCCAGCTATCAGCTAAGAGATATGGCAGGAGATTTCTGGCGGCGGATTTCCCTCGCATCCGCAAAGAATGTAGTCATTATCTGCGCTAAGCTTTTTCTCAGACATTGTGGAAAATAGGATTAACTTCACCTTTTGTAATTCAAGCCAATCGTTACAGACTCATAAGACTTTTTGTCTTAGCTATTCTAAGAGCCGTGACTTGTGTCCTGGTAAGCTGTGGGTGTAGGCGTGGCTAAACTAGTCTGTTTTCTTTCTATATATATTTGTAACCTCCTCGTAATTGGCGAGGAGGAGCGGCCGAGCAGCACCGAGCGCAGCTGCTGACGCCACTGCCAAGCGCGCAGCTGTGGCGACGAAGGTGAAGATGAAGATCGAGGCACCTGGCACGCGCAATGTTGCGCATGCGGTGTGCCTCCCGTTAGAGGTCAAATATAAGAGCCAGATGACCTTCAGGCTCAGCATGGGAGGAGTAGAATTTCTCGCTCTAAAAGCCGAGGACGAGAGGTGAACTAGAGGGTAACACGCTGCCGTCTTTGTCTTTTTATGCAGCGCGATTCGTCGCTTAAAGAAAGCGAGCTACCGCTTTTTTCCGAAATAGTCGATTCTCGTAATAATGAGACATGAATTTTAGGCGTAAATGTGGGAAACGATTCCACTGAATAAAAACATTTAGTAATCGGTTTGAGTTAATAATGTGTAATGAAAATTTCATCTGCCCTCCGCTTTTTCTTCCTCGTGGTCTCATAACCCAGCAGTGAAAATGTCCTGAGTGTACAGCTCAAGGTTCTGTTTTAACTAAACCTCCAACCCTAATTGTGGACACAAGGTAAAGCCGGTTTTGTAAAGTTATAAAAACGAATACAGATGATCAACTAAGAACAAAATGAGATCGCAGATATGCAACGCAATAACTCTGAAAATGGCGTTTATAATCGGAGTACACGGAGACCAAAGGAAGAAAAAGAAACTCTTACTTAGTGTGACCGCTACACCTAGTGCTGTTCATTTTGTGCGCTTTCCACCCATACCTATAACACTAGCTAGCAGTCAGTGCTAAGAGGAGCCGTAACTAATTTTTGGTGACCTACCAAGAGCGTGATGAACCTTCCCTGCTGGGTCACATAGAAGCTTTAGTGGGCAGCAGGAATGTCGGAGGCTGAAAGCCCCTTTACACCGAAGCCCTGCTTTACGGGGCTTCAATTTGCGCCACTCTCCCGAGGCAGTGAAATAGAGAAGAAATAGAAATAGATCTACCAAAATTCTCCGCAGCCACTTAAGTGCTCCAGTACATTCACGCGCCTGCCCCATAGGGTCTCATGTGGCACGTTCTTGGCACAGTCCGAAAATGACTAGCGCATGCCTCACAAATGTGTCACACCCACTCCGGCTTTCTTTTTGGCCGGCTGGACACCTCGGGACGTCTCGGCCGTGCTAGGATACGCAGAAAAGGAGGGCTAGCCGACGTCATTTAACATAAAGTAAAGTTCCAGTACAGCTGTCACAGTAGAAAGAGAACGAGAATTTTCCGAACTACCTATACCAAAACAATGCATATGCGTAGTCTCGATAACGAATGCATACAGTAGTCATGAACTTGACCCTGCTGCCAGAATAGTGGCACAAGAACAGAACGAAGAACAGGGGTCGAGAGTGCAAGTGCGGGTGTTGCAGCACCTAACTCAGTCACCGCCTTTGAACTGCCACTGTATATAGGCAGACACCTAAGAGCTTTCCAGAAACACGGAAGCCTGCAGGGCCTTGTGCTTCTTAATCAAAAAGTTTTAAAACAGAACTTGCATTTCGAACTCGACGACGGTGAACAGGAAATGCGTATACTGTGAAATTTGAGAGCGGGGTTGCTGACACCGCGCTAAGCTCAGACAGAGCAGTTATGGAGATGTTTGCGAGAGCGATGCATGGAAAGAATGGGAATACAAAACAAAATGTACGAAAAACGGGATGGGCTTCGCGAGATCAAAAAACATTGGGTCTTTCGAGAAGGCGCTGAGAGCCGACAGCTTTAAAGGTGGGAGGGTGGAAAGAGGGGTGGCGAATCTCATTTTTCCGCCAGAGACAAGGCTACGGCACGAGGACGATGTCGGAGAAAGGGCATTGCTCTAGACAAAGTTCACGCACCCAGAAAGTTAAAGCGCAGGGCACGCCGCTTTCTTTATGTTGTTTTTGTTGTACCCTGTTTGCTATTCCGTTCTACCAATCCACGAAAGAAACATATACAGCAGCGGTTTTTCATTGTTGTATGGAAGCTAACTTAAGCGCGGTCCGGAAGAAAGAAACTGGGAAAGATGTATTAAAGATAAGCTAAGTTTCTAGAGAGAGCAGTGTTGTACATCCATTAAGCCAAATATTTTTGTCATTGCTTCTTGGCATAAACTTGCTTTGTTCGCATTCACCGACGTTATTTGAGCCAGGGCTGCGCCCGGTGCTCGTAGTCGGCTTTTACTGCCCTGTTCCTCAATACCATAGAACGTATTTCAGTGTAAGCATCGACATTTGCGAACTAAGATCTGGGATCTTTTTAGAAATGACTGCAGCAAAGTTGTCCTGGACAGCTACTTTGCGCCCATTTGGCTACTTTGCTGAATACCTGACAGCTGAAATTCTTTGTTAGCTTCCAGGATGTATCTTTGCTACTTTAAACTTTAGTTAAGCGCATTTGTTGGCCATATTTCACTAGCGCCGAATCAAATGCATCACGATGATAAATCGCAATTCGGCTTCTTAACTCGCAGCTGTTCCCTTCAGACCATCTTAGCGGCACGTGGTAGCATATTTTTTTACTCACTTTTTTCTGCGCAAAGTAAAGTTCGTTAATCAAACTTGTGATTCCTTCAGGCAGCAGCCTTTACCGTGCACTATGCTCTACAGATAGTATACCCTGATTTCTTAAAGCGTGAAATCCACGCATTTCCTGTAGAGTAATTATTTCTGCTTTCAATTCTACGTGAGCGCTTCTGTTGTACTGTTCTTCTCATTGTAATTCATTTTCCGTTTTCACTTTCGAGTAAGCGTCCCAGACGCATCTATCACCAGCTGGGAATCTTCCACACCTTTTCTGCAGCCCTGCCTGCACTGTATGTGCACTGGCAACACCCTCTGTGTTTACGTCTCCTCCGGTTGCACGCATAAACTGCTACTAGCCTCGTCGTACGTTCGGTCGTCACATGTTGCCAGTAGCCGCGCTTCCTGGCTTATGGCCCCTTTCGATGCCACGCAGGTCCAGGATAACTCCTCAAGGTCACCTGAGAAGTAGCTTCGCCATACAGCCTCTCTCCTGACGACCTGTACGGCCTGTTTACCATTCAGGACCATTCCTTGCGTATTATTTCGATATGCTACTCCTTCTCTGGGAACGGACGCCGCTTTTGCGGCGCTTTGTAGTCACCGCGCGAGTCGCAATTACGCCCGAGTTGTCGGCTGAGCATGGCGTTCGAGTCTGAAATCAGTCATTTTAGTTAGCTCTGCAGCTTCGTCGGGTCTCACTCACCCTTCGCGACGTAGGGGCCAGGTACCGAGTGTTTTGGTCAAAGGCCTAGAGACATTGCTAAATTTATTTGTTCTTCTCCAGCATCTACTATAAAAGTAATAGAGGGAAAGAATGCTGGCCCATAAAAATGGGAAACTTTTTTCCCGTTATTATAAAAGCTTTGTGGAACTTGTTGCGGTGCTGTGGGAGATAACGCGGAACGCTGTTCGTCATTTCTTTGCCACGTTTGGCAATAACTTATCCAGCGATTTTTATCTTTGCTTTGTTTTATTTGCAATGCCTTGGCTTCGAAAGTGTCCCGTGGTACTCACTCCTGAGTTTGTTTTGTATTTCTCATGTTCCTGCAGTGAGCACAATAGAAGTGGCAGCTCGTTATCCGTCGGAACTTAGGAGGGAAATCCTTGGGACGAAATGGTATATTTTTTTGTATCCTGCACAAGCAAAATCTAGCATTCAACTCGTGCGAAGGAAGATTTCGCATACATGCGCATCACTTATTAAGGCCCTGCAGGCAGAGGAAATGGTTCAGTGGTCAACTACTTGCACCATTGATTCGTTTGTGAAAATTGTGGTCAAGGTATCCTTTCCTGGGTGCACTTTATCGGCATATTCTTTTCTGGATCTAATTTCTGGGCATGTCGTGCACAGTAAGCAATAGTACGCTTTTTCGTGAGCCAAAATCATAAAACAAGAGCAATTACATACTTGAGGCTGTAGGTGAATAGTCAGTGTGTTAGTTTTTTTATCGCCTAAAAATTGTTCTTATCATAATAATTGGTATGTTAATGTTAGTCGGTATTCACAGTTTGATGTTATCAAACGCCCGTCTTTCAGGGTATCTTTAAACAAAACAATATTTAGTTCTTTTTCTCAAAAATGTTCTACAGTCCGATATCTCATACCAATGCAATCTCTCAATGAGCATTGAAGCAGAATGCAGTCATGCAAAGACAAGGCTGTGTTTTAAGTTTTAACCCAAAATAAATTAGAAACTGAATATTTGACGACGTCATATTTAAATAAAAAGACAGAGGCGATACTAAAGCTATTGAGCAGAAACCTAGGGAAAAGTTCTTGTTGGTAACCCCGGCTGTGAAGCACTTTACAGTCGTGCGCACTGTGAGTGGCAACAGGGGGGGGGGGAATCTGACTGTGCAGCCTGCTCGTGGCCCCCCCCCCCCCGCCACCGAATACGGGCCGGTGTAGTTTCGGCTACTAGGCTTTGTTTCGGTGCAATGCCAGCAGTGGGGATGGGATGGCCGGGACCCATCCTCTGGGGATGCAAACCCCCAATGGGAGTGGCAGCGACTCCCAGACGACTGTGAGGGCCAGTCGTGCACGTGAGGTCCGATGCCTGAGCGGAGGCAGGCCTGGGTTTATACTCAGGTTGGACCCACGAAATCCGGCCCGGAAGGCATGTCAAAACGCCAAAAGGTTTTCAAATACATGCTACCTTCCTCTGCGCGCGGGGGCGTGCAAGTCTGGCTACCGACGCGTCGGTTTCTGGTTACGGAGAAACCAGGTCCGCGCGGGGGTTCATAGTGGCCAGGCTCTGAGGACCGCCGCCTCGGGGAAGCGGCCTTACGGCCGGCCGCAGGCTTAACCGCCTGCGGGATGCCGGGGGATGAGGGCTTAGTACAGCCTCGTAAGAGTCTGGCGAAAACCGAAGATGTGTGGAGTACCGGTGGAGTAGGCCCGGGTCATCTCATCCTAAGCCACGTTCTTGGTTAGTGGCCCGGTCGCCCAGCCTTGAACACTCTCTCCTCAGTAGGAGAAGAGCAAGCTAGGAGAGGAAATAAGTGCATGGATGGTTGGAGGAAGCACAGAAGGGTCCCCCCGGAGCGACCAGTTCTGAGGCCGCGAGGCCGTTGACGTTCTGGACCTCCACTGGCCGGGACTATCATACATACTTCCGGTGTCCGAAAAACCGCGAAAAACCTTCGACGGCTAGTAGCCGGCAGGTGGGAAAAGCTCTCTAGTGTGCAAGAGGAGCCCCAGGTAGCTACTGACCCCGTGTTAGGTTTTCCTGTCTCCGACGATCGGAGCCCGTTGCGTATGGTGGGTGGTCGGGCATCCCGTGAGTGGGGCCGCACCATTGGGCAATCTCGATGCTCTCCCTGCCCTGGCCAGGCGGGCCAGTAATGGAGTCGAGGTAATTGAAGGATCAGAGCAAAAAACTCGCTGTCCCCATTCCCTTCCGACGTCCCATTTCCCTTTCCGCTACTTCCCAGTGGAGGTCAGGGGAGCCTCCCCGGGCCCGCTCTCTCGGCTGTGGGTCGCTAATGTAGCATTTTCCCTAATATTTTATTTTTCCACCTACGGGTGGTCAAATTACAACTTGCCTACGGGCCTCCTCTTTTATTTTTCAATTGGGTTAAGCCTGTTGTGTGTAAACGGTGCAGGCAGGGGCCTATTATTTTTATTTCCTTTTCGGTTGCCCCAACCTATTCAATGTGAGTGGCAACAGGGGGGGAAATCCGACTGTGCGGCCTGCCCGTGCCCCCCCCCCCAATACGGACCGGTGTGATTTCGGCTGCTAGGTTTTGTTTCGGTGCAACGCACAGCGGTGAGTGGAGCCGCCGGAACCCACTCTTGGAATTGCGAATCTCCAGGAAAGGTTCAACAGACTTTCCGCGACATTGTGAGCGTGTCGCGCTCATGATGCCCATTGCCTAAAGTGGGAGGGCAGGTCTGAGATGGGAGACAGACTGGGCACGTGGAATCCGGCTCAAAAGCAGAACTGGTGACCAGAACGACTTGTTTGCTTTTGGCGTGGTCGCCCCGGTAGACGCGGTTCTGACTTAGTCGTTTTGCCGAGCGACGAGATCACTCAGGTAGACGCGGTCGTTCCAAATTCGCAAAAACGAGTCACATGGTTCTCTCTCGGTACGGGGACGTACCACCCACCCGCGGACACGTTGGTTTACGATTCCGAAGAGCTCGGTGCCTCACGGGGGCATGCGGCTGGGCGAACCAAGCTTGGGTTTTGGGGAAGTCGCCTTTGGCCCGAAAACACGAAAAGTGGTGTAGTAAGTAGCACATTCGGGAGGCCAGTAAGCTCCGAAACGCTGGAAAGCCAGGCGGTTATCTTAGTAATGGTTAGTAGACCTGGCGAAATCGCAGGGAGGCATCAAACTGCTATACCTTGTGGTAGCACGTGATGATAACTGCGGACATCAATTGAGACTTCAAGACGTAGGAGCATTGAGTGGAGTCTCACATACTATGCCAGGGGCGATCGTCGGTGGGCACGAACGCCGCGAAAACCGTGAAAGGATAACTGCAGCGTGTACGAGTACCAGTGGAGTAAGAGCCGAAGCACTGAACGAGTGGTGTGAAAAGTCCGTCATCTTAGTACTGTGGGACGGTCGGGGTGGCGGAACCTGGCTTGGGGGAGGGGATCCCAGTCGAGCCCCTGTAGGTTTTCCCTGTCTCAGACGGTCGGAGATCGCCCACAAAACGTTCTCTGTGGTGTGGGAGTACGCTCGACGCCAAGGGCCCACTATTGGTGGACTGAGTGCTCGCCCTTCAAGGAGGCCTAAAAGGTTTGGTTTGGTTTATGGGGTTTAACGTCCCAAAGCGACTAAGGCTATGAGAGACGCCGTAGTGGAGGGCTCCGGAAATTTCGACCACCTGGGGTTCTTTAACGTGCGCTGACATCGCACAGTACACATCCTCTAGAATTTCTCCTCCAAAGAAATTCTAGCCGCCGCGGCCGGGATCGAACCCGCGTCTTTTGGGTCAGCAGCCGAGCACCATAACCGCTGAGCCACCGCGGCGGCTGCCTGAAAAGGAACTCAGGATCAAATCAAATCAAATCTGGTCTAAATCCCTGCTCTCCCCAATCCCACCTAATGCCCACAACCCAAACCAATTTCTAATTTCCCATCCATTTGCCCATCCCTTCCGCTACTTCCCAGGGGAGATCAGGGAAGTCTCCCCGGGCCCGCTCCCCCGGCTGTGGGTCGCTACAGTAGCTTTTCTCCCTTTTATTTTACTTTTCCACCCACGGGTGGTGAAATTACAATTTGCCTACGGGCCTATTCTTTTATTTTCAAATTGTGTTAAGCCTGTTGTACGTACGTGGTGCAGGCAGGCGCTTATTATTTTTATTTCCTTTTGGTTGCCCCAACCTATCTTGTGTGAGTGGCAACAGAGAATGAACATTCAGTAGCGTGGCTTTTTGGGCTTGTTGGTACATGGTTTCAACACACTGTAGCGCAGCAAAAGACGAGGACACAAGAGACGAGAGACGAACACCACGAGCGCTAACTTCCAACAAATTTTATTCTCCTGAAGCATCCCATTTATACGCCAGAAAAAAGGAATCTCATGTGTCAACAGTATCAATTCCTTAGAAAAACGAGCTCTTTATCTGAGAGGAGAATGGAAGGCGTGCTTACGCATGCGCATCCTGACCTACTTATCTTTTCGGCTTCAATGATTTCGCGCGTTACCTTTTCTCTGCTTTTTCCTATTACCACACTTTTATCAAGGAAATGCTTACAGGTTTTTGATTTGCATGCGAGAATGTGATCAACCAGCGAACCACCTTGCCCGTTTCTGACGTTCCGAGCGTGTTCCATTAGGCGCTCGTTCAGACATCTCCCCGTCTGGCCGATATAGTGTGTAGCGCCCGGCGACGCTATAAAGCACAGGCGCTGAGAACGGCGTTCCCGCGATAGAAAAAAATAAAGAACGACAGCGCGTGCTCGGAGCGCAGGCCCGGCACGAGCAGTTCGGAACTAGAAGCCTGCCACGCTGGTCGTCTCTGTCTGGTGCTCCGCTGCGACCCCGCAAATACCTTCAACAGTGGTGACCTGGCGAACCGTGCCTTCTATCGCAGCGGCGTTCCAGCATGGCGTACTGGCAGCACCCAAGTTTCGACCCGCCGCTCCCGGCGTTCCGGCCTGCAGGCGTCGGCGGGTGGTTCGCCCAACTGGAGGCTGCGATGTACCTGAACGGCATCACCATCCAGCCGTTCAAACACGAAGTCCTTTGTGACATCCTCCCGGCCGACCTCCTGCGTCGGCTCACCTACTCTGCTTTCGGCGGCCGGCCATACGATGAGCTGCGTGCGGCCGTCTTGGCGTACTTCGGCGCCTACTACGTTCCGCCGCCGCTCTACGACGCAGCGGACCCGTTTTCGCCGCCGCCAGCCTCTGGCCCTGCACCGGCCTCGCTCGCGCCCACGCAGCCTTCATCAGAACCCGGCCCGCCTCAGCAGCCCCTCGCCGCCTCGCCGCCACTCCCGTCCAGCGTCTCCAGCCCGGCTGTCTCTCTCGACGCCACACCAGGTGGGATCCGCACGAGCTTCGCCTCGTGTCCTGCTCCCACTACTGTCCTACCCGCGTCTCTGGCTCTGCCTCCTTGCGCTTCAGTGGCGTTGTCGCCAGAGCCTCCTGCAGCCAAGGACGACTCTGCGGCAGCAGCCGTGCCGAGGCTTCCGGCATCTCCATCTACCTCGTCACTACCGCCAACAGCTCTGCAGACCTCTGCTGTGAGGGTGCCGCCGCCACCGCAGCATATGCCGCATACCAGCCCCACTACCCTGGCGACCACACCGCCTGCCCAAGAGGCCCCACCCCAAGCCCTCAGTACTATCAACTGCTTCTCGGATTCTGACCCTGGCAGCTCGACACCGCCGCAGCAAGCGTCTGCTTTGGTGCCTGCCTTGAGCTACCTTCAGCAACGAATGGTAGAGCTACCCGCACCGAGTAGCGCGGCAGTTGTCCTTCCACCAGCTGTGTCTGTTGCTGTCAGCCAGCCGTCTGATGTACGCGTCTCAGCTCCACGGCCTGTCACTGGCGCAACCTTCTTGCAGCCACCCACAGCCGATCATGCCCACACGCGCATCAGCACTGGCCAGTTTCTCCGGACTGCCACTCTCGCTTCACCCAAGCACCTGGCATTGAGCCCAGCAACTTGCTCCGGCATCGTCACAGCTGTCGCCGCTATGTCGACGGTCCCACCACACCTGCTGTCAGTCCCTGGAGCCGTTTCGGCCGCTCCTGTGCTTGTGACCACGTACACGGCGCGTCGGATCCCCATCGACATCAGCTGCAATGTTCCAGCACCGACGACGCTTGTGTCCGCGGGCAGCACTGCAAACGGTGACGGCCCGACCATGGTCTTCCCTGCCCTCATGTCCATTGTCAGTTCGGCACCCTGCCTCATTCGCCCGTTGCGCAGCAGCCAGGCTCGTCCACCTGAGCCCGTGCACTCCACCCGACAGCTTTTCCCGGCCCCTGACCTGAACTTACCGGACCTTGCAGCGACCCCGTGGGGACACTGTTACTCTAGCTGCCTGCTTGCCTGCCGTGGCTACTCCATCTCTGCCCCGTCGGCGCGTACATTTCGACGTTCCGTCTAGGCGGGGGGCCCTGTAGCGCCCGGCGACGCTATAAAGCGCAGGCGCTGAGAACGGCGTTCCCGCGATAGAAAAAAATAAAGAACGACAGCGCGTGCTCGGAGCGCAGGCCCGGCACGAGCAGTTCGGAACTAGAAGCCTGCCACGCTGGTCGTCTCTGTCTGGTGCTCCGCTGCGACCCCGCAAATACCTTCAACAAGTGTTTCCCGCATGACAAGGGAATTTTATACACAACACCTTCACCGCACGTGACCTAGGGCTTCTGGTGCCTAGTAGCGAACATGCATTTATTAATTACTGCATACTCAAGGGCGACATGCATAGATTTCTACGCGATAGCGTTGCGGCTCACGTTCTGCAGAAAATCCGGCGTCGTCGTCGTCTTTGGCGTTGGGAGGGAAAAACCCCGGAGAAGCAACCCAGTGGGGGGGTCACCTAAGTCACGTGACGTTGTAGCGTCATTGCAACCTGAACACCGGATTACAAGCAAAGTGACCAGTGTGATAGGTGGCAGTTTATTTTATTATTCTTCATTCGGGAAGAGAAACGTAGGTCGCAAAAGCCTCACCGGACGCAGCACCTACAATAGCAAGGCAGTGGGACATTGCTTAACCACTGCGCCACTGCGCTAGGAGGGGTATGAGGAATCCCAGGGATGTATGAATGTAAAGTTGAGGATTATTTAAGTTGCAAATATGTACATACATTGATCCATTAACACTATCGCTTCGTACCCTTGACGCGGAGCTTGTGTGTTCCCTCGAACTTTTTCTCGTTTTTTTTTCGTTTTCCAACTATTTTTCTTCTTGCCGCATATAATACTGAAGTTACTCTGAAATTTAGCTGAGAAATAACACTTAAATTTGCAATTTCGTGCCAGAAATATTTTCCCTCTTCTATTGCTCAGGACTGTAGGCCTATGCACACAGAGCTCAATCATACTACTTGCGCGAAGAACTATGTTACAGGCGCTTCTATCTTGCAAGCCTTTTTAAAGCCTGCTGTTGAAGTGTATTTTAAAGCAGCCGTACATCGCAACAGCAAACATCCCACAAAATACGATGCCCACCGTGCAGACCACAGAGTAAATAAAAGCCCAAGGTGTCAAACCAGGTAAAATGCAGTCGATGGGACCAATTGGGCTCATCGCCTCAGGAGTCAGGCTTTTATCGTCCGGTTTTGCTGCACCACACTCAAAACGCGGCGCGCATCGTGTGTATTTTATGACGTGCACGTCGTCATTGGCGGCAAATTTAACCCCGACGACACTCGAACGCTGTAGGTGCGAGATTTTCTGTATAAGCTTGGCAGCGTCATTACAGTCAACAACGTGCTGCAGCCCAAGCCAAAAGTGGCAGATTCATGTAGTACAACCTTCTCCGGGACCTGGTTGTGCCTAGTCCCGGAGAAGGTTGCTTCAAGTACTTAACCTACCAAACGCCTTTACTCGCGCTCCTGAGCAACGGAACGAAACAAGAGCGTGAAGAGTAGAATGCCGAAAGGCGTGAAAGTGGCAAGGCACTTGCAAATCCTGTTCATTCGTTATTCACTGCATTGATCAGAACGCAATGAAATGCCACAGAGAAAATTTTTTTACTTCTTTTGAAAGCAAAACAGCAGAAAAAATACTGGAGCGGGTTCTTGTGTACATCGGAATTCGAACACAGCACTTCACGCATACAAGAAGCTTACGTGCTTTTTTTTTCCTTTTCATTCATAATTTACAGCTGCCGTTTTGATGACACACATACTCATGATTCTGTCGTAAGGAAACGGATATAATAGGTTCACCTTTGTACGCCATGGAAGAAGGTTTCTTTCTATTCTATGAATTTAATGCCCGCCTAGCAACCTGCAAGTGCCAGGTTAAATTTCCCGCATCTTCGAAAGAAAATTTATTGTTCTTCGTTATCACGGCGCCGACACACGGACTTTTCGAGACCACTGCTGCAGGCCAACGCCGACGACGCCGGGTTTCATTGCCAATGAGCCAGGGGCAGAAAACTTCCATACACACCATTTTAAAGGAAATACAAAAGTCAGCGACAATTCCTCTCCTAGCGGCCGGAGAAAATCCAAGTGAAGCGTTGTTTTACGAATTGGAAAAACAGCGCAATCAAAGACGAGACACAGAAGAAGGACAAAAAAGGTGTTTTGTCATTCTCCTGTGTCTCGTCTTTGATTGCGCTGTTTTTCCAATTCGTAAATCATGTACCAACCAACCCGTATTTGCCCTCTTCTGAAGCGTTGTAGCGTCGTCATGACAACGGTGTGCACAGAAAAAAAAAAAAAAAAACTCGGAGCGGGATTCTAACCTCAGCTGAAGAAAAAAGAACAGCTTTTCTATCTTGGTGCCTCACACACTTCGGAGACCGCCGCAGCCTTATCGCGCTAAGTATGTACGCAGGAATCATTCAGTTCTAATTATTAGTTCTCTTCCAGTCACCAGGTGCGCTGAAGTACTAGAAACCGGAGTTTGCTACCCCTGGATGAGCCGTATAATGCTTTCGTACTAAAACGAATGCTCTCCGATCGCGTTATGTCACTAGTCAACGGCGAGTAGATGCGGAACTGTTCGTGCTGCAGACGCTACGTCGCAGGAACACATGCAGCTGCCGCGCGTATTTGCTGGGGAAATTAGCGGCTCAGATTGCTGTGTCGCTCGGAAAAGAAGTTTAGCTCACTGAGAGCTTGCCCCTACCTAATAAAACAAGGCGGAAAAAAGGCACACAGCCACCTTTCCAGCCCTGCCGCGAATACAGGAGTATTGATGTCCACGCAAAGCGTTAAATCGTAAAACAGGCTTTATTACCTTGTTCCAGCCGATGGAAAGATAACAGAACAACACACCGGGCTTTGTCAAAAAGCGGGGTTTCGTCCAATCACGAATGCATACCGATACGCAGCTTATCGACTATGTCAGTCATGGTCAATTTGTAAGATTTGACAAGAACAGCTCGCGCGGGCCGTTTGCACCGTATTAAACTGGCCGCTTACGCAAGATCACATCGTCCTTCAGAACACGTCACAAAAGTGCGCTGCACAAAACATACAGTAACAATTCGCCATCCAGTGGGATTAAGTCATTCGACCGTAATGATGTGCGATGAAGGGCTGACGGTTCTGTCCTTTCGCGAAGAGTGAAGCTTCCTGCAATACAGAAAACTGCTAGACGGTCACAAAAAAAACTGCGGCACAGTGTTCGGCACGAGAGTGCATTACTACACGCCGTACGGTTTGGTGGCCCCGACGTAGTTCTCGCAGCAGCATAACCAGAGATAGTCCACAAACTTAGCGTAGGAGATATCCGCTTTGCCTGTAATCCTGTCTGCTCGTTTCACCCACGAGGAGGGAATGGAAACGTCGCGGTCACAGTTTAGCTCCGGGAGCCATTGGTGAAAGTGCATTACGGCTACGGCAGGGCAGATGCGCCTTAGCATTATGGGAAGAGTAGAGTCTGCGGGTTCTCCTCGGACGGTCGTGGCCAAGCAGAGGCGTATGAGCTTAGGAGCCACGGGTAGATGGTTCATGAAGCTGAAGTCAATGGCACACCACTGACACTCCAGCTTCAACGACCGCAGCTGGGGCCAGATGTCGGCTATGGGCGACATATCCTGGCGGCGGGCGGGACGCCAGATGCCCATGTTCTTGAGTCGAAGGTGCCGGAGTGAAGCGCAGCCGACCAGGAAGTTCAGCGTGCGGGCGTGGAAAAGACCGCAGAACGTGACGCACTCGAGGTGTCGCAGACGACGCAGGGTCGCAAGCGAGACGTCGTCACAGGTGGTCTGGAGTTGACAGACGGCGCACTCGGAAGAACGGTCTCCTGGGACCTCAAGACCACGGACGTCTAGTTCCCGCAACTTGAAAGAAGCTCGGCTGAGAAGTTCCAGGCGTCGCGGGCAGCATAGAGCGCAGGACGCGAATGCCAGAGACCGCAGGTTGTCAAGACCTCCCGTGGAGACAACTGAACAGCAGTTGAAGTCCTCGCTGAAATGAAACGCTGAGAGGTTGAGCTCGGTCAAGGCAACGCAGGACCTGATGAAGTTACAAAGGGCTGCCTGGTTACGGATATTTTGCTCGTATCTAAACATGCCCTCGCACTGGGGGAGTGCCATGAGCGTCAGGGCCTCGAGTTGGCGGCACGTCCAGTTCTGGGATGCCTTTTTTAAGCGTGCTGTCGAGCCTTCTCCGTTCTCTGCGATGAGGACTTTTAGCTGCCTGTGGTACTTAACATGAGGCATCGATGACAGTTCGGCGAGGGTGACACAATTTCGGCCACGGGGAGCACGCCACCTTAGAGTAGCATGTTTGTGCACTTGGACGCAACGGCCGAAGTCTGTGGAAACGTCCTCCGCCGACTCAAGAGGATACGCGGGCGGTATCGCTTCATTTGGCGGACTGTTGCAAGTGTAGATAAAGTCGTCGAAGTCGTCACGCGTTGCGCCACGCAAGCCTGAAAGAATCCGGCACGCGAGTTCGGAGTTCTTGTCAGAAGTCTCATGCCCATGCAAGTGCAGAGAGCGCACGCGGTGACAGTGCCTCAGCACAATCTCAAGGAACACAATGGTCACGGGTGAGGCAACGACCTCTACGTACATATGCCTCAGAGTCGCAGGTACTGCCGAGCACTTGCAGGTATTCCGAGGAGACTTATCTCCGGTAAGGGGAAGCAGTACACCCACATCATCGTTCAGCACTGACCAGTATAGGCACTTGAGTTTGCGTAGGTGATCCCGAAGAAGCAGAAGCACTACAGCGGAATGCAGGCGAGTGTGAACGCAACGGAGCACCGCGAGGTTTTTGCACAGCTTGATTCCTTCCTCCAGCGTTGAGGAGTCGGCAAGCATGTAGTAGCTTACGTCCAAATCCGTGATGGCTTCTGCTCGAAGCCGACGCATTACTGTCGTGAAGACAATGGGCGAGTCTTTCAGAGTGAACCGCGCGCTCCTCAGCCAAGGCCCGTCGTTCACGAGCTTCTGCAGCCGCCGACACAGGGATGCGATGTTCACTCTGCGGTGCCAGTCTAGTAGGCTTAGTATGATGGCCAAGACGTCGTCTGGAAGGGACGTCAGAGCACGCCGCACTTTTTGCTTGCACACTGGCTGGAATGGCTCGATGAGCGGGGCAGCTGACGCTGTCCAGCCGATCATGGACCCGTTTAAGTGTTCGGGCATGCCGAGGCTTCCATCGCTGCCTTCACACGCCGGCATTGTGCGTTCTGCGGCTGAACGCTAGCGGACGCTCTTTGAAATAGCCGAATTTTGGCGAGTCAGCACGTAATATAAGTTTAGTCATTTGTCGACACGTGCGAACTGCTGCAATATGCGAGAGATCGAGGGGCCACTTTTTAAGAATCTGCCTAATCCTGGAAAGGTGAGCGTGACTTGGTAGCTGCGTCCGGTGAAATATCACGAATGGAAATGTCGGAATGAGTGCGGCTGCGCGAGTGTGTAAAGCGGGAATATTCCAGAGGGTGTCTTTTTCTTTGCAGATGCAATTATTTTTCTTCCGTTCTTTTTATGCGAAGCATACTACTTTAGCTACCACTTCAGCCCTTCACCGTGGTTATGCGCTTCCAAATCACGTGATACATGACGTCACACCACGTGACACGATGATGCCATGCCACACCACGTGACACGATGACGTCAAGGGAGTGGAGAAACGGGGGCCCACCTCGCGCCGTCGCTGTGGTTGTGCGCCTCCAAATCACGTGATACATGACGTCACACCACGTGACACGATGACGTCACGGCAGTGGAGAAACGGGGGCCCACCTCGCGCCGTCGCTGTGGTTGTGCGCCTCCAAATCACGTGATACATGACGTCACACCACGTGACACGATGACGTCACGACAGTGGAGAAACGGGGGCCCACCTCGCGCCGTCGCTGTGGTTGTGCGCCTCCAAATTACGCGACACGATGATGCTTCGCATTCTCCAGGCTTAACCAAGTTAAGCCTCAGCCATTTTTTTCTTAAACTTGATTTTAAAATGCAGCGTATGAAAATGCCAGTGACAGCTAATGCGCTGTGTCGCTTCAGGAAAGAAGGAAAACGATAACTAAACAGAATGACGTAATGAATGATCTTGTTATCCGTGCCGAGAACCAGAAATCCGCTCAATTCGGACAGTCGGAGAAGGTATAAAATAAAAATAGTTAAACTGCTAAAGCAAAAAACCAACAAGCGTGCAATGAGTACGATGATTGATGGTGCCCCTAGAAAGAAGGAAAGCCTTGCATGCGGGTATAATTAGGATTTGCAATGTTATTTTCCTTGCCTAGATTGTTGCAGCTGCAAATCCCTAGTTGCTAGCATTGGACATACCCGCTCGGTGCAGGTTTTACCTATGCACATCGCAAAATATAGCCAGCATAGTTTCATTTTTCCGTTTTGTTATGTTTTCTATGTGCAACAGCAGCACCAAGAGTCCGAGGCTGTCGTCTTGTTGACTGGATTATTCGCATCATATCTTCGCATGAGGCTGCGCAGCCACCTTGGCGGTTAAGCGGACGTCAAACACAAATCGAGTCCAACACATTGCCGTTCTTGTTGACTGTGGGCTACAGCGTGTAGGCGACGCGGTCCTAGCCCACTCTGTTACGATAATGCTACTAGCAAGGTCGAGCGCACAGCAAGAGACATAAAGTTGGCGCCTCACTGCCGTTTAAACGCAACATTCTTTTCTATAATAAGCATCTTTATCTTGGAAATATTGCAGCAACTTCACATTTCCGGTATTAGTGGCCATCATGTAAAAACGGCGGGACCAGGAAAAGGCCCGCAGCTTTATCGCTTCAGTCCTTGCGGCTGTTACTTCTTTCAGTTGAATTCCACTGGTTTAAAGAGTCAATTGAACATTCCCTCCGACTGGTTTCAACGCCTGTCTTCTAGCTCCGACGATAACTTCGCAGTGATTTTGCATCGACCAAGAGCGACAGGCTTCTATTATGCCTCCTGGAAGGAACGAGCTGAAAGTTGTCGCTTTGTTTTTTTTGTTCTTTCGAAGCATAAAACCAGTTCCGGCCTAAAGGAAATGAATTTCAAGTCTGGATGAGCAAAACAATCTTCCCTCTATGTTTCCTTACACCAACGCTGCATCGATGATTTCTCACCCGAGTCCTCAAAGTCCAGCCATCGTAAACGGGCGCGCGCTGCTACGAGAGAAGGTTCAGTTTAACATAGGGATTAGACATTAACGGACCCCCTTCGTTCTTTTCCATTTTTTTCGCAACAGAAGCGAAGCAAAGTGTTTTCTAACTTGGACAGGCTCTCTCTGACACGGAAATTCGGGCAGTAGAAAACTTGCATGGAATGCACAAGCCTGGCCTTTGTTTTGCACGAATGAAGAAAGGGCAAAAAGGGAACACGATGCACAGTCGTACGAACATACCGATACGTTTCCTCAGTTCCCCATTCAGAGCAACCTTGAGCTCCTCATTTATGCATTATCATTGCTTGCGTGCGCACATTCGCTTGGGAGCGCGATATACAATGTCGTTGCGAGAATTTCCGCTAAAGAGGGAGAAATGAAAGTGCAGTACGTGCATGCGTAATTTTTTCTTAAGCGGTGCTAACAAAGCAGAAAATGCGTGCAGAAAAGCGTACAAACCGGTTGTTTCTCCGGGCACGGAACAACCAAACACAAAGACAGTCCGCATGCGCATAAAGCGGTGTATGTGCCCAGCGAATTCTCAAGCTGGCGCTCTGGACCTCCGTTACTCTAGGTATGGCGATGACTTCCCAGCTTGCTTTCTGCAACCATTGTGAAGATATTCGCGGAGGCGTCCCCATGCGCTCGTTTCTATAGTGGACCAAGGTTACAATAAACATTTGGTTGCAAGGAGATGGCTTCTGCGCCCCGGAATAATGGCCATATACCAACGTTGGGCACCATACAATATTAGGCGTTGTGCTCAGCCTTCGAATGCAGAAAACGTTTCTTTGCGGCATCCTATGATACAGGTAATTAATATTAAATGTAAACATGGTAATGCGTAACCAGAAAGCTATAAAACAGAAATGAAGAAAGAGGGACACATTGTTAGGGACCACGAAAGCAAGTCGAGCTATTAAGAGCTGTAAACATCGCAGACAACACGCAATAATTGAACTCATTTGGAGTTAAAACACATTCACCATGGTTTTGATTATGGAAATGTTTTATTCGCACGTGAAAAATTCCAGTGCCTTTCAGGTCCCGTCAGATCAATTCATTACTGTATTAATACCCCGGGAGAGCATTATATAAAAGATATGTTTTCACACATACAGCATAAATAACCTGTTAAATTATCACTAAAAAGATGGCAAGTTACAGGCTTTAAAAATAAACACGGCCAGCTGGCAGCTAGCGATGTCGCCTGGAAGGTCGACGTCGTTATACAATATAAGAACGTTCTTTATAACAAAACGCGCAGGCGGTGGTTGAAAGGTACTAAAAGCCAACATGCAGAAAATTTCGCCAGCGCGACACCGATATTTTTTTACAAGAGCGGCTTTTCCTATGCACCCGTTTTTTATCTCATTTCGTTGTTCGCATATAATGACAACCACTGAGCCATAGATCTGTGGAAATCAGAACTTTCGTGCGGCTGCTAAATATGGAGTAAAAGTTTGCTCGTTGTGATCTGACTAGTTGTAATTCGCGAAAGTATTTCGTTTACGCTGTGTGAAGGGCGCCATATATACAATGAAAAAAAATTGTGCTCATGATATGTTATATACAGTAAAAATGAGAAATAAATTGTCTTCCTTTAACTGTTCTACCAATAAAATACAATGTGGTCGAGCAAACAACAATTGTAACACTAAATTAGGCTTCCTGATGATCAGCGCTGGTTTCTGCAGCTTGTTACTGTTAGCAGTACCCGACGTTCAAAATAAGGTGCGATACTTTGAACAGTACAGTAAGGATAAACTGCTGTGCTAACTCAGCAAGGTGTGAGAATTCATGAGGTACATGAAAATGATATCGCTTCGGTCATTAATGCATTGTGACAACAAAATGTGCAAGGAAACTAAAACATGCAATGATAAGAATCCACGCTGTTGTGATAATTTCTTTCTTGAGAGGAAGACAGGCGGCAACGACGCACTTTCGAGGAATACAGCTATTACGTGTCTGTAAAGAGAGTTACGTATTCTGGGCTACTTTTTAAGCTAGACCGCCTATTTCAAAAGATAATTACCTGCATTTCGCGTTGCGATGGATAAAAAAGCGGGTTGTCATTCACTGTTTTGTCAGCAGTGGCAAGCGTCAGCAAACATCTGGTATTAGTACACAGTAGATTAACCACATTCTGTAAGTTTTGGCTGCCAAAGCAGGGGTAAACATTAGAGCAATCTTTTTAGGTACGGATTTATTTGTGAAGAATTCCAAGCTTTCGTCGCAGAAAAAAGTGTTGACCAATGTCAAAGTAAAGTTGAGTAGATGGGAGCCTCTTCTCGAGGACGTAGGTGGGTAGAGGTTTTAAGCTTGTAGTTAGCAAATGACTTTTCTCCTGTAATAGGGCTCTGCAAAAGGCACCTTTCGTGTACATAGGGTGGAAGTACATTCTGTTAGAATACTTGGTTCATAATAAATTTGAATGACGCAATAGAACGAACATAACGAGACAGAGGCGCTCTCTCTATATTTCTGCCATTCTTTGTTAGTTCTCTTAAGTCATTCAGATTTATTTGTCCAGAGGGTGTTGGATGGGGTATTGGCAATGGGGGATTCACAAGGATGCACGGACATGGGACTGCACTGGTAACGAAGTAAAATTGTTCAGCCATGTAGAAGTCATAATTTTTAAACGAACTGCGAATAAACAACCGAAGTAGCATCAAACCCCGCGAAAGGACTGCTTTTGAACTGCACACAGAAGCCCGCTTTTGGGCTACAGTGATGGCTCTGCTGATAGCCTTTCTGAGACAAAGCAGTCAAAATAAACAGCCTGCACGATTTCTTGGCGCATGAGCTCTTTTCTGGCCTTATATTCTGGTTTTCTATCTCGTGTATTTTCTTGTTCGGTTGAAACAGGAAGTTCCAATCACACGTATTGCAGCTCCGTTCGTACAATCCTCTCGATTCACTCGAGCGCACTCTATGCACCGCTCCTACCAGATGGCAAGAACAAGCGCACAGAGAATGCGTAAACAAGGAGCTCAAGGTCGCGCAGCAATTCGAGAAGCACACCGTTATCAACGTGCAACAGTGTGCTTTATTCATTCCTTTTCCTTTTTTTCCTATCTTAGCTGGTGAAGGCTATGCTGTATGTACTTTGAAAGTTTGCTACGGCAACAATTTTTGTGCCCGAGCAATTGTAGGCCTCATGCAGAAGAAGGCCGGGGTGCGCTCTTTTTGAAAAGATATTTTGAGAATAAAATACAAAAGTACTCGAATAGGTCCACACGAGAGATTAAATTGAAGGCGCTTGCCGTACCCTGCGCATTTGTTTGCGATAGCGAGGCTTCGGGAACTCGTGTGCAGCAATCTCTATGCAGTGCAGACGGAAACACAGGCGGAATAAGGGGTTTTTGTATGCAGAACTGGTAGCTGTTACATTTCTTTATTTGTTTAGAGATCACGAGAAGAGAAAACGAACTAAGATTTCAGTGCATTCGCGTGGCTATTTCTTAGCTGCACACCTTCCTTTTAATCTCCTCGTTCCGTTCTGTTTCAGCTCTCTGCGCGGGGGAACCTTAATAACAAGAGACCGCTGTTCGTCGGTACGAAATGAATCACCCGTCCGAAAAATTACCGTTGGTATTCAAGGACAGGCGTTCACGCACAACGCCATCACGGTTCTCTGCGGAATTCGGAAAAGGGAGAAAAAAACCGTACACGGCTGAAAACAAAGCAATGAATGTTGGTGCCTTCAGCTTGCTGGCTGTTCTTTCTTCTTTACACTTTTTATACCTTCGTGACTGCCTAAGATACATTACCCGTTACTTTACATTATTCGAAATTTCTCTCTACATTATCTCCGAGACAACAGGAAAAATGGAATCAGTTGAGTTTTCTCAGAGCGCCGTCATTTTGCCGCAAAGTTTTGTAATTTTCATTCCTTCAAGCTTAATGCTGCCGGCACGCGGCTCTATCGCTTTATTTCTGATGTAAGACACAACCATATTTAACTCAAAATATCGCATCCATATGGAAGCGATCCGACTTTGTTCCTAACTGGGTGGTTTATTGGTGTATTGGGGTTTAACGTCCCAAAGCGACTCAGGCTACGAGAGGCGCTGTACTGAAGGGCTCCGGAAGTTTAGGCCACCCGGGGTTACGGTTGTCTCCTGACCTGACTGTTTGGGTTAATTTTCTCGCCGTATCTCGAGAGTTTCTTGTCAGCTTTAAATTGAGCATGACCAAGAGCGGTGGCCTTCTGTTCGATGACCGCCGAGCAAGACTGCTGCTAGCAGCCGCCAAGTCAGTCAGTTCTTTCTGGGCGCAGGTCTCCCCAGTAAACGGTATCTTTTAGACGCCCTTTTCGCTGTGGTCCTGACCACAGGACTACCGTCACCACTACGGGACAATATTTACGCCTATATTTTGCTGGTTCACATTTTGGCGGCGGGGAGTGGGATGGCTTTTCGGAGACTTCTTTCTGCCCGGAGAAGATGCCACAGTCATAAATTTACCCATCAGAAGTGGAGCCGGTCGCACAAAATTACGAAATGATGAACCGTGCCCCATATATTCTGCACTAAATCTCAGGTACTGGGTATCTAGACTGGTGCGCCTTCGGACAAATATATAGCCAACTATTTTGGACATCAGCATTTTTCAAATGCAAGAGATTATGAATGAAATTTTTTCATACATTGAAAAGTTTTACTGTAACAATCAATATATCTGCGCATCTCCCGTGAGCAGGCTTGCATTTTCTATACCTCAGAAGAACGGACCATTTCTTCAATATTTTCGGAAGAGTAGCTTGAAAACTTTGAATATTCAAAATGCTTGTCCAAGAATGATCTACAGTACATGTGAGGCCCACAGTGGCGCACAGTGGCTTATGCACTCTAATGCTGAGGCAAGGATTACGGGAATAAATCTCACCCGCGGCGTCCACATATAGAAGTACAAAAGATGGAGTGATATGCGACCTCGGTGCACCTTAAAGACTTGGAGGATATCAAAGTATTTATTTTTGTACCTGCTGAAGGTAATGCAGAGAATTTTAAACGATGAAACTTGACTAACCTGTGTCAATTGGGGGCGTCTATGGTAGAAATACCTCATGTTGCACAGCTAGTGAAATGCTGTAAGTTTAAAATCAAGACCAGTTTATCAACCTTCTTCGTTTGCCCCATGGTTTGGTTTATTCGTTTTTTGGGGTTTAACGTCTCAAAGCAACTCAGGCTATGAGGGACGCCGTTTGCCCTATGTTACCAATGTACGAATCTGCTCATTGTTACGTGCTCAAAACAACACCCGTCGAATGAGCGCACGCAAGATCTCATCGCCTTAACTCGCATACCCATGAAGTCATGGAATAAACTGTTGGAATCCTTCATGTAAATCATAACGAGCCGCTCTTTTCCTTTCCCTTGACTGCTCCTTACCTTCGTGTGCACTGACATCAAGCTGTCTTTGGAGCGTAAATAAGCCTCTGTACTATCTTGTCTAGTCCGGCTCCAATGCACGGACAAGGCTGCAACACTATCGCCTGCCACCATTAGGAGCGCAGGAGGAACCGAATAAAAATAAAACGTTACGGATGACTTCTACTATACAGTGCCGCGCTGTAATACTTATCTTGAAACTTGGAATAAAACCACCGTGGCGCAAATAATTTCACAAGGACAAAAGAGACGAGGAGACAACGGACAGGCGCCAACTTCCAATTGTTTATTGCTAGAGAAAACCACATACATTTCTAGCCTCAGGCAACACCCACATTTTCCAACCACGTGCCTTATTGCAGCCGTGACTTATCGCCTCGCGCTATCATTATTACCCATAAAATCGTACTCCACCGCATACAACTTAACTGGCGTATCACTCACGCACAAGGCTGCCTTTTCTTTGTGTGAAAGGCTTCCAATAAAAACCTTGCCTGCTTGTTCTTGCTTCTGCCTAGAATCTTCGCCTTTTCCAGTCGAGGTGCACACTTGCAATGGCTAACA
The DNA here is from genome assembly GCF_055824585.1 of Amblyomma mixtum. NCBI lineage: Eukaryota > Metazoa > Arthropoda > Arachnida > Ixodida > Ixodidae > Amblyomma > Amblyomma mixtum. The sequence goes on from NC_143019.1 coordinate 5,282,652, forward strand.
TGGCTCACCAAATTGGCATATTTATATTTATTATTCTCTACTTTTAGTTATGTTCCCCAAGGCGTTTGTTGATGCACGTCCCCTTTTACCCTATATAGGGCATTCCACAGGTCAGGGGTATCTCGTACACCACTCCTTCCATAGAGCGCATGAAGGCACGCTGATGTTTTATACAGCACCCAGGGCACTCAGTGCCCCAAATCCAGGATATAAGTTTGTTCAACTTGTTTGGTGCTGTAAAAACGAGCGGTACCTTATGTCTGTTAAGGCTATAAACTAAATAGCGAACGTACTGAAAGTTGTTGCTAAACAGACATTACCAACGATAAGGCCACTAGACTAGGAGCCTTTTCGGCAAAGAAGAAATACATGGATTAACTTCAACACTAACAAACTTTCAACCCCGTGAGAAAATCCTCAACATAAATATCTTACATATGACCAATCGTTTATAACCATTGACCTGCCGGAGCAAATTAGAAACTTCAATCTTTTGCTTTTCTCTGCGGTATTTTAAAACTAAGGGTACGAAGCAAAATGTGGAAGAACGTGCAATACACGGCTATCTATAGAGCAGCTTGTATTGCCGCAGGGCAAGCATGTCAAACTCATTTTCCGATATCTAGTTTTATGGTACCAAACTTCACTGAGTGAATGCTCCACGAACATCAATAAATAGCCTAAACAGTAAACACGGTGCAGAAGTCCGCGCTTCTTTTAAGCCCTTGGGGACGCCGGGATATTTTTTTATAATAGACGAGTACTCTGTATTCTCGGGTGTAAAATTAACTTCCCCCCTCCCCCCCTCCCGATCGACCCCATTCCAAGTTCAGAACGATGCCACACTGGATGCGTCACCCCCTGGCAGTTGGAAGTGCACTCGTGCTGTCGGTATCGGCGCAATACGCCTGTCTCGACACCAGGAGTACATTGTCACGTGGAGCCCGTATACAGGCTGTTTCATCTAAGACTTAATACAATTTTTAAAAATAGGCTTTCCGAGTTTGAAGAGCCCTTTTTCGCCATGGCATTGTCACTAGTAGAGTAAAACAGGATACAGCTAAGATATGCTAACTAGCAAGATAGTTCATTAATACTGAATAGTTAACTTTTTAACTATTACTGTTGGGCAGCTTAATTACTGGGAGGCGTGCAGCCCGGTCACAAGCAATATCCATATCAGAATATGAAATTTCGAAAACGCGGTAGCCTCGGTGCAGTGGCCCGTAAAAATTTGGAGTCATCGCACCAAAATACATGCGCTTTCGAGAAGCTTACAGACAAAAAAACCTCTCCTGTGCAAGCAACCCGTCGAAATAGCCAGAATTTGTTGTGCCACAGGGCCGAGGGTAACCGAGCTTTCAAAAATCTAAAAATTGATATGAATAGTGCCTACGGTGGGATGCACAGCTCTGAATAATTAAGAAACCTAACAATAGTAGATAAAGAGTTAACTCTTTAATATTAGTTAACTAGCCTGCTAGTAAGCACGTATTAGCTGCATTCTTATGTACTATACCACTGACAATGCTAAAAGCTGATTTTTAAAAATTGTGTAAAGTCTTAGGTGAAGCACCGTGTATAGTGCGGCATGCTTCAGAATTTGTAGTTGGGGTCAGTTTAAAGTACATGCAGGTGAATTTGTCGAGCTGTAGCTAACCAAGAAAAAACACAGAATCTCATTCAAAATGCGTTTTGGACGTCAAGTGCTTCGCCAAACATCCCAGCAGTCAAACTCTGGAATAAAAAGAGCTTTACCTCCAAGAGCACGTACAATACACTCAATTACTCCTCTCGAATGAACACGCCAGGTGTACTGGAACCCAAAGTAGATGTCTCAAAGCGCGACCGATCGCTTGTGTTTGCACTGCCCAAATGAAGAGAACGCCTTTGCTGCAAAATGGGATCCACGAGTTCGGCATTTGAATGCCGCCAACTGAGCGGAAAATTTACTTGCGCCTTCGGGAATACGAGGTTAGAAACTTCAGCTTTCTGAAGCCTGACGAGTGTGCAACTCTTTGAAAAAGGGTTTTCTGGCAGCTCGATTTCGTTGCGTGCTCTCGAGAGCGGGCTGCTGTGTTTCATAGGCAAGCGCCCATTGTCTCTGGAAGCCAAGAACGGCAGGACACAGCACAGAGATTGCCACGCGCTTACATTCGTCATGCGCGTTTATTTGCTCTCAGTTAAGCCTCCCTGCATCCGTCCCCGGACCCATGTTCCTTAGAATGAGGTTGTTAGGACCCGAGCGGCTTCAGAAGGTGAGTCAATACTTCAGTTGTTTTCATTAGCACCCTTTAGAGTCTGATGACGGCAGCTTTTCAAACGGCATGCTTCATTCATGGCGATGGTAGCAATGAATTCCGGTAATTTGCAGTCGAGAATAAATCTTTAAAACTATAAATTTCGTGGGCATCTTGAAGAAACGAAGCATTGGGACAAAATTCTGCGCAAACAGACTTACTCTGAGGTTTGGAGCTTTGAAGTTTTTTAATAGATATCTCAGATTTACCGTTGTAAATTCTCTATTCTTTCTCTATACCGTCTATGGAAGCGGAACCAACATATATTCCGTATTTCAGAATAGAGAAAATAAGTACAATGTGGGAGCATTGTATTGATGCTGATGTAAGCGAGCTCTTAAGTGACTAGAGAGCTGCCAGTGCTGCATTGGTATTATATGCTACCTTTTTGTTCCATTTTACCCTGAGAAATCCATTTTGTTCCATTTTACCCTGAGAGATAAATTCGCTCTCGCCCTACCATAAGCTTGCCGTCCCGGTTAGCTCAATTGGTAGAGCGACTGCTCCGGTGAAGTGGTGGTCCGGGTTCGAGCCCCGGATCAGGACGAATTTTTCTTTAACTACGAAGTTTCTGAGAAAGCTGTATAGCTTTCCTTCGTAGCCGTATGGCTGCGCTCGGGTGGATGCCAGTGAGTAGTTACTCCCTTATGACAAATCTACTCCACCTTGGGGGTTTACCCTAAAACATTTGACCAACAGCGAAACACTGTTTCTATACCTATTTTAAGTCCAATGTAATATACTTCCCGGATTCCAACTTTTATTTCTTCGGACCTATGGAGGAGACAGCGTTTGACTCTTTTCGACAAATATTGCAATATCTTTTCCAGTGATCTAGGTACGAGCACAGCAAGGCACAAAGGCATCGTGCAATCGTTTAAGTGAACTTGTACCGAACCTTTCTAACTTCAAATTGTTAAGGCAGCCAAAATAACAGAGACCGTCGACGTAGGAAACAGTATCGCTAATGGTGCCTTGCACAGCGTGGAAGAATGGAACATTCAAATTAGGGTCGCTTACAATCCAGACCTGCCATTAGCAACATTCTGGGAGAGCGGCATTGTCTTCCCAAATTCTTTCGTCTTCCTTGCCATTGTCTTCGCTCCGGTTGTTCGGCGCCTTTCAACTCATCCCGACGTACACGCTGGCTGGCGCCTGATTGTGTTCCCCGGTGTCAGCCGAGCGAGTAATTAGCAGGCGGGAGGCTTAATTGCACCTGACAGCGACCGCAGAGTTCTCCCCTTTCTTAGTGTATGTAGCGTGCCATTATCAAGCTACAGACTCTCTTACTCCACGCAAGAGGCGTCCCACTTTCTATGAGGTTGGCCATCTTTTTCTGTTGCTCTGATTTACAATTTGCTGTTTGGGGCTTCGCCAGTAATTTTCAAACAGGGAGCCGCCTATTACGCATGCGCAAGGCCTTTGTGAGCGTAGTTACCTTGATCCAATGAAATAACTGTGCTCACTCGCATCTCATCTCACCAGGCTCCTGGGTTGTATCCGCCGTAACGCTTTCGACGGTCGCTGTTTTTCAATCCAACGCTGCGGCAGGATTATGGGGCTATACTTATGTTGTTGTTTTTTTTTTTCATTTCCGGAAGCGGAGTAATGTGGAAGGGCACCTCAAACAAGCAACGATCGTACGCGGATAGCACGGTGTACACAGGGTACTGCTGGAAAATACCTGTGATATGATTGTTTGTACACGTAAAGCTATGATTATTTCCAGACGCCTGAGCATTCGGAATAATGACAGTTTTTGTCATGCGGTATGCGTTACCTAGTACGTGATTGCGACGGAAAACGAGGTTGAAATATCGACAAAGGTTCAAGGCAGATTGCCGTTTATTCCACATGCTTTTCTTTTCACCTACAGAGCATCGTAAAACACGAAGTTTTTAGATTTTACTCCTGATGCCTGGTCCAATTTTCTATGTTAATACATTTATTTCCTCTCTCCAATGGGACAAGTCATGTTTTCTTCAATGAAATATTCTGCAATGAGGCAATGTAACCTGCAATTGCAGGTTACATAAAGCACGCCATGATAGGTCGCTAAAATATAAAATATACCATATCATATATGACGCGGTGTGCGGCAAGGAGTTAAACGCTCGGAGCCCTCGGTGGCAAGAAAAGTCACTGGGTTTTTTATTCAGAACCAATGTGCACTTGGTATCTCAAGCAGCGGGTGAAGTTGGGACGAGAAGCACGCCAAATAACTCCACAACATATTTATTTGCGAGTGCCTGTGTGTAGTCAAAATCATTATTATTTTTGCTTGACTGCTTATATTAGCATTCGCCAATAATACCTAGAGAGAATCTGGAACGTAATCTAAAGGCTTTATGGCCCTAATGTCCTAGTTGGAGAAAAAAGTATGCAAACCAGAGAGTTTAACGGAACCTATGTTTTAGTCGAGGGTTCGACGGCATATCGTCTGGTCAGAAATCGTGGCTTGATGAGATTCACTGGTCACTGACCATGGTCATACACAAATGACGTTTTGAGAGCGCTACGGCTCTCTTGTTCACAATCCCTTGCTCACAAGATTGTGAACAAGGGAGCAGTAGCGCTCCCGAAACGTTATTTGTGTTGGACCATGCTCAGTGACCAGTGAATCTCACGAACGTATGTTTGCTTGTTGTCTTGGCAGAACGAAATTCAAATGCAAGTTCCGCCTTCTTCGACACCTCTAAGAAGGTAACACACTAGCATATAAAACTACCTCCCAATGGATAACCGTAGCCAAAGCTACTGAGCACTAGTTTCTACGCTCACATAACCATCTATGCTTTTGTATTCACGGCTATTAGGTTGCGCGTCACTCCATCCCCGTATCACAGCGTCTTTCTAAACTGAATCTTACTCCACAGCTGTCGAACTCATCCAAGAAAAGATCAAGAAAAGAACACAGTTACCACAGCTCCTCACTATTCCGCTTCCTTACAGTCCTTTTCAACTAACAGATGTTCTCAGCCATAGCCGTGGCAATCTCTTCGATGACTTCAAATTGGGGCGCTTATAACAGCGTTACAGTGTTCCAGAAAGTTTCCCTGATCGGGGTAAACCGCTCATAAACATCACAGTCACGTTATTTGTATATATAGTTATCATGCCCTGCGAGCACAGGAGTCGGATCGATGTGTCTCCGTGCTGCCCTACCGTGTTTCCCCAGAACCACTCTCCCTGGGCCTTTGTCACGGTCTCTCCACGCCAGTAAACAGAGTCAGCCTTTACCTCACGGGTCCCCGGTTACCTCCCTAAACAGATTATTTCCGCTTTCGCCGTACCCGTCCGGCTGCCGGGCTTCCTTCGTTAAGCACCGCGCACCACCAAGGCTGAAGGAAGGTTGCGGGTTACTTTAGTTAGCTGCGAGGTCGCCAGCCTTGTCTCCTTCTTGGAGGTCGCGGTGATCACATACACGCACATACAGGATACGGAGCGAACAACTCATAAGTTACGCAAGAGCTATATCCAAGGAAGACAAAATAAAGGCTCTGTCATTCCTGCTATAGGCCAAGCCGCGCTCGATTAGCCGAGCAATCAATCAAGGGAAGCACCACTGCGTTCCTTTGCGGATTAGGAGCCCGGCTGAAGTCCGCACGGTGATGCTGGGAGAGGGTGAGGAAGGAGAGCTGCAGGAAATTAGTGGATAAGGGGCAGGAATAATTGGAGGAGAAACGTTCCTTCGCAGAGAGGAAAAGCTTAGAAGCCTTTTCTTTTCTGTTGTGGTCGCTCGGAATGAAAAATAAAACCAATAATATGACTCTTGTAACCACAGCTTACAGCGATTTATTATTTATTAACTATCAGACGCAGTCAATTTCTAGCAATCAGGAGCAACACCCAAGGAAGCTCACATGGAGGTACAGATACAGATATAGCTGACTGCTGAATTAGCTGCTGAATAGCTGACTGCTGAATTTTCTCCCAATTAATGGGTTTTGTCTCTGGGGCCGTAGTATAGTGTGACAAATGTCCGGGGCTCACCCGCCGGAGAGGCAAATTTTATTGAAGTACGTCGTATCGGCCGTTGAATGGGTTTTACGAAAAATATTCTCGGTGGCGAAGTGATCGAGCGAGACCGGCCTATGTATGTGCATTTAACGGACACAGAGTGTGCGGTATCCTCTGATGTTATTCCTCTCTTCCACGCTAGGACGAATATTTTTATAATGTTACACATTTTAGAGTACACCGCAGAGGCCTGGATATCGTGTATGACATGATGGATAGTTTTGAACAAACAGCAGATGATTTTTTATGGTTCTATCGAAATGGTGGAGCTTTCAGTGCAGTACTACGGCTTCTGTGGGAGGATCGTTGTAATCTTTTGCAGTGTGGATTAAAAACCCGAACGGGTCCTTGTGGTGTCTCGATAACGTGAACCCGAAGGGATGCGCAGCTGAATGAGCTTGCGGCAAAATACTTTCCTCCTCCTGGTGGGCAAGTTCCAAAGTCTGGTGGGAGGAAACGATGATAGAGTCGGTTGGCTGTTAACAATAAACACATGAAAAATAGTTTTGAAATTATATTCCTTAGAAGGAGAGCACGCAGCTTTGCTTGAGACTTCAGATTAGGTACGGTAGTATTGTAGGTGCAGTTGCAGTAAATAAACCGCGCAGCTAGACCCTGCAGTGATTCCGCACCGACGTATTTCACGCCGTTTCAAAATAAAGATCTGTAAACAGGTAAAAATAGGACCTGTATCCGAATGCAACACCAAAACTTAAAGAAACCTAATTAGCAGTATGCTAAAAGCATTTTATCTCTGTTTCAGGTCCCTTTCCACTACTTGAAGCCACGCTTGTGCGATTAGAGGTTTTGAATTAGTGCCGACGGCTGTGTTCATCATGTCCCATTATATAAACACCCGTGCGCTCCTCCGTTTTTTTATTGCGCAGAAGCTTTTCAACGGCTTGTTATTGCATGGCTAATGCTTTTACTTATCTGGCGTGCATTCCTTCTTTTTTTAAATAAATTCTCGTACTGAGCCTGTTCCTTTTCGTCACAAAAATGAATGCGGTTGAAAACGGGTCTCAGGCAGGCATTTGCGGTTAGAGACATAAGATCTTTTCGTTTCAGATATACCTCTAAATTTATACTTACTTTCACAAGATTTTACAAACTCTCCGCCTTAGATGCGGCTAATGGGTGGGATGTTGTACGACCCAAAATTCGTGTGAAAAGTATTGCCCTAGTCTTTACAGCTGCTAACTTGCGGACGCCTTAAGCAAAATACCTTCATAAGCATTTTAGTTCCGCTGGATGCCATCTTCACATTGACGGTCTTCATCCAGACGGAAGCAGGAAAGGCACTTCTTTTCCGAAATTTCAGCGCACTTGATCAGTCTATTGCAAAAAAGAAAGAAGAGAGAACGCAGCCATGAAGGAGGAAAGCGGCTCTATCTCCTTCTCAGCACTGGTGCGAAATGGAGAGAACTTTATTGAACTCTAGTTCCAAAAACCGCTGACCTTGAGAACATCACATAGCGTGGGCACAGCGCACCAAAGGAAGAGAGCAGTATGGGAAAACGACGTTAAAATAAAAGACATCAGGAAGTAGTTCTTCCACATACGCTCGCAGAAATGACAGTATAGTTAATCTTATGTCACTTTCGGGGTTATTTTTCTTCGCTTGAAAATAAAAAGCGATATTTCGAGAGACGATTGTGTTGGGGGAGGGGGCGGGGGGGTTGGGGGGGTTGGGGGGGGGGGGCGGGGGGGTTGGGGGGGTTGGGGGGGGGGGGGCTAGGTTCGCGGCCACTTCCGTTCTGTGGCTGGAGGAAATTCTACTAAGTTCGCTTCACCGCTTCACCCACACAATTCATCTACAAGTCAAGATTTTTCTTTCACGAGAAAAGTTTTTCTTCTATAGTTCTTTTTTTTTTTACCGTCCAGCACTTCGAAAAAAATAAAAGGAATACAAAGCGCAAATCAATATCTAGCTGTTCAGTTGGGCGTAAAAAGCTGAAAAGACGTTGCCGAGAAAAGCGACACTGGCGTTTCCGGAAACACATTACTCCGTAAGGGAACTTCGAGGTTATCGGGACGAAAAGTGTGAATTCGTTTTCTTTTATTTTATAGTAAAAGGTAAGAAGGTGTTTGAACTAATAACAACGGGAACAACAATTGTGAAAGGAGAAATGTTGAGGTTAAAAAAAGATGTTGAAGAATGAACGCTCCGAAATATAAAAAATAATTTATAGCGGCCCCATCGCCTAAACGAACTTCTACTGAAGGTATAAAACAAAAAGTTGACCTTGAAGACCACGGCTACTGCTATGGCGCTGTAAACGTAATTCGCTTTCCTTTAATATTTTGATCGCAGCCGCGACAAGTGACTCAATGTGTGCCTGTGAGAAAACTCAGGTTACACTTGACCACTATATACGTGTGGCAGTACGATCGCACAAAGCCTCGTTGTGGGCCATTATGCACTAGCAGCACATAACAAATATTTCACCGAAATATTTCACAGGATTATTTCATTTCATAGTCGGCCTTGCATGGGTTGCCTGATGGCTCTACTCGCGATTGGCGGCTGACTCATGTTGCAACTGACATTTCTAGATCTCACGCACATTCGAACGAATGTTGCGTGAACCGTGCACTTGAGCGGCGATTTGAGTGTCACAAAAGCTTCACCGCGCATGACTGGGTGTCCTCTCTCCGGGTATCGTAGCAGTGAATAAAAACTTATATTTTCACTTTTTGTGTATAAATTCATAATATCCCGGAAACACCGTTTTTATTTGCTTTTCCAGATCATATTTTGATGCAATAATGTTCTCTTCTGCCGGAGGGAGCTGTTGGGGCGCATTTGTTTGTCTTGAGTTCATTTTCATTTTCGTCTTTTTTCTGACGCTTCCCACTGCGCTTATTACCTGCCTCTCTTGAATTAATAATAATTTGCCGTTATTTTAAAGGGCTTCTCACCGATGGCTACATTTCAGGTGCGGTTAGGCACAACATTACACAAAAACAACTCTTATTTAAGAGAATGATGTTGTGCAGGGTTGTACCGCAAGTACAGCATGTATATAGTCAAAATGAACTCAACAGGGACAGTAACAACCCAGTCCACCATGCATTCAATCTGTCCGGGTGACGTAATTTTGCAAGTACATATTCTTGGGCATCAAGCACTGAAAGGCAAATACAGATTGAAGTAAATAACTCATTCAATCAGAAGGAAAAACGGTTTCAAATTTTTCCTGCAAAAAACAGTAGCCGTGCAATTCTCCTTGAAGAGAGGAGTAAAAACTGATTACAGTTTCTATATGAACAGAACCCAACTACCTTTAAAACCGGCACATAAATTCTTTGGTCTCTCTCTCCGAAAAAAAAATTCTTTTCTGCCCCATATAAAATCTCCGAATGCTTAAGCTTCTCAAGCCATTAATGTCCCTAAAGTGCGGTCACGTAAACATTTGGGCTCAGACAGGACATGCCTTTTGCATATACACCGTTCCATAGCATGGTTTGGTTTATTACGCTTATGCGTGCAATATGCGGAACAGGAACACCGACCTAGCATTCATAATAACTTATGCATTGCTTGAAAAAATAATTTCTTTTTATTCGATCACAGCTTCGCGCTAACTTTCATAACGTTGCTGCATGCACGATATGGGGAACGAGGAACGGCGGCAACTTCGTAATGTTCTCTCCGCGATTTTTAAAGTTCTCTTCCTCCCCTTGAATCACAGGTCACACGTACAGTCTTTGTCAAAAGTTTGGAGCCCAGGGGGTTTTCTTTTGTGCCACACTGTGTTGTTCTTAATGAATCTCTAGCGCTCCAAATTTCCTGAACATGAGAAGATTTCTGGTACTGCCTCCTGAAATAGGTAGGACTTCCACGAATGCTCCTGCAGTCCCAATATAAAGCTTAGAAGTGAACCCCCTGTGCTCTAAACTTTTGACAAAGACTGTACATCTCCCATCAAGTACCGTGAATGAAATTTTTCTTGGATCTAAGTTACTGTGCACATCCATCTGCTCCTGTTCACCGGAATTCATGAATTCGCTCTTGTTTATGGCTGAAAATGACACACAACAACTAATATTACTTCAGTATCAATAAAGAACTTGCAATATTCTCAGTAATCTCTCTTTTAATGTTTTAATAGGCTTTTATGCTGTTTGGTGCCAAATTATTCCGGCGGTTGTATCAGCGTTAAATGTTAAATTCTTGAAAATGTGACCCTAAGTGCGAAGTATTGGTGTCTCCTCTTGTCGTATGTGTTATGGCTTCTCGCGAAATACGACGTCCAAAGCTAGAAAGTCTTTTGAGATTCTCCTCTTACACTATATCTAGCTGCGTCCGAAAATACAAAGATAAAGGGCTCCTCGACACAGGCGCTAAAAAATTGTCATTTCTTTGGTGAATAGAAGCGCAACTACTCTTGAAGATGCTGAAAAAAAGACAAGAAGAGTGATTACACAGCGGTTGCGCAATGCGCAAGCACTTTTTTTTTAGAGGAGTTCTGGCTGCAACTTGCGGCAACTAATCCGAGATCCCGACTATTTCAAAGAGGCATGCAGTGAACCTCACGCCTCTGCAATTGCAGCTCCTTTAAGTACAATGATCAATATCCGCTTCATCGGTCAAACGCTTCCCAGATTCTCCTGCTCTGCACTCGTCCTATCCGGAAACTGCGCTCAACCAACAAACGAAAACCAAACGAAAATTCCGGACAGCCGGAAGAACCCGAATTATGCAAGCGGGGAGAGGACGCCCTCGAGAGCCTAATCTCGATATAACGACAGATTACCTCAGGTCTCGTCGGGTGGTTCGAAACGGGTAGTAATACCTCTGCAAGGATGGTTACGACCACACCAATTTTTTTTTTATCTGTTGGCATCACCGCTTACACAACCATGCCGCAACCCACGGCCTTTTCAGGTATCTGGGACAACGCCAATGCTAATGCGACATTATGCTAATGGCGTCCCCCTACTTCGGCTAGCGTCTAGAGAGAGCAGGAAGGTTTTGAGGAAAAGAAGGCATCGGTAAGGAAGCTTACAGGACGCATAAAGGTTGGGGCTGTAGCCTGTTAAGCTCCATAAAGGAAACGGAGAGTTGCGTTGTTCTTCGGAACCGAGGACGGCCATTTTAAGCAAGGTTTCAAGCTATCTGTTTCTTCTTCGTTGTTCACTTCTTCGCTTAAAATACTAGTCAGACAGCATGCTTCTCTAGAGAGATCTCGGACGTGCCATGTGTTACCAAGCATGAACTACTCTTAGTTTTCACCCAAATATTGACAGCAATATTGGCCGTGATAATCTCTTTTTTTTTTCCCCTTAATAATCCCAGTTTCACAGCTGGCTATGGATGGAATCTGAGCACTGCTGAAGAAACAGCACGGCCCACGAAGCACATCAGAAGGAGGGCTATTTTCTGAAATGCTTCCAATGCAAAACCCGCACAAAATTTACCATGTCACAAGTTGCAGTTCAAGCAAACCGCCACCTACACCTAAGAACGCGAGAATACTACAAGCAGACGTCCTATAAAAGCCTATTCTGCAACTAATATCCAATACTTCATTGTTTCCGAAGTCGCGGTGTTGAATGCCAGCAGCGGCTGCACCATTTAGGTCGAGGTGAAATGCGCACATTCCTCTCCGCAAAAATGCCTCCGTGTCTGTGCGCATTAAAGCAAGCTAAGTGGCAGAAATTACAACGGAGACCTCTACTACTGCATTACTCACAGCGTCATGTGTCCCTCCTGTATGCAGACCTCCCAAGACAGTGTCAGTATTAATAATACCGAACTCTTTGCGCAGAATCCTACCGTTGAAAGTTGTCATTATGTTCCAAAGGGCCGCTATGGAAATTGAAATTATAGATTTGTTTCTTCAAGGACGCCATCTACAATGGCAACGCAAGTGACGAACAGCGGCTGTCTCATGACATTGACCACAGCGTTCTTGACAAAATCAAGGAAACGAAAAGAAACCAAATATAAGGTTCAATTATTTCGTTGAAGCACACGAACAGCTGCTCAGTCTATATTGTGTTATTACCGTCTGGCCGTATTTCTGCATAGGGCTGTTTGTGCGCACGGGAATGGGAAAATAACTCCTTCATAATCGGTCTTCCAGATACGGCCCCAATAGAACAGCCATACCGCAGTTTCCCAATTGGGAATTTCACGATAAATAAATGTATTTGTATGGTATCAACCTTTAAGTTCAGAGCACAGGAGATGTCACGAGAAAAACAAGACGTCGGACGGAAACATACCCATGCGCCTCCCGATCTGCTGCCTTCTTCGCTCGTGTCTCTCGGCTAGATTAGCGGGCCATTTCTGCTGTACACTTTTACTATCTGATGTTGTTATCCTACGTTGTTCGTTCAAATCCTTGTGCCTGCAATCACTTACTGACCGCCTGAATAGCCAGATTTCTCAACTTTTGATAGTTTTTGCAGCTGTTAAATAATAGTAAATGATAATGGGGCCCTGCTATACAAAAGTATTGGCACTGTTCCTGGGAACTCTGCTCTTACCTTCAAGGGCAAAACTTTTAAACTAAAGGTCATGACATCCAAGCTCACGGAAACACTGAAGTACCATTGAGACAACCGGTCCAATTGCCTCCAGGCAATCGCCGCTTCAGCCCCCTGCTCTGCCTTTCCAACGGTTGAAATAGCTAGCCTCCGAGATAAAGCACCTAGTGAAGCAGAACAGCAGTCTCCTTAGTTCTCATAAATAGCTGACCGTTAAGGGTGACGAGCTTCGATTCATTCAGCGCCATTGCTGCGCTTCGGGGGGGGGGGGGGGGGGGGGGGGGGTGTAGCGCTAGTTAGTAACAAAGGGAGGCGATAAGCTAAAGCGACCTCCAGGAAAGACGGTGATTGGTCGCAACAACCCGCAATGGCCTGCCCGCGAGGACACCATGCTTTCAATGTGTTCAGTTAATTGAGCGTGAGCGGGCCTCACCGGTGAACTTCGGGATTGGGGAAAAGAACTGCAAACAAAGTGTCTTCAGAAGTACAGAAAGCGGGAAAACAGAGCACCTCATTCAGTGAATTGCTTTGATTTCTACGAAGCTCTTTGAAGAGCGCTCACAGAAGCACCGGTCTCTGGGGGCTGGTTTCAGGGGACCCTTCCCGAGTGCGTACTTTGTAGGGAACGGGTTGCCATGGCAATTGTTCGACACACGACAGTCAAAGAGCTGGCTAGGGAAGAGAATAGAACGTAGAGAGGTGAGAACGGAAAAAAGGTAGACAGGCGTCGGCGTACTGAAAATTTTATGCACCTGGTACAACCGCTGCTGAATATCTAAACTATTATTACAAAAGTTCTTGGCTTGTATGACGCAACTTGGGGGGGTAGAGTCGATGGGAAGTGTGCACGTGGATGGCGACCCCACAGTCCGTAGCGAACGCTCTCATTAAAAGGATCCCTCTAAATTTCCGCAGAGTAATAAAACGCATGCTTTTGTTCATAAAAGCATTTGAATCTCTCACAATGTTTCCTCCTCTCGATTTCTCTAATCATACTGCATGCGCTATGGAGAATATAGCATTTTTTTTGTCTGATTTAGATATTTTTTGCTTCTCGCAAATATATAGAACGCAGTAAAAAAAAACTTCTAACATGGATCTTGTTGCGCACTCTGATTCGTATTAAATTTAGATTTCTTGCACATGCCCAGTCACCGTTCCTACGTCATGTAACAATAGCCCAACAGTGTCACCCCTGCACATCACCTAAGTTGCATGTCTCATGATTCTGACTATCACAAAAAACGTCCGTGAGTATGCTGCTATAAGCGGTGCCACCATCCGGATAATTTTAAGCAACGAAAAACGGCCGACTCGAAAAGCCTGATTTCCAACAGAAAAACAGAACTTTGATGGCGGCTCTCGCCACAATTCGCTACCATTTTTTGCTAACTTATGCTTCTGGCATTCGGGTAACCTAAAGTGTACCTAATTTTGTCAGTGCTCTTGTAACCAGTGCTGGGTTTACGACGAACTCACTGGCAGGCTTGAAAAAAAAAGCACATCGTTCTAGCATACACAGGTGCATAAATAAAATCTGTCGGTGTTTTCAATAACAATTTTAGTAGCCTTGTTTAGGTCAGCTATTTTTTTTTTTTTGAAGTACGCATTTCAACAATGGACAGGCGAACCGGCAGCCCCAGGGTACACAAAATCAGAAAGCAGCCGCAATTTATGCAAGTGAGAGCGTTCTTGATAGACCAAAATCAAAGCGAAAAACTGCTTCTCTTCGACTGCTTCTACCCCTAACGCTCCATCGTAAATAAATTGTCGATTCTTTCTGAAAAATAAAAACAGCTTGAAGTTGCGAATAGCACATGTAGCTGGTGTTTCTTTTTTTTTTTTTGCTCGTGTCTTCACTGCACTAGCCCCTATTTTCAATAGCATGCCTTGTTCTGGAAGGAGACGTTTAGTGCTTTCAATAGATAATGCACATCGACTAAGATTGTTGCGTTCTGGGCCTCGTTTTCAATTGCTGGTGGAAGGTTTAGTCGGTTTAGATTTATAGCTGCTGAGAAGGAGCCTTTCTTAGACATCTAAGCTTGCTGAAATATGCATCTCATTGTAAACTTTTTACTCCAGGCAACCCTGGCAAAGTCTTACACTGGCCTGAGTTTTGCATCCCTAATTGCACCTTGTAAAAAACTTCTCTCAGATAAATCACTGGCATATTCGTGTTACAGTTTGACGTGTGTGGTGGCATTTGTGCTCCATTTTTATGCGTAACATATTGCAATCACTCAGTTCAGCCCTTGGGCGCGGCCGGGCAGCCACCAAACCACATGACGTGACGTCACGACAGCCGCAGGAAAAACCGTAGGTAAAGATGATAGCGATTCTTGGTGAGAATTGCAAACACAGTAAACAGGAGAAAAAAAAAGAAAAAAGGAAAACAAGAAAAAAAAGAAAAAAAAGGCCGAGCATAGTTGCGGTTACCACCACCCCGTTTCAAAGGGGGCGCTCTTATCCATCCATCCATCCATCCATCCATCCATCCAGACGTCACGGAGGAAATGCTGCTGAGAAAATCGAGTGCCGCCAAGCAATACCTCGCGCAAAAAGACCGCGCAATATGCAACGCATTTTTGGCTTAACCAAGCTAAGCCTGGGCATCTTTTTTTCATATGCTTCAGTGGAGCACTTAATGACTGGATCAAAGTTATTAGAAATCCGTATCGCGTGCAGCTACGAAGAGACATAACAAGCGGCACACGCACTAATAGTTGGGGTTCATCTCGCTTCCTCCTCTCTGTAAAAGGCCTTTCCTCCCGTAGACGTCGTTTAACCAGTGTAAGAGCTACTGAGCAATCATATCACTGCTACGTATACCTCCTTTTTATCCGCTTCGTAACCGTAGACCATCAGTATTGCTAATAATTTTGATTTAATCAGAGAACTACTCCACTCAAACACTGTACTAGCCAATTCCACCATCAGCGTCAATTATAGTATGAATATGCCAACCGTTTAGCCGAGAGATGCAGCCTTTCACACGGTGCAATTAGGAATGAAAAAATCACACAAGTTAAGGATTTAATCAGGTGTAATTTTCCTGACGTCCGCAGGTGCCTCTATTTTCGAACGTGCGTTGTTTTTGTTTCAGGTTTAACGATGTGTTCCTTAAACTTTGCGCGATGTAACAATCGCGATGTAACAATGCCATCTAACCAAAACAGTACTGCTTTGTAGACCTAATATCTGATTTCCTCCAAGACAAGGCGGCCAGCAACTTCTAGCTTCCTCACGTTATAAGTCTAATTTGGTCCCTGGTTCTGGAGGTCGACTACGTGTCTACAATGAAATTGAAGCCAGCGATTGTAGCTTCTTTTTGAACATAGCGAGCACTGTGGCAGAGCTTATGTAATGTATGTTTCGAGGCCACCATCGCCCGAAATAATAAAATGAATAACAGCTAACATCATACAATGTACAAATTTTAGAATAAGTACTAACATAGCAAAAAATAAAAAAGGCAAGCGCCCAGCCAAGAACAGAAGGAAGCGAAGGAAAAAGCAGTTTTTCCGCTTTGCCTCTGTAAAAAGTGCAAGGAAAAACATCAGCCTAAAGCATGTTGGCTCTTTCTTGGGAGTGATGTGCATTAAATAGATGCATCTTTATATTAGTATTCAAGATTTTTTTTTTTGTCAGTATTATTCAGCTTGACGGATCGGCATCATATAATATACTGCCACTTGCCAATCGATCAAGTGCTAGGAGCTTTATGTAAAAAAGCACATCGATCGGCGCGGAGTTTGAGCTGGCTGTCGTATTCCATTCCCGCGCTAGAAGGCCGGTATTCGATGAGCTTCGCATCTGCTTCCTTTGGAAGGGAAAGGTTCTCATATTCTTTCAGGGCCGTCACACAAATAACTACTGCGTCTCTCTCACTGAAAGTGACAGCAATTGTTGCGAGTCTTGTAGCTCGCTTACAGCGGGAAGAATATAAGACATGACCGTTGCTTCTCACATCAGAGAAGGGAGTGGAGAAAAAAAAAGCACCAACAAAGGGCACCAAAAAAGGCTCCAAGCGACCCCGTTCGAGTGTATTTCGCACGGAAAGCGCAAACACAAAAATAGAAAACTAGAAATACTTCGCATCCGAGAATCCTGCGAATCATATCAGACGTAAGGCAGCGCCATATTTCGATGACGAACGCTTTCTTACTCGTGTCCTTGGAACGGGGCTATCGCTTTCGCCAAGAGTGTGCGGTGTCACGGCCGACAGGCGAACCTCCGATCGATGCCCAATCAATGGACGCGTATGTTGGATGCCCTGGCAGGCATGAGGCGACGCTACGCACCACAGAACCAGAAGCACTTGGGGAAGTTTCCGGCCGGCTCAGTTCCGGCGCATGACCTCCACGCTGACCCGAAACCCGACTCGGGAACGAAAAAAAAAAAAAAGACTGCAGCGTTCCTTGCTTTGTTTACTCTGGAACTTTCCCAGAGCTGCGGAAACATCTGCGAAATTTCAGGGCGCAGCTCTTAGGTCCTGTAAGGGGGTTTAACCGCGTAGCGAACCTTCCCTGTAAGCGAGTCAAACAAAAAATAAATAGATAAATGAAAAAAAAAGAACTGCAGGCGGTTTACCACTGCTAATCAGGAAATATTGTGCGAAAGTACAGTTCTTTTCTTGTAGGCACGACCGCCACGTGCCTGAAGCGCGATTGAGGTGTCCACTGACCCACGGAGCGAGTTATGTGGGTATTCAACTTTTTAATTGCCAATACTAATTAGTCCAATGTACTCCGGCGGCCTATGCTCCAGTGCTGTGTTTTTGCAGCAGCGTTGCCAACGCCCACGCGTATTGATCTAGTGCCATGTTTCTGCCACAATGTTGCCCTCGCAGACGCATGCACCGCACATCTTTCTGTCCCTACAATCACACAGCTCAGAGTACAAAGTTAGTTCAGTCGTAGCGCTAGTTGATGAAGATGATGTGCAATGCACAGCACGTCAGAGTGTTGCAGTTTAAGACGAGGCTGGATCGGCTGCGGCGATAGCATAGTGCTCTCGTGCAGTGGCCAGCGAAGCTTTTTGGCCTAAGCTTTTTGGCCAGCTAAGCCGGTTTGACCTTATGAAGTAGTGCTTTCGCACTCAAATGAACATTCCCGCGACTGCGATCAAACCCGCGGCTCCGTGAACAGATCAGCTACGCTGCCACTGCACGAGAGTACTAGTCTGTCGCCGCAGCTGATGACTGCAGCACACTCTCACACTGGGAACTGAAAATCGTCGTCCTCCTCAACAGATACTGCGAGCGGACTAACATGAACATTCTCGCGTGCTGTACATTGCACATAGTCTTCATCAACTAATACTGCCGTCGAGTTAACATTGTCGACAGATGCGCCGGCGACCCCGCAAAGCATAAGAATGAGCCTTCAGTTCCTAAGCCACAGACACAGGTATAGCCAAATTTCACACCAGAGAGAATCGTATTCGTCCTTAGATTTTTTTTTTATGTGGAAAATAGCACGGAGCTGCCTTGGAAGTGTACAACAATAACAGATGTGCACGTTGGTCACCCATGAATTCGTGTCAAACAGCGCAACGGCACAAGGCCTGGAAGACTGTCTTGGAAGACTTCCTAAGCTTTTATGCCTTTCAATTCGAGTTGAACACCTCGTAAACAAGATAAACCTCAAAAGAAAAGACACGCAGGCTAACGATGTTTTATTTTCTGGTTATTCGTCTTATTCTCGAGCTTTCTCGCATGCAGTGAACACTTACCGATTAGACATCTTTCCATCCCACTACACTTCTCTAGCCTTGACACTTAATACTGGCCGAATGAATGGCACAAACTTTGTTTATTCCCTCACTGGCAGATATATACTTGTACTTTGTAAAAAGATTAAAAGCTATAAATTAAGTTGAAATAAGCGAAAGTTCCTATACCGGGTGTTTGTGCGAAAGCTTTCAAAAATGCTTAAAACAAGTCATTAGAGAAAAATAAAAACTCTTCAGAAGGAAACCGTTAGTTACGGCAGACTTCATTAAGTGCGAAATACGTGCTTAGTTACTGGTTAAATAAAACTTACTAATTAACTTTTTATTTCACAAAGTTGGGCGGTTTTTGTAAATGCTGACTTTGTAGCCTGGAGACAACGATGTCATATTAGTTATTAAAGCTAAAAAGTACTAGCTTTCTAAGCACAAGGAGCGGGACAATAAAGGTGTTTCTTCCCACACAAAACCGAAACTCAGCGCATGAGGAGCGCCGGACGCCTAGTGAAAGCGCAACATCCACTCGTGACATGTTGTGATGACGGCAGGTGCCAATCAGAAATGAGCGCGCTATTTTCCCTGGCTAGGAAGCTTCGACGTTCAGCCTAGGCAGCTGCCGGGGTTATCTTTTTCTTCGTCGCTAGGTGCAAGGAAGAGGCTAGTCATCCCCAACTACACGGCCGTCGATTTTAAGAACGCTGATAGGCTCTGCACTGGCGCTGTTTCTTCAAGCAGCAGTCTTTTTATTGTTTTTCCTTGTTCATCACACTAGCTTCGTTGCAGGAATAAATCCACGCTTCTACGACAGTGTCGCAGATCGAAGACCTCTCCATACGTTGTGCACTTGTCGCTATTGTAACTGCGCGGAACACCCTCAACGGTAGTATAATGTTGAAATCATCCATGCACAATGGAGGAGAGGTCGTCCCCGTCAGCGACAGCTGATAGGCCTATCCTGGAAAGCTGCCTTAGACACTGTTTTCGCGGATTTCTAGGACTAATTTGTAGGACTAAATGAAAGTTCTTCCCTGTCTTCTTGACAGAGCTTTGCTTAACGGTGCTGGTATGAAGACATGTAACTTTCAAGTGATTTTTTTTTACGTGACATCGGCTCGGCAGCTAAAATAACTGAACTGAAAATAACTGAACCAAAAATAACAGAAAACTTTTGGCATCACACTGCAACGTGTCTTCGAACAAGCTGCCGTCCAATTTGTTCCATGAAGTGGTGGCCTGCGACCAAGAAAACTAGACTTCATATCCTTAGCAGTTTTCAGTCATATAACAAACATCGGTGGAGAAAAATGGTATATTTCGATGTTTCAGTTGGCTCCAGCCCAGTTCGTGACTCAACGAAAGCAATAGCGTTTCTGACGACGAGACACAATTGCTACATGATATGCTCAAATTGCTTTCCCTCCATTGCGATGCACAAACGAAGGCGCCCTTTCATGGCGTTCATAGCAGATAAAATCATCTGCAGCCATTTGGCTGCGTTCGGGTGGATATCAATGAGTAATTGCTCCCGTATTACATAAAAGCATCTGTCTGGGAATGTTTTCGAAAGATGTTCTTACGCGTTGCTTCATATCCTCGAGGCTGGCTGGTTCCTTATTGAATACCTAATCATTAACATATCCCCGGAGAAAGAAGTCCAAGGATGACAAATCGAGTGACCTAGGAGGCCAGGCTGTGGTTCCACAGCGCCTAATCTGTTGGTTGGGAAAGAACTCGTCGGTGAATTGCCGAGCCAGTGAAGAAAAATGCGGTGGGGCTCCGTCATGCTAGAACCACATTTTTTTTTTTTTTTCAGCACAGAGAGCGGTAACTCTTAAGCAGACTCAGAACGACGCCCTTTAAAACGCACACTGTGTACTTTCCAGAAAGGCTGGAATCGATGAAGTAAGGACCAACAATGCACCCGTTTTAAATACTACATCAGACGTTGGCTTAGCGCCCTACTTTGTGCTTATGCTTACGAAGCAGGGGGGGGGGGGGGGGGGGCTCTGTTCGCACCAATATTGTGCGTTGTGCATATTGACATTCGAATCCATGCAAAATTGACCCTCCTCGGTTTCAAGCAATTTGTTTGCTTATTTATTTATTTATTTATTTATTTATTTATTTATTTATCCACAGCGCCAAGCGGCATTACAGTGGGGGAGGGTAACATAAAAATCAAACATAACATAAGCAGTGTCAGCCACGGAAACAAGTACAAATTGCATCAAAATAAAGAAAAACAAAAACAGATAAAAATTTCACAGAACCACGTAACTTAAATGGTTATTATAAGGTAGAAAAGAAAACATCATTAGACATAATACAGGCAGTGTCTGAAGAAAATTTGTTCCAATCGCGTATTCTTCTGGGAAAAAAAAAGACAATCGAAATACATCAGTTTTTGAGGCAATCTGCCGTACTGGTTAGAAATTCGGGATCGTGGTCGCATTCAGTTAGACTAGAGTTGCGAAAATCGAGCCATTTTAGAAAGTCCTTTGTCTCAGTTCTTGGTGCCGGCACGCATGATAAGGGTGGTAGCTGTGTCTTGAGAGTGACCTCCAAACTAATGCTGGGCTCGCTCCATACGCCCTTGCAGTTTCCCTGAGGCTCGCTTCCGGCCTGAGAGCGACGTACGCCAGCACTTCTATGTCGAAATCATTGGCTGCACGAGCCGGTCGATACCTTTTCTGAGAGAGAGAGAGAGAGAGAGAGGGGGGGGGGAGGGAGAGAGAGGGAAAGGCAGGGATGTTAACCAGAAAGTATTCCGGTTGGCTACCCTGCACAGGGGAAGGGAGTGAGGGGAATTAAAGAGGAAAGAGAGAAGTAAAGGGAAATAATCACAGTCTGTCAATCAAGGCAGTCGCTCTCAAAAAGCGAAAGAGTGCCTTGTAAGCCTTCATGGCAGTTGACTGTTGTGGCCACGGACCGAGGATCTTGGTCTCTGTGAAAGGGCGAGGGTCCAGGCGGTCCAGAGCACATCGCAGCTTAGGTTTAACTTATCCTATGGCCCTAAATCAATTAAACATGGGTATGAATGTGGGGTGAGTTGGCAGGCTGCGTCCAGGACGTTTGGCAATGTAGAGTCTCGATGCAAGCTCCGCATCCATTTACGCGCTCACAAAAGCGAACACAATGTCCACTTGCTCGGTAACGGAGTACTGGATTCCATGATTATAGAGCGACGAACGGAACACAGATTAAGGAAACGCTCAGGGACACAACACACCGCTGAATGTTTCTTTTTTCTATGTCCCATTCATACCACTTTAGTAATGGGATATCGTTACCAACTCGCCCAGCAACTTACCTTGTCGGATACCGGAGTTTCGCTGACACGGCCATTTCCTGTGCTCCCGCTGCGGCATGGAAATCTTCTCACATCAACGAGCTGACACCTATGGTGTTGCAATGGCTATGCCCCACGCGCATCTCCAAAGCACGCAACTCAACGCAACGAAACTTGCAATGCTTTTGCAAAATTCGCGCTAAAAGTCGAAAGAACAGCTGCCTAGCAGAACGCAGCCACTGCCACGAAAGCCCAGCGCGCTCCGCAGACGAGCCTTTGTCTGGTGCGCTTCCTAACACGCAGCGTTTAGAAACGAACAGCAGAAGAAACAAAATGACCGGTAGCGCCTATCAAGGCTCTCAAGAAGGGCGGCTGCATGTTTGACGATGACTAGCCTCTTTCTTGCGCCCAGCGGTGAAGATAACGCCGCTCGCGGTCTAAGCTGAGCGTCGAGGCTCTCTAGCAGGGGAAATCACAGCTGGCAAGTCATTGCAACACGTCATCGGCGGACGTTGTGCTTGCACCAGGTTTCCGGCCCATAAGATAGGCCGAGTTTCCATTTCATGCGGAAAAGAACACCGGATATTTGTGGGGCTCTCGGGCTCTAAAGAGTGACTTTTTTTTTGCTTAAAGACTAATATGGCATTATCGTCGCGCGGCTACATACTCGCCTTTAACAAAAACCGCCAAACTTGGGAGTAAAATAAGATAAAAGTTGATAAATTTTAATTTACCAGCCACTAGTCAGCATGTCTTTCACATTAACTTGCACCTGCCGCAACAAACACTTTTCTTCCGAAGAGTTTTCTTCTTTTTCTCCAATAGCCTATTCTTGAGAATCTTTGAAAGTGAAAGCGGTATAATTCACTCTTTTTACCGTATTTCATATTTTATCTTAAATATACGTTCACTCATGCAGAAAATTGTTAACACATGTGTTCGCAGCGTTGCGCTCTTGCACTAATATACCGGGTGTTTCAGCGAACAGTTTAAACAATTTTCAGAAATAAGCTTTTTGTGGTAAAAATATGGATGGCTTTTGCGGCATAGTATTACTGGTGTTGACGGACAACAAAAAACGGGTGAATTGTCCAAGTAGTAAGCTGGTTAACTAGATTTTAATCGTTAATTTTTTAACTAGCAGGGTGACGCGCCTAGTTGGAATCAGAGATTTGTAGCCAGTCGGTACTAATAGCCATATCAGTTTATAGAATTTCGACAACGCAATTACCCTCGCCGCTGTGGCTTGACAAAGTCTCCCTGCACCGTGCGAAAATACAAGCGCTTTTGAAAGCATGCAGTAAAAGCAAACCCTCTAGTGCACGTAACTAGTCGAAAAAGCCAAATTTTGTCGAGCCACAGCGCCAGGGCTAATCGCGTTTTTGAAATTCTAAAAACTGATATGGCTATTACTAACGACCATCTACAGATCTCTATTGGCAACCAGGCGTCTAACTCTAATAGTTAAAAAATTAATTATTGTAAATTAGTTACCCAGCTCACTATTTAAGGTGATTCACCGGTATTCTGATGTCCGCCAGGCCTGGCAATGCCATGCCTCAAAAGGCATAATTTTATCCCAAAAAGCCTACTTTTGAATTTTTTTTTTTCAAAGTGTTTCGCTGAACCGCGCGGTATGCTTTACATACACAGCGGAATCTGCAAAGAGAATTTCTCGGTTCGTACAACGTTGTGTGAAATATACGGACGCACTCTGCACTCTTAGCACATTTAACTTCCTGATTGAACTAATTATGTTCTGAAGAAGAGGAATCAAACATGCCGAAGACATTAGCAGGGCCAAAACAGCTTATCGTTTCGGTTTCTTTCTTTTACTGTTCACTGCCACCCACTAGCTGGCAGTTTCCACTCATGGTTGTTGCCGCGATCAGCTGCTCGGGCGGGCGGATGAAAGGCATGAAATTGAAGGGAGTTAGAACTGCTCTTATATTTAATTGGTCCAGTTTTGCCGCTGAGGCATCAACTCTCAGAAGGAGAATGTGCGAAACAATTTTTATCCTTTTTTATAACATCTTCGCTGTGCCAACATTTCAGCAAGAACTGTCGGCTACATGCTCCTGCGACTTCATCTTCATAGCGATATGTTCTGTCTCCTCTTATCCAATGCCCAGAGCCCTATTGTTTTGGGCTGAACGAAGGAAAAAAAAAAGAGGAATGCGTGATTTCACAATTTCGTTACAGCGCCGCTTCTGCAAAGCGAAACGAATAGTCTTCTTCCACTTCAATCCCTAATTACAAGAAGTTAAAGAACCTATTTACTGCTTCCGCCAGAAAATAACCTGTTCCGACAGAGCGCAGGTAGGATGTCTTTGTCTGAACCGTAACACCTCCGTGAAACCTTGCTGGTCTCCTGGCTTTGTTTTCCACGCCCCTGTAAGACTCATTTATTTATTTTTTCGTCATACGGCAGCCCTTTCGGGCTGTGGCAGGAGCGGGTGCAAAGAGCATATTATCTAGTAAGGAACAGAAAAATGGCAATGGTAGAGTCAAACCAACTGCAAAAAAATAAAACTCCAGCTGCACAAATGCCATTAAAAATAAGTTTAAATATAGAGAACGAGCACGACCACGATAAGAATTCTAGTACTGCATTACAAGAGGAAAAAACTGTAATCAAAGTTTCTACATGGGCAAAATATGGAGGAATTTTTTCGATACGTGCAAGGAAAAGCCGTATAAACATAGTTCGGAACGTATAATACAGTTACAACTCACAATGAGCCGAAACTTGTCGCCTGGTTGCCGTTTCTCTAGCGTAGTTTTACTGGTACGCCCTTTACATTAGTTGTTATATCTGAATTTTTAAATAACCGCTGTTTACGTGTTTTTAATGAACCACTTTCACGCGGAGGGGCCACAGAGTTTTCTTGCTAACGCATGCATTCGCATGAATGTGGTACTGCATGTTTAAGCGCTATCATGAACTTTGGTTGTGTTGCGAAAGTTTCGAAAACAAAACACTGAAGTTAATTTTTGCCATAGCTGTGGTAGTTGGTGCACTGGAACGTAAAATGTAATATTTTGCTATTTCCCGATATTATCATCAAATAAACTCCCTACTGTAGGATACTTTTCTTGCACATTTGCGGTAACGTCAACACAATAATTTTTCGAGCGCCTTTTGAGTACGAAAGGTACAACCATTTTCTTTGAACGACTTCTGTTCAAGCACATGGGCAATGAACACTTTGAACGTTAGCATCGCAAAAAACCGCTAATGATGCCTCAGCGCCGCAGTAAGGCCTGCATCAGAACTTCGAACCAACGTAAAATTTCTCTGCTCCTCATCCTGAAAGCAGTTTTCTCTGTCGTTCTCATAATGGCTGCATTAAACTATATCATTCCTTTCTGCCATTAATTTGCCGGGATAACTAATAACGCTTTTATTTTCATGCGATAGATTCGGCAGTTTATAATATGACTGTTGTACAATCGTGACCAATAGCAATATCTTTCCCGCTAACATTGACGAAGTAAACACTGCGTGTGCGACACTATAGTTTTTCTATTACAATAGTGTTTGACAAACAGGCATATGAGAGGATTTCAGTGGAGAGAAAATGCCAGCAGAAAATGAAAGGCGCAATCAAAAGGCGATTTTCTGTGCAAAGATCAGCCTTGCGAGGTCGTTTTTCATCAATGCGACATTGAAAAACGACTGCTCTTGCCATAGACGTCACCTCCACATTCAAGGCGCTTCCACTATCTCGAAGAAAGGCTCATGCTTTTGCTTATACGGTGGCGATTTTTTTCCTCGAAGACAATTTGTTCGTAGCCTTTTTAGCTCCTCGAGGCAGGTCATATCTTTCTCTCATATTTTATTGTCATGGAGACAAGGCTAGTACTCCTGCTGCCTATTAGCCTACGTGAAGTATAGAGGCAATCATGTTTACGGTATATTTTCTCCCCACTTTTCGTTAATATTACTTCTTTCCCTCTCTTCGCATCACGTTAGTTTATCAGTACAGCTTTTTATATGAGCAGTCTGTTGTAACTCTCTGTACGGTAATATTTACGCGTGAAATTTTTTTTTATTTCTTCTTACTTGGAGTCACCGCTTCGCTTGCCTTTTTTATACCAGCTCTTCTCTGTGGTTAGCATCAATCGCACCCCGTCGTAAATCACAGAATGCGATTTTTACTATCTCCTTTCAGCTTTATGTGCTGTGAGATAAGTGTTAATCCTTTTTGTTACTTTTCTAGACATTTTTCACTTCATTCAGAAGTGGCTATCTTTGTTTTCAAGTCTCTTTCTTCGGCAAAATTCAAATTCGCAGATTAGTTTGGCATAAAAATTTCAGACATTGCCTGCAGTGGTCAGTCGAGCAATGAGTGAATTTTTTTTATGAAAGTTAAGCTCTTACGGACATTCATCATTGAAATGTGATGTCATAAAGAAGACATCCACTGTCACCATTAAGGCGTCCAGGATGGAATTATGGAGTGTTTTTAAAATCGTTTTAGTTCAGTTTATTGTTGTACTGTAATCAAAAGTAATACGAAACGCTAGCTACAAAAAAAATAGCTATTTCAGTTTACATAGACTTCTAGGTGCCAGTTAGTTTTATACATATTTAAGAAAGAACATGGTACGTACGAATGGGAAATTCGCCCCTCTACACACATGGATGCTGCGTTTCACATTTTCAATGTTTAGCTGTTCTTTTTAGAGTCGTACCTATTATCATAAGTACAGAAACGCTATGGAAATAGAATTCTTTTGCTCCTGAATACGAGGGTTGTACAAAAAGCAATGTCTCCAATTTTTTTGCCTGACCTTGGGGAAAGATATTAAGCTACAATTTCACAGGCTACCAACATGCTGCATCACGCGTGTCTTTTCTAACTTTCTCCTCCGTCACACAGATAGCGCCACTGTGTGGCGTCCCTGCTTGACGCCCTTTTTTTTTTTTTTTGGTTTGGAACACAAGAAGCGAATGCGAAATTTGACTGTTGTGTACTGCCTCGTCCTGGTCGCTGTCCTGACTTGGCAATATCTGGTTTTCGTCTTTTCGAGCTGCTAAAAAAATATTTATTTACTTTAGTTTATGGGGTTTGATATCCCAAAGCGACTCGGTCTATGAGGGACGCCCTAGTGAAGGGCTCCGAAAATTTCGACCCCCCGGGGTTCTGTAACGTGCACGAAGGAAACTTTGCTTCGAGTATCTAGATTTCAGAATGGCGACTGTATGATTCGTTCCCTGCTGGCACGGCTGCACCAGAGGAAAATAAGATGGTACAAATAGGGCATGCATACCATTGTTCATCGGAAGCGCAATCCAAGAGAATTTGTCGGAGGTTGCTTTGAAAAGTAGTATTTGTCCAGCAGATATGCGGCGGCATTACTTGTGAACTTCATAAATTTTGAATATACAGTGTTCGATAAAAATGAGGTGCATTATTTTTGGATATTTCTGGTATATTCCCGTTCTGGCTGTATTTTTCAATGTTGGATTAGGAGAGGCATATCGCATTCAGAACGAGTGTAGGAAATACTAAAGGTTTAAATCTCAAGGCATCCGTAAGCATCGAAGCTGAAAAAAAATAGGAAGACACTGAACTCGAACCAGGCCCCCGTTTTTGCTTGATCTCGGCAAACTTCAGTCAGTCAGTGCCACCTACAAAGGTTGGCAGCAACTGCAATAAAAAGGGGACCGCAAAAGCCATAAGAAATTTTTTACTCCTCTCAGGAGGAGACTTGAGCACCTTGACTTTGTATTTAACCACAAATTCGCCATTAGATCATGTTTCATCGTGTCCTGATTAGTTTTGTGTCCCGTTCATATATAGTGTCTTTTCAGAAACGTCTTTGCTGTGTGATGCCGGCGTGTTCCGCGGTCATCTTTTCATCCGCGCGGTCAGGGTCATGGCTTTTAAACATGGTACAATGGCTTTGAAAATTAGTTGGACTTGCCTGCTTCGGTGAACATTTTTTTAAAAACATATTGCACAAAAAGCAGGGCTGCTTCTTCATCAGTTAAATGAATTGTTAATTACAGTAAATTCTGAGCTTTTTTTGGATCGCTGGGTAGTTATTTAAAGCCGGCGCTCTAAAAAATGAACATAAATGACAAATGGACTAATTTTACAAGCTGAATATCTTGTTGTCTAATTGTTAAAACAAACGCATGTTTGGCCAATTTATATGTTTGGCACATTTATGTGGCGTGCATATTTCAATAAGTGGGCAAAAATTCATTCAACTGCCCTTAGTAGTCATTAAGTTTTCACTGTTGTGTTAGCCGCCATCGACAAACCGCCACCCATGGAGGTTCGGTGACAAAGCATTGGACCACCGTGTATCGAGTTTTGTCTGGGACAAATAACTTTCCATCACCTACGAAGACTATGTATACGGTTGATTATATTCTTGGCCTTTCCTTTGATGAAAAGTGCGCGCATTTTCCATGGTCGAGGACCCGTGACGAAAGCCTACCTTCTTCTATGGTTGACTGAAGTCTAAGGTTGTCCATAATCTATTGCCGTGCACCTTTGTAAATACACTTGCAGGGGGTTTACAGTAAGCTGCTCAGCCGGTATTGTTTCCTCCTTCAGGTCCCCATTATTACGGAGTAATGTGTTTGCGTTCTTTCAAGATTCCGGCACGCACCAAGTACTGAGGCATAGCGTGTACGGGGTAGCCAGTCTTTTTAGCACTCTCTCCCCAACATTGTTCAATAGATCGGATGTTACCTGATACCCACCATGTGCTTTCCCTATTTACATTGCTTCTAGGACTTTCTTTACTTCCTCCTTCGTTACAGGCCGATGTCTTACCTTCTGCCTTAATGATTCTCTCCCCACTCGCCTTCTATGGCCGTGCTACGGCAGCCGCAGGTGTGTCGGCGTGAGCCATCAATCTAAATGTCTTTCCTTGCGTCGAGGGGATTGCGCTGCTTCAAATCAAACTTATTGTATTTGCTTTTTTCCTTCCTCCTTAGACCGCAAAGATCCACATTATTAAGTAAATAAGTAATATGCATAAATAGTTAAACTGGGCTCGGGCTATCCCCGTAGTACTAAGAGTGAGCAAGCGGCCTCACTGAGTTTTGGTGTTTTTATCGTTTTCGCTTTTTTGCCCGAGA
Organism: Amblyomma mixtum; assembly: GCF_055824585.1. Classification (NCBI taxonomy): domain Eukaryota; kingdom Metazoa; phylum Arthropoda; class Arachnida; order Ixodida; family Ixodidae; genus Amblyomma; species Amblyomma mixtum. Next base: position 5,311,594 of record NC_143019.1, read on the forward strand.
GTACACTGCATGGCTGGCCGCACGACTGGTTTTCTCTTTTTTTTTTACTTTTCAGTACGTGCGTGGGTGTTACCTCGGCACAGCTGCTGTTCGCGTCATTGATACGGCACCTCTCTTTTGGGAATGTTATTCTTTATGTGAAGAGAACTCTTCCAGGACAGTTGTTGTAGTACATTCGGATGTTTGGAACCCTGTTGTAGCTGTGAATTGTTGCCTCAGCTCCATTCTGCTCGGGGTGCTTCGCTCCTGAGCGCATCTTCACTAGGTGACCACACAACGTAGAAGAGAAGATGGGTCGCCAGCAAGAATACTCGGAAGAGCATCGAAGCGGACAGAACAATTGCAGGCGCGGAGCGCGAGCGTAGCACAGGGGGGCCGAGGTTCACGTGTACAGAGAAGATTCGGAAGTTCGCGCGGACAACGAGTCTGCAGCTGGGACAAGAAAGTTGTCTCGTGCGAGCACTGGCCACTTTATCCTTCCAGTAAACTTGGGGAGTGTTATTGAGGCTATTTTCTTGCAGTCAACGTAGTAAGGCTCGTGATGATGACAGTGAAGATGATGATGATGATGATGAAGCGCAGCGGAAGCATGAATGGGGCTAGGATCCTGAGGTGCGTACTTGCGCTGCTGAAATGATTAATCAATGGTGCCAGGATTAGGAATTACGAGCCCGTGGGGCGTAAGCCACCGGCCACCACAGACAAGAGGACCACAGTAGTAGCACTGAAACGTTCAACTCTTGGTCAGCGACATACTCGGAGATTCTGACTGTGCGCTTAGCTCCCCGATTGCCCACTAACATCATACAAAGGCGGGATTAAGCGCCAAGCTATGAGGCTGACATATGGTACATGTTCAATGTTGCTGGTTAAATCAGTTCGAACCCGGTTACCTACACCAGTGGCCAACACTGCATGTACAAGCACACAGAAGAGGCGCCAGTGCCATCAATCTGAATTGTTGCGGGTCATGTCCCACAACATCATCATCGTCAGCCTGACTACTCCCACTGCAGGGCAAAGGCCTCTGCCATGCCTCTCCATTTACCCTGTCTTTTGCCAGTTGCGGTCACCGTATCCCCGCAAACTTCTTAATCTCATCCGCTCACTAAACTTCCTGGCGCCCCTTAGTATACGTTTGCCTTCTCTTGGCGTACACAACGTTGTGTTTTATTTATTGGGATAGCATTTATCACGCTTTCAAAGTCTTCAGCTCTGCTGTCATCTACAAACTCTGACCGCCCGCGCAGAAAGTAGAGCTTGGCAGCTCCGGTGCAGAGCTGCGAAACAGCAGCGCTTTTGGTCTTGGCGAGCAGGCAAGGGGACTGACCGGGTCAGTAAAACTTGTTAAGTGGAACTTGCGACATCCACCCGCTTTGTTGACGGTAATGAACTCCCTCTATTTACCGCGAGCAAGAAGTTCGGCAATCTTTCACGCACTGCCCCGGCTATCGCGGGGGCTTTCACCTCGGTTCGCTGGTAATTAGCACTCTGCATTAATTATAACTCACACGCTTGTGAGAGAAGTAGCGCCGATAAGAACCGCCAGCGGCAAGGACTTCCGAAATGAAAAAGGTGCCATTATTGTTAAAAAACAAGACGTCGCATTTTATTGTGGGCAGCACGCGGAAAAGAAACAGAGAGGGTCCATGTGTCCACCCAGTGAATTACTGGTGTTTTTAACTACTTGTAACGCGTACACACACTAGCGTAGAGTGTCCGAGCGGGGCACTGTAACGTCTGATGGCGCCTTTCAGGTCACACCCAGAGACAACGATGGTTGTACGAGGGGCCAGCTGCGAGGTCGATAGGTGGCAACCGTTATAATATATGTATATTTTTTTTTTGCGCGGGAGGTTTGGGAAGAAGGTTTCCCATAACCATTTCACGCTTCGGAGCGGTGGAGATATGCTTCGTTTAAGCTTGCTTCGATAAACCGAGAAAGAAGGAACGACACGAAAAGGATGCGGAGTACATGGTAATTCCAAATGTCACGCCTGTATAAAATTGTTTGAAAAAATTCTTGCTCTGGTAGGATCATAAATGCGGTGTCTTTTTACACGTACCGCATGCGTGCAGAACAATTTTTTTTTTAAGTTTTTCACAGCACGTTTACTAACCGAATATAATAAAAGAAATCATTAGAAATATACCAATGGAAGCAAAGAAGGAGGGTACGTAGACGGTCTTGAAGTGTTTTGATTAGCAATACCTGTATATGCCTGTACGATGTTTTTGAACAATGCTGAAATACATTTATGACTTTCCACTCCCTCTCAATTAATGTAACGAAGCCAGCGGACAAGAAATGGTCCACAACAAAAGACTGTAACCACGGCTCCGATAGGAATTTAAATACTGCGCAGTGTTTGCGTGTATGAGTGAACTCCGACGAAAACCGATTTCCACAAAGAGAAGACGCAGAATTTGCGCAATTATCGCGACCACTCCTATTTTTTTTTTTAAGACAAAAGGTACACCTGTAACGTTCCCTTCCGAAAATTCGCCTCAGTAGAGCAAGCATATGTAATGGTCCGCAGAAGACTGGTGCCAGACACATAGCCGCGCTCGGAAATGCCTTATGAAATATGCGGACATCGTCATGCATTGTAGAGTGTCCCAGACGAGAACCATAGAACAAGGTACAGCCATGAGGATGACGAAGGTATTTTTCAAATATTCTTCTTTACTCTATTTTATTCTTGAGATCATATATGCGCATACGACGGTTGACGGTACATTTTATAAAAATTTGTTCAGTGCTGAAGGAACGAGCTTGCACACGCGGATGCGGGGACAAGGTGCGCGTCTTGTACTTCAGGAACTACAAAGCGCGAATAGACCGCATCGCCTGAGGCGTTTCAAGCACGTTTTTTGCTTCCCTATCCAAAGTTGAGGGCGCAGGAAACGCTTTTCAGTGTGTTCGCTTCCTATTTCAACAAGGCTTGAAAACAGCTCCCAAAGTGGCTGCCCATGGCACACCGATTTAAAATATTCAGACAGTGCCACTCGAAAAAGCACCTCGGGCGGTGACGCGACAAGCACTTTCCAGTGCTGCTCAACGAGAAAATAAGCGACCGCAAGAACCTAGACAAGGCTTTGCTTGAAAGCTATGCAGCTGTTTGTGGCAGGTCGGAAGAAAAGGCTCCTTTCTAAGCCAGTCGCCGTCTTTGGTTTGGTTTACGCGGGCTTAACGTCCCAAAGCGACTGAGGCTGCGAGGGACGCCGTTGTGAAGGGCTCTGGAGAATTCTGACCACCTTGGGTTCTTTAACGTGCACTCACATCGCACAGTACACGGGCCTCCAGAATTTCGCATTCATCGAAATTCAGCCGCTGTGGCCGGGATGGAACCTGTGTCTTTCGGGTCAGCAGCCGAACACCACAACCACTGAGCCACCGCGGCGGGGCAATAGCTGTCGTTGCTCATCGATATACATTCACTTTTCTTCAGACATAATCACTTGCAGTTTCCCAAAAAAAGGTAGATAACATAAACAGCAACATAAAAAAGGTAGATAACATAAACAGCAACAGTTGTTGCAGTGTGAATTGTGGAGCAAGAGATACATTACATAAACAGCCATAGTTGTCACTACGTGTAGGTGCATAGTTTCAGTGGGTTGTCCGTCACTCTTGCACTTTGGCAAGAGCGCTCAATCCTGAGGACATTAACATACACGATATGACGCTATCTATCGCTAGAGCGTTGCTAGTACTTGTCGCTACCTCTCCGTGAGTCAGCTTGTAGTGCCAACTGAATGGTAGCAGATGCTAGCTTCGAATAACAAAGCTACCTGAGAGTTTCTTCGCTGTCCTTTGAAGCCAGTGTTGATAAATACACGAAGTGGAACAAGGAGCATGCGAGCCGATGATACTGCAAGAAGACAGCAGCCGGATGCTTCGCATTCCGCCTGTCGACATCATGCAGTGCCTTTTTGGAAGTATCTGTTTAAAAAGTTATTCACAACCGCTCGGTCGCCCTGATAACTTCGATTTCTCTGTGTGCTAGTGAAATCATCCCCCTTTTCTATACTCTTGAAGGAGTTACGGCCTCTCCTGTATTGTGCTTGAAGAAAGCGCGGCTTCTTGCAGTGTCTCAGATATACAGGGTGTGTCACGTAACTTCAATCAAGGATTTAAAAAGAAATCGGTAAACCGCAACCCGCTGAAACCAACCATACATTGTTTGCCATCATGTGGCGCTGCTCACAATATTTTTATTGCACATAATTAGTTAATTAACTAAGATTAATTATGCAAATTTTCAAATACTCATTTTAGTGCCAAGACCGTTAGTTAGGTTGTAGAGAAGGTTTATAAACAACCGATCCAGTTTATTGTAGTATCGTATCTCCTACGGGGACCTTTTTTTTTTCCGGAATCTAAAGAAAGCCCGCGAAATATGAAAAAATACCACGTGACTGCGCTCGTGCGCAACCAAATTGCAGCGCTCTCAACGGCGCTTCGAGCAAACGGTGCGTGCCCGCTGACCGTGGCAAAGTGAACGGCCGCCACTCTTCGCAGCGCCTTGACAGGGCGTCAGCACTTTCCGCAGCGGCGCGGAAAGCGTAGCAGCCGTTGCTTTCGCAACAAAACCAGGTTTAACCAGAGCTGAACAACTGCCATTTTTTCACAAACCCACCAGTGTGTAAGGCCTGAAACGGAGGCATTGCAGGGGTGTCCGTCTGCTACCGCAAACATCGCAGTCAGTTATGCGCAAGTGTTCACAGCAGGTTACTACTCAAAAGCCGGCGCTTACTGAGCGCGACCCCTGTCGCCTTCCCCTCCGTACACTCATTCTTGACTTTCCACCTCACTCTTCGGCCTCTCTCTTCCCCGCTAGCTCCTCCTCCTCCTTATTACTCTCACCCTCTCTTTGGGATCGCCCTACTTTCATCACAGCTGTGCTGGGTCGCCGTGCTCTTCGCTCTGTTCCAGCGCTGCCGGTTACCGAGACGACGAGGACGACGCCCAAGCCGCGAGCGGACGCCTAAAGGCAGCGCTCGAGAACTGAATTTCCTTCGGACAAACAACACTGACACATGGAGCCGATCCAGTGATGTAGCTGACCAACATTGATCGGGTACCGTGTGATATGTGTCATGCTAATCTGTCAAAAGCTTGATGGGCCCCAATTCTCCGTGAAACATTAACCGCTATAGTTCACTACACTCGGGATGAAATCAAAGCACGCTGGTTTTTATCTATTGGTGTTTCTACGCCACTATTCTGCAGTCTAACCACATATGAAACGTGCCCTTCGCCTCCGAGAAGATAGATAAACAAAGCCTATTATTATAGAAGCCAAGGTTCTAACCACAGAATGTAAAAGCCAGCCGGTGAAAGACGGAAAAAAAGAGCCCCTGTTGTCATTACGAGAATGCAGCTGTGAGTTATCTACGTTTTGTACGTTGTCGAAATAGGCGGTGTGCGTACAACACTGGAGAAGACACTGCCTCTCGACTGGAGTTAATGCATGATAACTGCACGTGCCAATCGGTATCACATTCCACTCAGTGTTCGTGGTTTACAGTAATGATACAGAATGATTAACATTCAGAAAGGCTAGAATTTCAGCAATGAAAATATGTTCTGCGAGCACTATGAAGCTTAAGGTCTTCTCTATTTTCGGAAATGCATTTTTAGAAACAAACTTTATCATCACAGGAAGCATCACTCCCCTTTTACCGCCCCCCAGCAAAGCTTAAACTCTCGCTCTTAAAGTGCACATACGCGTCCAGACGCCATTACCAAGTTTTATACAATGCAAAAAAAAAAATGATTTACCCGAGCTCCTGTTTTCTTTAAGAAATTTTCATTCCCTCTCTTTCTGTCCGCTTTTATTCACATAGTTTGTCTAGTAATCCAGGAGTCGCAACACCGAGTGTAACGTGGCCCCTGTATTGATCCCTCGCAAAGCCTAATCTAGCTTGGCACTATATACCGGCATTAAGAAGGTCTAAAAACAGAGGATAACAACATATTATAGAAAACCGAGGCAATATTGATAAGACACACAACGGACGCCTCCGAAAGAGGGCAGACTCCTTAACGCAGAGTGGGCTCGCCGGGAAGCAATATCGATCATCGTCGATCATTCGCGCAGTTCGCATTATCTTCACGCGGTGAACGAGGGTAGGCGCAGCACGTGTGGAAAACTAGGTCCCTTTCTTTCCCCGTTTTCTGCTCCCCTCGCTGAAGCATCTGACATGGATAATGCAGCAGCGGCTGCGAAGGGAGGTGCAGGCATCGCAGCCTTCGCGGCAACGTTCACTTACACATACGCAATAGAAATTTGCACGAATCTCTTGAAACGAAAACTGCGTATGGCGCTTCCTGTGTGAGGAGGTGCGGAACAGATCGAACGTGATGCTACTATCACGAGAAGGATGCGAGAGCGACCGTCCGCGCAGTGCCTATCGATCCACTTAACTCTCCTTTTAACGCGAAAGCCTTTAATGGCTTATACTGTCGTCCGTTAACAGAGGGTGTCAAAAGTGTTTAACTCGGGAACAAAGAAAGATAGAAGAAAACCAATGGTTGCTTCAGATAGACGAGGAAAAAAATGAACCTAGCAGCAAAGTTTGATGACTGTAGAATATTTCATTCATTATAGGCAAAAATGTCGAAATTGCGTCGAAATACTGCGGACGTCGATATAGCCACGGGAACGGTGTGACGTCATATTCACCGGAAGTCGTCACGGCATAGCGAAAATTGTCACAGAATGGTCGGAAAAACATCAGGTTTGTGTCAAATTTTATGGAAAATGTGTAATGAAGCGTAATTAACATTTAAGATCCCCGAAAGAAGCGCGGTACCGAGGCGCCAGCCAATGCTGCTCTCCCACTCAGTGGCTCTTCCATTTCTAGCTTCCGGCCAGAATCTTCTTAGGCTAGAAATTTTTTACAAACGCTACATGCACTGTCCTGTCAGTGTCTGTGTGCTTTGCCTAAATTATCAGCTCGGGCGAACACGCTGCTACTTTGCAAGCAAAGGATTTCATGTAGACAAAGCCACCAATACAGCACCAATACGCGCCCCAGCCCGGGGATGGCAGGTGCTGCCACCAGTGGGGCTTGAGAGGCCCAGAATGTCCTAATGTGCTTACATAATAAACTTTTTCAGTATGAAGTTTCCAGTTGTGGTACAATTTATTTTTCTCTGTTACTATAAACTATGTTCTGCTTCATCTAAAGGCTTAAAAGGTTGTTCGTACCTATAGGTACTGCACTTACCATGTAGGTCTCCCAGCAACGCCCTGTATGACAGGAGCTAGTCCTGTCACATTACACAGGTTTGGTTTGGTTTGGTTTATGGAGTTTAACGTCCCAAAGCGACTAAGGCTATGAGGGACGCCGTAGTGGAGGGCTCCGGAAATTTCGAACCCCAGGTGGTCGAAATTTCTGGAGCCCTCCACTACGGCGTCCCTCATAGCCTTAGTCGCTTTGGGACGTTAAACTCCATAAACCAAACCAAACCAAACCTGTGTAATGTGACAGGACTAGCTCCCGTCTTGCGAGAGTAACTCTGGGTGACACAGAGAGAAATTTTCTTAGTTCCTCGCAATAATCAGTGCACTAGCCCTGCTTATTTAATGCAGGATTTTTTGACATATCACTTAATGGCACAAACTGCCTAATGCACTGTGAATAAGATATTGCAGTAAACATAACATTTTATGCTAAAAAAGGGACATTTTCAGCACGTCCCATAAATCGTATAGTAAGATATGGAGCAGATCCACCACCAAGCGTATGGGGTCACCCGCGAGCAGCCGGCCGGGAAGGCGCGCTTCCGTGCCAGCTATGCGCGGGCGTTCTCGTGTCCCCAACCCGTGGCGCAAAGTCACAGCCACGGCGGGTTCGGACGAAGTAGGCAACGAACAGAGTACGCTAGGAAACCGTTTATTAACCTAGCGCAAGGCAAAGCACACTGCGGAAGAATGTTCTATCCGATAATATATGGTTCAGCAGCTTACCAGGTCGTCGTCGACCGGCGTTGAATAATCCGGGAGGGCGCGGGCAGGAGACGGGGTCGGCGGGGCAATCGGGCAGTCACCGCCGCGAGAGGAGAGACTAGACAGCCTTTGTTCCCGCGTGAGCGCTCCTTAAACCCCTACGACATTGCACCCCCTTGAGCAACCGGTTGCAACCAAGAGGGGTCGTTCACCCCGTTCCTAAGACGCCAGAGCGTAGGCGTGACGTCACGTCCGAGCTGAGGGTGAGGAGAGTTGCCGGGTGCCCTCCTCTCCCCATTCCCTGCGGCGTGCGCTCTCGTCTCGTGACTCGGCGCGGGGCGGCGAGGGATATATATGTATATCCCACATCCTCCCCTCCTTAAGAAGCCTCCCGGACAGAGAAGCGGGCGCAACGTTACTTAATCTTCTCCGCCATCCAGGGATCGAAGTTCTTCGGCTCCCGCTGGTACACTTGTTGATGTCCGCGCCACGCCCGCACCGATCAGCTGGTCCGAAGGCTTGACCACCCGCGAGATGATGACGTTGAAAGGCAACTTGCTGCCGGTTGCAAGTCTTCCGAGCGCGCGCGGCTGCGCCGCTCCGGTGAAGGTGGTTGACCGCCTCCGTGGCACCGGCTTGGATTGCTTAGAGGCCAGGTCCGTGGCCGCGCCACCCTCAGAGACTGGGTCAGGTGGCTTCAGAGGCGAGGGCCGCGGCGCTTCCATGGTAGAGACCGGGCGGTTAGGCTGCCCTGGCGTGCCCGGTTAGCTGGCGAGGGCTCAGGGTTGAGGTGGTAAACGGGCCACGGCTGCGATCTCTGTGTTTTGACCAGCTTGTTCTTGGGTAGGCGGGTGCAGCGGCGTACAGTCGGCAGGCGGCCAGCTCCGACGCGATGTGGCAGGTGGCAGGGGTGCCTGGCTGCAGCAGGGAGGCGGCTTCAGGTCGCGGGCTGGGCGTAGCGGCGGGCCATGGGCGCGGCGCGTTGCCGAAGCTGGATGGTGGCTTCTAGTTGGTAGACGCGAACGATGTCGTTCTGATGCGCCCTGCTTCTTTTCCATCTGCGCTGAAAAGGTCAACACAGATGTAACCAACTCCCGCAGCGCGTGCTACGTAGCTGTTCGGCCCTCACGAGAGTCATGAGGGTTAACGCAAGTAAGTCTCACGTAACATTGATAGGCATGAGCGGCCCGTACGTTCATGCATCTAACGAGACTGCGTGTCGGCCTGCGCCCTCGCTCTAGTCCGCGCAGGCAGATTTTATTTCTGCCTACGGCGCAAGTTATAGCGGGACGCGGAGTTCGTCGGCTGATCGCAGCGCTCGTTCTCCGACTGCGGCGCGGGTCGGGCTATGTCCTCAACCCACTCATCTCGCTGCACGTAACGTTTCAGGTCGCATACGTGCACCGGTCCGCCTGTCGGTTTCGACCGCAAGTCCTCGAGCCTGTAAACGAGCGAGGAAAGCTTCTCTCGCACGCGAAACGGCCCGATCCATTTCGGCGCCAACGAGGCCGCGAACTGTCTGCTAGCATCGCTCAGAACGTGTTGGCGCCGAAGCACCAGATCGCCCACTTCGTAGTGAACATCCCGGTGCGAGCGGTCGTACTGTGCCTTCTGCTGCGCCCTAGCAGTGCTCAGGTTTCGGCGAGCCTTGTGTAAGGCCTCCGTCATCTTAGCGCGCAGCTGCGTCGCGTATTCAGCTCGTGCTGACGAAGCGACTGGCGTCTTCCTGCTGTCCGTTAGAACCCGGTCCATCGGATTTAGCAGCTCTCTACCCAGATTGAGAGAAGACGGCGCATACCCAGTCGAGCGGTTAACGGTCGAAAGCCTGGCCCGCATGGAGCGTTTTTTACCCGCGAAATCGCGTCGCGCGCCCAACGCCCGCGCCGGCGTCGACGAATTCACTCCCGCATGTTCAGCAGCCGAGCGGCGCGCGCTACGGCCGCGTTATGGGATACGTTGACAAGATGGCTGCGCCCTGCTCGCCCACTTCGGAATAAATACATGTCACCGCTGTATTCTTCGACGCGATAGCTCGCTCAAATGGTAGCGGTTCGCTTTTACTTCGCACAGCTCGCCCACGCGTAGAGGTATAAGCGATAACTAGCCCTTGTTTTTCAGATAATTTGGCGATTTTCAAGCTCCTAGGCCTAACTAAATACAGTGTGTTTACCTCTCAAGAACGACACCTGGTGAAGCAGTTGTCTAGCTTTTAGTCACTTGCTACATTTTCATCTATTTGCAGTTTTTCTTCTTGGAACGAAAAAAGGCTCGCAATGCACCCATCGTAGTTATCAGTAATTACGGATAAAAAATTTCTTCAACACAGCGTTGATGTGCTTGGCGTCTTTTCACTAGATGGCGCTACCGTTTACGCGGCGCGGCCAGCTAAAAGCGACTCCTCCGAAAGACAACACGCTCCTCGGCCGTTTCGGCCGAGAAACCCCACGCCCAAGCCTCGGTACTATTGTGAACTAGAACTCGGTACCCTCGGAGCGCCAAATGCCCGTCTTTCCGGGAAGCACGACGCAGTTTTGGTGGTCAAATTACAGTGCCAGAGTACGGCCGCGCATCGAGCGGCCGTGGTCAGAGAGAGCTCACGAGCGCGTCTCTCTCGGCCGGCGTGGCCCCGTCCAGAGTCACGTGACGCCCGCTCTGGCTCTCATTGGCCCTCTGTCGCTGCCCTCTCCCGGCGTCGGCGCGGCGTCGACGTTTTTTTCTGTTTCCACAGAACCCAACGATTTGGCGAAAACGTCCTCTCCGGCGGCAAAAAAACGCTCCGGTGCCGTCGACGTCGACGAATCGCCCGGAAAAACGCTCCATGCGGGCCAGGCTGAACGCAAAGCGAACGCGATCTCCGGCAGATAGGAGTCCCAATCTTTGTGCCTCTCAGAGTACGCGACAAGCATGTGCTTGATGTTGCGGTTGACTCGTTCCGTGGGGTTCGACTGAGCATGATAGGTGGTCGTTTTCTTGTGCTTAAAGCCGAGTGCAGCGCACGAATCTACGAACACCTTCGCAGTGAAGTAGGACGCGTTGTCCGTTATCAGCTGCTCTGGGAAACCGAACCTGGTGAATACGTCCATCAGCTTCTCCATGATCACTCGTGCCGTCAGCTTTCTAAGGGGGAAAAGTTCAACCCACTTGCTGAAGTGATCCGTGACCAACAGCAGGAACTTGTTCCTACTCGGTGTCGTGGGATAGGGTCCCATGATGTCACACGCCGCGATTTGCCAGGGAGTCTGGCTGTTAATCGGCTGCATGAGGCCGGGCGGTCGTCCACCCCGGGGCTTCACGCTTTGGCACACATGACATGAGCGGGCGTAGCGTGTTACGTCCCTCTTCATGCCAAGCCAGGTAGCAAAGCGACACAACTTAATGTAAGTCTTGGGGCCGCTTGCATGCCCAGCGATGCACGAGTCGTGAAAGTAGCGTAACAGTGCCGCTCTCAACACCCGCGGTATCACCACCTTGAACGCCTCACTTGTGTCGTTCTCGGATGGGATATACCTCAGCAGGACGCCGTCGGAATCCAGCAGATAAGAATCCAGCGCGCTCACAGCACTACCAGCTGTTTCCAAGCGCTCCGCACCGACAGCAAAACCAGCTGTCCCCGTGTGCGCGGCGGCCCGGCCGCCCGGCTCCCAGAGCCCGTCAAACACTTTTCGACAAAATTAATCCATCTGCTGAGCTTCGAGCAGCTCCTTTCTGCTGAACACGATCCCCACGGAACTCGCGTAGTCCACGTGGTTCACGCTCTCGCCTGGGGTCAACGGTCGGTCCGTGTCCCTTACATCGGCTACGGCTGGCGACAGTCCCGCACTCTCTCCCTCTGTCGGGCGGTCGGTCGTGTGACCTTCCTCGCTCTGGACAGGCGCTCGCGAGAGTGCGTCAGCCACGGCGTTGTTCTTCCCTTTTCGGTAGCGTACGGTAAAGTCGTAACGCTGCAGCAACAGGGCCCAACGCGCCAGGCGGCCGCTCGGCTCGTTGAGTCGTCTCAGCCAGGTGAGCGCCATGTGATCAGTCTCGATCACAAATGCCACCCCGTCGACGTAGTAGTCGAACTTCCGCAGAGCAAAAACTATCGCGAGACATTCCTTCTCTGTCACCGAATAGTTCTTCTCTGCCGGCGTCAGTGAACGGCTCGCGAACGCTACCGGTCGGAGGACGCCTTCATGCTCCTGAAGCAACACTGCTCCTAAGCCCAGGTCGCTTGCGTCGGTTTGAATCACAAACTCCCTGTTTAGGTCGGGTAGCTGCAACTCAGCCGTGTCCGCGAGCACCTTAACGAGGTTGCGCAGTGCAGCCTCTTGCTCGGGACCCCAACTCCAGCGCTCGCCCTTCTTCAAAAGCTTTGTCAAAGGTGCCTGCAGCGCTGCGCAATCTGGGATGAACTGGCGGTAAAAGTTCGCCATTCCCAGGAAGCGTCTGAGACCAGCTAGATCTGACGGCGACGGAAACTTAAGCAAAGCCTCGAGTTTATCCTCGCACGGCAGAATGCGGCCTTCGTCGATCGTGAACCCCAACAGTGTTATTCGGGTCGCGGCGATCTGCGCCTTCTTCGGGTTCAAAGTGATTCCCGCGGACCTCAGCCTCTCTAGGATGTCCCTCAAGTGGCGCAGGTGTTCCTCGAACGTTTTTGAGTACACCACGATGTCGTCTAGGTATGCGAGCGCGTGGTGCCACTTCGCATCTCCCAGAACACGGTCCATTAGGCGCTGATAAGTAGCGGGTGCTCCTACCAAGCCAAAAGACATTCTCTTGAATTGGAAAAGACCTCTGTGACAAGTGAAAGCAGCCTTCTCCTTATCACGCTCATCCATTTCAACCTGAAAGTATCCGCGGCTAGCATCGAGCGTAGTAAAGTACTTCGCCCCACCTAGGTTGGACACTAGGGAAGAAATGGTTGGTAGAGGGTACGCATCCTTTCTCGTAACCTCATTCAGTCTGCGGTAGTCCACGCAAAGCCGATATGTATCGTCTTTCTTTGGGACTAAGACTACCGGGAAGCCCCAAGGGCTGTTAGACCTCTCCACAACGCCAGTATCGATAAGTTCGTCTAAGGCGCCGTCCAGTGCTTTTCTCTTAGCCAAGCTAATTGGTCTAGGATTGCACTTCCAAGGCAATGCATCACCCGTGTCTATTCTGTGCCTTACTAGTGTAGTGAGGCCAGGCCGGTCCGTGAATGTCGCGTTGAATTCGTAGAGGAGAGATGACAAACGTGTCTTCTCCCTCTCCGATACGCTGTTCACCTCCGACAACAAAGGGTGCATTGACCTCCCTGGCACGGTAGAACAGCTTTCTACCGCGACAACATTCTCTGTGGGCCCTCTCTCAGCGGCGACTGTCCGCCCGCATGCTTGTTTCCGGGCCGGCGGGGGTGATTTTCCACGGTCACTCCCCGCTAGCTCCGCGTTCGGAGCCGTAATTGACTGCGAGGCCGCGGGCGCTTTTGCAAAAAGCTTCAAGGCGCCGGTGGTGCGCTCTCGATAGCCTCCGCTGGCTATGTCTATCACAATGCCTGTCTTGGCTAGGAAGTCTCGCCCAAGAATTACAGGAACGGATAAACAGGGAAGATGAACGAGGCGTTGTCGCCGCACGCGTCTTTCCCAGCGAACCACTATCCTAGCTGCACCGCTGGATTGCGCTGTGCCGCTCGCGAGGCGAAAAGTGGTATCGCACTCTCTCAACCGGATTTTGTTCTGGCGGAGATGGTTTAGCACTTCGTCACCGAACAAAGAAGCGCTTGCCCCTGTGTCGAGTAACGCGGTGAATTTCTTTCGAGCTATCGTTAGCTCGATGAACGGCGCTGGCAAGTCAACAGAACTTCCTACGCGACATGCCAAAGGCGCTAATAAACCGGGGTTCTCTGTGTAAGCCGCGCGGGATCGAAGGTCGATCACCGGCGGCTGTAGCCGTTTCCCGACTGTGTTTGGTCACGGGCGGGGAGGCGGCCACAGTCGCGGGCGAAGTGGCCCGGTTGGTCACACCTGTAGCAGCGGTTGCTCGGGCTCCGACGGGCTAGGCGCTGGTCGCCACGTTCCGGTCGGTCGTTTCGATCTCGATCTCGCGGTGCGGACGGTGGGGGCCGCTCGTGCGGCCGCGTGTCGGCCTCGCGATCTCGGCTACAGGTGTTCCGCTCTGCGGCAGCGTGTGCTGTTCGCAGCGCGTAGCTGAATGGGTCCAGAGCGCGGTCGGACAATTCCCAACCCCTCGGAACACGCTCGTCAGCAAACTGTGCTGTCGCTTCAGCTCTAGACGGACTACGCGCTGAGCTGCCATTCCACGCGCAGCGCGGCTCAAGTGACTGCGATGCAGGTGGCGGCGGCCGATACGCTCGCGCAGAGAGGATGTCTCCCTGAATGCGCTTCGCCTCAGCTGCTAGCTCGTCCAGGTCTCTAAACCTGCCTCCTCTCAGGTAGGCCGCGAAAGTCGGGTGCGCTTGTCGTGTGACACGCTCAACTTTCTCCGTGTTTGTGGCGCGAGGGTCAGCGAGGCGATACAGTTCGTCCATCGCTCGGACGTACTCTAACAAAGACTCGTCGGGGTGCTGGGTGCGGAGTTCCAGCTCCCTCCTCAAACGCCACTCGTAGTTTGCGGGAAGGAATTCGTCGCGGAAGCTTGCGCTAAACTCCTCCATTGTACTCGCTCGGTTACCGGTTAGTCGGTACCAGCGGGCCGCTTGCTCCGTCAAAGAAACAGGCACAACACGCGCGAGCAGTTCGGCGTCTGCGATTCCTGTCGCTTGCTGATAACGCAGCAGACGGTCGAGGTACTCTCATTAGCCCCTGTTCTGTCATGGTACCCCGTGTAGGTAGGTACGTCTATCCTAAGACGGGGTGCCTGGGCCGGGGCTTGCAAATTGTTTTGCAACATACCCGCTAAGCTCTGCACAACTTGCATCGCGTTCTGCAAGAGCACCTCGGATGACTGCGGACTAACGCCCCCGGAGTTGGGCGCAGCCGCTGATGGCGTCGAACAATGAGGCGTAGGTGACCTATTGTTCGCACCACGGAGCGGCGAGGTGCCCGATGTGGTGCCCTCCGTACCAGGCCTAAGTCCTGCCGACGCGCCCGGGAATGCAACTCGGCTATTCCGCGTGGAACACTCAAGATTTACGCCTTCCGAAGGCAAGTCAAGTAGGGAGCCCTGGCTCTGTGCCGCTAGCTCTGACAGCATGAACAAAGACTGGAAGTCAGGCCTATCAGCTGCCATCCTTTGTTAGCGCGTCGACAGTCGTTCGCTCCAACAAAGTACACTGCTCAATGCCTAGTTCGCCCCACGTTCGGGTGCCAAGATATGGGGTCACCCGCGAGCAGCCGGCCGGGAAGGCGCGCTTCCGTGCCAGCTATGCGCGGGCGTTCTCGTGTCCCCAACCCGTGGCGCAAAGTCACAGCCACGGCGGGTTCGGACGAAGTAGGCAACGAACAGAGTACGCTAGGAAACCGTTTATTAACCTAGCGCAAGGCAAAGCACACTGCGGAAGAATGTTCTATCCGATAATATATGGTTCAGCAGCTTACCAGGTCGTCGTCGACCGGCGTTGAATAATCCGGGAGGGCGCGGGCAGGAGACGGGGTCGGCGGGGCAATCGGGCAGTCACCGCCGCGAGAGGAGAGACTAGACAGCCTTTGTTCCCGCGTGAGCGCTCCTTAAACCCCTACGACATTGCACCCCCTTGAGCAACCGGTTGCAACCAAGAGGGGTCGTTCACCCCGTTCCTAAGACGCCAGAGCGTAGGCGTGACGTCACGTCCGAGCTGAGGGTGAGGAGAGTTGCCGGGTGCCCTCCTCTCCCCATTCCCTGCGGCGTGCGCTCTCGTCTCGTGACTCGGCGCGGGGCGGCGAGGGATATATGTATATCCCACAAGCGATAGGACCAAAAAAAAAATATGAAGGCATATGAAGGAAAAATATGAACGGCTAAACAAAAAACATTTGAAGCAATAGGCTTTTGCACTGAAAAAATTCAATAAATATGCTTCCTCAGTGGTACAAAATGTGAAAGCAAAGGTTAAGTTCACCTTCGCCCAAAGATTTGGCTCGTCTTGTAAATGTCTAAAAATACTAGGCCCCTTTTTTCGTAGGAAGCATTGGCTGATAATCACAGAACGCACTTTTTCTACAGCCGGACTGCCGAACGTGCCTTATCGCACTCGAAGAACTGATGGGCGTAAAATTTGGACTTTCCGCGGAGGGCGCGTCTGGAAGAACAAAAAATGAAAGCCTCCATAGCATCTCTATTTCCATTTTGGCCCTGCTGCAGTGGCTCAGTGGTTACGGCGCTAGGCTGCTGACCCGAAAGACGCGAGTTCGACCCCGGCCGCGGCGGCCGAAATTCGATGAAGGCGAAATTCTAGAGGCCCGTGTACTGTGCGACGTCAAGCACGTTAAAGAACCCCAGGTGGTCGAAATTTCCGGAGCCCTTCACTACGGCGTCCCTCATAGCCTGAGTTGCTTTGGGACGTTAAACCTCAATAAACCTAAACCTAAACTTCTACAGAAGACGGGAAAGAGAATTTGTGATCTTAAAGTTGTTATGCTAGTGACGCTGAGTACTTCAGATGACTGTTGCAAGCGCGTTATCTTTCGGAGAAATTTAAGTGAGTGCACTAAGTCGATGAGCTCCCTGCAGCGTACAATATTTGGCATGCATGCCGCTGTAAATAAGAAAATAACGCTCTTGCCATTCTGAAGCCTAGCAGAGAGCATCAGCTAGCGGTAATCAACTTGTGTCGTCGCTTTCAGCTGTAATCAGAAGGGTGTAGCGAATCACTGTGTTGGAGTTTAATAAACCCAATGGCATACATAACGCGGCTTGTATCGCAGTCCATCTAGTGAAAAAGCCGTGCTTTTCAGCAATTTTTATTCCTAATGTCAGGCCCTGGAAGGTTAATGGTGCGTTGGGATACGAATGCTTGGTTAGGTTTATGGGGTTTAACTTCCCAAAGCGACTCGGGCTGTGAGAGACGCTGTAGCTGAGGGCTACAGAAGTTTCGACCACCTGGGGTTCTTTAACGTGCACTGACATCGCACAGCACATGGGCGCCTTCCTTTTCGCCTCCATTGATAAGCGGCGGCCACGGCCGTTTGATTAATTTTAAAGCCAGTGAAAAGATGGAACACAGAGAAGAGCAGAGCCTCTTCTTGTGCTCTTCTCTATGTTCGGTCCGTTGAGTGGTTTTAAAATGAATGAATCAGTACCAACTTGCCCAGTCATCTACCTTGTTGAAACACAGTAGCTGACCATCTTAACCACTGTGGCCTCACAAATATAGAATAGGAAATGAATCCGCTTTCAGTTTTTATCTGCGACGGAAGCAACGCTTAATTGACACTCAAGCGGAAAACAATCGCACACACTCGCCATGCATGCACTCGTAGCCATGGCTCGTAGCGACATGCCAGCTTCCGATGCAGTCGAGACAGAACGGGCAACACTGAGTGGTGCGTTACTCTCGCCGCCAGCAAGTTACTCTTGGCCTCTTGCCGCCTGGTTTGAGGCTTTTGACTGGAAGATGGCGCTCCCCGTGTTGAAAATGTGTATAGCAATGAAAAAACAGAGGAATATTGTTAACAGCAATACCTGCGCAGCATATTTCCCCCAAATTTAACAGTAAATTTACCAGCAGTCATTGCAACTGCCATTAGTTAACCATGAAAAAAAGTGCGCGCACAGAATTCAAAACAGAACCCTCATATATTTCTAGGTAATTGAAGATCAAGCGGGACATTCTTCTTTATTGCTTTTTCTTCCCTTACGGCCTATTTTTCATGCATGTCCAAGGAAGTACCCTAAAGAAATAACATTAGTTTTCTGTTAAATTTCAGTTTACGCGAATCTCTGCTCCGGCGACGAACTGAAATAAGTTAAGGGACACGTGTAGCTCTATAGCTCTAAGAAATGAAAAAGGAAATGTTCGGTTTCAAACGGAGGATTGCAAACAGCCCGCGGTAGTAAAATCGTCACTGTATGAAACTTAAAGGCTTCTACTCTGTTCGCAAATACAATAATGAAATATTTGCAAGGAGCGGGTTCTTTAAAGACGCATGAGTATCATTTCGGCAAAATTTAAATGAATGGCCCTCATGTCCGTAAGTAAACTATTTTTTGGTAAAATTAAGGTACTCGTACGTCACGATATCTTTACTGGCCTTAAATCAAATCCGATGCCGGCGCAGCACTGAATCAGGACGATTTTTCGAGAAGAATCTGTCAGTCGTGATGATTCACATGGAACTGTATGCACAATACCACTCGAGTGGTCGTGCTTGACAAGCACCCCACACCGCAAAAAATATACGCTAGGTTACAGGTAATTTATACCCGATATCATCGGTCCCCCTTTTCTGCTGTAGCTCATTTTGGCTTTGCCCGTACGTATACCTTCCAATGCTTCTTCACGCTTCACTTGAGAGTGATAGCAAGGCAGTATTTGTTTGCCGTATCTCCCGTTCCACCCAGGAAAATAGCAGCACAATTGTAATTTTACGCTCGCTTACTTTGACGGCGCCGCGATTTTGAACCTCTTGCGCAAGAAAGCGCATTAGATGGGTGGCATGATGACAGCGAGATGAAATCCTCAGACAGGGCACGATCACCTTCGCACGTCGCTTGAGCGGATTACTAAAGGCAAACGAACTTGCATGAATGACCAGGGTGCAGGAGCTATTTGCGCAGACAGTCTTCAAGACGCCGTGTTCGCAGACGATTTAACAGACTTCGTTTGCCATCATCTCAAAAGTACTCAAGTCCCATTTCCTAATTGTACCTTTTTCCTTTACTTCCATGGTTTCCCACGTGGAGGCGTTTTGCACTACGTACTGAGCTGAAAATGCCATCATAATATCGCCAACAACTTATACGCATATTCTCACCCTACGGGCTCATTGTTAAGCGTCGCGAGCGCTCATTTAAATTTCAAGGTACAGAACTGATATTACAGTGGCATTTATTCGGAGATTTAAATGCGGCATCAGATGGGTGTCTATATTAAGGTACTTGTTCCTTGAACGTCAAAATTTCGTTGTCTATTGGGCACTCTAATTGCTAGTGCCGTTTTATGTCTGTTTTTTTTTTCGGAGTAAATTTATTTTCGAGAACGGCTCCTTAAGCCTGCTTGCCTATCAGTGCTTTCTTCGAGGAAAGCTGGTAGGTACGCATATCCACGAGGTTAATCAGACTACCTAGTGCAATAGCTTAACGGACGCTCAGCTCCTATTGAGTTCGAGCAGAAATCGAATGCTCTGGAAGGTAAATCAATAATGGGTAAGAATGCAGTGTTAAATACGGTCATTTCATTTCTGTACCACGTAAAAGAATAAGCAATAATGATGTCCTGAAATTCTCTACAAGCGCATTTTTCAAAAGAGAGATACCCTTGAACGCAACTTTTATATGTGTAATAATACTGCATTATAACAATCAATATATCCGCAGATGTCCCCTCGGCAGGCTTGCATTTTCTTTGCTATCAATTTTTCCTATCGCATTCGTTTTATTGGCAGTACGGACTACTCGATGCGAGCGATGAACAAAATTCAGAAAAGATTTCGCATTGCCTGTGAAGGATGGACCATGAGCTTAAATATTTCCAGCAACGCGCTCCAGTCTTTAGCAGCGCTGATGATCGTACTTGGAGGATTGATTCTCTCGTTACAGGTGAGTCAATCGTAATTTTTTTACGGCTGCATTTTGTGCGACTCCAATCTGAAGTTCTTTAAAGCTTCATCCGCTTGAAGTTTCACGCTTTTCTTTCGATGTAGCACACAACCGGAAGCCCTATGCTGTGACAAAAGGGTTGTTACGATATAAAAATTTTCCTCTAATTTAAACCGTGAAAGTTGATAAAATGTAAAGAACTTCTGAGAGAGCATCACAAATCTTGAAATGTGGAAAAGTTATTGCCAATGCCTTCAGAATACTTTTATTTTGCAAACAGCAACCCACAATCGGTTGAATATTTCGCAGCGAGGCCAAATGAACCGACTTTATGTGGTCATAATTGGTCACGAATGACCTGATTCACTCGTGTGTCATGTGTTGGTGTTGACGCAAGATAGCCTTAGATGTTTATGTGCCATAAAATCCAATACAACACAATCATAAAACTTGTGTATTTCTTTGAAAATAGCTTAGTAAACAATCGCGCAGGTAGAGCTGAAACTAGCCTTCTTTTAAGCGTCAGTGCAGTATTTTCCCTTTTAGGCTTACTTACGTCACGCACCATCCGCCCATTCATTTATTTTAACATTTTTGTTGTGCACCCTTTCAAGATGATTCAGAGGATTTCTTGCAGCCACCAAACGCGTAGGGCCAGGGGAACACAATGGATGAACAGAGCAAAACTACCTGCACACCGTCGTGGAACAGTTGCGCCACGTTACTTGTCTGTACAAGACAAGCTGTTCTAGGAAATTTTTTCCCGAACTTTTTACGACAGGTTCCTCCGCAATCTTATGTCCTATTCTTCAATTTGGCTTTCACTGCACTATTGGGACAAAAGGCACTGCAGCCTTTGGGAAGACGATACAACCTGCCGGTTATTTCATCTTCCAAAACGCTATACAACCGGCCGGTTAACGACGAGACCCGATTTCTCCATACTCCTTTCGTTTCTTTGAAGCGATGGCCTGAGGATGCAAGCAATCACAACGACGGCCTTATTGGGTGTACCGACAAGGTACTGGTTTGCCCTGCAGGGGGAGCGACGATCGAGTCTATCGGCAAATGCCACGCGTTATTCGTCATCGATCCCGTCTTTATCGGGCGTTCGGAGGCACGCAAGTGGAAATGCGGCCCCTATTACCGCTACGCTAAGCACGGAATGTTGCCGAGGGGCACCGCAGCTCATTTAAGATGTAAATGCGCCTCGGCTGCGCTCTAAAGTTTGTGTGCCGGGGCTGAGCAAATCATTTCACTGATTGTGGTGTTCTTCTCGAGCGGCCACAGTTCACATGTACCACCTCTCACATTTGATCTTTTATGCAGTGCAAAGTGAGTTCATTTTCGAAGAACAATAAAGCGAACTTATTTATTGCCGTGGATGAGCAACAGCTTCTACGCTGGTTAGCAACCGAGACTAATGTTGCACTCTCGCGTTTTAGAAGCGCCGTATATGCCGGTAGTGAAATACAAGCTTAGCGTCTATGAGGCTGAAAGGCTAAATACCAAGAAGGCTTTCATTAAACACTTCAAAATGGACCGGAGTGTGGGCACTGCACTGGGCATGTGGTGTGGAAAAAAATATTCATTAAAGAACGACCTCCTAATTGTTATGGGGTGCTAAGGGTTATGGATACTGAATCAAAGCTTCAAAATGGAATGGTCAGTAGGTTTGATTGCGTGAAGAGCAGTGATAGGACATGCTGCGAGGCGAGGGCCGTGAAATAAAAAATTAACATCAAAACTTTGATTTTATATCATAAATTGCGAGAAATTGTTCGTCTAAATGCCCAGAACTTCACGTCGAAACATGATCGGGCAAGCAAAAACAAAACTTAATAATTGCCTGCAAAACAGACACTATAAAATGCTAACAGTAACATAACAGGAGGTCTGCGAACCTTGTATAGTTGTCTGCGGTTCGTATTCTCAGTCTTGATATTGACATTCTTCATAATTTTGGAATTGAACTAAGGAGGCTGGCTTATAAAAATACGTAGCTCACGCGTATGAGATATGCCTAAGAACCCGCTTTCTGTGCAGCTGATAACGAAGGGGAGAGCACGGTAAACATGTTGCTGTTGTATGTATAAATTCTACACAACTACTATGAAAAGAATACAAAGTAGAAACATTCATGTACGCATTTCATTAGTCAGAAACTCGTCACTCGTTCAAGGTGGCGAAAAACCCCGGAAACATAAAAAAATAACAATCTCGGTACTACACAGTGCTCTCTTCCGCACGGCTTGTTGCTGTGCGTACTACGAACATTGTATGCAGAAGCTCTGCTCAGTGCCCCTAACAATGGACAACGTTTTAGGTCCCTTAGCCTGCCTTAGGCAACAGAGACATGCAATGAACTTTCTATTCACATATTTAAAAGACATTGGACATCTCGATAAGCTTTAAATTCACTTGCACGTTACCTTCATGCATTCTTCATGCAGTGAACACTAATCTCGCCTCCGACTCCTTTCAATCCTACGACGACTGGACGTCGCGCATCTCTGCAGCGCTCACGTCCAGTAGCCGTCGCGTTCGCTCTCGTTACCCAATCCAAGACCCAGATCCTCACCTTCTCCGTTTATGGCGTCGCCGTAAACGTCTTCAACGCTCCTTTCGCTCCCAACCACACAATGCCCAACTTTCCTCCCGGATCACTGCTTTGCGGGCCGAGATCGTCGCCCACTGCGCCTCCCTCGAGCACTCTCGTTGGAGTGCTCTTTGTGACCGTCTTGACTCTGCATTGCACTCGCGATCCACATGGTCTCTCTTCAAATCCCTCCTTGGCACTAAGCCTGCCCTTGCTCCCACTCTAGCTAAAGCCCTCACTCAAGGAACTCCCTCCGATGTTTTTGATCAGCTCGCCTCTCTCTATCTCCCGCCCCCTCTGGCACCCTCCTACCCGGTGTACTGCGGTGGACCTAACCCCGATCTGGACCAATCCTTCACTCTCCGGGAGCTCGAATCGGCTCTGGCTGCTAATGCTACACGCTCGGCTCCCGGTGAGGATGCCATTACATACACCACACTTCGCAACCTTCCTGACTGCGCCAAAGAATTCCTCCTTAAAATCTACAATGATGCATGGGACAGCGGCTGCCTGCCCAGCTCCTGGACCTCCTCCCTCATTTCTATGATTCCAAAGCCGGGCAAGCCTCCCTCTCTCTCTAACCTCCGCCCAATCTCCCTGACATCATGTGTTGGTAAGACCCTTGAGCGAATGGCCCTGACTCGCCTCTCTAATTTTCTCGAGACGAGGGAGTTCTTCCCTCATTCTCTCATCGGCTTCCGACGCCACGTCTGTGCACAGGACATGTTTCTGGTTCTCCAGCACACGTTTCTGTCACCTACCCCCACTCAAATTCACGCCCTTGTGACCGTCGATGTTCGCAAAGCCTTCGACGGTGTTTGCCACGACCACATCCTTTCCCAACTCGCCTCCCTAGACTGTGGCTCCCGCATGTACTGTTATATCCGCTCATTCCTCTCTAAACGTGTCGCTCGCTTTCGAGTCGACACCTATCTGTCCGACCCCCACAACCTCACCCGAGGCACTCCTCAAGGTGCGGTTCTATCTCCTACCCTTTTCAATCTTGCTATGGCCCCTCTCGCCTCCCAGCTAGCTGAAATTCCCGACCTGCATCATATATTTTACGCCGATGACATCACTCTCTGGTGTTCATCTGGATCTCCCGGTCACGTACAGGACACCCTGCAACGTGGCCTAGATCTCATCGACTCCTTTCTCACCACCGCTGGCCTCTCTCCTGCTCCTGAGAAATCCGAGCTTCTCCTTCTCAGCCATTCCTCCTACCAGCGCTCACACAACCACTTCGTCTCTCTCCACCTTTCTGGCTCTCCCATTCCTGTCGTCACACAGTGCAAAGTTCTTGGCTTCCCTTTGCATGCTGCTAAGAATGTGCAATCCCTTCACCGCGCTGTCACCACCTGCCACTCTGTAACTCACCTCCTGCGGCGCGTGGTCACTCGACGCTCAGGTCTCCACGAGGCTCACGCGTGCCGAGTTGCCCACGCGCTGGCCCTCAACAAGGTCTTGTACTTTGCACCCTACGCTTCCTTCACTCAGACTCAACTTAACGCTCTCGAGACTGCTCTTGTGGGCCTCTACAAGGCAGCTCTCAACCTTCCTATCACTACCTCTACCACTAAGCTCTTTGCCACAGGCCTCTTCCATCCTCTTCGTTCTCTTCTCAGTCTCCATCGTGACTCGCAGCTTGCCCGGCTTTCCCTTACCCGTCAGGGTCAGTGGTTATTGACTCAAGCGGGTATCTCGCCCATTCCAATCTCCCCGTTTACCTCTCCTATTCCCACCCCCGCCCCCAATCTTCGTATCCTTCCCCTCCCGACCAACATGTCCCCCGTCCTGCACGCCGGACGTCGTCATGCGGCCGCACAGCACCATTCCCCTCTCTTTGATACCCAGGGTGTAGCTTACACGGATGCCTCCTTCGTGGCTCCTCGAGGTTCCTGCGGCTACGCCCTGTACCATCCACACCTCCCTGCTCCTGAAACCCACACCAGCGGGCCGTATCTACACCCTCCAGACGCATTGTCCCTCGAGGTCCTCGCCATTGCGCATGCCCTCCAGTCATTTTCCCTCCTTCCCTCTCTCCAAGAGTACACAGTCTATTCGGACTCACAAGCCGCTATACACCACATACAGAAACGCACCCTGACCCCTTCTCTCCAACAGGAGGTCGAACGAGCGGTCTCCGCACTGCAGCCTTCCATCGTTTTCCTCCGCTGGGTCCCTGGGCATTCAGGGATTGACGGCAATGAGCTGGCCCATCAGCTCGCCCGCGACACACTTTTCCGGGCACCGTTGATCCCCTGGCCCAAGCCCTCGGAGGACGGTGGGAGACTCACCCTTCGCCGCACCATAAAAGAGGTCTACCTTGAGCTCCGCCTCGACAAACGCCTTTACCCTCCCCCTCATCCATCACTCACGGTGCCGGAGTCTCGCCTTCTTCGGCACATTCAGATGAATGCAGTTATCACCCCGTCCCGCCTCTTCCTCTATCGCTATCGATCGGACCCTTCCTGTCCCAACTGCCCCTGTATCTATGCGGACCTGGCCCATTGCCTATTCTATTGCCCGGCTGCTCAGCAGTCGGGTTCCTTCCCCCCACCCTCTCTATCCATCACCACCTGGCTCGACTGGCTTGGCGCTGAAGGGGAAGAAGAACAGCGGCTTCTGGTCGCCCAGGCGGTCGAAATGCTCGGCCTGTAAATTATGGTTGATTAAAAGTCTTTTACTACTACTACTACTTCGTCAACCCATTTCTCGGACTATGCACTCCATCATTCCATAGGTTACATCAATACTCGCCATTGCATCCTTAGTGCCCATTTCATGGCCACATTTTATCTTCGTTTTTTTTTTTTACCTCTTCCACACTGCTCTCCTTCTGTCTTCGCAGAGCAGCATGCCAGCGATTTTTAAGCGCCGGCTAAATTCTCTGCTCTTCATTAAAGAGCCTCTCTCTCTCTCTCTCTCTCGTTCCTGTTTCGAGGAATGTTGGCTACACTGCGAGGAACGCTGTCTGCTGGTAGTATTATAGTGTACTAGAATATGGGGTAGTGTGTTCAGGGAGGACTCGCGGCTGTCGCTGTTGATGTCGAAAGCCACGAGATGGCGCCACCAGAGCATGGGCTGTCACTGCATGCATTCCTCCCGATACGCGGCGGTGCGTTCTGTACATCGCACAGAGTATTTTTGGTCCTTTCAAAAGCGAACACTTCAATAACATGTCCTGTAAATGTTTGTAATTGTACATGCACGACAAATAAAATTAAATGCGATAGGACAAGTCGCACACGGAAGAAAAAAAAAAGAGCAGTGACTAGCAGACGGCCGCAAAACAGCCAAAATTGCGGAAAAGCAGCTCCAAATTGTTTTCCAATAGCTGCATTGTGTACAGGCGCAGAGAACTTACAGCGGGTACTGCTGCCGATGGAAAGTTTGAACACAAGGTTGGTGAACGAACTATTGTGCATACTGCAGCGAGCAGGAAACGCGACCTCGAAATCGTGACCAATTCATGATCAGACGGCCGCGGTGGCATACTTATGAACATCGTCTGATTTTCGCATGCGGTTTTTCCTTTTCGCCCTGCCTCTCGCGACTGTTTGATGCCCTTGACAAAAGAATGACAAGTAGCTCGGGTTATTGGGAAGCAACGTCGGCACGGCGTCCGGCGTCAGCTCTGGTTTCCCGCGTGGTATGCGGACTCCTCCGTTTATAACGTGAACGTAATCTCTGAGAATGCACGATGGCTCGAAGTGCAGTTTTCATACCGAGTACGTTTCTTCCAGGGTCTTGTCTTTCCGGTGCAAATTCCGCTCCCAGATCTTCCTGCGCGCTTCATCTTTTGGAACAGCGAAAAGCGACGGCTGCTCACCCTTAGTCCAATGGTAGCCTGTTGTGCACACAGGACACAGGTGTAAAGCAGTGCCGTTGCCGCCGACGATTCGGCATTTCTTCAGTGCCGGACGGCCAGCGGCAATTATAGCACGAGAAAGGGATCACATGAAAAACTTTCTGTGAGCCGCGTACCACGCAACCGCGTCAATGTACGCGTACGCGTCACTGACTAGCAGACGACAACGAAAACGCGCCTTTTCCCGACAGGCCATGGCGGCGCTGCTGTAGCATGGGCTGTCGGGTGGCATGTCGGCTGTCGACGCGCGCCGCGACACGCCAATGCATGGTGAGTGGCGGCGCCTGAACACACTACCCCATATCTAGTACACTATAGTAGTATGTAACATGTGCCGTCTGCCCTCTCTCGGAGCTTTTCTCTCTGATATAAAGGGGCATCATGGCGTCTTTTTCCGTAACCTCTAAGTGAATTAAGAGAGACGCCCACTTGGAATGTTCGGTCATACTCTTCCAAAAGTGCTGGGTAAAAGGCTCAGCCGATCCCCACTAAGGTTATCCTAACAGAAAACGATCGCATTGCGGATACGTCTTTGCGCATGTTGCGCCATCATTTGTAGTGGTCTGACATTCTTTTTTTTTTTTGTACACTCATGCTTTCTAATTTTCTTTTCTTATATACTATAGGTCGCGATCCATCGCCGCGCTAGCACGTAGTGCATAAAAATTATCTTTTTTAGCAGCAGAAGCATATGATTTTTCTGTCTTTACGCTAATAGAAAGAGAGCTGCTTTGAAGGTTTATGCCGTGTCGCGCTTCTAACTGTGAACGCTTATAGGCATCTAAGCAAAGAAGTCATGTAGAATTCAAGTGACTTAGCAGGTCTGCGCACTGCACATTTTTTCATTTTCAATGTGCCGAATTTACCTTGTAATCTCTCCTTATTCTCCTTTGGATCTGTTTTTTTTTTGTCTGCTTGCAGCTAGAAAACTTGATCAAGCCTTGAAAAGCAATTTTGTGTCGAATTGCAATCTCAGTGCGTCTTGGTCAGCTTAGTCATATGCGGTTTGCTAACTGCAACTCCTAATGAAAGTTTTCCCTGGTGCAACGAACTTGCGAATGCATCTCGAATTTTCAATCACAGTAGCTAGAGAAAATTATCCCACAGTGTTTGAGCCAAATTTCACGCATAAGCGGCCTTGATGTGGTAACCCACATCATGCCCTCTTCATTGCGCTACTGTAACACACTTTGAAAAACTCAAGAACTTGCCAACTGAAGAATTGCATTTGAGAAGAACATCTGAGTGTGGTTGACGTTTCTTAAGGAAGCGAACACTTGACTGTGTTCTAAAGGTGACTGGAGCTCGGGCAGTAATGGAAGATAAAAACTTTCTTGCTCCTGTCCTCGTCGGTTCTAATGTGTATGTGAACACAGCTAAGTTAGCCATATATCTCGCGTACCTAAGTGTATCCTTTCACTTTTTAATATGCTGTAGCTGCTGTGCCCTCGCCCTGACAGCTGCTTAATTCTCTAATGACCAAATTATGAACGTATACAAATGAGATCATAATTACTGTTCTTCGTGGTCCATTGCGCTCAGAAGAACAGCCGTTGTAAGCCGTGCTGACAAGTGACAATTGTGTTTACCGCGAATTCGCTACATCATCATCATCATCATGAGCCTCAAACGCAGGGCAAACGATTCTCCCATAGCTCTCCAATTAACCCTGTACTGCGCCAGCCGCGGCCACCATATTTAGCTTACATTTATCAGACCTAAAATAGAATACGCATGCTCAGTCTGGGATCCCCATCAAGCTAATCTTTCTAACACCCTCGAAGCTCTACAAAATCGTGCTTCCAGGTTTATTTTCTCAGACTACTCCTATCATTCCAATGTCACTGCACTCAAATCACGGGCTAGTCTTACTAATCTTGAAAAGCGACGCTGCAAGCGACGCTGTGCCTTTTTCACAAGTTCTACCATACGCCACTCAATGTTTCAGCAATCTTACCAGTTCATCGACAGTCAAGCCGCACCAGCCATCCTAAAGCCGTCTATCCGCCCCCAGCACAGACCACAGCCCACCTTCGTTCGTTTTTTGTTCAGACCGCTCGGGACTGGAACAAACTGCCTGTCGACGCTGTGCACCACTCCGACCCACATTCCTTCAAGACTGCCATTGAACCACTCTTCACTTGAACATTATGCCCATCCCTCATGCAATACCCCACACCAAGGGGCATTTGAGGTACTAATAATAAATAAATAAATAAATTCCCGCAAATTTCTTAATCTCATCCGCCCACCTAACTTTCTGCCGCCCCCTGCTACGTGTGCCTTCTCTTGGAATCCACTCGGTGTTTAATGACCAATATAAATCAGCTAACATGCGTGTCAGCTCTCACACCAATATGATTTATTAAACCCGAAAAACATTTCGTGATGCGAGTACCCCCTTTCTGCGCGTTGGAAACGCACCAAGCAACGATGTCAAGAGTACTTTTCTGACAGTTCAACTTTGAGGAAAGCCTACACCTCCAACTAACTGAAGCTTTCAATACTGGATTACTGTAGTACACACGTAGCTATTTTTCAATTTTTACACTTTCAAGAGAGCGCTAGCTTTCAACTCAGTGAAGCAGTTAACACCTTGTTACTGTCACACGAAACAGCTTCCTTAATCCTTAAACAATGAGGAGAGTCTGGTCTTTTATCTCACTGAAGCTGTCATCATCCCACCACTGTAACACACTGGGGACAACTTACTTCGCCATTGTGGAAGTTCTGCAGTGCTTGTAACTGTCTTAACATTCTGGCCCCGTCCGTTCAGTTCATCTGAACAGATATCTGCGAACACAGAAGACACGGAAGTTCTTGAAACTTTCGTTGTCTTTTTGACAACGAGTGGTGCCTGCCTACTCCGACAAATTCAGGGAGGCAGCGTCACCAGAGAGAACAATGCACCGCTCCGTAGCTGCACGAAAAGGGATTCTGCAGACAAAAGCGGTGAGTTTCTGGCCACCGTAGCAGGCTTTAAAATACTGCCATTCTGCTCAAACTCTCTCAGATGACGACGCTGTGTGAAAATGTGGGAATGCATTTCGCTTGCACACCTTTCACCTAACTCAGACAGCTTCCATGCGAAACTCCTCTTGAGCAAACCATGCTTGAAAACCCAGAGACCAAAGAGTGCAGCTCCGCTCTCTTTGTATGCGCCCGTGGATTAAAGCTTTTAAAACTAGGCTCCCTCTACGAACGAATGCGAACCGAGTGTTTAGATTCCAGCTCTCACGAATGCGTCCCAGGCCACTTGTTCGCATGTGTTGAAGATATACAGATGCACTCATCCAAGTTTTAGGCTGAGGTGCGCACACTGAAATTATTGTGAACAAGTCTCAGGGAATATTTCGCGTCTCAGGCGAGACTGCTAGTGGAGGGCTTTTCAGAGGGTACGGATGGTGCAAGATGGAACTTTTTCTTCGAGAAAAAGGAGTGGGTTGAAACGTTCTTGCTATTAACATTGTACGTACTTTCTGACGCATATAGGAATTAGCAATGAATTCACAATATTATGTTGGTGAAGCAGCCACGGCTCACGACTACATCTCTATGCGCTGGTATTTCTCTACCAAAACAAAAAGAAATGTGCTGCCAAAGTTATGGTCGTATTCACTTTAAGTCCAGCCCGCAACTTATGTAATGGGTTAATATTTAATGTCAGGAGTCTGGTGTGAAGTCATAGTTAGGATAGGTGCTTGAAGCGGCGTTAAAAGACAGGAATATATATATATATATATATATATATATATATATATATATATATATATATATATATATAGATATATAGCACAATAAGGTAAACGTACTTGGTTGCTAGTTTAAAATAAGATGCGAAATTGAGAAACGCTTCGTTTATTGGGAGTCGACGTTTCGGACAGAGCCTGTCCTTTTTCAAGACTGAACATGTTATCGCTTAAAGCTAATTGATTAGAAAAGCACAAGAAAAAACAACCACATGCCGCCGGTGGGATCCGAACCCACGACCTCCGAATTACGCGTCCGGTGCTTTACCGCTGAGCTACGGCGACGGCTGTCAAATCTTCTGCTTTCGGGGGTACAACAAATGCATCCAACGTCGATGCTTTTGGCATGTGATATTTGAGCTTCGTTTTTTCACTTCCTGTTGTCATTGCTCCTCTCCATTGTACTCTTTTTCCGAAACTGCTCGTCGGTACATTAGATCACCGTTACTGTGCAAGAACACTTTTCCTTCCACCTTGTCCTCTCTGGGGAGAAACGGTAACAAATCAATCGAGGCAGCCGACCGGAACGGGGCGCAAAGAAGTGAAGCATCGGGGAGGAGATGAATGACCGAATGGTCGATGTCAGAAATATATGGTATGCCGCTGCTGCGGCTCGAGAAAATGAGGTGCTTTCTAAATAGGACTACTGCAAAGGAACTTATTAGAGACATTTTTCCTGCAGTGGAGAGCGACTCTCTAAATTGGACACTTGCGGGGGTATGAAGTCTTAGTTTTCACAATAAAATATTAATTGGCACAATTTTTTTTCACAGCAGATTTTGAGAATGAGCGAGCCTTGGGATACCTTTCAGATGGCTCGATCTGAAGTGTCTGGATAGTCTGGATATTTATTACTGCCTTCGCTGCTGCTCATTAATTAATGATGCTCATTAGTTAGTGTTTATTCATAATAGAGCCAAAAGTTCAAGTAGTGCTGTCAAAGAAATAATTGTCCAGAGCAGCAACACGACTAAGCCCACTGCAGAACAAAGGCATCACCCATATCTCTACAGTTAACCCTCACCTGTGCCAGCTGCGACCACTTTATCCGGGGAAGAATTTTAAATCTTTCGCCCACCTAACTTTCTGGCGCTCCCTGCTATGCTTGCCTTCTTTTGTAATCCACTCCATTGCCTGTAATGACCGTCGGTGAGCTCGAGATGACGTGTTTTCCTTGCGGGGGAGGATCAGCAGGGAAGCAGAAAAGGATGTGGGAGAGTGGCGTGAGGGTTCCCGCACAGGAATCAAGCAGGGGACGTGCCACAATAGTGGTATAACAGCTCAGGGGATGGCAGAGAGCAGGTCTGGAGGTGTCTGAAAAGGATCCATTCGGAGTGCGTAAGAGAGGGGTGGGGAAGGGTGTAAGTCCGACGGTCCAAACGGGGTATTTGAGTGAGATCTACAAAGGTGTGCGCCCGCTCCCTCGAGAATCCTGGATCGAGACTGTCCTGAGCTCGGAAAATCAAACCTCGGACCAATTTATCGGCAGCCTCTATTCCAGGGCTCCCACAGTGAGCCGGCAGCCCCTGGAACTCTACCCTGGGTGGCAGATTTTGGGGAGGGGCATCCAACAAATGCCAGGCAAGGGTGCGAATCATGCCTTTCTCAAAGTTGTACAGAGCAGTTTTGGAGTCGCTAAAGATGTATTGAGTGTCTGAATGTTCAAGTACTAAGGCGATGGAGGCCTCATCAGGCGGAGAGCCCGAGGGAAGACGGTGAGTAGGGGGGGGGTCGGAATGTAGCCAACTGCTACAGCTTCATGCGCTATACATGCGGCGTCTACCCAAATGGCATCCTGGTATTGCCCGTAATACTTATGAATGGCATTAGCGCGAGCTGCATGGCGAAGGATATGATATTGAGGATGGACGTTTCGAGGCAGGGGTTTCGTCGCGAGAGGTGTATGGATGTGTCGAGGGAGTCTTGAAAAGCAACATAAATTGTTAATGAACTAGTTACAATCAGCACCTAAGCATATTTTTAAACGTAAAAAGCAGGCGCCTCTCAGAGTTCGGATTGTAAAGGCTATATGCGAAAAAACACTTTAAACATGGAAATGCCGACATTAAATAGTGAATTATTCAATTCTAGACAACTTCTAGCTGTTCATGGCTTCCAAAAATATTTACTACTCGCTAAATTCCTGACATGTTAGAGAGTAAAGTCATGTAACAACTTCAAGTAGTCTACAAGATTATGCAAACAATGTATTGTGGGCCTCGTTACGGCTTAGCCCTTGCAGACATTATTTACAGAGATCATGCCGCTAATAATCAGCAGCAACCTCGACATCAACAGAAGGTACGGAAGCAGGATAAAAAGGAAAAAAATCCATATATTGGTGACGAGTAGATTGAGGACTGCTGGTTCTTGTGCTCATACTTCTTCGTTAAATAATTTCGCATCCCATGGATGCATACAACACGCTTCAACAAATGGCGCCTCCCGATTTGCATTCGCTCTTATACACACAGTTTCGAACCAGCTGAGCTTGACAATACCCGAAAACGATATACCTGCCAGTAACATCGGAGCCTTCAGAATAAACTTCGGCAAATGTCTGTTGCGTCCCTATTCCTTCTGTGACTTCTGCAAACTTTCACACTATGCATGATCTCAGTTGTTTGCTTCGTATTAAGCCTTTTCCTTCTCTTTCTTCCTCGTGGAGGCACTTACCAGCTCCCAGTTCAACACGGACAAAGCGTTCGTGGCCCCGGGCGTCGGTGTCCTTGGTATCTAGCTGACCTGGACAAACAGCCACTAAGGCATTGTTTCTCTAACGAAGCGCGTCGGCGCTACCATTCAGCACCCGTCAACCGCACGCTCCACGACGGAGACAATGCCATTCCGATTGAAACGTCGCGCACGCGCTCTCCATCCACATGATTGTTGTGCGCATGGTTGCTTCAAGTGGTCGTTTCCAGGTGCATTGTGTTGGCTGCAACGGCCGACTCTGTACCCTAGCCTTTTTGTCGCCCTCCTTCGGGCAATGCTTCAGTTACATTCGACGTGCGACAAAAGCACTTGAATTGCCTCTGTATTGCGAGCTAGTTAGTACCGGCGTCTAAGATTAAGTGTTGTCTATTTAAATTACGAGCCAGATGCCTTTCTAGCGATTGGTTAAACAAGTCAAAGCCGACAAAAGTGCAAACACCAGTCGACATTAGGGCTACTTCCAGCGTGAACACAGTGCACTCTACGGATATTTCCAGGTTTGGGTGTCTGAATGAACTAGGAGGACATCTGCATTCAAACCGCCTGCAACGAAAGTGCTGCTTCATTTGTACATTGAGCTTTGCAGCCAGGCGAGTAGTCTTCGACTCGGGGAAGAACCATTGTAAATAAACTAGCAACATTTTTCTTTTTTTTTTATTCCCACTAACATGGCTATGAAGTTGGGTTTTCGTGGATCCCATACGCCTATCATGATGTGCCGTCTTCAGATATCTCTCTTCAACTGCGTCTGCCTAATCTGTGGGTTTACTTCAGAGCGTCTTCCGGTGCACGAGGCGGAAGTTGCAATACAGTAAGCGAAGATTTCATGCGGAGGCCTCGAGAAACATATTAAGTGCTTCTTTTTTGTAGCACGACACATTATGACACTTGCTAATACGGTCACCACAATAGAGCTGAAGTTCCTGAACAGTAGATTGGTGCGACGACAGCGTGAGAGAAAACACTTTTTTTTCTATAAAGAATACCTGGCTTGTGACGCGTTGAATAATTTTGGCATCGTGTCGTACGATACGACATTGAAAATGTACTGTCATGGTGCCCCAAAAATTGCCCGTTGATAAGGACAGTTGCCCCTTCGCAAACTGCCGTGTTTACGCGGGCCCGGATGAAAGCGTGGGCAGTTCAGGGCGTTGCTGTCGGGGAAACGACAGGCATTTATCACGCTTCTCGCCTTGCATGCGCTTGAGCTTTCAGTCGGCCTGTGGTTGCGATAACGACATGGCTGCAGGAACAAGCTATTGCCGGCTCCCTCACACAACCACCACGCTCTATTCGCGGCTGCGCAATGATATTCAGAGATCTTCCATGAATCAATATTCACAATTTCTTTCGGGACCTTCACGGGAAAATTGCGTATATATACGAGCAAGATTTTCAAAACTTCAAATGTATGCTGGACACACAAAAAAAACTTTGACCCTTATTCTCGAGCTGGTTAGCTCCCATGAGTATAGTGTGTGCCACCCACACCTTCACTAAAGCAAACCTCACTGCATGGAGCATGAATGCAGACTCGGATGCAGACAAAGATAAGAGCAAAGAAAACTTGCCCACAAGTGTTACCGCCGGCAGCTTTCGTGGAACGAGCTGCAAACGTTCCCAATGACTTCAGGGTTGTGTTCCATCCCCTTAATGCTCGGGAGCAAACAGACATTTGTGCTGGAGCAAAATGGTGGTTTGAGCTAGTTGGTACATCTTTAAAATTTCACCTGCGCTGCGACTAGGAACAAGAACAGAGAAGGAAGGACAGGGACAAGCGCTAGTCAGTTAGTTGTTAGTAGCGCTTGTGCCTGTCCTTCCTTCTCTGTTCTTGTTCCTAGTCGCAGCGCTGGTGAAATTTTAAAGACATTTGTGCTGGCCGCTCTGGAGCCAGTTGTCGAGAGCAATTAATTAAGCGAACGACGCCGCTGCCGAATCCGTCTTCAGAGAGCCAAACAATTCGTAATCTTCCAGGAAGCGGAGGTCCGGAACCTGGAATTTTCTTTTCCAGAGGCGCAAACAAGATTCGTGCTCGATCGATAGCATTCAAACTTCGAACTCACCAAAGTGTGTTTTTCAGCATCGAAGTTCTTTCTTCCTCGGTTTACGGGAGAACACGAACGGTCGGCTGCGCTTTTAGAGGGCTCTCTTGGAGAGATTTCCAGCCCCCTAGCTACCTTTCTTTGGCGAGGAATAATTGGCTCTAGAGCGCGCGCTCTTGGAAGTGCAGTCATTCTGGTTCGCGAGTTTGATATCATGGACATCTCCGAAGAAGTTTTTCTTCGCGAAAGCGATTTTTATTGAGATCGTTAATAGAGCGTTTTATTCATCATTTGCTCCAGCTCAAGAATTCAAACAGCATATCCATAGTACTCGTGCATCGGGCATATGAAAGCACAGCAGGCTTTCTACGCGCTTTTCAAAGAAGCGTGACTCCACTAGCATGTTCTCTTATCAGGCGGTTCTTTCATGTTTACATAGCCTCTAGTCACTCAACGCAGTCACTGAAGTTTAAGTTTGGACCAGAACCCTCTTTTTTTTAGACCACAGTTCTTCTGTGAAAGCTACATAGCTTTTCTTCTTAGCCGTGTGGTTGCGCCAGGTTATACGCTAATGCGTGTCCCGTGTCCTCCTTTCGCCGCCGCTTTTCCACGCCAAGAGGCTCTGGAATGCGGTGCATTTCTTCCTGAGGCCTCTCGTGCGAGTGCTTCGCGCGATGAGCTTATGGCAGCCGAACTGGTGCCGCTGATCGCGTCGCTCAGGTTCTGGGTTTGCAAAAAATTTTACCAATCTGCAGTAAGTGGCTCACGAGGCTAGGAAACAGAAGAAGGCGTTGCGCGTACACATGTGACTTCCGATCTAATCTGTAAACGGAGTTCGTTATTGTAGCGTGGGTTTTAGCGTAGAAGCTGTCGTCGCTCGATCCATCAATACACATGCATCTAGTCAGTTCAGCGCAAGCCTTGTAGAGGCTGTGAAACATAAAAGGGTGTTGTAGGGCATTCATTTATTATGAGTCATTCTGTTTTAAGGGTTACATGCACAGTACTACTAGTTTTAGAGCGCGAAATGAGTGAACACTGATGCGGCCACAGCCTAGCAACACTGCTTAAACGGGCCGCTCTGTCGGGAAGTCTTCGCTCTTCGTACGGGTATACCAGCGGTGCTAGCTCGACAGCCGTCCCCATCCTCCGTTACGTCGCCAGGAACATCGCTTCATACCTTTACGCTTGAGTCCCCCGCTTTTCTTCAAAATCCCGAATACAAATTTCGACGTTTGAGCCCCGTTTTTTTGTCGTTGTTGTTGTTTCTATGAAACGGCCAAAATAAATAGAAAAGCTTAACCTGACTCGTGGTATTCAACAAATCACAGAACATCTGGACCTTAGGATGGAATACCTAATGTCAAGTTCTGGTGCATCATAGAAATGTTTTTGCGCACTACAGATAAGGTTATGAACAGTGTGACGCTCTCCTTGAATATACAATACCTTTGTTATGCCCTCCTGAAACTTTTTCATCATCGCCAAGGATGCTTCGCTCCGCGATTCGATCCATTTCGCGATGTCATTTTCATTATATGGCTGATTCAGGCGCCATATTTTGCCGCGTGAAGAGTGTTATTTAGACGTACATCTGCATCGAGGGCAGTGTTCCAGGCCCAGAAGGAATAGAACACAGTAGGCCACCACGCTGGCATGCAGCGGATGAGCATGCAAGACGGCTTTGACTATTATGTTGTCCTTCTTTACTACCTTTCGCCGCAGTTGCTCCACCTTGGTCATACCGAATCACCAGCGCGTTGCAAGACACTGACTCGTGATGTCTTTTCTCCTCTTTATCAGTGAGAAAACCGCGCTACTGTACAGTTTCTGGGTATCTGATGTCTGTTGAAGCGAAGACCTCCAGCCCAAACGAGGAACCTTCCCTTTACACCTGCCCCTTCCACCCACCAGGTACCTTTCAAACCCAACCCCTAGCCCAGGGCTAGGGGTAGAGTTTGAACTCACTATTCCACTCTCGAACCCCTATACTGAACCCACTATTCGCCACCCTCGATCCACCGCCCAATTCCACTCCCGCATATACCTTCACCCTCAAGAGCTTTCCATCAACCATCCGACTCTACCCTCAAGCAAAGCCTTCATTCACTGGGTGTTGGCCTTGCAGACTTTCACCCATGCAGTTGCGGAACGGAAGACTTTTTCCGTCATCGGGATTCAAATGCTCGGCATTAAAAGCTGTATTTATAAGGAAATGCTTACATCTCTCTTAATTTGCAATAAACTATCACAATGGATTACGCCAAATACCTAGCCTGTAAGCATGACGTAAACCAACCGGACGGCATTACGCGTGTTGTGGTGCCGATTACAAAAATTTTGTTTTTCTCACTTTCTGGTAAGGTGGATTCGGCTCATTTCTAAAAAAAATCTTCCGTTTTTTTTTCTGGTGGTTTATTCCAGGCGGGCGAGGATGTGCCGCGCGTCAGCGACATTCAACAATGTAATGTATGCCCTCATTATGCTGCATATGACCATGGGTCAAGACAGCAATCCCATCTCATTCATGTCATTGTCCTACTGTTCTCTTTTCGGCTCACCTGTCTACAGAAGTTTCCATCAATTTCTGCAACATCATGTTTTGCGCCACTCGTGCCGCAACATCATCATCATCAGCTGGATTACAGTGACTGCAGAACAAAGGTCTCTCCCATATCTCTCAATTTAACGATGTCCTTTGACAACTGTTGCCGGTTTATCCCCGCAAACTTCTGAATCTCTTCCTCCGACGTAACATATTCTGGCAACCCCTGCAAGCATTCGAGCCTAAATCTTCACAACAATAGCGTACCATGGCACGAATTTTTTGTTTTTGTTTCTGCTCTGCCACTTTGTTTACGAGATGAATGCGGCAAACGGTAGCAGTCCCGTCGTGTAATCACCAATACTGCTTGCGAATGAATTGCCCGCCCTTGTACGTATATCCCAAGCATTTTTCCTTTTTTTTAACGTTTTCATAAAGAACCCCTTCAGTTTACTGAAAAGGTCAATTAAGCGCAGCTGTTTGTAAACGCTTCAGATTAAGCCACCCTGTAGGCTCGTGGTTATGGTGTTCGGCAGCTGACCCGAACAACGCGGGATGAATTCCCGACGCGACAGCCGCATTTCCATGGAGGTGAATTTCTAGAGACCCGTCTACTCTGCGATGTCAGTGCACAACCCCAGGTGGTCGAAATTATCCGTAGCCCTCCACTACGGCGTCCCTCCATGCCCAAGTCGCTTTGGTATATTAAACGCCATAAAACAAACCAAACTTCAGCGCCAGTTCCTATGAGTTCAGTGCAAAACACAGTTTACCTCCCTTCATGCGAAGTTCAGCGAATGGTCAAGCTCTGATGGCACCATTAAATTACTTGCAATAACCAGAAATTACCTTCATTACCATCACCACAGAAATACTGGGGCATGACTTCAGTAAAGTTATTCTCCCGACTGCCCCTGTCAGAGTGAGCGTCACAGATTTCAGTGAACTTTTCTATTATATAAGATTCGAAATTATACCGTTTCCAGAGCACACCGAGACTTTAATTTTAGCGCAAGATAAAGTGCTCACTCACTTCTACTTAATCTCTGAAGTTGCTAATCATTTGGCGCTTTGTTGCAGAAATTCGAGAGGTCGTTCTTGGCGATTAATTCTCACAATTTCACAAGCGATCTTCGCGTGAAGGCCATCTGGATTTTCAAAAGACAGGCTCAAAACTTCTCGCACTGAATGTAAAAACTAATTACTTGATCTCTAGAGCCATTCGGCTCCAACGAGTTAGAAGAGTGGCAATCGTGCTTCCAGGGAAGTGTACCTCACTTCCTGGAAAATGGTTGCAGATGCGGACGCATAAATGACAGAAAATAAAGATTACGAGCTGTTGTAACTGTCGGATGCTTACAGAGCATGGACTTCAAACGTTCTGCCTCCGTTAGGCGCTGTCGCCACCCCGTTCGGGTTCGGGAAAACAAATAGTTGTGCAAGCCGCATTAGAACCAGTTGTGGAGGGCAATCAATTAAGTGAACGCCGCATAAGCTAAGCCCGTTGGCAAGCAGCCAGACAGTTTGCATGCTTTCAGGAAGCTGAGTACCGGAGCCTCATTTTTGTGTTTGTTTCATTGGTGCATACAAAATTCGTGCTTGGTGGAGAGCATTCAGTCTTCGAAATCACTAAAGCACGTTTTCCAGTACGGGATCTCCTTTTTCTCTTCTTCACGGTAACGCGCATATCAGGTCGGTATTTCACAGGACTCTCTTGTTGGTTTTCTAAGTACCATAGCTGCATTTTTGTGACGAAGAGTAATCGGCTGTAACGTGCACCCTCTTAAAAGTGGGTACCTTCTTGCTGGCGATTGTGATTTCGTGGATATCTCCTGATGTGTTTTAGGTTTCGAAATGCACTTTTAATGCGATCCATATAGTGCTTTCATTTTTTCTCTTAAATTCAGCACAATAATTCAGATTTATTAAAAATACTATACGTGCTCGAGGCGTGCAAAAGTTAACACCTTTTCACCGGCTAGAGAGTTGTGAAGCATCTTCAAGCAAACAACACATTCTAAGGCGCACATTTCGTCTATTTCCACGTCGTACTTTGTGTGTCATAGGTTGCGGTGTTCGCTTCATGACGTAGGTACTCGAGATCCTAAAACAGCTTTGCTTACGGCGTTTCAGATGGTCCATACAAAAACGGCTTTCCTTAATGCTATGCTGCTATATTTATGC
Source organism: Amblyomma mixtum (assembly GCF_055824585.1). NCBI lineage: Eukaryota > Metazoa > Arthropoda > Arachnida > Ixodida > Ixodidae > Amblyomma > Amblyomma mixtum. Next base: position 5,350,918 of record NC_143019.1, read on the forward strand.
TGACGACAAAAATAGGATAGAACAGAACATGCTTTATTCAAGACAATGAACTTGAACAGATTACAACAGCTGGTGCAGCGTCACCCGGCAGCAGCAGCCATTTCTCAGAAATATCACTGGCGTTTTGGTGCTTGTAACGCGTTATTACGAAAAGCATGTTTAGGAGAGCAAGATTACAGTTTTCCGGGCACTGATGTCTGTACCTCTAGCGCCCGGTGACAATGCAAATCTAAGCTTGCCGACGCATCCAAAACTCTTGTTTGAACCCATAGCCACCTCTTATATATGTAGGCACGCAAAAGGTAACCAGTGCTGCCTTCGTGCCATGTTTCTCCGCTACTACGGCGGTCAGCTTCGTAATGTGTGTTGAACTATTAAGTTTAGTCTGCGGGCGCTCTCACTGCTTGACAGGTTACCCAATATTATGTCTTACCGCCATTCGCATACTCGCATGGTGCACTATTAATGATTCACGCAGAGCACTGGTCATATGGGGTATCCTAGCGCACTACGCCCAGTAATTTCCTTGGCTGATCGCAATTGCAACAAAGGTCACTGAACTAAAATGGCGATATGGCGTGTTAATAATCGCCTGCCGCCAACACGCGCTTTATACTGTACAATTATCTGTTTTCACAGAGTCTATCGAACTCTTGGGGACGTTCCCCACGCATAAAAAAACAGCTTTAATCGAAGCACGCAAGACTATATTCCCGTCAATAACTCATTACGTTCGTGTTGCGAAGTCCATCCCCAAAGAAGCAATCAAAACCAAAGCGTACTGCACAGACGTACTGAAGCAGTGAAAGTGCGTTTGGAAGTGCTGCCAATTTATCTGCAAAAGTATCTCTGCTACTTCGGAGATTGCAAGACGATTCAACGGCCGTCGTTTCTGCTTTACCTGCCTGAATTCTTCGCGTTCTGTTATGAAGCCATGATTTTTTTCTTCCTATTACTCGGCGAGAATGACCGAGCTATCCGTTATGAGCTCATTGGGCAACGGCTTATGAGCCGCTCCATTCAGACGGATGGCAAGACTCATTTGGTGTGGGTCATTGGCTCTCGGGTCGATACAAAAGTCGATTATCTTGATCGCCAAGGATATACGGTAAGTCCGGAATTGCGCCCTGCAGCCTTTGGCCTTCTCCTCATTCCGCCTCAACGATAGCGTGGTACAAACTTTTGACATGACGAGGCGGCGAGCGGTAGCGTGAATCTTTGTACCGGCTATCGGCGTTAGGTGACCGTATAAAGGGTTGTTTTTAAGGCGAAAGCTTTTCATGCCTCATTGTGGTCGACAGAATGTTGTCTGCAGTAGGTAGTCTGCAGAGGTGTCACGCTTTTTCTAGTCAGACCAGAAAAAAATCTTTGCGCACGATGGGATTCGGACTACCATCCTTCCGTTCCGCAGCCGAGCGTGCTAATGACTACGCTACTTCCGGCCAACTCACGTGTAGTTCTTGTCTAGGACGCTGGAGAGTGTTTGCAGAAAGGCTTCGAATCAGACGGATGCCTCCCAAACGCCCTCCAGTGTCTCCAGCCTTTAAGATTCACGAACAATTATTTACTTAATTAACATCTTAACCACACATCAGTGATACAAGCAGCAACACCGCGCTAAAAGCTCTCGCCTCACCACACTTTAGGTCAAACATGTGCCCCCTGAATGTTTTTTTTTTTTCTTTTGTGGAGCCACCCTTAAAAGCCTTACAACGCGATCCCAACCTCCACGCGACGCTTCTTGCCTCCGTCTCGGCTTGTTAAATAGGCCTGTGATAGAAAAGAGTTAAAAGGCTGGGGAGGGAGCATGAACAAGACGTTTACGTATGCAGCTGGGCAACTTTAAAAGAAGAATAAAAGAAAAATAAGATGAAAACGCAGCAGGCAAAAGGAAGAATGCACTGCGATTACGGTGCATGGGTGTTAAAGTTCGCCATTAAGCAGCAGCATCAAGGAAACAAACAGTTACAGGGATGGATGCTAAAAAGATTCATGGGAAGCCGCATTCGATGCCCTCTGAATCAAAGCCAAACGTTTGCAGAGTGCTTTTATTTCACTGGGTAGAATATTCCCGCAAAGTAGTTGCTTGTCACTGATAAATGCAACATTATGTACTTTACATAACATCACACATTTCAGGTTTTATGTAAAGTGTAAGCTTTCTCCCTTAAGGGGACTGTTTGTCATATACACCCTATCCCTACACTGCACAGCATGCTTTTGTTGTTCAGATGTCAGCGTCTCTTTTGGGACTGTCTTTCTAGAGAGTGCATCAAGACTTTGCTTAATCCACCATGTTATTTAACATTGCACCACTCCTCGTAGCTTTGACTGGAGATTTACGGGCTCACCAGCTTTGTTGAATAGCGTGCCGTCCCTGTTTATGTGGTCCGTTGCCCAATCAATCAAGACTTGTCCTAAAGTAAGAGTATTTCCCTAGATTTCGTGCTGGTTTCTATTCCAATTCGTGGGAATATTAATTACCGGCATCACAACGGATATCGTGTTCTTTTGCTAACCACAGGTTTTAGCAACAAAAACAGGTTAAGATATGGAAATCTGATAGCAGAAGGAAGAGTGGCCCAAGTGCTATATTGTCCACTCCAATGCGGGTCCATTGTCAAATTGTATGGTATCTACAAAAGCAGTCGCATTGCAAAAATAATACAGAAAGGCCACGGTGTATACAATGAATGAAGCCACATTCCTCATCATATTACAACGAAGCTCTTATGAGATCGGCTGTGTTGTATCCAGAGCGCAGTTCCAGTGTCGGAGGGTGGCGGGGCAGTGGCCGCTGTATACGAGCAATTTCAAAGCGCGCCACCGCAGACTCGGGCAGATGTTCCACCGAGATGACTGATGCAGACGCGGCTGTTTAACATGCAGCAAGAAGTGCTGCGCTTAAAATCGAATTACCTCATGGGTAAACGTACGCTGAGTTCATTTTTTCATTAGCAGGAACAGCAGTTTGTTTCAAGTCCTATGCAGGGAAAGACTCTCCCCGTGATCTCGAACGGCACTGTCTTGCTTTAAATTTCACCATTCTTCCCAGCAAACACTGCTTTTTTTTTCTAATTTCAGCTCGTCTCCCGACTCACTGCCACCACTAGGTACGCCTCCCTTCCCTCCTTTTGGTGTACTTACTAATACCCTTTCCCTAACACACCACTGCCTCTCTGCTTTGCTCATCACGTGCGGCGCTTACGTCAACTTGTTCCGGTTTATTTCAGCTGGAATACGAAAACTCAAATCAGTCTATGATAAATTAGTCTCAATTAGTCTATGCTTGCTGGCTTTTTCTAAGCGTTACCTACCTCGTTCCTTTTCCATACATACATACCATTCCAAATCTTACCAAACGTACAAACAATTTTCTTCAGAAATTTGTTCACATAACCAAATGTAAACGTTTCAGGTGATTTTTCTTCAATGCCGTACCTCCTCCCGTTCATTTATGCAGAGAGCAAGAGTCATCTGTGGCTGATACCGGTAGTGGCAAGATGTTCTTGCTTGCAGCATCTAAAAGAGCCCCTCTAAGCACTGCTTCACTTTGCCAAAACGTTCTTAACTTACGGCTTCATCTCGTGTAATTTGGAACTTGATCCAATGTGGGAAATCAGCTGTCTTTCCGCCGCTAGGCATTCTTCCTGGCGGGGACTGCATTCCGCAGACACCGGGCGGGCATGGAATTTACCTGGATGTGTCTGCCACGGAGGAAGACGGGTGTATGCTGTCCGGAGTAGAAGCATATTCAGACCTCTATCATGCTCGTCGGCTGCTAAACGAGGAGTCGTGGTTAGGGGGTTATACTGATCGATCCCGCCCGGTCGAGAAAACAGGAAAAAAACGCTAACTTGAAAGGTCGCTGACAGTGACGTAAGGGCACAGGCGGCCTACAATAATGGAACCTTATTATTAGCGATGCTTCTACTACTGTGACCTTTTAAACCAAGGTAGATGCGCTTTAAATCACAAGAGACACGACCACATGAGGCAGGCGACCGCGCCATTAATTACAGTTCCAGCGCCATAGCAAGTATGAGAATGCACTACGTGCTTTGAATGAGAAAGCATTCTTTTTATATCTGTTTTCTTTTTATTTACACTTTTTTCTTCCTTTATGACGCCCCACCTACTCATTAGCTTACAGTCATAAGGAAACGCGTATACCAGGATCACATTTATTCGCCAGGAGGCAACGCGGTTTCGTGGACGATGGGTTCCATGCTGGCCTTCCAGTCTAAAAGCCTTGGGTTAAATTCCCTGCATGTTCGGAAGAAATTTTATTTTTCTTTGATACCACGGTGACGTCAGCTAGTATATTTGGCACCACTGCTGGTGGTCAACGCCGACAACGCCGCATTTCTTTGCCGATGAGTGCTGTATTTCTTTCGCATTAAGCAGTGAGGAGGTGATAAGTAAATTATAGTTCGATATGCACTGCCAGAGCTCGCGCAGTGCCTTTATAGCCGAAGGGAGAGCATCGGTCGCCGAAGCCCGCAACCTGCTCATTGGAGTGTGAGCAAACTGCCCACCGCGGCAGGGGACAGTTCAATTAATGATTGGCCGCTTGAAGTTGCTCGGCGAGAGCAACCTGGGTCGCGCAAGGCTCATCGCTGGGAGCGCGTGCCACCGCAGGGCAGTGGCGCATCGCTTAACCGCTGCACCATTGCGCCAGGAGCGGTATGAGGACTCCTAGGAACCTATGAGTGTATGCAGTGGCGGCGGAATCACGCGACCAATTGTGGTGTAGCCCGTGATCTCTCACAGTAAACCATGAAGGAAGAAATGCTTAAGAGAGGCCCATGCTGTCCAAGCAGCATGAAACATAGGTGTGCCTGAAGTACTGCTAGGAGTCTTAGATAGATTGAGCAGCCAATGTCGTTATAATGAAGTGAACCTCGTTATAACGAAGTTGAAGGGGCCTGTCGACTGCTTCGTTATATCCGCAGGCTCGTTATAGCGAGTGCTGACCGGGCTTCCAAGGGTAGTCATCATTTGTTCGTTATATCGAATATTTCGTTCTAATGAGGTTCGTTATAACTAGGTTCAACTGTAGTATATTGGGCGCAGCGGTGTTGTCGGCTGTATATTGTCGGCGGCGTATGCACAAGCGGACTACGACGTAACGGCCTCTGGTAAATTACTTCCTTTCTCCATTCAGTAGTGTTTCAGGGGGGGGGGGGGGACACTTTTTTTCTAATTCTGAAACCAAGAAAATCTGTAGGAGCGGTTATAGTTTACACAGCTGGGCCCAATAACAGATCACCTTGAATATTTAGATTTTGTTTGGTTTGGTTTATTTTATTGCGGTTTAACGTCCCAAAGCGACTCAGGCTATGAGGGACGCCGTAGTGAAGGGCTCCGGAAATTTCCACCACCTGGGGATATTTAAGGTGCACTGACATCGCACACTACACGGGCCTCTATAATTCTGCCTCCGTCGAAAATCGACCGCCGCGGTCGGGATCGAACCAGCAGCCAAGCGCCATAACCACTGAGCCACCGCAGCGGCTGAATATTTAGTTACTTCAGGGAATTTTTATGGGCGGTATATAGCATAGTTTTTCAACGGCCGGCGGAAGTATTTGGTAAGAAAACAGATATCATTTTGTCCGTAATGTTTTTCAGTGAGAACTGATCATAGGCCATTGGAACCAACATGTCCATGTACAGTCTCAGCGCGTCCTCTGTTTTTCGTATGTGTACACGTGAAAGTACGTGCGTTGTGGTAAGCGACGTTTTCCAGGAGCGCCCGAAATACTGCGCAAGTTGGCGATGCCCAGAAAAACAAATAACGTCGTTTTTTTTTTTTATCCTCAACAAGCTTCTACTGCCCACGGATGGAACAACTTGGCAACCCATGTATACAAGCACGTGAATGACCCTACATTAATCGCGCTAACAACAGCATCGTGCCGGTAGCTCATCATGGCAAGTGGGCGGTACTTCCTACGTACTTTCATTCTTTTGCACCACTCATTCCACAGCGCTGCTTTTTTGTGCTGTTGTTGTTGATCCGTGGGCGCCCAAAGTGCGGTCGCTTCTAATTAGAGCTGTTCGTTAATTACAACGGACGTGCGTGCAAGAAGCGGGAACCGATAAGGAGCGCTTGCGACGCGTGTTTCCCGCCCAGGAAAAAGAAGCGAACAGAAGAGAGCTACGACCTCCCGAATGTCTGCAAGCACATAAAAATAGAAGGATATGAATGGCGTAAGTTGTAGTATGCTGGAAGTGTTAGGCTCAACTTTTTAACCGCTGCCACAACTGCCTAACTGAGAGCTGGACCTCACGAAGCATTTTTAATCGATGCGCTTTAGCCGTCTGCAGCAAAGCACGCTTGAGTTTCCTGTAGAGTATTTGAAATTACACACCTAGCAAAAAGCTTACTGAAGGAATAACTTGTGTAAAGTGGGAGGCCATCAGAACCCACGTCACTAAATAGGCTACAAAGTGCACAACATTATGGATTAAACGCGGGTTCAATCCGGGCCGCGGCGGTTGAATTTCGATGGAGGCGAAATTCTTGAGGCCGTGTACTGTGCGATGTCAGTGCACGCTAAAGAACCCCAGGTGGTCGAAATTTCCGGAGCCATTCACTACGGCGTGCCTCATAGCACGAGTCGCTTTGGGCGTTAAACCCCCATATGCCTGGTATATGATCCATACGATCTATACCTCAGCTGTGCACCTTTATATGCAGATCTATAAAAAAAAAAAACCTTACTTTTGTTGACTGGATTGCAAGTTTTGGTTCTCAAGTCTCGACAGTGCGTAAATATTTTAACTTTCTAATTGGAAAGTCGAAGAACCTCCGTGACTTCCTCCTTAGAGCATATGTTTGTCTAAGCCCTCGGTTACTTTGGTCACGCCTGTGACATGCGACGAGACTTTACTGTCGCCATGTATACGTAGGAGGCTACCTAGCTAGCGTTTAGTATGTCGCAATTGAACGTTCAGTGAGCCTTCGAAACGCACAGCGAGCTTCCCCGGGTGCACCAACTGAGGAGCACGAACAAAACATTTCAATTCAGCCGTGGCAACCCGGCCGTGTACTTTTTAATGCAAGAATACATTTCACGGCTGCATTTCAACGCGATGGCTTTAAAGGTGCCGTTCAGCGGAAAACCCAGCGTTGGCGTAGCTGTGACTGGAAAATCTTGATTGTTCGAGAGGGTAGAGACGTAAAAAAGCCGTTTGGTTGAAAAGAAAGAAATGGTCAAGCGGAATCGACCCCCTGTCCTTTTGGTCGGCACTGGGGACGCTACCTGGACCATATTTAAGGGTTTTTTTTTTCTTTACGCTGACCAGCTTCAAGCGGTCGTTAATTGGGATAAATGGAAGCGTACGAGCATCGCACGCAACTAGTTAGAGAAACTAATCACCATAAGGCCGTCTACGCCCCACGCCGGGAGAACTGCCGCTCATTCTCGATCTTTTTTCGTCACGTCGTCCCGAGACTGGAATGATCTACCACAGAACGCCGTGCATCATATTAACGCCATCCCTTTTAAGAACACTATCGAGACCATAGTTGTTTAACTGTCATGCCCATCCCTCATGTAATGCCCCATACCAGGGGCCTTTGAAGTATCAAAATACATTACAAGAGAGCTTAGTTTTTTAGTGTGTAATTAACGTTACCAATTGTTGTTCATTCTAAAAAAAAGTTGTGTGATAAAATTACTGCATAGAGGCTTCGTCCTATGAAATTTCATACATTTTGTCATGCATTTCATGCAGGCTCTCTCCTACAAAATGTCAAACATTTTGTCATAAATGTCATACATTTCGCCCGATATTGTTTGACGCCTTCATGAAAAATGCATAACATCTGTGGAGAGTTGAATGAAAATTTTATGACCTTTGTTTGACAAACCGTATATGGTTATTGTATCATGCAGGTTTTTTCACTGGGGACGCAGGATGATGTTTAATAAAGCCGGTCAGTGTTGGCGGAGGGTTACGCCAGGAGACCCCCAAGTAACCGTAGGGGCCCTTTGACGCGATCGCATCTCACTCTTAAGGTAAGCTTGAGTGCCGCCCGTGGTTTTAAGCACTCTTGGTCCACAGATTTTTGTGCGTCCACCCTTCAGTCCTCGCCAAGCAGATCGGTGAAACAACACGCTAGCTGGAAGTTCAAATTACGGAGCTTGAAAAAGCGCCTTAGGGTGGGGTACGGCAACCCTTTCTTTGTTCTTAATGTGGCAGGCATCCGCCTTGTATGACGGAGGTACAGAGTTCGATCCCCAGTGCCACCGGGCATTCACCGGTCGTATAATGGGTAGACTGCGTTCTCTAGCCCAGTGCTCGTCTTCTTTAGGGGGAATGCTTGAACAATGGGGTCCTGGCCCTATCTTGAGTCGACCAACATACCTTACGCCAAGAGGACATTTGGTCAAAGATGCCCTTACGCCATAACACTCATCACCATCGTTACTAACGTATGCAAAAGAAAATAAACAGTCCCAAGCGTGGCGCCGCGTTCTCCTGCAGCAAGGCAGATCCGAACAAGATAAGTCATTCTTTCGGCAGGCGTCTGCAATATTTTTTTTTTCAAGAATCTGATACAGACATTTATGATAACATTTCAGGAGGGAAACATCTAGCTTGAGCGGCAGACACGAAACTTTTTCACATAATGGTATACCTGAAATTCTGAATCGCAAGTTAAAGAAATAAAAAAATCAGATGATCTTTTCTGGCCTCAGGTCAGGAACGGACAACAAGAAATGAATATCGTCCCCATCCTTCACTTTTTGCTCGATAGTGGCAACGACTGCAGTGTCTGACTACTGTGACACTCTCGACTATGCCTGTCAATGTGGATTGGGGGACAATATTAATAGTAATGATAGGAATATGCCGATACACCGAGCCAGTTAACGTCTTCATGGAGAGCTCCGTAGGGCTCCCAGTGACAGACTGCGGTCCTACCAGCACGACTGCTCCGTTTGTTGATTTATTTTCTTATTTATTTATTTATATACTTTCTTATTACTCGTTCGTATATTATACTTCAAACGCAAAGTATTGAGGCGTTACATACGGGAGGATCATTGCAGCATGCCACAAACTTTTCCATCGATACGCTGTGACATGCTTAACTGAAATCAACAGCCTCCCTTCAGCTTATCTAAGCATATAATTCTGGATCAGTATATTGCTTTTTTTGTTTAGCAGCAGTGTTTATTATTTCTTATCAAGTAAAGTTTGGATAGTTAACTTCAAACGTTGGTCGCACACTAGGGTCAAAGACAGACCAAAGAAATCGAAGAAATAGACGTGCATATAGGCGAAATCACAACGTAGGCTTATTTTCTTTTCTGGACGATGCGAAGCAGCTAAGAAGAGGTGAACATAAAGGAAAGCAGAGCAAGGAAATAAATGTTGGTTGAAGCAGGACATCCAAGAAGCGCCGACAGGCGCGCACGCGAACAATAGGAAGCCTAATGCGTGACCACTGACTCTCATATAACTGGATTATTATCAGGAAAAGTAAATATACATTGGTTATATTCTTTAAATAGTGTGGTAAAATAGATATATAGAGATCTATATTTGGCGTCCCCTCGTTAGTATACCCGGACCATCGCCTTGTGTTTTAGACAAAAACATCGTTGCAACCGAGGTACTCTACCTTTTGAAAGCGCGAGTTGGAGATTTTGCAACAATCAGAAGAAATATGTTTAGTGTTTTGTCAAATGGCTCCGTATGCAGCTGCCACTTGCAGCGCAGACACCTGCTACGGTCTCCGCGATATAAACTGCCCTTTCCTTTAAGCAGCTCATTAGAAAATCTTTTTTTTTGTTTGCTTTAGCCCTATAATTTAGACGCAATCCGGAAGACGTGATAGGTGATCCACTCACAGTTGTGACTAACATTACATTTCGTAAACCATTTCGTAAACCGTAAGAAGTTTCAATTTCCCTCCTGTTCCCTGAGTCATCAAGAACTCTGAGGCAATGCTTCTACATTATTATTTTTTTCTTTTGATTGATGGCAGTCATCTAACCCAACCTTTCGCCCCATTTCTCGGGCACCTGTATTACACAACGTAGAATGGGCGCCCGCTAAGACAGTTTTACGACTTCCTCGCCGGAAACATGTAAGAGCCAGAGGTATGCAGCACTCTTCCTTCACGTCAACGCACGCCAGTGAAGTTCCATTACCATCGAAGGGTCTTACGAAGCGTAAGGACAGGGAGGGGACAGGGCGTGGAAGGTAATGGGGATAAAAGGCCGGCGGGCATATGGGAGAAGCCGGCCGGAAGAATAGAGCCGAAGCCCTGCTTCCTTTCGTGGCTTTGGCGGAGTTGATGCTTGCCAGAGGCGGACACTCGAAGAGAGAGCTGGCATTGTTCGTATGATGAGCGGATGGCGACGGTGGTGTCGTCAGTCTTGGTGAAGATCAAGTAAGGCGGGACGATTGAGTACAAGGCCCCAAAAAACACGTAGCGAAAAGGCTTTCTCAGAACGCACTTAGATTCGATATAAAGGGTCTAGGTTCGCACGTCTTGGCCGAAGGCCTATGCAACCCCTGACCTACGGAGGCAGCAGACCATGTTAAATAAAATACAGTCTATATTTTATGAAGCGAACCTGTCTTCTGGATCGCATTAAGTTGTTTCAACCAGAGAGCCAGGCTTGTTTATTTTCCTTTCCTTAGAGCACCTGTGCACATACTTTGATTATTTGCTGATCCCTTTTCTCTCATCCAAAATATGTATTTGTTATACGAGAAAGAACAAAATGAAATCAAACATAGTAAAAATTTCCTTCATTCTTCAACCCCATTTTTCGACGAAACAAATCTTTACATAAACAAGGACTGGGAATTCCAAGACAAGATACCTAACGCATCAAGCTCCTGTACTATTCAAAATAAAATCACTAGCTAAACTGGTCCATTGATGAGCGTCCGTGGAGCGTTCACTATCTGAATACAAAGCCAAGCGATATGTTGTAGAAACGCAGTTATGTAACCATCCAATCTGTCATATCTTCAAGCTCTATAGTAGCGGCTATGCATGAGCCCGAAGGAACCGCTGAAAAGGAGCATCAGAACTTAATATGTGCGACAGCCGAGGAAGTAGGCTTAATAAAGAGCTAAAATTAAAGATGTAACAAAATCTACAGCGAAAGAACGAATAGAACGCGAGGGAAGCAAGGATGTAGAAATTAGCTAAAAAAATCAGACAGATTTTTAGCTCACATTTGTCGGTGATCGAGCCTTCCCGAAATGTTGCTGATATAATATTTGGAAATGTTCTGTTTCCTACTAAATATTTTGTGCATATAAGTGTGCGCATGGCCCGACTGCCGCACGACATAGCGCCTTAAGAACTTAAAAAGTGAGGAAAGTTCCAATGAACAGAAAAAAAAATCTCTCTCATTTTGTCGCAGAACTGCTATTTCCAGATTACTTTGTTTCCATACCCTTCTACTCTATATGTTCAAAGCGAGATTACTACTATTCTCAGCAATTTTTTCCCCCTATATGACAAAAGTCAAGCAGTCTACGTCAATATCGTGTCGCCATATGAGTGATCTGTCGCTTGAGAAGCATTGTCCTCATATAAGCAACAGCCTAACATCCCAGCCAACAAGCGTTCTAGAAGCTTGTGTGGTGGTGGGGAAAACTACGAAATATTCTGAGGAGGGGATGCTGGTCCCGACGTATGTTGGCCAGTTAGGGGCATCACTCTTGGGGACCAGGGGAAAGGGGTGGGGGAAAGCTTGAAAGCACATACCACAGGAGCTTCAATGCAGATGCCCGCGCCACCCATCGGGGTTATGAAGATGTGCCATCCCGCCGCACGGGGCGCAGCCCTGGCTGCCCTGCCGATGCGCGCACTTTCCCCTTTAGCCACCTTACCAGCTGCTGCCATCTGTGGAGCTTTCCTCTAGTAACAAATGGCGAACTTCGTGCACTCCCGACAGATGGCACGCAAATTGCACAGCGAATGCGGGGAATGGACGGGTGAACGACGCATAATTCGGCCAGATTTCGGGAACTCAGAAAGGCAAGGTAGAGACCAAGAATGTTCGTCTGAACAGAAATTGGAGGCCTAAGCCGTGCTGCGCCTAGATTACTCCGCCGCATGCGTACTGTTTATGTTATCATCTCAGACGCACACAAGAAGCACCACACCGAAGGTAGTCATTAAACAAACCTTTATAATGCAGTGCAAATAATGCACTGTTTTCGTTACGTCACTTGTAGTTATCAATGCTGCAGCAGCGAAGATGTAGCGGGTTCGGCATGTCTACTGAAAATCCTCGCCTGTTCGCGCCTCGGCTCAAGCATTATTTATTTATTTATTTATTTGCACCTCACAGGCCCTGAAGAGCATTGGGTGTGGGGGGCATAGCGAGAAAAGAATATGGGAAATGGGTCGTTGGCGCAACCTACGTTGAGTAGACGAAAACAACTTGGGCCAAGGAGCTCGTTGGGCAGAGATGCCCTTACGACATAAATATGTGCCACCGCCGTATTTTGTCTCGTTTTCTCGTGGTGGAGATGGAAGGGGGAATAAATATATGCCGGAAAAAAGAAGTCAAATGTACTCGTTCAGCGTATTCCTGTATTCAAACAGAATGTTCGTCACAAAATTAGCGAAACGGCCTGACTTCCTCCACTGAAGGATATTCGGCACCTGTTACCGACCAGAGCCAGCGATAACCGATAATATTCCCTAGTGTGGGATGGTTGACAACTTGAGCTCTTGAATACATCATCATCATCAGACTGACTAAGCCTACTGCAGGGCAAAGGCCTCTCCCATATCTATCAATTAATCCTGTCCTTTGCCAGCTGCAACCACCCTATCCCGCAAACGTCGTTTGCATTTCTGAAATAACACGAAGTTTACGCCAGGTCCTATGATGTCCGTGACTTGAGCACCTACCTAACCTAAATTTGTTTTTGACTAAAGAAAATGGCGCAGAATTATTGCGCACATCCCGGTGGTCATCCGTATCACGCCGTTAGATAAGGGACGAAGATGGGAGTTGAAGACGCGCCGTAGTGGAGGGCTCCGGCATAACTTTCACCATTGGGAACCTCGTGCACTGACCTCGCATAGCACCCGGGCGCCTTCGCGTTTCCCCTCCATCGAAACGCCGCGGCCGCGTCCGAGTGCGACCTTGGGTTCCAACCCCAGAACTCCGGCTCAGTAGCTGAGCGCCCTAACCCCAGAGCCACCGCGGCGGGTGTTAAAAAAGTGAATGCCGCAGCCTCTGTCTCATTGGACAAGTGAAACGCGGAGCGAGAGAAGAGGTGGAAAGGTGTAAAGGTAATATTTTCATCACTATAGCGTTTAGCGTGTTGTTCAGCGGAGAAACCACCTTACTTGGTGTTCGCGTGCGAGAAAGTCAGGAGTGGTATAGAGGGTAGTGACTTCAAGCGCACATGAAATGACGCTTTTATTCAAACACCGCACAATGATCACACAGTAAAACAGTGATGTACTATCGGGTACAAAAGTTGTATACTCCACGCGGCGGGAGGCGGAGCAACTGAAAACCGCGTTGTAACGCCATCTATAGGCGGAATCTGGGATAGAGACAGACAATGCGTGACCTTTAATATCAGCAGGCTTGTCGCTTGCCTCTTTTCAATGTTTCGTACTTTAGTTCGCCAGATTACCGCCGTTTTCCGTTGCTCCGGCTCCCGCCGCGTGGAGTATAGCACTTCTGTCCCCGATAGTACCTAAATTCTCATTTGTCTTCAGGGTCGGGACGTTATTCAAGCACCATTACGTGGCGTCCCTTAAGAATTAAAACCAATTGCGGTGGAAAGAAAACTGGAACAGCCAAGAATCGAACCGCTGCCCCTTGTTATGAGCTGGGTGCGCTACCCATCGACCACTGAGGAATGTTCGGTAGACTTCGTTAAGGGTAGGCCTTGTGTCTCTTATGGTAAATGCAAGAAATTAAAATCAAAAGTGTGATAGTATTGAAATGAAATATAAAATAAAGAACTATGTCCGTGTCTGCGAAGTGATAATCTAAGGGTACCAGAGCCAGCTGAAGGAACCCATAAACGCTATTTTAGGAAGTGGCACGTAGAACACAAAAAGCGTGCGAACCCGCAGCCGATCGTTGCCAGAAAGAATCATAAAAAATAAAATGGCATGGAAGTTTACAATGTGAGGCGACAGCTTTTAGCTAGGGAACCAGGTGTTGTTTCAAACACGCTCTGTATATATGCTGAGAAAAAAAATTCAATTGAGTTCCTCAGCTGTGTTTTCTCACGTGCATGTCAGCCAGAAACCCTTTTAGCACGTTCGCGGTGGGTCTCCTCGAATTACCACGCTCGGGCATCCCACTCGCTGCCAGCATTCGTAAATGCTGCAGTATCTACATTGTTCACATGTGCTTTACATTACCAAAGACAGTTGGGAAAATGATGAACATGCATAACGCTACAAACACCGCAAAGAAAGCCGAGAGAAAGTAATGAGGCACACATCAAAGCGCTCTCCCGTATTCATGCCGAACAACTCTGGGCAAAATCATTTTTCAGTGGGAAACCGTTTATGAACGCAACTCTTATTTCATAATGTGGGATTTGACTATAGCAATCCCTATATCTGCAGATCACCCTATGGTAGTCTTGATTTTTATTTCTAATAACGTTTTTGTTATCTTCACAAGTGTTCCCCATTGGTTTCTATGGCGGTCTTAACAGTTCGATGCGATCCATGGAACCACTGTAAAACAAACATTTTGTAACATATCGGAAGAATGGGTCATTGCCTTCAATATTTCCATAACCGTGTATTACAATTTTACAATTTCGAAAACTTTTGTCCCAGAATGTTGAACAAGCATCGTTCTTCGTCTGGTGTCTTTGGTTCTTTTATATTCTCTAGGACAGGTTTATTGATACTATAAATCACCCCGCCAATTCTACTTGCATAAAGAACTAATGTTACTGCCACCTTTTTTCTCTATACATGTTCTACATTTCGTTTACATATATACTAGCTGCGCAGAATACCACACTCAACAGCGGTCGTCACAAGGCAAGGTCATATTCAGAAGCTCCTTTATGTCACACCTGTTGAAATAATTCAACCTATGGGCATTTTATTAGCGTTTATTTTGCCACCTTTGTCTCCTTAAAAAACACTACGTCTGTTCTCGTCTTCTCATAAAATATTTAACCAGCCATGCAACGAAAAGCACAACACTAGAAAAAGCCACCAGATGAAGGAGCAGGTCGTAGGATCCAAGACTGTCCCGGCAATATCCTGCAAAATACAATGCGACATTATTTACACCAGTGCATGATACAGGCAGCCTGCAGGAAAACCTGCTGGCAGGCCAGCTAGACAGAACCTCAGTAGTCCCCGTTGGTAGCCTATATACTGCGAGCGAAAATTTGAGGACTGCGTTCCGGAGCAGCATTAGAAAAAAATGAAAGTTAAGTTCATGCATACTATCAGAATTATAACGTTGAAAAAATAAGAAAATCGGATTTTGTAAACGCCTAAATTTACCTATGGAAGACTTGGAAATGCAACATGTAAGTCAAGCAAACGATTAAAACAAATTCCGAAAGAAAAACAGCGACGAAAAATGAGCGCCGAAAATACGCACCAGCGCTGTCTAAATTTATTAAGCACTAGTGTGAGTAAAATTTTTATCTCATTTTTTGCATTGTTTATCGGACATAATGTTGAGGTACCAACAATCGCAGCGACGAACATTATTTGAATTACCAAGTACTACACCGTGAAAAGGAAGTATTAAGTATATTCGGCAAGTTTTTTTAGCGTTTTTACACTCTACGTTGTTGTCACATGCTCCACGGCTGATAATCACGAACGTTAAAGATTGAAACTTGATTAAGGCGAAAGCCTTTAATGGCTCATACCGTCGTCCGTTAACAAAGTGTGTCACATTCGTTTAACTCAGAAACTAAAAAAGGCAGAAGAAAACTAGTGGTTCCCTCAGGTAAAGGAGGAAAAAATGAACCTAGAAGCCAAGTTTGATAGCTGCAGATTAATTAAATTAATAATAGGCAAAACTGTCGAAATAGCGAGGACGTCCATATCGCCACGGGTACGGTGCGACGTCACATGCACCAGAAGTCGTTAAGGCATAGTGAAAATTGCCACGAAATGGTTGGGAAAATGTCGAATTTGTGTCAGATTATATAGAAAAATGTGTAATTAAGCATAATTAACATTTAAGATCCCCGAAAAATGTATAATTTGGTTATCGATATAGCCACGGGAACGGTGGGATGCCACATCCACCAGAAGTCGTCACGGCATAGTGTCCTCGTCTTTCGCCTCTCAACACTTCAGTTGTCAAAGTGTCCTTGCAATTTTTTCGCCTTGTATGTGGGAGGTGCTGGGTTCAATCCACAGTGCCGCCGCGTTCACCAGTAGTGCCACTTGCCCTGACATGATGCTTGGTTTCGATGTGGTGATATGCTTGGATAGACGGCCTCTTACCCCGTCTTCAGTAAATGGGAAACGCACTGCGCCACAACGGTCTTTGTCTAAAGCTCCCTTGATAAGCTAAAATTGATCATCATCATCATTATTTTCTACCCGCCGCAGTGTCTCTATTGCTTTGGCGTTCTCACCATTGATAGAGGAGCACATAGCACTTTACAAATATTTCATGCGTGTGCTAGCGCATTTGTACATTTTTACAGCTCTTAAATTTAGTTTGTAGCAAGAGTAGTATTCTATATCAGTCTTATTAGAAGACACATGCACTAGGCGGCAGTAATTACGACCAAGTCTTTGTCCGAATTGTGTGAATGTATGCACACCTATTGCAATTAACAATGCCTAAATTTTCGCAGATTTTTATAAAATAGCGAGAATTGAACCTAGTATTTTGGGCCTAGCGGCAGGTAGGAAACCACCAATATTTCTTATTTTTCAGTAAGATCAACGCTGGCGCCCTACGACAATGTGTCTTCAAAAATGACGGCCATGGATTTAACTCTGCGCTGTAATGAAATGTCACTACGGGATTCTTGTTTTCGTTTCTAGCACAAAATAAAATGACATTTGTTCTCCCAGTGTTTACCATCGCGCTGGTTTACTGCGGCATTCGTTAGGCTTATGAAGCCCGAGATTACCTCCATCTATTAATTTATTGCTTGATTCTAATGTGCAACATATACTTAAATCCTTTGTGTAAATTATAACTGCGGCATGTAGAGCGGCACCACAGAGAAAGTTCGTTTGTAAACTGAAATGAAGCAATATGAACCAACTTGCCCAACAACGCATCCTGCTGAAATGAAAAAGATCCAGGATACTGACTTTAGGCTTACCGCGGGGATCCTGAAGTGGGTCAGACAGAATCGTCTGTGCCTGTAGTTATGGTTGAATGTTTTATTTAGGCAGGACTGTAGAAGAACACCAGCCTCTGCCATGGGGGCCATGATATTTCAGCTTTCTGCTCATTGCCTTCTTTCTTCGTAGTGCCAAAAGCTTTTGCGAAAAAGACGCAGAGCCTGAAGACAAGTTTTCCGTCTTCCAATCTCCTCAAAATATGTGTGTGTTTTTAAGTAAAAATCACAGTACGCCGTCATGTGCCTACCCACCCACTGCATGGTGATGACCATATGACTATAATTGGCGCAACGGCTGCGTGACGAAGCAGCACAATCACTACGTTCCTTCTTTGTTGTCTTCGTTTCAAATCAAACGCCTACTAATTAGCATACAATTCTAAGGTAACGCATATGCTAAGTTAAGCCTTGTTCGTCGACAGGCGAAACGGTGTTGTGACATGATGCGGATTACTTGTCGCCTTGAAATTTGAAAGTCTTTGGTTCAATTCTCCACACCTTTTATATTTTATTTGATTGTTCTATTTTTCATTTTATTTTTGGTACTTCAGTGACGGCATCTAAGATATTTAGGACCACTGCCACTGGTCAACGCCGACGCCCGGTTTCGTTCCCGATGAGCCATACACCGCCTTCGCACTGACATCTCGTACCCATTCGGAAACCGGATAATGCCCTGCGGCATTGGGGATCAAATCCAGGATAAAAATGTTGCCCATGTAATAAAGTAGAAAAAGAAAACCTACTTCAATAAATGAACTGTTTCTCAAAAAAAAAAAAAGACGTCGAGAAAGCGTTTTTTTTTTTTAAACACCGGCCTCTTTAGACATTGCGTCACCTTCGAGCTTTTCTGGAAAAAAACTCCGTGGTAGCGTTAGTGATTTTTTACTTACTTACTGAAAGGTCAGATACCAGGTGCCATATTCTGCAACAATTGCAATGATAATCTCGGCCTTGGCCATAACTTTGGCGACCAAAAAAAAGCCTGATACCTCGTTAGCAGTGTGTGTGAAATGCTTCAGACTTATGGCGACGTTCAACAATAGTAGAGATCGACACGACTGAACTGCAGAAAAAATCTTTCCAAAACGCAGCCCCGGTACAGAAACAACGCTGGCTCTTGCAGTCTGATAGATACACAGAAAGGCCGCCGCGGTGGCTTAGTGGCTATGGTGCTCGGCTGCTGTCCCGAAAGACGCGGGTTCGAACCCGGCCGCGGTGGTTGAATTTCTTTGGAGGAGAAATTCTAGAGGCCCGTGCACTGTGCGATGTCAGTGCACGTTAAAGATCCCCAGGTGGTCGAAATTTCCGTAGCCCTCCACTACGGCGTCTCTCATAGCCTTAGTCGCTTTGGGACGTTAAACCCCATAAACCAAACCAAACCAATACACAGAAAGAAACGCCGTACTCAAAACTAGGTCGTTGATCGTATCTCCTTAAAAACTAGTTATGAAAATCGTCACTTGAAATCTCTGAGCGCGGTTACGTAAGGTACTCTGAGAAAAAAAATATCCCGGACAGAAATTATTCTCTTGAGTACTTTACGGCTTTGAAATAGAGCTTCTTGAGGAGCATGCTGCGACCTGTGCAGAATAGTCAGAAGCAAGCGTTGCTTAAGCGCTCTTAGAAAGTAGAGGCTGTTAACCCACTCCTGTTACTTTTAATTTTGACTTCCTCCACACAATAGAGAAACCCTTAGGGCAATAGATAAAAAACAAACACCATTATATGGGAACTGTGTACGTACCAACCAACGAGGGCCTTGAAAGAAGTGCCAGTCCATTGACAAAATATACTCCACCGATGAGCATAGGTAGTGATTCAACCCCAAAGTCCTTTACAAGGGCTGGTGCTTGCAGTGAAATCCTAGATCCATTACTGGCCCCTATGAGCGCCGAGGAGACCAGCATCAATGGGAAGGTCCGCAACCAAACGAACAGTTCGAAGGCGATGGCCTGCAACAAGGCTCCTAGAAACATCATCGATTCCAGGCTCAAGAATCCAGCGTCGATGACTAAACCATTCACTGCCCTGAGGGCGAGGTCACCGACGGCAAATGCCGTCATGAGGAAGACCGCAGTAGAAGGCGGCACGCCCCGGTCTTTCGCGATGTCTACTGAGAGCAGGAAAAACGTTGCCATCCCAAACAATATAACTATGCAAGTTAAAGCGTTCACGGCGAATGACACGCTTAAAAATTGTCTTACTATAGGCGCCATGTTTCGTTGGCTTCCACGTTTCGGTCCGCATAGCTTCGGCCACAAATTCAGCAACCGCACGGGAGCAGCAGTTGGCGGTTTAGGTTGAACGAACAGCGATTCTACGGTCTGTGATGGAATGAGTTTCTGTGCAGCCGGTTCGGAATTTTGGTGAGATATTCCTATGTGTGGGTCATCCCAGTCAGAGGAATCCTTGCACTTAACAGTTGCCACGTCGTTCAGCACGCGATCTTCTTCGTTGTCCGAAGAATGGCCTTGGTCTTTCATCCATTCCGGGCTTCTCAGGACAATGGTTGCGGGGCACGCGTTCAGTGTGAGCGCCCCCAGCAGAAGGAACGTGTCACGGATGCCGTACGTAGAGCGGAACAGTTCAGCCAGCGGTGGAGCCAGGAGCATATTGAGTCCAGAGAAGAAGAAAATGGCGCTGCAGGCAGTCGCACGGAGCCTCTCAAAATGTTGAGAGACGACAACATTGATCCCGACGAAGATACCCGACGATGCGACTCCTGCATAGAGATGACGAGTATAGACGAAAGACACAGTATTTATGAAAAGCAAGCAGACCAATTGGATTTTTCCAAAACCATCTAATAAAGTTCAAGCACTGTTCTTGAAGTCCTATATTTTAGCGAGAGCTACACTACGTCAGCCGCTTCGCGGGGTCAGCGTGGCTGCGCGCTGAGCCGTGGCAACACGCTCCCAAGCTGTGCGCATGCGCGGAGTGAAGTACAAGTAACACACATGTAACATGGCGGTGTTTTTCACATATGCAGTGCGGCAATGATACGCTCGATAATTAGTGATTATTTTTCTTCGCACCTGAATATTTTCTGCAGCTCTAGTACCTGCAATCGAAGCCCTCAGTAAATTTCTAAAACAGAATTTTCGCTTATCTACGTGCATGATGAAGTAAACAGTGTGGAGAATGCACGAAGCCGACGACTGCGCAACATAGGGTAATTACTTATTGCTCACTTCAGCACCAATACGACATGAATATCCCCCCATAAAGGAATACATGCCCGGAGTTCATTAATAGCAATAATTAAGCGCAAAAGTCACGGAAGATGTCTTCTGTCATGAACTCTCCGGACAGTGACAAAGCAAGGAAGAATTGTGCCGCTGAACTGCCAGATTATATCGCAAATCTAAACAGAACACAAGATCAATTGCAAGGCAATCTGCTTTACCCATCGTTTTTTTTTTTTAATATGTTCGCTTCAGCTGGGAGTTGACAATTAATACGTATATCATACATTGTGAGCTACTGCACGCACGTTTACGTGTGAAGAAAATACTCTGATCGTATTTATGAGATGATTCTGCGTGCGGAAGTTCTCAGGGACAAGAGAGAAGACCGGTCAGGCCCTGACTAGCAACTGAAGGTTTATTGCAAGGAACACAAAAAATATGCTCTCTTAACAACCAGGGGCACGCACGGTCTACACCAACAACACTGATAAGATCGTGCGTGCTCCTGGTTGTTAAGAGAGCATATATAATGTGTTCCTTGCAATAAACCTTCAGTTGCTAGTCAGGGCCTGACCGGTCTTCTCTCTTGTCTCTGCTGCTGGGCTGTTTTCTTAAAGAATACCAACTCGCTGAACTCACCGTTTTACTGAAGTCCTTCTTACAATTTTTGGTCGATTAACTAATCGCTACACGACGGCTGTAAAATCTAACATAGAAGACTAAAAATATGGGCCTGATACCTTCGGCTAAACTTCCAACCTGTAGCTATCACCGCAAAGCGGATCAGTTTTGCTGCCGAATGTTACGCTGTCTGTTTCGCAATTAGGAAACAATTAAAAGAAAACATTGAGAATAGTGTTATACACAACGACTCACTGAGCGCGCTAAACGCGCTGGACTCCATAAACGCAGTAGAGCCCTAAATAGCAGATATACAATATGCAGTAACAGCCGCAACACACAGGCAAAACTGAGTTTATTCTGCGTAGCGAGCCATGTGGAATAGGTTGTAACGAAAGAGCCAGCGCGTTTGCTGCACGAACTCACAAAGGGCAAATAGAAAGAGATGGCGTGAAGCTGGTTGAGAGTAAACTCAATATAAATTGCGGACCACTTGGAAAAAAACTTAACGCGCGGCAACACCATTGATCGGCGATAAGAAGCCTTGTCATCGACAAAAGCGCTTCACTGAATTCATCTTATCCTGCCTACTCACCGGGCGTACGCACCTTACGCATAACTTCATGCTCCTCGAATGAGAGAAGCCTCTTTGTAAACTATGTGGCGAATTGTTTACGGTAAGCGCCATATTACTTTCATATAGACAGTCGAGAGGCTTAAAAACAGCAGTGCACATAATCGCGACCTGTTATAGTGGAAAAGGCAGGAAAGCTAACCAACATAGGTACGTCTATAAAGCATTTTAGTCCGTGAAAAGAGCAGTAATTGTTTCTAGCCTGTGCTTGGCGCATTATAACCCTCGAGCCTCATGCGCAATAAAACTCTTAAAACAAACTCTCCTACCTTGTCCGAAGTGGAATATGAGTACGTGTGTTAAAAAGCTCGAAAATATTCTCACTACTTCCACTGAACCTGAAATTCCCGCTTGGGAGTAGATTTATTAATTGAAAGCTTATGCTGTAAATCACTTTTTCAGCCCCTAAATTTGCCTAATCTGGGGAATATCAAGGGCCCACAAACGGCAGGACACACTTTTCTGAGCTTTCCACGCTATCCTTCATTCTTACAGAACATACTTTTGACAACATGCTTTCACAACATTTATTCTCAAGTTTTAGTTTTTAAGCGAAAACGCATCCTTACCTTGGAGAAATCCGAAAAGAAATGTGAGCAAGATAATGTCAGTGGTGAAGTAGCAAGCCCCGAGCGACACTGCTGCCATGAATGAACAAGCGAACAATACAGCCTGGCAGGAAAAGCGTCGGCAGAAATATCCCATCACTGGACCTGCAATAGAAATAATTTGTATGTGACCTACGTCTGTACAGTTTTGTGGGCTTTAATTTAGCCCGCCATGTTCTTACCTTGTACATTTGTTTATTCAAAGTTGGTACCGAATGTTAGTTTAGGTACGCACCCAGCTGAGCACTTCAAAGATAAGGAAACCTAATGAAAAAAGTTGTACGATGCAATAAGGTCCTACAGGGTTCGTCATACAAATGTCATACAATTTGTTTGATAATCTATGATATTTCTACAACAAACGTTATATTTGGCAACAAATAACTTATTTTTGTATGACAATCGTATGGCAACTGTATTAAATTTGCATGACCAACTGTACAGCAATTTTCCCTTAGGAACAGATGGAAAACAGAGAGTTTCCTTAAGCAAACAAAAATAGAATTTGTTGGATGGTTCGAACACTGATATGTGGCGCTCGATAAATTATAGTACAATGAGTATTGTGGAAACATTGCTAAATGATTGTGCTTTCTCGTTTTTTTGTTTCGAAGGTTCTGATTTCTTCTTGCTACCACACGCGGAAGAGAAAAGCACAGTCGAAACGAGCGTGGTATTTGCCGCAGCCAATAGAGGCGCTTGAAGTGCTTCTGGAAAATAAGTCCATACCTTTTGCGAATACGGTACAAGAAGCTGAAAAGAAAGGCCGGCTACGAAGTGGACACCGTCCGTGCGCCTGCTATTTCCAATGGATCTGCTCTTTCGGAGCCAAGATGCGATGCAATGCTCTTTAGAGGCCTATTACTAAACATATTTCTAGTCACCGCTCGCATACGTTTATAGGAGGTACGGTTTAGAATATATGATTGTCAGCTTTTCCAAATTTGTTGCAAACATTAACATTTCTTCTTTTTTTTTTTTCGAGTTCACGGATGCGCTTTGTCCTACCCTACATCTCCGCGTAGCTTTCAGCCTTTTCGTGTGAAAGGAGTCATATCATTATAGTTAAGAAAATCATATGCGAAAAACAAATCATTGAAAAATACGCGGGCCTGCATTGTCGACCCTTGGCTGGGCCGCCTACATGTCCTTATATCAAGAACAGCTGTTTTTTTTTGCTCGCTTCACGGTGCCCTCTATGGCATAAAATGCTATTATTTTTCGATGCGGAGATGCTGTTAAGCACCTTAATTTACATATCACAATACTGCAGTCGTCTGAATTAGCGTGATTTTGCGGTTAGTGTAACAAAACTGGAATTTTGAAGCACTGTTCATCTTTTTCGAGCAACGTTTTGATCCAACCAATATGTTTTTTTCTTTTAAAGGCTCCCCATATACTTAAAACGATGTCGAACTTGACTTCGTTAGCTTTTCATGTCATGCGGCTCATTGTTCCTTCGTGACGTGCTATTAAAATCTTAGAAGATGGCGACCATTATCAGTGCGCCTTAGTATAGTGGCGTGCTTTAGCAAGTGAATATTAAGGAACTAATTCGTAAAATTCTTTCGTGATACAGTAAAAATAAAGGCAAACATTACTAATTTTTGAACTGCACTAAGATAAAAAACCAGCCCTCAAGATGCCACTTGTTAAGTGCATATGTTTTCTTATGGCTGATAATTAGAGAAACGATCACTTGTATTCCGGACGAAGCCTGTTGTTGGACCCATAAATTGACATAAAATATGGTTCAGATAGAGAAATTTAGGAAGTTCTATACGCTTGGCCGTCATATCTCAGCAGCAGAAAAAAGTAAAAGGGCACGATTGCTGTTCCTTACGTGATAACGAAAGGGTCATAATTTGTTAACATTTTCATCCATCGAATTTCTCTCTTCAGCATTCACTAAGGCTAAAGGTCAAATTTGTTAACATCCCGCATATGCTTTTGCGCTTAGCAACAAAGAAATGCCTCCACTATTGATGTTCCCCCCATACCCCACTTACTGAGAATTCTTGCCCGCGGACACACGGTTGTCCATTTTTTTCCGAACTATAAAGCCTGGTTACATTACACGTGGAGCTATCGTGGAGTTGAATAACTGTATGCCTACAATGCAGCAACGCAATGTTTCAGCTAGGTGCCGTCAACACTATTAGCGGTTGGGGACCTGAGCGCACATCTCTCAGGCCACTGCGACCGCCATGGGTGTGTAGAAAAACCAGCTGCGCAGCAACACGGCAGTGCACTTAACATTTTAACGCTTGAAGTACGAAGGAATGGAAGAAAAAATTTGAAATTTCGCAAAGTATGTGGCAATATCCGTGTGTCAAACATGTAATGTAAAAAAAAAATTAACCCCAGTGAACACGGCTATTTTGCGAATAAGCGCTTTTTCTGATAAACAATAAGCGTCCACACGGAAAACTGGGCCTCGTTTTTTTTCGAGCAGCTTCGTCACAGCAAGGACATATATTTTGGTCCCGTAGCACTGATTACAGGAAATATATTGTCATAAAATTCGGCAAGAAAGCTTCAGTGGAGAGCAAATGGAAATTGTAGCATTTAAAGTCGCGAAGTGAAACATTAGTAATGAGAGACATCGTAGTGGAGGGCACCGAATTAATTTAGGCTACCAGACGTACTTAAGCGTGCGCTTATATCACGCAGCACAGGTTCGGTTTCGTTTTTCGTTGCCATCGAAATACCACCCCCGCGGCCGCGGTCGATCCCGCGTCTTTCGAATCAGCAACAGACACCACGGCCACTAAGTGATCGAATGAAAATCAATAAGTCTTCTATGGCAGACAGAGAGCGGCGCATAATCCCATTCCCGCAAATTAGGGACATACCACAAATTAACGCAGTATTTAACCAAAAACAACAAATTCAAGCGTCGGGCTTGGACAAAGGCAATCTTAAAGAGCCCGAGTAGTGTGGGCTATTTTGATCCAATAAATACCTTCCTATTTAATTCGCGACCGTTCTAAAACAGACTAGTATAGTTCCAATGCCGCCTTGAAACCTAACATTAAATCCTCGTTTGGTTCGCGCAGCTTCCTCCTAGTAGTTATAAATGTTTTGTTGATATAGCGATGAATATTGGGAATATATTATCACAAAACTGGTATGCAAGGTACATGTACAAACAAGAATACGGCGTGCAATCAGCATGTCGAAGATTCCCAACAGTAGGCGCTAAATGTTTTAAAGGACGTCGGGTAGTTACAGTTACAGTAGTTACAGCCAACTTGCAGACCTTGTTTATCGCAAGCATCCAGGCGAACACTGTCACATAGCACGCAATAATGGAGCAATCGTCGCAACAAATTGTTCCCGCTGTAGACTCAATTGTGCACGCTAAACAAGCATCACACTCAGCTTTTTGTGGAAAAAAGACTGATATTTAATCAATTTAATAAACAAATTACGTGTCATGTTTGTATAATAATATTCTTTGTTGTTTCTTTTCGTTCCGTGCCTTTTTTCCTGCCGTTTTTATGCAATCCGAGCCAACGCTTGCATAAAAACGTGTATCACCTTCGTCGCACGGTGCTGCGTTGCTCTGTATGCTGCGAGATCAGGACTCCTCAGTCTGCTTTTTCAGCTTTTAACCTGCCCTCCTCGCAAAATTCCTCTTTCTTGAGGAATAAATTAAACTACTACCTGCCAAACATGTCGAGGTTCCAAAGAAAACGAGTGGCCACGCTGCGTGGCCCCTGCTGAGTCCGTAGCCGTGGACGAAGCCGTAGAAAAGAACGCCCAACGCTTGCTGCGAAATCGTCGTCATGAACATCACCCAGCTCAGGAAGGCTGCCGTCACCCAGCTCCAGCGGGAGTCGACGCCAAACCGACGGTCCTCCTTGAGGCGAGTCATCGAGAACGCCATCCTTCCACCTGGACGAGTTGGCAATGGTCAGAGCGTGCACGCCACTGTGCACTACAAAGGCACTCAACACACATCTCTTTAATAGCTATGTTTGCCCTTGTGTACAAAATGTATCTTTACGCCGTAGCTCTGGTTAATTCTAAACTTGAAAGCGGGACATCCACTACGATGCATCACATGAATAATCTGATTACTAGCACACAAGCATCACAAAATTGTTCGGTATTTTTTATATTCTCTACCTGTTAATGTAACGGAAGCTCGGCCTTGATAAAATTGACTGTTCATTTGTCGCGCAGATGACCTGTAAACCTCTCTTTAATAAAATTTACCACTATAGCCTGTTTCTTCATGATTTTCGTTTCAATTTCCATCGCAAATTTTATTTTTAAAAGCGCAGCATTTCGAATAAGATCGTAGAAAGAAAGCCGCCAAGTTAAACTCGGAACACATAATTGAAAGAAATCAGAAAACAGTGGCAATGAGAGGCCCCTGCACACCACCAGTAAACGTGTGGGGCACAGACATTAGTCGGCCATCTCGCACCATGAACATGCGCTATGCTCTTATTTAAGGCAAAGCATTCTGAAAAGACCATGACAAATGCATGCGCCGTAGCTGCCATATGCGTGGGACCGTTTCCCACGAAGTGTAGGGCTGAATTTTATGCGAAACTATGCGTAAGAAAGTCATGAAAATCCCCATTACGAACAGCGTGGCAACGTATGTAGAGCGGGTGCTTTCTACAGCGTAAGAGAGCGCGGTTTTCGCTTTTTTCTGCATGTAGTTTCTGGCATTCGTTTTGGAAAGCCTGGGCAATCTGTTTTACTGCACTTGGCGACTACCCAACAGCATTGATCTCGGCCGCTGCGGCTGCTTTAGATTCTCAAGCCTGCACTGGTCTAGGAACATAGTGCCAATAAAGTGCATAAAGCCGCCGGAGGCGCTTAGTGGTTATGGCACTCGGCTGTTGTGCCGAAAGATGCGGGCTCGATCCCGGCCACGGCAGGCGAATTTCGGTGGAGGCGATATTCTGGAGGCCCGTGTACTGTGCGATGTCAGTGCACGTTACAGAACCTCAAGTAGTCGAAATTTCCTGATCTCTTCTCTACGGCGTCCCCCATAGCCTGAGCTGCTTTGGGACGTTAAACCACCATAAATCGTAATGTGCGTAAAATGATTAACGTATGTGTACTTTTAATGCATTATAATATATTAAAGATTGATGGCAATCATACCCTTGCTCCATGGCATCTAGCACCCACTAAAATTTGTTGAAATGAGACATAATCAAGATAATACCCACGACGGGACACGAGGCATAACACACACACACACACACACACACACACACACACACACACACACACACACACACACACACACACACACACACACACACACACACACACACACACACACGCACACACACACACACACAGTGGCACGCACGTAGATGCGCTTGCTGGCGTCGTGACGGCTTCGGTCATGTTTTCAAACCCCTTGCCACGAACATTTACTTATTTCTTTTTACATACTGCAGCCCCTATTGTGGCTATTGCAGGAGTGGAGTTTACAATTGGTAAAAACAGCAATCTACAATACACACAGACAAAAGATTACATCTAACATGGATGAATACATAGCCCGAACAATGTGATGGCCGTAACTAATAAATTCAAACAATGCACAATGAACACAACACAAAGAAAACGTCATGTGGCACCGATAGCTGTTAAAAATGAGTTTAATGGAAGAGACCGCATTATGCCAGGAATTACATTAATAACTACGTTAATAACTTACAGATATGTTTTGTCACGTGATAAAAGAAACATGCTACGAACGCCATCTTTCATGAAACAACGCATGTCAGCAGCGACTTGTTCTGGATGCACACGTCTTTTCTGCTGAATTTTTTTTGAAGATAAAACTCCAGAAGAAGCATTCGTTTTAAGCACACAGCGTCGACTATGGAAACTTCGGTTTAAAATAGTAATCAAGGTTTAAAGTTTTAATGTCCTCATCAACAGAAGTGCGCGCAGCAGCTACATGTGCACATATCTGTCCCCGTGGTGGAATATTTCACATAACAGGCGAAACCCTTCCAGCTCGAATGGGGCATTCAGGGAGTGGCGAGGCATTTCGGCTAACGCTCGCCACCCAGATCCATTCAGAGCAAAAACCTGAATGTTTTGATTCCTGCATATTTTTAAAGATGCAAATACAAAACAGCATTAAGAAGCTTATCGACGCCGTGATAGAATTAAGGTTTTTAAAATTACAATATTTATTGTGGCAAACAAATTAGATTGGTAGGTACCGCTTTATGTCTATGAAGGAATGCTGGATTACCGCGTTAAATAGAACAAGGACGGGAGCAGAGTGGCATGGACAACTCTGTAATTCACCATTTAAGGTGCACCGAATAACCAGCAGCAGCTTTTAATAAAGTTCATGAAGGAGACACCCCAAGGGGCTCTTTTTAGTACCTTAAGCGGATGTTTTCTGGAATTCTTTTATGTGTTGTGTGCATCGCTTTAAATGTTTGATTTTAAGATACGTGAGTGTTTCTTCAAATGAACCATTAGTCTCAATAATTTTTCAGACCCACCAAGTGAAATTATTTTAATGTTTGAGCCAGCGAGCGAACGGACATCATTTATCATACATAATGGTGGGAATAGCAACGCTGTTAAGTTTCCAAAGCTGCCGAATACGGAGCAGTAATGGTTAGAATAACAAGCGCCATCTCCTCTCGTGGCATTCCTAGCAGCGATATAGCTTGCCATCCAGTCTGTTTACTTCAACGTGACGCACTCACTCCTCTTATTCGAACGTTAACCTTTTTGTACGGCATGCCAAGCACTCATAACTTCCTCCTGGAGAGGGTTCAAGGTTCAATCATACCATTTCCTCTTCTTTGTCTGTGAAGCCTCTGCGTGGAAGCACTTTATCACAGAAGCAGGTAAAGGACTACTGGAGGGCACTAAACACCATTGTTCGATTGTCGCCAGACAGTACTCTAACCCCAAGAGAGGCTCGAAGTTTAGCCTTGACGCCGTGTCTTCCTTTTATATTTAGCTCGTAAATAAATGGTGTGTTTTCAATGCTGTGATTGGGCGTGGTTTTTGGCACAAGTTTATAGTAATGTACTGGATGGAAATGGACTAGCGCAATCATGTACAATGTTGTTGTTGAACCTGACCAGGAGGTAGCACCTGTGTCAAACTGCTACAACCAGAACCTTATCTGGCTGTGGTTGAGGATTCCACCACACACGTCTCAAAGTCAACGGGAAAAAAATCTACATAACGTGTTCCTTAATCAGAATCACATGCGGAGACTTAGCTTGCTGGAAAGAAGCACAGCAAAACTGACCTTCTTGCACGAAGGGCAGATGAAGCAGGCTATTCCCTCTCCGGCGGCCCGTGGTGCGTAGGTCAGACACTCAAGATACCTATCTACAAGCCTCGTTATCATTGCTGGAGGTTTTCACGAGTGCCTTCAGACTCGAGCAGATAAGGCAGAGATAGATGAACTGAACGTTCACCTCTTCACAACACTAGGATGCTTTTGGAGGAAACAACAATCCCAACCAAAAACACGTGCACAAGAGAGTGCAGTGTCTGGCGTCCGCCTTGCGATTTCGAACCATCCTGTCGATTGACGAATACAAGCGTAGCATCACGTTTTACCTTATTCAAAAGCGAGATGTTCTTGCCAGGTAGACGCTAAGGTTTTAAACTTAACAGAATATTGCTTAATCAGGGAGCGCATAGTTAATACGAAAATAATGTACACCCCAAGATGTATCCGTGGATACGAAGTGCGACAGGGACGCCTGTCTCCGTATTCTGACTACGCTCTCCATCAGTTATACATCTCCTCTAGAATTGTTTTTACACTGCCTGTGTCTTCGTGGCGAACGAAAACAAGCAGGTAAATAATTCTCCATTTACCGCGCTACTTGGGCAAATGCGTAATGATAGCAAAAAAA
Organism: Amblyomma mixtum; assembly: GCF_055824585.1. Classification (NCBI taxonomy): domain Eukaryota; kingdom Metazoa; phylum Arthropoda; class Arachnida; order Ixodida; family Ixodidae; genus Amblyomma; species Amblyomma mixtum. Next base: position 5,381,198 of record NC_143019.1, read on the forward strand.
TTAAATTAAAAGCTGTAAGTACCTGCAAGTAGCCCTCTCTAGTGCCATCTGGGCCTTTGTATTCAAGCAAATTGGGATCTCCCATCTTGCCGCAGAGTCGCCGCACAATCAGTGCTCCTGAGTTTGTTTTTTGTTTTTTTCACTTACGTCCTCAAACCGTCACTTTGACAGAGGAACAAAAATATGGCACACGCTGGGTAAAGGAACACCCAAACGATTGACGCAATCTGTACCATGACTACGAGGTCAGCAAGAAATATGCCATCAGGCAGTAGCAGCATTTCTGAAACGTGAGCCATGGTTGAATGGGGAAGGAATCAGCTTATTCATGCTGCATCCTCCAGTGCAGGGCCATTCGAGAATGAATATTCCGGTATATGAATGTTACCAGAGTTTTATTGATGCGCTCACCTTTATGGCGCTTTCAGTCTACTATCGTGAGACTCCATGTGTCCTCGAATGGGATAGGGGGGCCAGCCATTTCAGAGACATCACTTCGTTGACCTCGCAGTCTTTCACATGCAGGGGTTGTATTGACAGGCCTGAATGGAAAGATGTGTTGATGTAATCTTGTTGTCAAAGTACATCATAGCGATGCGATGAACGACACTGAAAAATACGAAACAGTTTAAAAACTGAAATTCAGCTATCCAGATACCTACCAGCATGTGGCCTCGAAAATGAAGCATCGAATACCAGATTAGTTTGAGGCCCTCGAGTGCACAACACTTGAGAAACTGGAGATTGCAGTTGACATGCCAGCGGATTTTTCTTTTTATAGGCCATGTTCGCTGCAATGTTGAGCAAATTGCGTTCCTTGTGCCTTGCTATTAAGATTTTCCGGTTATTAAAAACGTAGTGTAGAATGCTTCCATAGAAACTAAATGTGCAGTTAGGCGCAGAAAGAAGGCATCGTTTGACAAAACAAGATTATTTAGAATGAAAATTCTTACTCCGCGCATGAAATAGATGTAAATGCAAACCATACATTCGGCGAAAACATAACTGCCATGCGCATGAAAAGAGGTATAAATGCAAACCATGTATTGGGCGAAAACATAACTGCTATGCCCATGAGAAGAGATATAAATGCAAACCGTTTATCGGCGAAAACATCACTGCTATGTACATGAGACGAGATATAAATGCAAACCGTTTATCGGCAAAAACACAACTGCTGTGCACATGAAAAGAGATATAAATGCAAACCGCATTTTCGGCGAAAACATAACGGCAGCGAGGAATATTACAGGTAACTTGAACATGGGGACACAGGCACAGGTATGTAAATGGAGATAAAAGCAATAATCTTCTTGGGCAAGCGTGATGCCTCTAACCATGTAAACATCAAAATGTTATTATTTTGACTACAGGACGGATTGTAGCTGCTTACATCCTGCTAGCACGCGAATGAGAAATCTATCGATAAAATGTTACGCAGTCTTGCGACGGTTACAGAGGCAGAAGCCTACTATGGATTAACCCCACAGCACAAGGAAATATTGCCTCACCTGGATGGACGATCGATATTTGTGCTAGGCTCAGTCGACTCCAAGCACACAGGGGAGCCTCTATAAACAGCGCACTCAATAGTCCCTCTCTCTAACAGAAAGTAACAGCAACTCGGAGCAGGCGACGCACTGCCGAGGCGAAGCAAGCAGTAGTACCTGAGCGTTTCGCCTGCAGGAGGCAAGGCCTGAGAGAACAGCGGAGTTAGAACGCGTGTAATGCGTCCCACGGAGAGCGATGTCTAGCAAGCACTCAAGATACACGTGTGTGTCCCGCTTTTGCCGACTCAGGGAAGCTTCCAGCCTTCGTTCATCCGGGGCTGTGCGAGGGACATAGAGATAAGATTGGCGTAAACACGACATGTGTGGAGATATTGCAGTCGACAGCGCCCATTTTAACAAAAAAGGGGAATAAAATACGCAATGAAAACAGGATAAATGCTTAACACTTGTTCCGTAACTTTAAAGAACTCGGCAAGCTCTGTTCTCATTGAGTCTTTTTAGCTGATACTCGACTTGACAATCTGATCTAAGACAGCATATAGTAACTTGCAGATGGCAAGCATAATAAAGCATTTTTTCAAACATAACATGCCCTGCCATGGTTGAGTTCGATCACGACAGGGTGTAGTGGTATGAAATTCCCTAGCCAAACTCTTCAAAATGATATTCGCGCTTGAAATCAATATCTGGAAATGTGTGACGCTACACATAGACCTAACTACACTAGGCTACCCTCACATATGAACAATTTTAGCACGACGTCGAAGGAAGTAACTTGCTCATCCGCATTTTTGAAATGTATAAAGTTCGCAATTAGCTGTGAAGGTAAACAAGCTGAAGTTTTATTTCTCAACTATCCCGTATAGAATAAGCAACAAAATCTATATGTATAGCAAGGTAATAAAGTGAAGTGAAGCACGAGAACAGAAATATGAGTATGTTACAAAGCTTTGGTTTATCTGTCAATACGACGACCTCAAATTTGGCAACGAATAATGAACACAATTCAGCAAAATTCACAATAACCTGAAAAGAACGCAGGTGTGGTGTTAGCACTTAAACTCTAAGCGCGCATTCTTGCTTTTCTGTCGTCAGTTTAAAATGTAAAAGGGCACAAAAGTGGCTGTGCAACTTTTGTGCTAAGCTGACTCAGCAGCGGAGTCAAGAAATTATAAGCTGACTAGAAGCTGTCTTCCACGCTTAACAATATCTAGCTCTTCGAGTTTCTGCTCTCGAGACTGATTTCGAGGAATAAAATTATTAAAATCTGCTCCATTTTAGGCGATCTTCCTTAAACATTAGGCCAATAAGCAAATATATTGGCGTTCAGCGGGATCCGGCGAAATCATCGATGGGAATTGGCCCTCTACGTGTTAGCCATTTGAGGCAATCCGATCTGTTATTATTCACTTGCGTTTCATGCTACGTACACAAGTACCAACATTAGAAATTGTTCTGTACGACAGTCATACCAATGTCATATCAATGTTGCCGTATGAATAAATAGAATAGAGATGTCTCTTTAGCATTCTCTCTGCGCCGTTTTAGTCCCCTCACATTTCATTGAGCTGGCCAGTACCATATATTTTACTTTGCTGGCTTCAGCCCACACCAGACAATGCACTTTTCTTTGAAAGGCGTGGGCGGCGCACGCGCAGTACAGGCGCGACCAAAGTGGAGAGACAACTAGAGTGGTCGCGAAACTGCTTATCGGCGTTAACTGATAACACTGAGGAGGCTTTGCAGCCTCCTCACTGTGCTGGTCTGTTCGCGCACGCATTTCGGTCGTACATGGCTTTATTGACCGAGAAGACGCCAGGCACCTCTCTTCGCTTCCTCTTGACCTGCTGTCTTGGCCAGCGAGGTGGCTAGTGCGAGCTGCTTAATCAATCTCTATCTCACGCTGCTATCGCAGCACAACTTTGTGTGTACGTTATGCATGCCGTACAAAACAGCACACGGCTTTCATGTCAAGGTTGTTATCCCCACGTGGTCACCCTGCAGAGGGAAAGCCGCATTCACCAGTTTCTTGTGCCAAGCTGTCCTTCTTGTTGAAGTCGCCGCTTGTTCCAGTCAACGAAAAACGAAGAATCGTTCAGCTCAGATCGCAAGATGCTGCACTTGGGGAAATATTTGGTCATACTGGCCTTTGAAAAACTGCATACACTGCGCGAGAATGGTTGCATAATAGCGACCTGTGGTGGATATTTACAAAACGGATCCCCTGCACCAACTCGCAAGCCGGGGAGAGCCTATAGCGGAAAACTGAGCTAGTTGTTGCATCAATGAAGAACTAAAAATAGCACCGCGACGACAGAGAAGAAATAAGGACAAGCGCTGACCAGCAACTGAATGCTACAGGTACCGATATCTGTACACATAACGCTATGTTTCGCAGAACAACCTAAATATCTCCTGCTTTGCGTATGTGGCGAGATTCTGGCTGACTCTTGCCACTGAGGAGGTTTAGAACAGTAAATTTTAATGTTCGTATTCCTGCATGTTCTGAAGCCTTGCAAAACTATAAAAACTCTTCTAAATTTAACGGCTGGCAGCCGTTATGCTCATATTCTCGCATTTCATGCTCCAATTCCAGTAGAGAATTTCAAATGTTGGGTACGACCCATCCCATTGTTTTCCTATGGCCGTAAGAATTTTTTTTTTTTTTATTTAAGCGGAAGAAGCAGCAAAAAGGCCATAGTTTGTAACGAGGCGCAACAGTCGGCTATGATAATCAGTATGTTTGCACAGAGTCTTTCGACAGGGATAACAGGCGTGGTATTCAAATATCTGGCACACATTTACCTAACTCACTCAATCAAAAGAGAGCCCGTTGAAAAAATAGCTCGCAACAGTGTGTTAAGCGTGTCTCGGAGCCCTTGGTAAATTGCTTCAAAAAGCAGCCCACATGACCGTGGTTGAAGATTCCATCACACACATATCAAATAGTAGAGAAATAAAGCAGAAGGAAGTAAGTCAAAACCATGAGCCTATGCGCCGACTTTGTATGCTCGAAAGAAGCGCAGCCCAATTGCAATTGTGGACCAAGGACAGGTGAAGCAGGTCATTGTCTCCTCGGCGGCCACCGTGCGCAGGACACGCACTCGAGATTATTATCTTCGAAACGCGCTGTCCGCATAAGAAGTTTCGTCGAGTGCCCTGAGAGCTCGCACAGGTAAGTCAGAAATAGATAAACTTATCCTTCAGTTCTTCACGCAACGATGTTGGCGTAGAAAACAAGCCCAACAAAACACTCGCGCAGAAGCCAGTGCTGTTTCTGGCGTCGACGTTAAGGGTCTGAACACCGTGACGCTGTGACGCCCCATAAAAATTACATTTAGGGCCGACGGCTTTCTAGGCTATGAACCTCGCCCACTTAGGGTGAATTCTATTTAGGCAATAATGTGTATTACCATTGCTACTTTGATAGCATCATGATTTGCTCACCTAACATAGAGATGCTCATTTCGGGCAGGCGCTACAGAATTGTGTTTATTAAAATAATCTCTAATCAGGCAGCCCTTAGAGTTTATGCATACAATTGTTACAACTAGATGAGTCCATGTGTATGTAATATGGAAGGGAAAAAATGCCGTCGCAATGTACGATGACTCTGTATCCCCTCCAGAATTTATAGACGCCGATGGTGCCTCCGGAGCAGAACGGTATCGAGCAGTTGCATATTCATGTATTGATCGGTCTTCTTCAGCGAGTCAGTGATATATACAGCGAGAAAAAAAATATATAACCGGGAATAATTATCAGCATCATCATATTCATACAAATATTCATTGTCAAAGGTTCAGGCAAACAAACATTTCGCTCCTTCTTCTGTGCCAGCTGTGCGCAACCCATCCAAGTAAAATTATTTGCATCTATGCATGTGCCGCTGTCTTCGCAACCGGTACGCTTCACTATAAGCATAATAAAACTGAAAACCGCTTTCGCTAAATTTTTCACATTCGTTCAATGCTTCTTGTTTCTAAATTTTCCCGCTTCGATGTTAACGCTCACTCCGAAATCTGCGCTGGCCACTTTCGCTCGTTTTTTTTTTTCAGACACGACGAAACTCACACATGTACGAAGAAGGAAAAGCTGAAGTCGTCTTTCTTCTGCTTCACGCACTAAAACAGAACGTGGCAAACAAACGAATTGCACAGAAGCTAACGCAATTCGCACCGCGACTATGAGGTCGCCAACAAATGTGCCATCATGGAGTTCGTTGATACTTGAAGACTCAACCACGGATGCTTCTTGAAGTATTGGCTTGTCTTAGTCATGATTTCACCCTCATGATTCGAGGCTAGCTTATGATGGTTACCCCGAATGCTGAACACCAGATCGACGTACTGGCTGCCATGGTTTGCACTGATGCATCCACCTTTGCGCTTGTCTTATGTCTACATTTGTGAAACTCCACAAGTTCTGGGATGGCAATCGGTGATGAACACTTTTATGCATTCTTTCCTTCAGCTCAGTTCACTTTTTCCAGAAAGCAGGGGCTTATTGTGCTACTAAATGAAAAGGTCAACTAACGTAACTTTGTTTGCGAAGCGCTAAGTGTAAGTGCGGCAATCGAAACTGAAAATTCGAGAAAGTTTTAGAAGTGTTAAAATTATTTATCAAAAAATTCAACCGCACGTCACCGCAAAAAATGAAGCATCGCATACTAGAGAAATTTTAAGCTCTCAAGCATTTCTTTGGTGACTTTGGTATGCACTTGACTAGCCGGCTAAATTTTCTTACCGGTCTCGATCTTGTGCAATGTGGTGGCGTAAAGGATGCTTTTTTACCTAGCTATGTTATTTTCCTGAGGTATCTAAATACGCCAATTAATAAAACTGTAGTGCTCATTTCTTCTTCTAGAGAAACGAAAGTTGCCGGTGGGCATAGAAAAGTAGTGAAGGCCTCATGTGGCAAATTGAGAACATTCGGAAGAAAATATTTTTACTCGTCATAAGCAAGCGCGATATGAATATACACCATATACTTGTTTAAACCAGAGTTCAAAGTTTGCTTGTAATCTGTACTGGGAGCGCAGGAATTAGAAGTGCAAGTGGGAATAATGCATTAGCTTTCTTGGGGAAGTATAACGCCTCTAAGGATATCAGCAAAGAACCGTCATTCTTATTAGTGCACGATAGAATGTCGCATCTTTCAACATGGTGCTAGCATCCTGGGTAAGGAAACATTGATAACGAGTTAAACAATCTGGCTATGCAGACAAAAGAAGATGCCTACTAGACAGTGACATCACAGAACGTGGAAACGTTGACTCACCTGGTTATACGAAGGATCTTGTTCCGAGGCTCAGGATGTTTCAAGCACGCAGGGCAACCTCTCAAAACTACCCACCCAACAGTCTGTCTCTCGCCGGAAAGCAACTGCGCACAGTAGGCGAATGACTTTTGATGCGATGCAAGCAGTAATACATGAGCTTTACAGCTACAGGAGGCGATACCAAGCAGAACAGCGGAGGAAGAACGTGTATAATGCGTCATTCGGATAGGGATGCCTAGAAAACACTCAAGATACTCTTGTGCGTCCGTCTTTGCCGACATTGGGAAGCATCTAACGCTCATGAATTGGAGGCCGTGCCAAGGAGGTGAAGATAACATCGACGTAAACGTTACACATACAGAGATATTGCAGTGGATAGCGCTAACTGCAACAAGGGTAACAGAATACAGACTACAAAGAAGACGGAAGCTTAACTCTGGTTGCACAACTAGAAGCAACTCGTCCTGTTTTATTTTGTTTTACTCCCTGTTAATTCTCGCTTTCCCCTACAAGAGAGAAATGCCAGCTAACCGCGATTATCTGTCTTTTGACTTGCTGGGATATTTTTACTGTGAATAAAGCAGACATGACTGCATATCGCCGAAATTTGATCGGCGACAGGCTTAGGCCAAGGGGCAAGCATCGCATAGTTAAAGTACTAAAAAATGCAGAGTCATCTAAGGCGCGCTATCGCGTCACATTTCCTGTCTGCTAGCCGCATTGCTTGCTTGTTTTATTCGACATACGGAGTACCTCAGTAAAAGGTGGTAACCGAGATCTCTGACGAGACGTATTCACTAGCGCATCGCAAAATAGCCAAAGTGTACTCTAGCTTTCTCCGCTTGGACCGAACGGCAGTTGAGAGGATAGGGTGAACTTTCAGTGCAAACAGCGTCGCCCTCAATTAGTGAATTAAGAGGCAATAGTTGGCTGACGTAAGCTTAAACTCGCTGTTGCAATATTTCAACTCCTGTGCTGCTGTAGTATTGTTGCCGAGTGTTCACGTGTTCTCCGTTTTCTTTTACTATTGTCAGGCGATGTCGAATCTAACCCAGGCCCCGACCGTTACGATTGCATACTTTCCGAGCTCCAGAAACTAACTACCGGGCAAGCTACATTAATTTCCGATCTACAGGACATTAAAGATCAACTAAAAACTACCGAAACAACCTTGACCGACTTAAACAAGCGCATGGACACCCTGGAATCACACTACGCCACACTTTCCACTATTCATTCTGAGATAGACGCCCTGAAAACTTTAAACACCAAACTTACCTGCAAGATCGACAAACTTGAAGCACGTATGGACGATGCAGAAAATCGCTCTCGCCGTAACAATCTCATATTTTACAATATTCCTGACAATAACCCCACTGAAACGTATGCAGACTCGGAAGAAACAGTCATTCGTCATTGCTCCACTCAACTAGATTTTGCCATCGAACCCAATCTAATCGAGCCTGCTCACCGCCTCGGGCGCCACTCTACTGATCGCACCAGGCCAATCATCGTTAAATTCACCTCATCGAAAACTAAAGAAAGCATCCTTTCTTTAGGAACTAAGCTTAAAGGCACCAACTACAGTATTGGCGAAGACTTCTCCCTTCCCGTTCGTAACGCCCGCAAACATCTTGTAACCTTTGCCAGATCAGTATCCGATAAGTTCTCTTTGCGCTTCAAAACATTACACATTGGTCCCAAACGCTACATATTCGATGAATCATCACAAACAGTAAAAGAAGTGAAATAGCAACCATCTCAGCACCTATCGACAGATCGTTCGAAGCATGGCCAGCAAGAAGCACTTTCATTGTCAGCGATCTTTACTAACGTGCGGAGTTTCATGTCAAAGCGCGACATTATTTCCCATATTGTCACTTCATCTGCTAGCAACATACTAGTATTGACGGAAACGTGGCTAAACAGTGATATTCCTGATAGTGAAGTCCTTGCTGACTTGCCTAATTTCAGTGTTTTTCGCAAAGATCGCCCAGACCGAAGGGGAGGGGGGGGTACTGATTGCAACCGCTCGGAATCTATCATGCTCAGCTGTTCACCTTTCATCAGATATAGAAATATTATGGTTTGGTTTGGTTTATTGGGGTTTAACGTCCCAAAGCGACTGAGGCTATGAGAGACGCCGTAGTGAAGGGCTCCGGAAATTTCGACCACCTGGGGTTCTTTAACGTGCACTGACATCGCACAGTACACGGGCCTCTAGAATTTCTCCTCCAAAGAAATTCCAGCCGCCGCGGCCGGGATCGAACCCGCGTCTTTCGGGTCAGCAGCCGAGCACCATAGCCACTGAGCCACCGCGGCGGCAGAAATATTATGGGTTTTATGCCATGCTTCACCTAAATCAGTTGTAATTGGCGTTTGCTACAGGCCTCCTAGCTACCCAGACTTCCCTCGAAAACTTAATAACGCATTAAATGAAATTAAAGCTAAGCACCCTAACACCTGCACTCTCCTATTCGGAGATTTCAATTTTCCGAGCATTGACTGGCATAATCTAACCGCTACAGGTAATAAGGATGCTAATGAATTTCTAGACGTCTGCCTTAATTTTAACCTCGTTCAAACTATATCCGAACCAACCCGTGTAACTGAAGACTGCGCTAATATCCTGGACCTAATATTAACGGATAATCCTGAATGCGTTCATTCCGTCACGCATCTACCAGGCGTCAGCGATCACCACGTCATACATGCCGGCTTCACGATTAAACCGTCCTTACGCGTAACTTCTAAACGAACTATCCAACTGTACGATGAAGGAAACTACACAGCAATAAATAATGAACTTCGCGCATTTTTACCAGTATTTCAATCCAGCTTTCATCAAAGATCCATCCATGATAACTGGTCCTTGTTTAAGAGAAAAATCGAAGATTTGGTCGACAGGTTTATTCCAAACATAAATATACAAAATAACCCTCAAAACCCATGGTTCACAAACACACTCAAACGTCTCGAAAATAAAAAGAAGCGTCTTTTCCGATCAGCCAAGTTGCTTCCTAGTCAGAACGCTTGGAACAAATATTATGCAGCCGAAAAAACTTATTTATCAAGTATTCGTGAAGCCAAACGCACCTTTTTTAACTCCGATCTGGCTAAAATGTTGTCAACTAACCCCCGTAGGTTCTGGCAAGTCATTAACCCCCAGCACACACGTACTGTTTCCCTCACTGATGCTTCGGGTGCAAATGTCTCTGAAACTGAATGCGCCAACATGTTCAACACAGCCTTTTCATCCGTGTTTACTAATGAAACAGAGCCGACATTTCCTCCAAACCCCCCAATTATTCAAGATACTGTGCCTCCTCTTATATTTTCTTCTGCAGGAATTTTGTCACTAATAGAAAACATTAAAATATCATCCTCTGCTGGAATTGACAATATCAACGCTAAAATACTGATTAATACCAAAGATATATGTTCATCTCTGTTGTGCTTGTTATTCGCTCAGTCACTCTTCACAGGTCAACTGCCCATAGACTGGAAAAAAGGGAAGGTCGTTCCAGTCTACAAATCAGGTAACAAGAACTCGCCGCTTAATTACCGCCCCATCTCTCTAACTAGTATTTCCTGCAAAATCATGGAACACGTCATCTATACCCACATCATGGCATTCCTTGATTCGAATAACTTCTTCCATTCTGCTCAGCACGGATTTCGCCGGGGTTACTCCTGCGAGACCCAACTTGCCACATTCATTCATGACCTGCATGCTAACCTTGATTCTAATCTACAGATTGATATCATTTTTCTAGATTTCGCCAAAGCATTTGATAAAGTACCCCATAAACGCCTGCTGATAAAACTTTCTGGATTAAATTTGCACCCCCATATTTTGAAGTGGATCGAAGAATTTTTGACTAATCGTTCGCAGTTTGTCTCCGTTAACAATAAGAACTCTAACTCACTCCCAGTAACGTCGGGCGTCCCACAGGGATCTGTGCTTGGCCCACTACTGTTTCTTATATACATTAATGATCTGCCTTCAAATGTAACATCTAACATACGCATGTTCGCTGACGACTGTGTACTCTATCGTGCTATTCTTACCACCGCTGAACAATCTTCTCTTCAAAATGATCTTAATGCCGTTCAGGAGTGGTGTAATAAATGGCTAATGGAACTTAACCCACGTAAGTGTAATCTTTTGTCCATTAGCCGTCGCCGTAATCCTTTAACCTTCTCTTACGTAATATCTGAAGTTCCCGTACAACTAGTTCAATCATACAAGTATCTAGGCAAAACTATCTCTAGCGATCTTTCTTGGAGCCTGCATGTTACTAATATAATATCGTCAGCAAACAAGACATTAGGTTTCCTAAAGCGCCATCTTCATCATGCTCCCCATCATGTCAAGTTATTAGCTTACAAGTCATTAGTCAGGTCCAAACTAGAATTTGCATCGCCCATCTGGAATCCTCATCAAGCATATCTCATCAATGCCCTCGAATCTGTTCAGAATCGCGCTGCTCGTTTCATTCATTCATCCTACTCTTATGACATCAGTGTTTCGTCCTTAAAAACAGCATCCGGAATATCACCCTTATCGCTCCGCCGTCGCATTTCCAGCATGTCTTTATTTCACAAATTCTTCCACAGCCCTATGCACATCGCACCTTATATTCTTCCACCCGCACGCATATCTCACCGCACTAGCCATCGCCTACAAGTTGCCCGTCCACGATCACGCACCGTCACTTTTTCTAATTCCTTCTTTCCTCGTGGAGCCGCAGACTGGAACGGCCTTCCAAACAACGTTGCCATCATCACTTGCCCAAGTCTTTTCACTGATAACGTAGAAATTTTCCTGTCATTGTGAATTTGTGCTTTTACTCTTGCCACCCCTTATGTAACACCCCTTTTAAGGGGCCTTTAAGGTAATGAAATGAAATGAAATGAAATGAAATGAAACAAATAGACTGAAACTTTCGAGGTCTGTTTTAGAGCAGTTCTGCGTACCGCACCCGAAGTTTTAATAAAAACGCCTGCAGCATGCTGATTTATGCCTTGAAGTAATAATATCATTTATGTTGATCTATTTCTAAAAAAATATTCTATGAATGTTGCTCCGAGCAGTACCCATGGAGTATTTGGTAATTGCTCTCCATCGTAAGGACATTCCACCTCGGTTGAAAATTCGAGCTGAAGACGATGATGGTGATAATTCTCAATTCCTAATTTATTATTGTAAATATCAGGCACTCGCTGAGGTCGACCGATTAATTGATAAAAATGGCCCGGCTTGCTTCCTTTCACCTACGGAGGCCATATCGCATTTAATAAGTGTAGAAGGGATGCCGAGTTAATGAAGAACATAGTCATCGCATGTTACGGCGCCAGGTTGCACATCATGCATTGCATATATATAGATGCATCTAGAGGGGCTGATCCTTTTCGTTCACAAAAAGCGTCGCCTGATTATACATTATTTCAATATACTTCATTCTATAGCGTCTACCCGCAGAAATCATCCCTTCGTTAGTTAAGAAGAACCGTGATGCCCAGCGTCAGTGGTGTAGCAAAGTGGCACTGGTAATAAGCTTTGTTGCCCAAATGAGCAGCAAGATGCTTAGCCAGTTTGTGAGCAGCGTCCTTAATGGGGGAGGTCATGGGGCCGAGCTGCTATTTTTATGGGGACGTCACGGGGTTTAACGTCCCCAAGCAACTCTGGCTATGAAGGACGCCGTAGTGAAGGGCTCCGGAAATTTCGACCACCTCGGGTTCTTTAACGTGCACTGACATCGCACAGTACACGGGCTTCTAGAACTTCGCCTTCATCGAAATTGAACCACCGCGGCCGGGATCGAACCCTCGTCTTTCGGGTCAGCAGCACAGCACCATAACCACTGAGCCACCGCGATGGCGACAAGGAGATTCAAGACCGTAAGATCGACGCCATTACCTGCGCTGGCTCGTTCAGGTATGTTTTGTTGCGCTTCCTCTCTACGCCAACATCTGTGCATAGTGAACAGTTGAAGGCTCAGTTTATCTATCCCTGCCTTATCTGAGGGAGCTGTCAAGGTACTCGGCGTAATCTCCCGCCCGCAAAGAGAGGTTCCAAGATTGTAATCTCGAGTGCTTTCCTACAAATGGTGGGCCGTAGAGGAGCTTATGACATGCTTCACCTGTCCTTGGTCCACAATTGAAATTGTGCTCCGTCTCTTTCCTGAAAACCACAAATTATTCAACGCGCTTACACTTTAGGAATATCTTCCTTGCATTTTTGTCTACTATTCGAGGGGTATGTATTGAAGTCGTCGACGAAGCTCACAAGAGCTTCTAGTTGAAGCATTTAACGAAGGTGATATCTCCGGCTCGGGTTCAACAACATGGCTGTGACCGATTGGCTTGCAATCTGTTTTCGTCCAGGCAGTTGCTACAGACTTGCCTCAGCTGTTAAACTACCACGCCTGATGATCGCATTTAAAACATGCAATTTATTTACGATATGAAAACAAAAAAACACGCCGTAAAAGCTGTCGTACGGCTGCATTCGTATGTTTAGTGAACTATCTGGCAACTGCAAAAAGTTTTCTAGTGCGGTCCTACAGTCCTCTACTTCTTTCTGTGAACACTGTGTTCACGCATACACTTTACACCGGGTTATCTTGTATCTTGCAGCCTTACTCGAAGCTATTATCAGTCCTTGGCATGCCACTTAAAGAGGTCGATGTTCCAATAAGAGCGATAGAGCTGCGGTCACTTTGAAGGGAATTCAACTATTTATAAGTCATTGCTGTCATTAATATCACGAGAAGCCAGAACGCTCCAGATTCTAACCATTGTGACTCCACCCGCCAAATGTAATGCTGCCAATCTTAGAACGGGAGCACGGACCTGATAATATCATATAGAGTTGAGGGCATAAGAACGCTACAAAGTGAAAAAGAGGTCGAATATGTATTGGTTTGTTGATATATTGGGGTTTAACGTCCCAAAGCGACTCGGGCTATGAGGGGCACCGTAGTGAAGGGCTCCGGAGTATTCTATCGCCTAGGGTTCTTCAACGGGCTCTGGTATCGGACAGGGCACGGGCCTCTAAAATCTCGATGGAGGCAAAATTCTAGTGGCCCGTGTACTGTGCGATTGTTGTACTGTTCACTGCCAAATAAGAGGCCATTTTCATTTTGATGCACACTTTTTTCTCTTAATTTCACTGCATAAAGCATCTAAAGACACCGTCTGGTTGTTTGGATGTATTTCATAGGCTATTAATTTTTTCTTATGCCCGCTATGCCCGCTTTACTTTCTTCGATCCTGTAGTGCTCTTTCAAGCTCCTTACTCACTGTTGCCGATATATAATTTATAAGTTTTACTTTCATATTCTGAAAAATAGCAGGTGAAAATTTGTCCTTTCTGCTATTACAACTCGGAGACCTTCTTTTCCGCCCCGGCTTCGTTTGCTCACCTAAAGTTGTAGGTTTTGGTTCTCGCCTCAAGCTGTAGTTTGTCCATGCTTTAGCTAGGCCAAGGAGCAGGTCTGCTTCGCTTCAGATCTAATCCTCGAGTCCAGAGCTGACGATCGATGAGGCGGGGCTTGGGAGCAGCATTAGAAAAAAAATTTAGAGCTAACGAAAGTACATAATTATTCAATTTTGTCTGAAGAGCTACGGCACTCAAGCGCTGCAACAGAGCCTCTCTACGCATTCACTTTTGGAGAATATAGGCTCCAAACACAAATACACCGATATGGGAGTAAAACAGGGAGAAAGTTTCCTCTAACGCACTCCCTTTGGTAGAAGGTAGTGCGCTAGAGGACAGCTTACACTCTTTTTATTCCTTTTTGTTTGCACAGTAGCGAACTCCTAGCGTGGCGCTTATCGTCAAAGGAAGACCATGAAAAGTACCGCGTGATCACAGATGCAGTGCCAAGGGTGACACGAGAGCGATAAGCTGGAGTTAGCATAATAAGCAAGACAGCCAGATAAGCCAATAGCGGAAAATAACAGCGTTCTTATCTCAGTGCGGAAAAAAGAACTAGTAGCGGCGGATTTTTTCTCTTTTCTGCGCTTGCTGTCCTGCTCTGCTTCCGTAAGCAAATGCGATACAGGAACTCAGCCATAAAATAAAAGGCGACTGGAAAAAATTCAGGAGGCACTTCAGGCTGCTTTCGTGCTGTTAAGGTGAAAGCATTAGTGTGTAGTCGTAAGCGCTCAAGCTCGACGCAGGCTGCGAACTCAGAAATGAAACGAAGACGCGCCTCTGAACGCTGGTTCAACAAAGGTCCGACTGAAACACTCGAGCACTCGGGTTTAATATCTGTCCTAAGCTAGCCTCAAACACGACCAGCACACGTAAGCTATATGCATCCAGAAATCGTATGACACCACCCGGAATGCTGTGCGACAAACGGTTGCTCGCAATTTTGGTACGAATAATAGGGAAAACTGGTGCCACATTAAGGTCAACCAGGGGGGTGTACAAAAACAAGAAATGCAATAGACTTGCTGTGTGCGAGCTACGGCGGCTTGACGGCGTCACCCTATTTTGTTCGTCATTGGTAGGGTATTCTCAAACATCTGCGAGTACGCACACTAACATGCTATGCACTAACTCACGGCGCCAGCTTTTCTCGAAATCGGACTAGTAACGCTTTCGCATTAAGAGGGCTGTTAGCTAAAGTGATTTCCATGCTAAAGGATTTATGAAGCTCGTCAGCAAAGAAAACCGGCGTTGGCACTGACCAGTAGCAGTGGCCGCAAAAAAAATAGTGACTGTAGCTTAACTCACTTATGCTTGGATGTGCGTAGCGAGAGGTACGGTTAGTCTCATTGTTTAGCTTGGTTATCTCTACGGTTACATCTTTATTGTTTAGCTTCGTGGTTATCTTTATCGTTTAGCTTAATACGTGTCAGTGTTCGACACGCCGAGCACATTCTTCTGTCTCCGCAGCTTGTTGCCTCCTTCTGGTTTCATTCCGTCATTGATCCGCGGCCCTGGCACGAGATGCCGAACTAGACGACGAACCATCCTCATCTGAATGCACTCGCCTGGCCGCTTCGTACTCACGGCGCTTCTCGAAGGATGCGGCTCGTTCTTCCTCCGTCTCCTCGGCTCGCTGCCTCCTCTTGGTGTCGTTCCGACGAATCCCACCGAGCCGCTCCTTGTCTATATATGATGCAACGCCGGCTCCTTCTCTATTGTTACAACATGGTTTCACCGGCTCCTCCTCTGGCCTCATGCCAGATGGCGCGGCGAGCGGCGATGCCAGCTGCGGCGGTTGCTAGGAACGGGTCAGCTCGTCGTGTGGCCACCGGCCACAGCGAACCGGCGAGAATACGGCCAATGTAGCTCTCGTTACAAAACCCAGATAACGCAACCGCGGTATGAAAGAAGAGATATTCGTTCCCAACTTCCGGGGAATCGCACTTAGGACTTTTTAAATTGCGAGGCGAGCACGGAGCGCACAAGCCACGAAACCACATTCCTTTCTGGCAAGCATAGGTGAACCTACTATATGCGTTCCCTTATCATGGGTGCTAATTGACTACATGTGTCCTTCGAAAGGACTATCAGATGCATCGCCCGAGTAGAGCGTTTGTCATACTTTTTAAACAGTAGGGTTGGTCTTCCGGCCTATACATTTAGGTCCTTGCTAGTGAAAGAAGTTCTCACCGCTAGGAACTACTCGCAGCACACTGTGAGAGTGAATGAGCGTGTCGTGTGCAAGATATAACGAATATAGGTTTATTATTTACAGAGGGCATTGCTTGCGTCTTCTCTCTGCGGAAGAATATTTTGAAGACAGTGCTAGGCGCACTCGTGCTCTAGCAGCATGAGGAGCATTTTCAACATGTGACTTGAAAAAGAAAGGGTCAAGTGCTTATAGAGTCGAGACATGTACTAGAGTCTCACAATTTTTGTACTGACGCTGCGCATGTGTGTCTTTAAATGCTGGAATCTTGCGCCTCCGTGTGAAAGACAATGAACAGATTTTGTTCACGTAGCACATCACAGAAATATTTAACCCGTGCTCCTGTAGGATGCTCGGGAGAACACTTCAGAAAATCGTATTCTTAAAATGTGCTTGCACATTCCGTGGAGCAGTAGTGAGATGACGAATATATGCGGCATTTATGTGTCCATAGGCAAATATTAGATGACATGATTAGAATTATTACTGTGGATGTGATCATGTAGAACAGCGAAAGCAAATGAAGTGGCCGCAATGGGTGTTGCATATTTTTGAAATGTAGTTCATACTTGTGTTGCAAACAAATCACGTCCTTGGTCTTCTCGTTTCATTTTTTTTTCATCGGGAAGAGCTTTCATGCTACTGCGAATCCCTTTCCGATGCGATTATTAGTCAGCAATGCACGGATGATACAATGAGAATTTAAAGTCGAGTTTTCAGTGTAACACTTTACTTCTTTCCCTTTGATGACCATCTTAAAGCTGTCAGTTTGCAGAATAAGTACTATGGGATAGTAGCACGACTATGCATCATCAGTGCGGTTATCGCCTGGTCGAAAAATACCTCGTCACCCACAGAGCGAAAAAAATAATGTTGACTGCAGCCATTATGTGAAGGAGTAGATCGTAGGATCCAAGCTGATCTCTGCAGTATCCTGTAAAAGAATAAAAGGATGCATATGAGCGGACGAGAATTAAATATCACATTTTATTCCGACGCTTTGAGAAGCCGTTGGGGGGGGATAGCTCCAGGGCTTCCCTGAAGAGAGCAATTCAAAAGTTATTCATAAAAATATTGAGCACATTTAAAAAATGGGAGCGTTTTAATGTAGCTAAACCACGTAGCCGTGCGATAGCATGGGTTTAGCCATATTGGCTCATGCTTTTGCTTTGATGGGTCATGCGTACGCCTCGTTACAGTATTAGACTTAGGATAAGCCCTGTTCGAGGTTAAACTGGTCTGATCTGTTCGCGCCGCACATCTGTTCGCGCCACACAGCGATGCGCCGCAAAAAAAAATAATAATTCTCAGATAAGGCTTCAATTGTGCCAAAGACGAAAATATAAAGCATTCGTGATCCTGGTGCCAGAAACATGATAACTGAACGAAGTAATCATTATCAATGGAAGCTTTAAATGTCCGTGATAAATTCTGCAGCAGAAGCGACGCGCGCTATAGCCCTAGAGCTGGTGAAAGTAGCAATCTTCGTCACACCTTGTTTCTTAATGATTCCTGTCATTGGCTCACTTTTTGTTTCCTTTTCGCTTGTCTTTTTCTTAAAGTCGCTTTTGGCGTTGTCCGGTATGTTTGCTTTTCTTTTTCGAAATTCTCCTCAGATTAAGCACACATTTTCATTTGCCTTTGGTTCCTAATTTAACCGTTTCGACTCCATTTATAGCGTTCAATTCTCCTGACATTGTTTTCCTGCAAACGCAGGAATGCATTATCGGGCTCTCACTCGACATTCCGCGTCCCCGTGGCTGGATCAGCAATGGCATGATGACGCCTACAACCTTTTCGCGAGGCCTTCGCACTTCCGGCGAACTAAGCCAAATAGACCACTAAACTTTTCTGCGTTTCTGAGGGATTCGAACCCCCACTTCTCAAAGGCGCAACTGGCATCGCACTTGCACTCGAATTTTTTATTCATTGATGATACCATTTTTTATTTAGCAAGTAATTCATTATTTCTTCTCTAAACACATTCACATGAAACAATACACCGGTTCCTTCGGATTATATTATAAAGTTTGAAATCGATGTTACTATTTCATACTCCTCGCAACCTACATAAAATTAAAAAGGATGAAAATCCGCAATTTACTTACCAACCAAAAACGGTCTCGTCGTTATTACAATGCCAACACAAAAGGATGCGCCACCCATAAGCAGAGGCAATGAGTCGATCCCGAAGTCCTTCACCAGAGCGGGGGCTTGCAGAGAGATCCTGGATCCGTTGCTGACACCTACAGCCATCGAACAGGCCAGCATCGCGGGAAAAGTTCTCAACCATGCGAAAAGTTCGTAGGCGATAGCCTGAAGCAAAAAGCCGAGAAGCATGACGGCCTCCAGGCTCAGTATACCAGAGTCGATTACCAAGCCACTAAGGGGTGTCAGCACAAGATCGCCAATTCCAAAAGCGTTTATGAGGAACACAGCACGGGACGGCGGCACGCCCCTATCCGACGCAATGTCCATTAGCAGGAGCAGAAATATCGCCATTCCAAGGAGTACCACAGAAAAACTGAAGCCAATCAAGGCAAACGACAGCGTCCAGAACTGCTTCGGTATTACAGAAAGTCTACGACGGCATACGTCTTTCCAAAGTAGTAGTCTAGAAGACAATGGCGCTACACTTGCAGCTTGAACGTTCTCCGTGCTGCTTTCGGAAATTAAGGGCTTGAAGAACCCTGCTGATGTGAGTTGATGAGATGGGCCTTCGGAATCTTCTTGGGTAGCTATCGCTCTTGACTTGCCTGGAATTTCAAGACCTGCGCTCGTTGGAACTTCGGTGTTGTTGGATATTTGGCCATCTTTTCTGGCGGATGAGTGATTCTTGTCTTTCATCCAGGCTGGGCTGCGAAGTACAATGGCTGCTGGGAAGGCGTTTAACGTGAGGCCGCCAAGGAGCAGGAAGGTACCGCGGATGCCGTAAGTGGAGCGGAACAGTTCAGTCAGGGGTGGAGCGAACAGCATGTCGAGTCCGGCGAAGAAAAAGAAGAGGCTGCAGGCTGTCGTGCGTCGCTTCTCGAAGTGCTGCGACACCAAGACGTTGACAGTGACGAAGATGCCCGAGAGCGCCAGGCCTGCAAAGGTAATAAAAAAAAAGAAAAACGAATGAATTTGCACAAAAGTGCAGAGTTTACCTAGCCCAAATGAGAATGCTTGCTCGAGGAATTAGTGACTTAGTATAAAGAATTCAGAGTGACAGCTCACTCTTTAGCACTTTATTTAGTAATAATATGAAAAGCATTCTTTTCAAATCACTGTGGTATTCGCAGATTATAAGGAACCATTGCGCTAAGCAAATTTAGGTGCATCTCAACACTTTCATTGCCTTCGTCATTGTCTAGAGTGCTATGAAATTGGTGTATAATTGATTAAAAATTAAAGAACATAAAAGAAGAAATGTTTTAAACACGACTGTGGTTTTAATTAGAAGGCGGGTTCATTCCCGCAATAAAATATTTCTAGGATATTATATCTGCTGTCTGCTGTCGCTAGTGATGCTTAACCTCGGGTGTTTGCAGAGTTCAAACCTTCCCTGCTTTTCGACTAATTTCGTAATTTAAAATGTCTCCGACAAAGCCATAAATGAGTTGTCAACGCGGAATATTGGCAGAAAAAGTCATTAAGCCATTTAGGCAAATTCAAATTTAATTTCCTTCACACCTTGCGTTGCAGAAATGAGCTAACAGGTATAATATACCGCGCTTGTAGCGTTCGCCATCTTCTGATTGCAGACCCAAGCTTCCCTGAAAAAAAAAGCACTCGCTCAGCTCGGTTGAGCCGGTTCATACGGAGCGAAAGGCAACCGAACCAGTGGCCGATGTCGACGCGGAGACGTTGGCAGCATCCGCCGCCCTTTCCGCTTGAGGCACTCTGCCATACTGCCGCCTCAACTGTGGTTGCGGCGCACGCGAGCTCTCCTTTTCAATCCTCAGACGCGTAATCAGGCATGCGACACAACTGGCGAGGCGAGCGGAGGCGAGCGCAACAACGAGGCAAGCGGTGTGACGTCATACCAAACGGCGGCGGCGGCTCCGTGGAGAGGCGCACGATGTGACGTCATGCCAGATGGCGCGACGAGCAAGCGGCGTCCACCAGCTACGGCGGTTGCTAGGCAACGGCTCGAGGCCATTCTCTGTGCCTTCTCTTAGCACCGCCACCGCGAAATCGCAAATTCGTGGCCAATGTAGCTTGCGCTACAAAATGATACAGACTTCATGGCAACTTCGCGCCCGTTTTTCCTCCTGAGCGTACCAAACAGACTTAATTCAAAGGCACTGCGTTTGTTTGGAATTCCTATTGGTTTTTGCGTCTGAAAATACGCATTGTTACTAAATAAATACTGGTAAGAACAAATCAATTTTTAAGTTTTTCTTCAAGATTTGCTGCTATTCTCCACTGCTCGACACATCATTCTTGCACGGATGTTCTGACCGATAAAAGTTTTTCTCCTTTGGTATTGTAGGAAGACTATGTATGCCAGCAGTGCTTAGCCAGCCGGCTGAAGAAAGAACCTCGGGCATAAGCGTGGCGAGTCGAATAGCAGAAAATTCCTTACCTTTCAAAGATTTTATCTAAGCATGAAGTACGCTCAGTGGAAACCCTCCACTCAACAAGGAAATGACATCGACGAAGCCAAATAAAATGCAATACTTGCCATCAAAGCATCTAAATGATCGCATAATTTTAGGGCATTTTTGGATACAATATAAAAAGGGTTGGATGATTTCAGTCATACGAAATCAGGTTCGAGTCAGAATTAAGACATCGTGCATCTCTGTCGCGACCTCTCTGACCAGTTGTCTACGAGTGGGATGTTTCGTCTCGTATTCACTCCTTCTCTGTCCTGACTATTTTGACCTACTCTCCTGAGAAAATCCCTTACGGACGCTCAACACTGCAACCAAAGTCTCCCCTCCATTTTGCGGAAGCCAAACTTTACTAACTACAAACGTGCTCATTCTTACCGTAGACAACTCCGTAAAGCAAAGTGAGCTGCAGAATGCTGTCGGTGAAACCGCAGGCGCAGAGCGAGCCACCCGCCGCGAGTGAGCACACAAGCAGCATAGCCTGGCACGAGAAACGGTGGCAAAGGTACCCCATGACTGGGCCTGCGAAGAGAAATGAAAGCACGTACAGGGTCAGTCACACTTAACGGGAACGCGGCTCTGCGTGGCCACGCACGCGAGGAATGCCGCTGCACCTAACGCGGTCATGAATCAATGCAGAGTGGCGCGGAGGAACGGAAACCTTGACGTGGTCATCATCGTCATCAGCCTGACTACTCCCACTACAGGGCCTCTCCCATGTCTCTCCAATTAACCCTGTCCTTTGCCAGTTGCGGCCAACGTATCCCCGCAAACTTCTTAATCTCATCCGCCCACCTAACTTTCTGCCGCCCTCTGCTATGTTTGCCTTCACTTGGAATCCGCTCCGTTACCATCCTTCGCGTTACATGCCCTGCCCAATCCCACTGGTGTTTCGCGTCACCTGGTGCTTGACGTCGTGCTTCGCGTAATCTGCCCCTTTTCACGATTGAGATACAGGATTGGTCGTAATGGTGTTCCGCGTACGCGCAGCCCCGCGCAGCGGTGTTCCCGCTAAGTGTGATGGACCCCGCACATATCATAAACAACTACTTGTTATTTTCATTGGTAATGCAACGCGGTTCTTCTTCCTCCGAGGCGAAAAACAAATCTCTCACTGCTTGTCCCTTGACAAGATGGTGCGCTTCGACGGTCTTTTTGGAGCTGCTCTGAACGATTCTCTGCCCTCAGTGTTTGTCAATGTGCCCATCAACGTGGACAAGCAATGTACAAGCAGGTGTTTTCGGGGCAAGACAAACAGCTCACTTATCATGAGAAATGCGGGGAGGTCTTCCTTCTTATTTATTTAATTTTTTTTTATGAATATATACCTGATTGCATTCAACTCCTCTACATCAACCCGCTCCTGTAACAGTTCCGGCCAGGAACTGACAATATCTTCAAATAAATAAACAAGCAAACAAATAACCAAATATTTCTCAAGATATATGAAGCGGTTTATCTGTAGCCATAAAAAGAAAAGTAATCAATCAGTAGTTCAGTGGCTATGTGCTTCACTGATAATAGAAAAGACTCTGGTTTGATCCCGGCCGCGGCGGTCCCATTTCAGTGGAGGCGAACTGCTTGAGGCTTCTTGTTACGTGCGATGTCAGCGTACGTTAAAGATCCCCAAGTGGCCGAAGTAATCCGGAGTCCTCAACTACGGCGTCCCGCATAACCTGAGCGCTTTGGGGCCTTAAGCCCCAAAAATCAACTAATAAAATTATGGTCCCAAAAGGTACCCTAGCGGGACTCTTGATGAAGTATCCTAGAAAAGTGGTCAAGCCGAAATGTAAGATACATATTTTGACAGTTGAGAACGAAAGCTAGGCATCCAGGTAGCGAGAGTAGAGTTCCCTATACGCTTTAGTTTCTGCTAGAGTTAGAAGTGTGGAACATCGCCAAACGCCTTCTATATGTGCTCAATATGACTTGCAACGCGTCTGATGAGAGCCAACTAAGTTTCCGCTTCGCAATAAATCAGACTTCGTTCCGAGAGAGCATCCACTGTAAAAAAACATTCAGTGTACTTTCTTCTTTGCATCAACGGGTAAACCAAAAATTTCCTAGCAACGCTGCGCTCTCTGCGAGACCTGAACGTATTCCGCACCTTGCATGTCGCAGCTCATATTGACCGCGGCAGCACATAGGAAGGCTGTCAACCTGATTAACTAGACGATAAGAGCAGCTATGTCTCAAGCCATTCAGAAAACTGTGTGATGCTGCCAAATGCTAATTTAGCTGGTTTTAATTTTCTCCTGATGCATTATTACGCTGCCACTGTCCATTGCTATGGACTGCATTTAGCCTCACCTCCACGACATGCGGAAAGCCTTCACCGAGGAACTAGAATGTGAAGCTGCATGATCACAGACCACACAACAATACTGCTAGCGTGGTTTGCTGGAGGCCTTATTTAGAGTAGGAAGCAAAATCGGTGTTGCTAAAAGTGTAGCGGGGACATTTTCGAGCCACCTCAAAGCGACAAAACCAACCACAGCCCAGAAATGAAAAAAAGTGCATAGTAATGATATAGATATAAAATAAATCAACATTAATTCAAACCAAGCAAAACACAATATAATTTTAATGGACGTTCTAATCAAAGTAGGAAATCAATGATGACGATGAATTTATTCATGCAAGGACAAATTGGCAAAAGACCAAGATCGTTTCTTTTCCCTTGAGCAAAAGTATAATTTCAAGATCTGACAAAATGTTGGAGGGGTCGACAGAGATTTATATGGGTAAAGAGATAACGAATTTTAAAGAGTCAGGTTGGCTGTGCTTACGAACGCCAGACTTAAACATTAGTAGGAGAGACATCTGTCGCGCAGTGGACATAGAGCTAGTAAAGTTATATCTTGGCCGAGTCCCGACAGCAGATCCGGATCATATGAGAGAAATAAAAAAAAAGAATAAGAATGCTTTGGAGTGCGTTTTAATGAGTTATTAAAAGCTTTACAACACCCCTGCATATTTCGCAGAGCATTTGCATTCTGCCAGTACTCATCTGTACTTGAGAAACTTGTAGGCCAACGATTGCTTTAAATTAGATACAAGACAACGAAATGAGACACGGAAAGCAGCGCTATTGAGATAGCATTAATAGCGCAAAAAGAAAGACGCGTAGTCTGCAGAATTCCGTAGCATAGTGGACATCTTTGTGGAAACAAAACTATAGAAATCGACCCAAAATGAGCAGAGGAACACTGAGGAGATGTAACGGATGGCTTCCTAATAAATAAGAATGTTCCAAAAGAAGGAAGACTAAATTAAAATTACTAAATTACTAAATTGAAAAAAAAATCGCAGTCGAGCGGGTAGGTGAATGTACCACCTGCCCACTGGATGCAGTAGTTGGCAGGGTTTAACGGCCTAAAACTACTTAGACCCTGAGGGATGCCGCTGTAAAGGGCTCCAGATAATTTCGACCACCTGGGGTTCTTCCTGCAATGATATCGTAGAGTACACGGGCCACTGAGCATTCTGCCTTCATCTAAATGCGATCGCCGATGCCGGGACCGAACCCGCGTTTTTCGCGGTCAGCAGTCGAGCGCCATAACCCCTCAGCCACCGGGGCGGCTTCGTGGTTGGAGCGCACACGCTGTACTATCTTCTGCCCAGAGAAGCACTCCACTCCTTAGTAAATTTAGGCGGCGAGGGATGCTGCTAAAGAAAATTAAATCATCCGGTTTACTCTTTCTATTATTCTATAAATTTTTACAGTGGAGTGAGCGTGAGGTTCAAAATCTGAAGCATGCCCGAGGCTGAGAGTGAACTGTACCATAGTAAGCGCAGTAATCATCATCATCAACAGCCTGACTACGAACACTGCAGGGAAAAGGCCTCTCCCATGTATCTTCAATTAACCCTATCCTTTGCCAGTTGCGGCCACCGTATCCCCACAAACTTCTTAATCTCATCCGCCCACCTAACTTTCTGCCGCACCCTGCTACGCTTGCCTTCTCTTGGAATCCACTCTGTTACCCTTAAAGACCAGCGATTATCTTGCCTTCGCATCACATGCCTTGCCCAAGCCCATTTGTTCCTCTTGATTTCGACTAGAATGTCATTAATCCGCTTTTGTTCCCTAACCCACTCAGCCCGCTTCCAATCTCTTAACGTTACACCTATAACTTTCTTTCCATAGCTCACTGCGTTGTCCTTAACATAAGCTGAACCTTCTCTGTCAGCCTCCACGTTTCTTCCCCGTAGGTGAGTACTGAGTAGCTCGAGCAATACCTATGTGACGCGAAAAGGTGTTCTGTTTAGCAGTTGGTCTTTACACTTTCTAATACACACCAGACTGCAGATGCGCCAAAATATTTTTTTTTACTATAGAAAATCAGAAAACCTGCAGAAAGCAGCAAATAAATCGGGTATTTGTGAGCGTACGTATACCTGCTAAGTAGCCCAGGCTTGCACTGAGTACAAGAGGCCACGCCGCCTGTTCCCTGGAGACGCTGAAGCTCTGGAGGATTCCGTAAAAGACGACTCCCAAGGATTGTGGCGTGACCAGGGCCATTGACAAATGCCAGCTCAGGAAGCCCGCCGTCACCCAGCTTCATCGTGAGTCAACACCGAACAGCCGGTCCTCTTTCAGGGCCCTCTGCTGCACGGGGTCGCTCATCTGCTCCACCACTGGTCCAGCCTAAATTGGTTGGAGGCTGCGTAAAAGAATGGAGTAAAACAATA
This sequence comes from Amblyomma mixtum, assembly GCF_055824585.1. Taxonomy (NCBI): domain Eukaryota; kingdom Metazoa; phylum Arthropoda; class Arachnida; order Ixodida; family Ixodidae; genus Amblyomma; species Amblyomma mixtum. Next base: position 5,406,938 of record NC_143019.1, read on the forward strand.
AATAGTGTCATTTACTTCTACCATATATTTTTTTTTTTTTTCAAAAACAGCAAGGTCCAACAGACATGCGAGTGCCTTTCTTCCTTTAAAATCATATTTATTCAGCGTAGGTAATGTGCCCATGTGTCGTCCAAGGCAATTACATTTTCTCTATTTAACTATGCCTAGAAAACATCTATTCCGCGTCATCAAAAGCAGCAATACTTTCACAGAATGCGTTCCACATTGTCACTTTCTTTGATAGCTGCACACGCATAGCTTCCTGAGCGCACATTGTAACAGCTTGCGGTAAGCGAATTACACAAACATGCTGCTGGTCCCCAGTGTGTGTGTCGTCATTATCGCGAGAACTTTTACATCAATGCAGACTAGCTATAAGCCGTGCGAAGTTGTGAGATATCCGATACTAGATGTGCGTTTGTAATTAATCACCTTCGTATATAAAAAGCTACTTTCATCCAATAACCCAGGACATTCCTTCGTCGTGAATACATCTTTCTATTAAGAGAAAAAGTTGGTGCACATAAAAACTAGCGTTCAGGCTTCTGCTCTTTCAGGCAAGGATCAGTTGCACTTGAGCGTGGGGCACATGCACGTCGCTGATAGCGAGGGCTGTCATGAAAATTAATATTGATGCTGTCTTATCGCCACAGTGTCAGAAAAATGTCCTTCGCTTCGAAAGCTTTTATTTAAAACACTATTATCTGCCTTTTCCCCTGCATTCGGATCTATTGAGCCATGGCTACCTGTAGTCGCTAAAAGATTCTGGCTGTCACAACACCTCAATAAAATAAGAGAGCCGGGGCGCTAAAGGGCACATCAGTAAATGCTCCGCGCCGCAGACTAATACATAGCATCATATGAGACATAAAATTCACGGTACCTGGTCAGACGATGTCCCCTCTACAACATCCTCGAGCACAGAGCGCACACATGGCTGCCTAGAAGGTTCGATCACAGGCGTGCTTAGTCGTAGCACCACGCTCCTGCACCCGAGTCGCAGGACAGAAGCCAGCAGGCAACGCAATGGTGCGACATCGAAACTCAAAGCTTCCCTTGGCGCTATTTTGAAGGAGGGAGATTTCAAAGAGGTTGCTGGCCTTGGGTTATCAAGCTGCTGGCCTTCGAGGGACGTGTAGCGCACATGCACTACACGTCCGGTAGCTTTCCTCAGCAGAGCAGACCCTTATCGGAAGCCATTAAAAATTCAGAGCAACTGGTTGCGACATTAATTGCGGCCGCATGCGTCCGATGTGGACCTATAAAAACAGACACAAAACTAGAGAAATGACCAGAAAGTACCTGTTTGTAACGCGGAAACCCTTCAGCTCCTAACGATCTTCGAAGGGGAACGAAACGTGAGGAGCCTAGAATGTGTGCCGGGGAGCAGGAACTAATGGGATGATTTATTGCGCGCGTCCTAGCAAGATCTTTAACTTCCCTTTTTCTCGAAAACTCCTTCAATTCCGGGCCTCTTTGATGAAGCCTAAACTTTTTCCACAAGGTGCACACCGACTAATAGCGTTGCAGGTGGTTCCAAGATAAACGCGAGCAGCTGCTGACTGTGCAACGTTTCGGTCACTTTTCCAATACGCCGTCCGTAACAAAAACACCGAGCTCTGTCGTGGGCAGGGCGAAGGCGCGATGTTTACATCGCATTACCAAGTGGTTAAAGACAGGCCTGTAGTCGTGCCGCACAACGGTGAGTGGAGCACGCTGTCACGTGGTATTTTTAAACTTTCGCGGTCTTTCATTGTAGCCAAATAAAAATAGCTCCGCTAAGGCTAATTGGCCGGAAGCACCTGGTAAGACTATTTGAAAGGCACTCGCCAAATTTTCCATCCATACCTGAGTGTTCAAAAGCGATGCTTAGAAAGTTGATAATTAACGTCGGCCAATTATTAAGGTATTAAGAACAAAAAATACTCACGTGTACATTACACGAATACTAGCAATATTTGTGTTATTTCAACTGGAAAGAACGCTAAGGATTTTTTTATCTCTTTATCTATTCCAGCAGGAACAGTAGAAAAGGCGCCTCACGTAATATGAACCAAGGATTTAAACAAAGTGGCACGCAGTAGAAGAGTGAAAGCAACAACATATTGTTTCCTGTTGCGCGGCGCTGCGCAAGGTATTTTTTTAAACCGGCTTAATTAATTAATTAGGTAACATTAAGAATCTAAATTACCTAATCTTTACTTTAAGGTCTGGTGCATTTCGTTAACTTGCAGTGGGGCTTTAGAGAGAAGATCCAGTTTTCTTGCGAAAGCTACACTGTGCGAGTCGCCGAGCCATTTCGAGGAGCAGACGAATGGCCATACTGCGCATTCGCCAGGAGCAGTGATGTCACACGGCGCGCAGCTGGCGCGCCACCGCCGTCGCTGCCCGGATGACTCAGAGGTGCCGCCACCGCGCTCACCAGTTGCGCAAGCGCAGTAGCGGCCCATAGCTAGCGTGCCGGGGCCGCCGCGGCTGCCTCGCGCTCTCCATCGCCTCTCTCTCTCCTCGCTGCTTTCACAATCCTCCAGGTTTAACCAGAGCAAAACCACTGCCAAATATTTTTGCATCAACGTGCCTCCTATGTGCGTGTTTTTTTGGGGGGGCATTTACTGAAAAGCCGCGAAAAATAAAAAAAAGTGACTGCGCTCATGCCCTAATCATATTCCATCGCTCCCAACGGTGTTTTCAGCGAACGAAGCGTGCGTACTGACGGTGCTCAAGCAAGTTGCCACCGCTCAGATCGGCGGTCTGCAAAATCGTAAAAATAAGAAAAAACGGAGACAACCTTCACGCGACTCCGCTGCTTTCCCTTCCTTTTTAGATCTGTCCGTGCTATGGCTCAATAGAATCGCCGTATAAATCGGCGGTCGATCGATGAACTGTCTATAACTCCTCGCATAGCAAGGCCCGCTCATTCCATGTTCAGGGAGAATGTGCTGACGCACTTACAAGACTACGCTGAGTGCAGGGCCGGCCAGTCACATATATGCGGTGAGCGCGCTTGCTTCGTTAACTCTGGACGCCCTTGGCAGCTGTGCAGTACGGTCACGCAAGAGGGCGATCGGAATTTTTTTATATGTTTCGCTGGCTTTTTTGAAATGCAGGGATAAAGGACCAGATAAAACATACGTTGCTACAAAAAACAACTTAACGGGACAACTTAACAGAATACAACTTAACGGAACGCATATGACCCTAATGTGAACGATAATATGTTTGTACAGCTAATGTATGCTAACCAAGTAATTACGCGCAATTTAATATATACTCTGAGGAGCACCACACCATGTGAAACAATATGTTCTTGGTTTAATCCACCTCCGGTGGGCCACTTTTTTAAATACTCGGTTCAAGTTACGTTAAACACCCTGTATGTTACAGGCTGTTCCAGCTGAAATGGATCAAGACTTTAAAAATCCTACGCGTTTTTTTCCCAGCTAGCTTAATTTCTATCTTCCAGTCAGCTTCTTTCCATTAGCTTACTAACGCTATGGCTTTTCATTTATATACAGGGTGATTTCTTGTAACCTTTATAGATATTTATTATAAAGACTATCAGATGTACGTCTGAACGCTTTTGTATGTAGATTGTGCAGAAAGGTGGATATCACGTGCCTCATATTGATTAATAATTAGATCAAATGTTAACTAAACCTAAGTAATTATCTTTTTATTGCGTTCCTTTTTAACGTATGCCTCGATTTCGACAGAGCCATGCACTCAAGTGCCGACTCGTGAGACAGGTCGGATATGAGGCGAATCTCCGTGTCGAGTTCAAAGACCTGCAAAAAACGTGTATGTAAAAAACGATATCAATTTTTTTCCCAATGACACGCTTTTACTCAATCTGGAAAATTAACTGATGAATATTTCGTAAAGGAACAAACGTAAAGCAGTATTTTCTGCTCATAGCTCTCCTTTAATTTATGTGCAGATCATACTGAGATCGAGAATGTGTAGATGCGGGGAGTAATTCTATGCCATTCATCACATTTATTTCGCTAGCAATAAAGCAGTCTGCGGTGTTTAACTACTGCCTCCGGCTCTCTAGTTGCAATTGGGTTGCCATGCTGCCTAGTAAGGTCAATTTTTTTGTACGTCGAAAACCACATCAATACCGAGGACGCATGCGGCACTAGGCGGCGAAAATATCATGATAATCTTCATATTTCTCTTACTACAGGGCTTTGTAGGCGCAATTCGGAATGCGAGATGCGTAAAGCAGTACTATACCAATTCGCGCATTTTTGGTCCAAGTTTTAACACAGGTACAATGTCGATCAAATTTCAACTTCCCATTAAATAGGCGTGCGGTCCAAGAATATGCTTGCAAAGAGATCAACAGCGCTTATGCAGTTACGAAAGGAGATGACGCCGCTGCCTCTACATAGCGACCAACTTTATACACCGCATTTCACTAATAGCGGCAATGATGCGTTCAGAAGCGCCAAGAGTGCATTCAGGCGGTTGCTGTAAGGTCTAAAAAGAGCGCTGGTTTTTCGTTCTTTTACGCAGCGTGAAAAAGCATTGAGTCACGGGACATTGACCGAACTGAAAACAACCGCAGTCGCACTGTCATGAAAAGAAAGCGCACTTGTAATCGCGACTAATTATGTCCAGCGCGATCCAACGAACTGCTCTTGACATTCAAAGTTGAGAAAAAATAATAAATTTCAAGCAAAAATCAGTAATAAGCGGAGTAATTCATTAGGTTTGTTTCATACTGACTCGGTTTTTCAGACATATTCCACGACCTTTGAACACTGAAGCACCCCTTCTTTATTAGCCGCCGCGGTGGCTGAGTGGTTATGGTGCTCGGCTGCTGACCCAAAAGACGCGGGTTCGATCCCGGCCGCGGCGGCTGGAATTTCTTTGGAGGAGAAATTCTAGAGACCCGTGTACTGTGCGATGTCAGTGCACGTTAAAGAACCCCAGGTGGTCGAAATTTCCGGAGCCCTCCACTACGGCGTCTCTCATAGCCTTAGTCGCTTCGGGACGTAAAACCCCCATAAACCAAACCAAACCTTCTTTATTATAACTGTAAAAAAGTTGGGCCCTTTATTTCACCGCGTTGTCAACTTTACACACTCTGCTTTATTTTCTTTTTTCTAGGATGTAGCACTTCCAGTACATGTCCCGGTAGCATCACCACCCAGAAGTCTCTCAGCGGCTCCGAGAAAGTGGCAGCCAGAGTGGACGCTGTCCTGCTGAGGAACTCGCTGGATCCTGTCAACTCAAGGGTGGCGCCTGTCACTGCGGACGGTGCCACCGTTCCCGCTGACCTCAACGTGACGTTACTTCCGCCCTCGGAGCCTTCCACAAAGAACTCGAGGCTCAGTCTGGCGTAACGCAGCGAGCTGATCAGTGTCCCGTTGCGGCCGCTACACATGCTCCAGCCGACGGTTGCCGACAGCGACGCGCAGTGCAGCTCCACCTGAAACGAACAGGACAGCACGATGACCGCCAGTTGACGCAGTGAGAAAGGTGCGCCCGCTGCAGCAAACATCTGCATGCTTCAAAGAAAACTGGAGGCGACAAAAGTGACCGAAGGTGTAGCGTTGCGTTAAAGCGAATCTTTACAACAGCCGAGGTGTAACTGCCTCATGCAGGTAGCGTTGTAGTATTCGGACGGAGCAACCAGTGACGTCAGGGCTTGTGAATAGGGCTCTTTCGAAAGTGAATCGAATAAGAATATTCTAGCTTCTCTGCCAAGTCGAATGGGAATAGTGAAGGTTCAAACGAGATCGAACACGAATCGAATACAACTCGAATAATTTTATGATTTTTCGCTACTTGTGTGAATATAGTGCAGAATGATTGTTGGCGCGAAACACCGAAAAGCTAGTGGGAGTGATGTAAAAACTGCAGCTCTCGAAAGGAGCAACAGTGTTCTCCACTATGAGACACAAAACACGAAGTCCCTGTATTAACCCTGTAACCGGCATGCGCCTCCAAAAATGGTCCTTGCGAGGACGACCCTACATCTCAGGCGATCAGAGGGACGAGAGATATGAGCAATGGCCGTTGATATCACAACAACCAACTCATCTGGACCCCCCCCCCCCACACACACACACACACTCATACCTCCCAGGGGACGAAGTCGTCCACTCATACGCCCGAGGCATTACTATTCGGGCGGGGCCCAGCCCCCATCTCCACCCCGAAGCGAGGCCAGCGAGGGTCCGGTTGACCAATTCTTTAGTGTAATAGTGATGACCGTGTGTTCTCTGAATTTCGAGTTAATGTGCTTGGCGTCGTTGACTGATTCTCTTTCAGAAGACGCCAGCTATACAAGTATTTCCGGATGTGGTGGTGGTCCGTACAGGGGATTCCTGCGGGAAGGGGCAGGAGGCAATCCCGGCTACCACAGCCATGGCAAGTAACATCTGCCCCCTGCCACCCATTTGTACAGAGGTGCTAATATGAGATAGGCTATATACTATCTGGTTTGTTTTATATAGATTTTGGCAAACAATTACTACGGATAAAGTTGGTAAGATAAGGCAAACAATAGCGCAACATAGAGGCGTTCTACATAGTCAAATTTCTTCTTCAGTGGGCCCTTCTTTGTGTTCCTTCATCTTCGGTTGTACTATTCAATAGTAAGGTAGCCTTTCTCGATAAGACGATGTAAGTTCTGGCCTTGGCGTGCCACTGATTGTCACATGCTGTTCATTATCGCTGCGCATGCTCGAAGTACATTAGTAGTAGTAGTAAAAGACTTTTATTCGACCAAAATTTATAGGCCGAGCATTTCGACCGCCTGGGCGACCAGAAGCCGCTGTTCTTCTTCCCCTTCAGCGCCAAGCCAGTCGAGCCAGGTGGTGATGGACAGAGAGGGTGGGGGGAAGGAACCCGACTGCTGAGCAGCCGGGCAATAGAAGAGGCAATGGGCCAGGTCCGCATAGATACAGGGGCAGTTGGGACAGGAAGGGTCCGATCGATAGCGATGGAGGAAGAGGCGGGACGGGGTGATAACTGCATTCATCTGAATGTGCCGAAGAAGGCGAGACTCCGGCACCGTGAGTGATGGATGAGGGGGAGGGTAAAGGCGTTTGTCGAGGCGGAGCTCAAGGTAGACCTCTTTTATGGTGCGGCGAAGAGTGAGTCTCCCACCGTCCTCCGAGGGCTTGGGCCAGGGGATCAACGGTGCCCGGAAAAGTGTGTCGCGGGCGAGCTGATGGGCCAGCTCATTGCCGTCAATCCCTGAATGCCCAGGGACCCAGCGGAGGAAAACGATGGAAGGCTGCAGTGCGGAGACCGCTCGTTCGACCTCCTGTTGGAGAGAAGGGGTCAGGGTGCGTTTCTGTATGTGGTGTATAGCGGCTTGTGAGTCTGAATAGACTGTGTACTCTTGGAGAGAGGGAAGGAGGGCAAATGACTGGAGGGCATGCGCAATGGCGAGAACCTCGAGGGACAATGCGTCTGGAGGGTGTAGATACGGCCCGCTGGTGTGGGTTTCAGGAGCAGGGAGGTGTGGATGGTACAGGGCGTAGCCGCAGGAACCTCGAGGAGCCACGAAAGAGGCATCCGTGTAAGCTACACCCTGGGTATCAAAGAGAGGGGAATGGTGCTCTGCGGCCGCATGACGACGTCCGGCGTGCAGGACGGGGGACATGTTGGTCGGGAGGGGAAGGATACGAAGATTGGGAGCGGGGGTGGGAATAGGAGAGGTAAACGGGGAGATTGGAATGGGCGAGATACCCGCTTGAGTCAATAACCACTGACCCTGACGGGTAAGGGAAAGCCGGGCAAGCTGCGAGTCACGATGGAAACTGAGAAGAGAACGAAGAGGATGGAAGAGGCCTGTGGCAAAGAGCTTAGTGGTAGAGGTAGTGATAGGGAGGTTGAGAGCTGCCTTGTAGAGGCCCACAAGGGCAGTCTCGAGAGCGTTAAGTTGAGTCTGAGTGAAGGAAGCGTAGGGTGCAAAGTACAAGACCTTGTTGAGGGCCAGCGCGTGGGCAACTCGGCACGCGTGAGCCTCGTGGAGACCTGAGCGTCGAGTGACCACGCGCCGCAGGAGGTGAGTTACAGAGTGGCAGGTGGTGACAGCGCGGTGGAGGGCTTGCACATTCTTAGCCGCATGCAAAGGGAAGCCAAGAACTTTGCACTGTGTGACGACAGGAACAGGAGAGCCAGAAAGTTGCAGAGAGACGAAGTGGTTGTGTGAGCGCTGGTAGGAGGAATGGTTGAGAAGGAGAAGCTCGGATTTCTCAGGAGCAGCAGAGAGGCCAGCGGTGGTGAGAAAGGAGTCGATGAGATCTAGGCCACGTTGCAGGGTGTCCTGTACGTGACCGGGAGAGCCAGATGAACTCCATAGTGTGATGTCATCGGCGTAAAATATATGATGCAGGTCGGGAATTTCAGCTAGCTGGGAGGCGAGAGGGAAGTACATTATTTTTGCTTCAAATATGTGCTGTATGTTTTTAATAAAATCTGTTGTAAGTTTTCGCTCGTCCCGTACCCTGTCTTGTGTATGTATCGCGCAACTACTGTACACAGCACTGAAGACACGTTTCCACTATTTTTAGTACGACAGCATTTATAGTGACTCTTCCCCGTATTTAGCAACTGTGTGTATGTTTTTTGCTTGTTTATCTAAAAAAATGAAGCCCTAACTAGCCCAGCAAAAAGTTCACGTTTCACGTTCACAGTGTTACGTGAAATCTCTAATAAGCTCTGCGTATAACAGCTCTCACTTTTCATGCGATATATGGTGTTTGTTTTCTTCAGTATAAGCGGTAAAGAGTAAGGAGAGCTTACTTGAGCCATTTGTTCTCTCTCCCTGCAGTAACCCTGGACAGGTCCGAGTATTTCACACTCGTGAAGTCCAGTAAGCTTCACACTGGTCAAAGTCACACCAAGAAACCAGTCCGACTCTCGATTCAGGTCGCTGTAGTGCTCCGATGGGAAGCTCTGCACCAACGTCTTCGCAGCGTCGTAAAGCTTCCCTCCACCGGCGTCGCAAGCGGCAGCTTTGTAAAACCGAGAGAACGTTTAGTTCGGGCAAACATGCAACTTTCTTGCGGCGCTAGCTGTTAGTCCCACTTTTCGCGTTATGCGTAGTTGTTGACGTTGTAACACACTAGGCGCTACCGGTCGCGCTGGTGGGTGAGAATGGAGTAACGTCATATATGGAAGTATGACAACGTGCAAGGCACATGTCCAGAAGTCAATCACTGGTCTCAAGTAGCCCCTCTCACCATTTCACCTCCCTGCCTCGCTACGCCCATCATGCCGGATGCCCGCTGAATATGAATGTGGTTTCATCCTTACTTATTCATACTCTTCCACCATACATACCCACTCCCCACTCACCCAAAAACGCCCCACCTCGTGATAAGCTGCTGTACGCAGCTACGGCAACTCTCTCAGCAAAAGTTGGCCTCAGATGCTCCGAATCGGAATTTTATAATACCACAGATGCCTCTGAATATCACATTACACCAGCGGTAAACGTCCAGTGAATATTTTCTGTGTCTTGGTTGCCTTCAGAAATAGGCCTCGTAACGATCTGCCTGTGGCCAGACCCACATTTTGGTGTGAGTGCCGCTCAGGAGCTACTTCTAAGAATGTTGTACACCGTTTAAGTCGGAAAAATCTAAGGTTTATTTAGTGTGCGATGCCAAGACATTTCGCATTCTCCAAAAATACAAATTGTTTTTTGTGTCAACAACATTCTAGTCACGCTGTAGGTGTTTGCAGCGCACACGAAACAAGGACGGACAGAAAAGGGAACGAAACAAAGCGCTGACTTTCAACTGAGCTTTATTGGAAAAATAAGCGACTTTTATACAAAAATTTTTTTACCATGTGACTCAGATGATGTCAAAACGTCCTACTACATGTGCCATCTAAAATCACTGATACTCCAGATAAAAACCCTGAAAAAGAACATGAATGGAAAACACTGAAAGACACGTGCCGCTTAAACCAACTAAAGGGTGTCATGATCAACAACGGTGAAGGAACAACAATTTCAATTTCGATTCAATTTCAATTTATTTTCGAATTTCTTTTACAGGAAATACAAACACTTTTTGGACCCATAGCCAGCGGCTAGTTCGGGTCCAAGTACACGAAATACGTAAAAGAAAATTCGAAAACGGCGGACATATACAGAAAAGCGTAAGCGTAGTACAAGATTAAAAGCAAAGCAGTCTAAATAACACTGGTAGATAACATTCGGCGCGGCAAAAGAAAGAAAATAGCTTTGAAAACATGACATGCAAAAAGAACTTTCGGACATCAAGTGTTAGCAAAAACTATCGTGTTACATACAAAGTACATAATAACAGAAAACTGTGACGAGAAAAGAATTTCAGGTTAAATCAATTATTATAGAAAAAACTAACAAAAAACTATGATACCGAAATGCAAAAGCAGGGTGAAGCTGTATATGGGCTCGCGTTGTCACAAAAAGTAAAAGAAGAAAATAAATTCACAAAAAACAGGACTGAAACGGTATAAAAACACATTAACTAAAACAGCATAAAACCCATATTATCCCACCATTACGGGTGCGCGCCTGCGGCCTGCAAGAATCCAAGTTCTTTATCCAGGAGCACTAAGGACGCAGCACTGACGCACATGTCCTTTTTCTGTTCGATGGCTTTTGCCTCGATAATCTCCCTCGTGGTCTGATCGCTGCTTCTGCCTAAAATCGTAGTGTCCTGGAACCGTGGTATGCACTTATTGCATTCGCTGCAGTGCACAGCGAGATTTCCTTCTCGTATGTTTCTCTTGCGGAGATTGTCATAATTATTGTTGTGTTCTCGGAGTCGGATCGGATGTTGTGTTTGCCTCGTGGATCGTATGTCCAGCGGATATGATCTCTCGTACACGTGATACTTAAATCTAGGAACCGGATTGTGTCGTTAGTCGGCAGCTCATGCGTTAACTCGAGTGGTTCGAACAATCTCTGAAAGACTAACAATGCTTGCGTGACATCTGCCTGGAAAGAATCATTGCTATCATCAAAAAAAATTAAATAATCCGTAAATTTCCGCACCCGTAAATTTCGACACTCTTTAAATGGTGGGATAATATGGGTTTTATGCTGTTTTAGTTAATGTGTTTTTATACCGTTTCAGTCCTGTTTTTTGTCAATTTATTTTCTTTTTCTTTTTGTGACAACGGGAGCCCATATACAGCTTCACCCTGCTTTTTCATTTCGGTATCATAGTTTTTTTGTTAGTTTTTTCTATTGTTGTTCCTTCACCGTTGTTGATCATGACACCCTTTAGTTGGTTTAAGCGGCACGTGTCTTTAAGTGTTTTCCATTCATGTTCTTTTTCAGGGTTTTTATCTAGAGCATCAGTGATTTTAAGTAGCACATGTAGTAGGACGTTTTGACATCTTCTGAGTCACATGTTAAAAAAAATTTGTATAAAAGTCGCTTATTTTTCCAATAAAGCAGAGTTGAAAGTCAGCGCTTTGTTTCGTTCCCTTTTCTGTCCGTCCTTGTTTCGTGTGCGCTGCAAACACCTACAGCATGAAAAACCAACTAGCCCAAGAAAAGACGATTCTATTCTAGTCACGGTAGCAGCGCGAAAATCAGCTGTGGTTTTCTACATTTTGCTCAAGCAGTGTAACCCATCTGGTGAATTAGCCTAAACAAGCGAAGCATGATTATGTGCCCTGCCACACGGATAAATGACAGATGTGTCGCAAAAAATGCCTCGGCAAATACTAAACCTTCCAATCGATGCCTTGGAGCAAGGCCGGAGTAACACCTGCTCTTGCGATTAACTGGAGTGACTTCACAAACAACTGTGCGGAACGAACTCGAACAGCTCCTCGCTGCCGGTGAGATGGCGTCACAAAAGCCGTATTGCTCATTTTATGTTTGACGCCAGCACTAGATACCGACTCCGAACCATGACGCTCGCCGTGCAAGCGAGTCACTAATATATTCATTGTAAAATACACCAACTACTTGATTCCCCGCACACTTTGCTACATACAAACGATGTCTTTGGGGTGTACAAAGCACTCTCCAGTGCTGCAATAAAAAAAAAATTTAAATCTTAGCGAAAAATAAGTTTCAGTACATTGCATTGGTTTCCGGTCGTATTGAGTGAGTTGGGGATGCGTAAGTACTTTTCTTTCTCGTGAAGGTTTTGTTGTCATACATTTCACTCGGTATACGAACGATCGCAAAGGGCTCGGCGCCCCTTGACCTTTCTTTTTCTACAAAAGAACGGTGGTGAGTGCAAGCCAGTGTATATGTAGATTTTGTGCATGATAATAGGAGACTCTATCTTACCTGATGGTTTAACTCTGCACATGAAGGACAGCGCGAGGAACAGTACGGCTGGAACTGCGCCCGCCATAGTAATTCCTAGAATGATGTTCTTGCACGGTCTTGCAGGCAAGGGAGTCGAAATTGTTCCTGCATTTTTTGTTCGTGAGCACAGGAGAGGTGGACTGAGAAGCTGGATCATCAGCACAATATGCTCGAGGTTATGAAAAGGTAAAGTTTGAAAAACTTTGCCTTACAGCATTTCTCTTCTTATTACAAATGCGAGAAGACCAAAAGACGACATTTTTGTTGCCCGCGAACGAAGAACTGCATTTTTTGTGAAGGCAGTTGTTGCAGATATCGCTGGGACGTTACAGCCACAAGATGTGCTTTGAATGCAACCTTTGCTACAAACAATAGCTGCGATTTTAAACCAAGTGCTTGGTAGTAAGGAAGCATGAAGGATACCAGAAGATTTTTCTATAGTTTGCGTGCTGGTGTTGGTGATCTCTTGCAGCTGTTTTCATTGCGTTATGTATACGCTTTGTGGTGTCTGCGAATATGTTGTTAATGATGTCAGTAGTCCTGCCCTATGGACGAAAAGCGTCTTTAAAATGAAAATGCTCTGGGGTAAGTGCGCGAATCTCAAGAGTACCAAGCTTTTTAAACGGAAATCGAAAAGCTACATTACGGTCCTGAAAGAACTGAGCACTTTTCTTTGAGATCTAAGGTGCTGGAAATATTCTTAATCAAAGAGGTGTTCCTCAAATGCAAACTACGGCACAGTGTTCGCGCTTACTTGAAAACCATTTTCTCCTTTATGGAGCTTCCCTCGTCCTCGTGTTCCAAAATTTGTACCCGTCGTCAGGAAGTAAGCTGATCCGTCCTCTTTTGAATTAAAACTAGGTGGCATAGAAAATCTGTATGATAACTGCTGAGTGCACGTCTCGTCTACGCGTATAGCTCAGTGAACTCCGCCAGATTTTGGGCTGCGTGCTAAACCCTGCAAGGTCAATCGTAACCAAGCTAAAAACGTGTTAAATGACTTCTTCTATAGATACAGTACCGGCTTTCTTTCATGTCGCAATGAGCGCATAACCAGGTGAGCCGAAGGCGATAGTAAATTTTCACGTGCCCAAACCGGCTTCCACCGCCTACACACCTCTTGGCCGTAAAGAAAATCTACAAACAACTGCTCATGAACGTCAGAGAGCTAATTCATCGTACCATCGGGAACGGACACGGCATGCTCTCCCGACGCCTGCCAGGGCAATTGCGAATTGCATAAGCATTTCAGGGTGAAATTATGGGCCTATTCTTTTTTTTAGTTGCATGTATACGGCGGTCTTGTGCAGCAAAACATTGTAAGAGTGAGTGCATATACGAACAGTAATGCTGCACCGATCAGTATGCGTGAAAGAAGAAGTAATAATAATCGACACATGACTGCGCAATCGATTCAGACTCTGAGCCTGTGGTAATAATGCACAAAGTTACCTAACCAGTGTATTCCAATGCGTTTTCTCGTTCGGTTAAATAATGCCCTGAAACTGAGTATAATCTCCAGAAAACATTTCATTCATTCATTCATTCATTCATTCATTCATTCATTCATTCATTCATTCATTCGTTCATTCGTTCATTAATTCATTCATTATTTTTTTCTCACTATGCAGTGAAAAAAGTAGCCAAGAGAAAAGCCGCTCAAGCACGGCTTGAGATGTCATTGCCCCCCCCCCCCCCCTTATCGCGCACTGGCAGCAGCGCGAACAGCACAAAAACAACGTTCTAGGACGCAGCTAGCTCAGTCAGTATAAAGCAAAATATACAGCAATAAAAATGGAACCGTAACAAGTGGTACAAACATTTAACTTATCAAAAGTAAACTACATCACACTGCACCAATTGAGCGCATAACACATGGTACACAATAGAGTAAGATTCAGCGGACGAACATGGCGATGAGATCAGAAAGTTGCAGTTTAGAAATTTCGACACGTTGATTTACATAGTCCTTTAACATACGTGGTAACAGATCATGCAGCATTTGTCGACCGTAATTAGTCCGGCAGGTTGATATTTTCCAAAATCGGGCAGACCTGGTGGTGAATACGGAATCGGCTAAGCATAGTCGGACAATGCCGGAAAGGGTATTACTTCCGCTCTTTTGTTTAATGTAGTATTCTCGTTATAACCTAAACCTTTATATCTCACTAACTCTGAGTATATTGAACTATTTAAAAAGCTGAGAGGTAGATTGCAGGTATGGCACGTTAGTAATAATGCGTAGAAATTTCTTTTGTGTTACATTAGTAACTTGTTTAGATTACCTTCTGTGGTTGTGCCCCATACTAGAAATGGATAAAACGAGCATAAAAACAAGTACCGCTGTAAATTTAGAAACGAATGTTTGACAACGCTTGCCAACATTAAACGATGCAAAGACTTACCGAGCTCCGCCCACGGCGCTTGATGTGTCGCTTCGCAGTTGAAGATTTCTTCTCAGCTAGGTGTGGAGCGTCCTCTTCGTCCGAAAGGGCGCCGTGTCTTATATCCCGAGAGCGACCGACGCGACAGCGGCCAGCAGGTCGCTTTCGCCACCACTTTCCTCCTTCCAGCCTCGCATTGTCTTTACACGTGCCGTGTCAACGAGAGCGCACCCCACACGTGCGCGCCTTCTCTTGCAAGGTCGTACGTAAACGTTTTAAGGAGGATTTCTTCACTGACAGAACAAAAGACATAAGGCGTATCCCTTGTACTCCGGTGTTTACACAAAGTGAAGCATTTAACTTAACGGAGTTCCTCACAGTAAGAAAAATGGAATCA
This sequence comes from Amblyomma mixtum, assembly GCF_055824585.1. NCBI lineage: Eukaryota > Metazoa > Arthropoda > Arachnida > Ixodida > Ixodidae > Amblyomma > Amblyomma mixtum. The sequence continues at coordinate 5,422,014 of NC_143019.1, forward strand.
TCGCCACTGCCCAAGGACGGCTACTTACCATAGAGAAGGACGCAAAGTAGGATTAAAAAAAAGAGACTCTGGCAACAGCTGAGCACATAAACTCCCATTATTCATTATTAATTTATGACGCACTATAGCCACACGTGTTTAAACAAAACAAGTTTTAGTATAATTGACGTTGCGCCATTATAAGCAATCCAAACGCTGAAATCTCTCACGTCGACGCAAAACTGTGTAGAAGCCAGTTCCTAGGGCTCACGATCCATGACTAGCCCGTCACCAGGAAGAGACGACCGGTGTCAGTGGCAGCGGTGTCCTTCCAGCTTTAATTACGCCGTGAAGAATTAAGCAAACTAGAGCCGCAGCGAAAACACCGCCCAACACGCTCGCGGCGTGTGACGGAAACGGAAGTACCGGTGCAACAAAGTTCGCCGCACCCGACCGCTGCCGCACCCGCCGGCGCGAGAGCCACGTTGCTCCTATCACGCAACACACACCAACGCGACGCCTTAGGCTTCCGCGCCGCGCGCCACCGCCCCTGCGTCAAGCCGGATGCGATCTGGAGCGGACGTGATAGGCACTTATATCTTCACGCTCAAGACCGCCAGGTACGGCCGAAAGGCTACATTGTACTACAGCGAATCTGTCTCCATTCGCGAATAAATTATAAAATATCTCCGTACCTCAGGCACTCGCACTTAGCTCTTTGGCATCGCACAAAACCGTTATGTTCTTACAAGCGAAGTGTAAGCGAAGACATGTAATCGAGGGTTGTGAACAGTTGGGATAGAGTAGTACGATGTTAATAGGAGTACCACTTCAAATATACTTCACGAACGTTGTCTGCTATAATATGTCCTAGCATCTTCTGTTCAGCATAGCTGTGGGTTAAAAGAAATGAATAATGGGTTAATGAAACTATTACGACTGACTAAAGAACGTGCAATCTTGCGCCGCGTAAGTGTTGTCTGGCAGAGTGTAGTGCCTTTATAACTTTTTCTTTCGGAAAAAAGGAGTTGGGGTAGCTCTCCTTATATAGCGGAGTCCTAAAATCGCTCACAATATTGCACCGCAAAGTATTCTACGCTGCCATTCCGCAGAATTTTTAATATTATGGTTCTTGGGATCTTGCTCCTCGGTCTCCAAACCCAGGCTTGGTGAAAGCGAGTGAAGGGAAGGGAGGTGGGCAGTGTTGTGGGGACCCATTCAATAGACAGCGTCGGCGTCAATATTTCAGCGAAATATGACACCACGGCACGTCGCACTACAGCGCAGAATTAAGCTCGAAAGCTGGCTCACTTTTCTAGCTTGCCTAGGCACTTTATAATTCGCACCCACTTCGTGTAGCGCGTCTACGGTTGAAGTTTCCAATCGGCTATTCGTCAAATTCTTCTGGTGTCACCGGACGCCAGTAAAAACAGTAAGAATAACAAGGAGAAAAAGTTTGGACATGCCGCGTTCGCAGCCAACCAATAACGTACGCAGTGGCTGGAAATATTTTGTTTAATAAAAAAAAATGAAATCGTAAGAAAAACAAACAGCGGCCAGAATACATGCCGCTGTTTGCTACATGCATGCTGCAGCCTAGAATACATACCACAGCCTGGCGTCATTGAAGAACGCCTAGAATTAATCACCATATGGAAAAAAAAGATGCGATGTCGGCGTAGGTTACTTTTCATTTCCACCATATCTCCGCTTCTGCCTAATCTGTTCGACAAATTCCTAGGAGGGGAGATCCACGAAGCAGTGTTATTCAGAACTGAATTTTCACCACACCTTCTGTAGTGTTTCAGGGCGCCTTGAATAACTTGTTTGCTACCTTGCTTTATCCCGCTAAATACTGAATCTACATTACAGCTGGATTATTGCTTTCTTGCGCTAACGAGTTGCAGGTTGCTAGCGCGAATAATGCATTGCATACTTCCACTTTTCCCTGGCAGTTGTCGATCATCGATGTCCTCCCCTTGCATCGGCGACAGTCGATAAAGAAAACAAAAATTCCGGAGGAGGCCGAAGAAGCTGCCATAGCTTTAGCCATTACCTCTACCACTGCCAAATACATCATCATCAACTTTTGATCCGCCATTCGAAATTGTGCCAAAGAAAGGGCCCAGTCCGCAGCCATCACAATCTTACAAAAAATCTGCAATACTCGCCAGATCACATTTATCTGCGTCCTCGCCCATTCGGACCATCCTGGAAACGAGGCGGCGCACCAGTTTGCCCAAGGATTCGTGGTTAACCGAGCTCAGGTGGGTAAAGGAGCGAGTGTATTCGTTTTTGCTTTATCTTTCTGCATTTAGCTAGTATGTCTCCAAGGGAACTTATAAGCTTATACAGCATGTACTGGGTTCTCTACATATTGCAACATGAGCCCATATCAGGAGTTCAAAGAGAACATACGTTGTATTGAAGTAGTTGAGACGGAAGTCTAGGAGCGAAGCCTGTCCGTGGAGCCGTACTAAACACACCTGCCACCGTGGAAAGAAGGCTGTTAGGACAGTGTGGTGGCGGAGGGACTAGTTCCGGGGGATGCAACGAGAGGGCGCTAGCGGACCGCCTGGTGTAGAGTTCCTGTATATGCTACCAAAGGTAGCATATGCTCCCTGCGGGAGCATATATACAGGAACTCTAGCCTGGTGATCATCATCGGGAGGGAGAGCGGCGGCGGCGGCGGCGGGAGACGGGGAGATGGGAGATAGGGGAAGGCAATAAAGGTTGTTGTTGGCGTGGCGCCCGTGTGTTTGGGAGTGGTGTGGTTCTGTCACTGCTGAGGCGTGACAAGTGGGGGCCCGTCCGGGATTCAACAGCAACATGAACTCCATCGCCGTTCCCGAGGACGTAGTGCAGCTCTTGGTGAGCCAGACCAGCGCCTCCTCTATACTTTCTGTGCCTGGGGGAACGAGAGGCGAACAATGGGAGCCCGCCGTCGGGGCTAGTACGGCCTTTCGCCGCCACGCGCCGCCACCGGAGTAGGATCGCTGCCGCGCCGTCGCTCATAGAAACGCAGACCGTTTGCTGCTGTTCTGTCGTTGAGTTTTCGGTTGCATTCATTTTGTTTCAAGTAAAATCAAAACTTTTTTTAAAAGGGAGCTCGGAAGCACTTGTTGCTAAGGGTAAGGACCATTTTAGTCGTTTCTTTCGCGGCTACTGCTGTGCAATGCGCTCGCGCGTCGTCTGCTGCGCTGATATGACAGTGCGCGCCTGCTTAAATCCACTGCGTGGAAAATTGTTCTTTCACCTCTAAGTTCGCTTGTCTGAGGGTCGTTATTTGAAAGCAGTGCTTGGCAGCAGCTAATACTGAAAGCTTGGGTTCTGGAAGAGCTCCGTTGCGTGCTGTTGTTTACTCATGTAAGTAGCACGTAAAGGCGTTAGACTGCTTCCAAAGCGGTACCTGATTCCACGTTTCCTCCGTAAAGTTTTCGAGAGTTACCATCGTCGCTACCGAAGCCAGAGTTGGCGCTAGAAAATGTGGAGCTTTGCCATGTGGTTTCATCAATTGATCTGCCGCGCACCTCCTGCAAGACTGCATGGTGTCTCGAGTCGCATCGTTGACGCTCAACTTGAGCGTGTATGGTACGCGCGAAAAATGCGCCCTGTTGTCAGTGCCATCAGCTATGTAACGTGAGACGCTGCATCATCTGCCTGCACATAACGCTGCGCAGATATAGAGGTTCACATATTCAATAACAGTACGTTGTGAGTCAACACTTACTCAAACTCGAAAAAAAAGTATTTATTGTGGAGGCTAACTTCTACACGGCAGTAAAACGTACGCCATCCTCAGAGGCTCGCGTACTTTCGCGAAAGGGGCTTTTTTGCGAAATGTTTAACTACGTCATGCTTGTCACTGACATTGAATGCGTAGTTGCAGAGAAGCGGCTTCAGGAAACGAACCGATATAAGGTTCATGAGCTTAAGCCTGTGCTCGTTGATGCCATCGCTCTTGCACTTCAGCAACTTTGAAGCGCGAAGAGCTGGGACAGCGTGCTCTACTAATGTGGTGAGAGGCTTTTTCAAGGTCTGATCGTCCTGCAGGGCACGGTCGGCAAAAGCTCTTAATGAATCGAGAACGAAGAGAAGTTGATCTGACGTAGAGCAGCCACCTCGGTCTTGGCTGCGGGTGAACTGAAGGAGTGGCTGGTTGCTAACCGGCTTCGTACACAAAGTAAGGCAGTTCTCGCAATCCATATGTTCGCCAAGAACTCATGCAATGTAACCGCCCACATAAGCGGTAGCCGAGATCTGAAGCGACGGCAGGTGATGTGGCAAAATTGTGGTAGTAAGCCTCTGAAGCACCAATCTTGCTCTCGACAGCTTCGGCGCTGCTTGCACAGTCAACGTCTGGGCAGGCTTTGGAGCTAGAGTAGGAGTTGGTTGCGCAGAAAAAAGGACGTCAGCGGGTACGAGTCTTGACATCGAAGCACATTATTTGTGGGCAATATTGGATGCTGAATTAGACGTAGCGATCCCGGTCTTCAGTAGCTTTTCGAGACCTGGCAATGCAGCCCGAACATCCAACATGTCGTTACACCCGGATGACATTCGCAAACTACCAAACAGAGATTCAATTGTATCGCTGTTGAATTTTCGGGTGAGGAAGAAAAAAAAAACTTCTCTTCAGTCAGCAGATATTTGACACACGCCACTGTGGAATAGGTAGTGATCAGAATTGTCTGATAGGTTTCGTCTGTGAGAAATTCACGGGCATGCCCAGATCTTTTTTTTAGCCCTTCTAAATACATAGGGAAAGTCACTTCAAGCCATTCAAGCCGCGGATCAGCAGTGTCGTCGAATTGGCGAGCATCCGGAAAATGTTGGTGTATGTGCTGCGTCGTGTTGCTGATATCGTGAAGCACGAACCACCAATAAACGTTCTTCATGAAGGTAATGGTTGGCCCTGCAGCTGAAAATGACACGGCAGAAGTGCGCCCAGCCCGATCCTTGAAAAAGAAACAAGAATCGTACTGCGCGCGGCCGATCAGCAGTAGCCGAGCGCCCGCCGCGCGCGACGTATTCTACTCACACAGCGCCACCTTGCGGCAGCCGCGAGCGGCGGCGGAGCCGGCGCCCGACGGCCTGAGGAGAGCGTTCGCCCAGGCACAGAAAGTATAAAGGAGGCAGACGGACGGATCGGCGCTGCAGCGGGAGAGCGTTGCCGCGCTTGTTCGGGAGCGCCTAATGGCGGCACCAGTGCCTTCCGGCGCCTCCGGTTCACAGGAGGCTGTGGCGGCTGTGACGGCGATGGCTGCGGTACATCCGCCTAGTGATGCTGTGCCGCGGATTGCCTCGCAGCTGCCGAGATTCACGGGATTTAACGATCTCCAGACACCCGAAGAATTCCTTGAACGCCTCGAGAACTTTTGCCTGATAACCGGCGCCGCCGCAGACAAAAGACTCACTCAGGTTGTGCCGGCCGCACTAGATGGTAGTGCAAAGCTGTGGTGGCGTTTCGCGGGACCGTTCACCACTTGGGACGAATTTGTGCTCGCATTCAGCGCGGAATTCGCCTCCATCGACGCCAAACGCCGCCTGAAGGAGGAGCTCGACAGCAGGACGCAGCACCCGGAGGAGAATTTGAAGGAATTTATTTATACCATATCGGCTTACTACGAGCGGATCGGCGGCGACGTACCAGACTCAGAAAAGGTGGCCCGTGTTCTCCGACGAATGCACCCACAGCTGCAAGAACTGGCGGAGGGCATGCAGTTCGCTAACCTTGCGGGGCTGGCGAAGGCAGCCGACAGCCTAATGGAGCGGGCTTGGCGTCGACTGCAGTATAGGCCACCTCCTCCCCCGGGCAACCAAGTGGCCAGGGACTTGGCCTTCCGTCCAGCCTCAGCCGCACTCGGCGTTCCAGCGCTGCAGCCTGCTCTAACGGCGGCACCCTCGACCGCGTACCAGTCGGCAGCCGCGGCTGTATACCAACCCGCCCCAACGTCACCCGCATACCAGTGGCCCCTTCACCCCGCGGCCATCCAGCCATCCTTCCACAGGGATCAGCTACACGCCCAAGTAATGCCAGCGCTACCCGCAGTACCCGCTGTTCTGCCCCCGCCTCGGCCCCAGCGGGCATACACGGGACGGACTCAGTGCCTACGCTGCGGAGGAGTGGGCCACATTGCTCGCGACTGCGCGACTGGACGCCGAACCGGACCACCAGTTTGCTACCGCTGCGGGCGGTCAGGCCATTTTCAAGCCCAGTGCCCGGGAAACGGACGCCAGTAGACGCTGCCCCGGCGGGCGTCTACGACAGTGCACTGCTAGTGGCAAGTACAGCCGGTAGGAGGGAGCCCCTCTTGGATGTCCGGATAGGATCAACTACATTCCAGGCACTGCTCGACACGGGTTCCAGTGTTAGCCTACTGGGGCTGAGGGCGATGGCAGCTGCAGAGGCTACTGGGGCCAAGCACAAGAGAGAGAGGCGAACACTGCGTCTGGCAACAGGTTGGTCCCAGTCCACCACAGCGCTCAGATGCAAAATTAAGTGGGCGGCCAGCAGTCGCAGGCAGCGGTTCTTGTGTGTCCCAGATCTCTGCAGGGACATCGTGTTGGGAAGGGACTTTCTGACGGTGGCTGGAATTTCTATACATGTGGCACTAGGAGGATGGACGGTGGGGATGGAACCACAATGCATTGTGCCCTTTGTCAAGGCCGAGATGGTGGTGGTGAGAGAGCCCTTGCTTGAGGGAGAATCTTACTGTTTGGACAGCCTCTTTGCAGAGCAAGCCTCCCTCGCTGCCATTGTGGACCATGCAGTGCTCACAAATGACAATCACTCGGACAACATGACCACATGTTTGGCCACAAGCGTGGAGGGGGTGCTAGAGATCTTCAAGCCAATTTTTACCACGACTCCTGGCTGCACCACTCTTGCTGAACACCGCATTGACACTGGAGACAGCCTGCCAGTTCGCTGCAAACTGCGACCAGTGAATGCGAAGAAGCAGAAGATAATTGAAAGCTGCATTGAGGATATGCTCCAACAAGGCCTCATACGCCGCAGCACAAGCCAATGGACCAGTGCTCCTGTGCTCGTGGTGAAGAAATCTGGGGGCTATCGCCTCGCAATTCACTACCGCCCACTCAACTCGCGTACCAAGGTGCCTGCCTATCCCATGCCGCGGACAGACTGGCTGCTAGCACAACTTGGTCGAGCCCAGTGGTTTTCAAGCTTGGACCTGTCCCAGGGGTTTTTCCAGATACCTGTCCGGGATGAGGATATTGCGAAGACTGCATTCATATGCCACCAGGGAACATTTGAATTCACTAGAATGCCGTTCGGTGTGGCAGGTGGTCCAGCCACATTCCAAACATTGATGGACAGGGTTTTGGATGGCATAGACCATGTGTATGCCATGGCCTTCTTAGACGATGTTCTGGTGTATTCCGAGACCCTAGAGAGCCATGCCACACATGTCTATGAAGTGCTGCGACGTATCAGCTCTGCAGGTCTTACCATTAACCCTAACAAGATTCAAGTGTGCCGTCAGACACTTAAGTTCCTGGGCCACGTAATCTCCCCAGGACAGTGCCGACCAGATGAAGAGAAAGTAGTAGCTGTACTGGACTACCCTCGTCCAAACACAATCAAGCAGCTACAAGCATTCCTGGGGTTAGCAGGCTACTACCGGAGCTTCATCCCTCAGTTCTCAATTGTTGCCCGGCCTCTTACTGATCTCCTGAAGAAAAGCCAGCGCTGGGTTTGGAACGCTGAACAGGAAGAGGCATTTGCCACATTGAAGGGATTGTTGGCCCACGATGTGGCGACAAGCCTTCCGGACTTGAATCGGCCCTTCATTGTCGAAACAGACGCCAGTGGAACAGGTATTGCGGCCGTGCTTCTACAGGCAGGTCCCGACAACCAGCTGCGACCGGTCTCATTCATCAGTCGAGTGCTGACAGAGGCCGAGAAGCATTACACTGTCCAAGAGTGGGAATGTCTTGCCGTGGTTTGGGCAGTGGACAAATTCAGACCCTATCTGGAGTTTACCGAGTTTGAGGTGCACTGCGACCACTCCTCACTGGCATGGATGTTCACGACTGACCAGGCTTCGCCAAGAGTCAGACGCTGGGTGCTCCGGCTTCAAGGGTTCAAGTGCAAAATCAAGCACAGAAGGGGGCTCGCTAACATTCCTGCCGATGCTCTCAGCAGGGCACCTCTTCCCCGGGCAGACATTCCAAGCACTAGCCTCTCTGAAACGCTTTTCCCGATCGCTACTCCAGAAAGCGAGTCCCAGATCAGCTTTGAGACAACAGCAGCGCTCTCTGCACCAGAAGACATTTCCGTTCTTAGTGATACCCAGCAGCTGATTGACAACCAGGGAAAAGACCCCCTGCTGTCAAAGCTTAAGGATGTTTTGCAGGGCAGAGGGCTCCCTGACAGGGACCCAGACCAACGTCTCCTGCAGGACTTGGCAGAGGTGACAGAGCTCGATGCCAGCGGATTGCTCGTTCAGCACAGGGGGAACAAGAAGGTGCCTTGGCTCCCGGCCCACCTGCGGCAGCTTGCCCTCAAGATGGCACATGATCATCCTACAAGTGGCCATGCTGGCTTCTACAAAACACTAAATCGACTGTCAAGCCGCTTTGTCTGGCTGGGTATCCGAGCTGATGTGTCCAAGCACGTGCGATGTTGTGAGGTATGCCAACGTACCAAGGCCCGTCGTCAGAAGCCTGAAGGCCTCATGAGCAGCCAATGGGCCACTGCTCCCATGGAAGAACTCAGTGTGGACATAGTCGGGCCACTGCCCCCTTCACCACGGCACCACAAGTATCTGCTTGTTGTGATTGACAAATTCACAAAGTTTATTGAGCTATTTCCTTTGCGTGCGGCGACGAGCAAAAATATTCTGGACTGCATGGTTCAAGTTTTTTGCCGGCACGGAACTCCTCTAGCAATATCCAGTGACAACGGGAGACCTTTTGTGAGCACAGTGTGGCGTGGCCTCCTGAAGCATTGGGGCATAAAAGATCGACACACTGTGCCCTACAGACCTGCCGGACAAATGGTGGAGCGCCATAATGGCACAGTGAAGGAGTGCCTCCGGGCCTATTGCACCAACCACAGAGACTGGGATCAGCATATCCCAGAGATTGCTTTGGCCCTACGCACAGCTGAAAGTGTAGTCACGGGCTACACTCCTGCCTTCCTCTGTTACGGCCGCGAGCTTCGAACCCCATGGGAGCCAACAGACTGCAAACAGGACGCAGAACCACCTGCAACGGAGTACCATGCTTTCGCAGCTGAGATAAGTCGCTGCCTTCACGAAGCTCTTTCCTTCACTAAGACGCACCAGGCAGCCGCCAGACAAAAACAGAAGTCCTGCTACGACAAGCACCGCAAGCAAGTCACAATTCAGCAGGGTGACCTGGTTCTCCTCGACCGCCACACGATCAGCGACGCTGCCAAGGGCATATCAGCCAAGCTTGCCCCACGGCGTGCAGGCCCTTACCGAGTGGCTAGGTGCACAGGGGACAACATTATTCTGAAGGACCCCACAACTGGGCGCCGCCACGGCATTGCCCATGCTGACCAGCTCACACTGTTCCACTCGGAGGCACGAGACTCACCGACCAGTTCACGCACTGAGGGGGGGAGACCTGTTAGGGCAGTGTGGTGGCGGAGGGACTAGTTCCGGGGGATGCAACGAGAGGGCGCTAGCGGACCGCCTGGTGATCATCATCGGGAGGGAGAGCGGCGGCGGCGGCGGCGGGAGACCGGGAGATGGGAGATAGGGGAAGGCAATAAAGGTTGTTGTTGGCGTGGCGCCCGTGTGTTTGGGAGTGGTGCGGTTCTGTCACTGCTGAGGCGTGACAAGGCAATAAGCGCCGAAGCAAAGTTTATCTATATGGCTAGAAATCCATGAGACGTGACGAAGTCTTTGTTTTGCGCGGTCACCAGCCTTAGCCGTTACCATCTGGTGACCAGAGGCATTCCTAATGTTTAAGTGGCTGGTCACGCAAACTCCAATAACCACATCGTTTGCGGGCATGTCATTACGAAAGAATGCAACGTTTTGGTCGTGACTTACGTTGACCTGGTGAAGGATGTCCGAGGTACGGTACTGAAGCTCGCCCACTTCCCATGAGAAGTCCAAACCCGTCAGGTTAAACTGGACGAAGAGATATTCCGAAAGCTACCTCCTCGGTTCGTGGCTGATCACATGAGGCAGGCGATGATTGAAGACCTAGATAGAAGCTCAGGTGCAAAGGCCAATGGCGTGGCTGTAAATATTGCCGTGACTTCCAATGATTGCTATAATGGTGATAGGAATGTATACAGCTTCTTGCGGGAGGCCAAGGTTGGCGGCCTGAAAACATACTTCTCTCCCCAAGATCTGAAGGCCATGCTGGATTTAATTAAACGGATGCAAGAGTGGTTGCCGGCGATAGACCTCTGACGCAATATACCTCGCCGCGGATTTTCCGGCTTCTGGTATGGCATAATGAAATAAGGAAACGTATGCTCTCTTCCATTTATTTCTTTTATTATGACTGCGCATTTGCGTGAGCCGCTTGTGTCTCACTCTGCCTGATATGATACTAACGGTTATATAAGTACTAAAGTCTAAAGAATGCAGATATAAACTGTTCATGCATATTTCCGAAGGTGTCCTTTCCCAAGAGACGCACAGTCCACTTCCACCGTAGCTTTCTATAAAGGACAACAGAAGAGGTTTAGAATGTGACGATCTTAAGAATTTTATTGTGTGAAGCTTGCAGGCAAATAATGCGAAGTAATTTTGAGTGAACATTTCAAGTGGTGACGTAATCGCTGATTCAATCCTCGAAGGCGTACAAACTTCTTCGTAGCCCAAGGCTCCGGATAGTGGCTGCAGCGATGACTTGATGTGCGACTAGGCTAATTTTCCAACACAAAGAATGGTTGCTTTCAAAGAAGAAAGCCAAAGCCACAGTACGAAAAACTCACGAAGAGTTTTTTGGCGGCATCGTACCACGCACGCCATGATGTGGGGGAATTAACCGGCACTGCGAAATCTCAGCAACAATGATCTTGCAGTGAGCTTCTCCGCACTACAGTGGCGCAATGAAGACGCATAACGTCGTCGTGGCGTTAATCGGCGGAAAGATGACCAGTTTAAATGCTTGTGCAAAAAGATTCTGCATGCTTTAGCAAGAAGCATCGTGGAATCTTTCCTTAATTCTTGTCGAATTTCCCACAAGAACATTACCATTGCATTCCAAAGACGATTCGCCGTCCTAATTTTAATAAATTCGCTTCAAATGCACATCACCAAATTTCAGCACACGCTTGGCTGCTAACCTTTTTACAGTAGTTTTCACGCCAGATGACAGTAGTTACCCTCTCGTTTGGAAATATGTAATGCGAGAAAAAATCTCTTCTTGCCGACTCTTGTGACGACCACGGCATTGGGGGAAGAGGGAAGTTTGAGGGTCGCAGAAATTCAAACGCTGTTTTTTGGCAGTAAGACGAATGAAGTAAGTATGCAAATAGTCTAATCTTTGAGTTCACAGTGAAAGCAGTGAGTGTGACTTGATCCACAGGGTGAGGAACATCACTCGGACCCTGAAACTGGTACTTCAGACGTAGCTTGGCCTCCAGTTACGAAATCCAAAAGCGCGTAAGGCAGTACTCGCCGATGTGATGTATTTGGGTTTTTGCATCGGCTATCTAAATATTATATCAAAAGAAGCTGTAAAGAATGTGCTGCACCAAAAGAAAATTTTCTCTCTTCGAAAGGACCCGTTTACATGGCTCTATTGCTCGAATAAAAGAGCGCAGGAAATCAGCTGTAACTCCATCCCAAATCCCTCTAGAGGCTTGTTATTGCACAATTTTGGTCGTCAAGCACCTGCAAAGGAAGAGATTGCAGATAGAATCACGAAAACGCTTAGTGTTTGGACCCCAAGAAACAAAAAACAAAAAAAAAACGGCGAAAGAAGTATGGAGTGCGACAAATGCTACTTCGCACTTGATACACCTCAGTGCTTCGAGATACATGTATTTCACAAATGGGAAAAGTTTTGCTTGTCCTAGATCTGCGATTGCTTGGAGAGCCGAATCAAATTAAAATTTCTAATATACGACGTTTTCAGCTTAGGTTATTCTTTATTCCTTCCAGGAATCCTGGTAGTGATTTGCCGATGCTGGGGAAAACACAGCGCTGAGACGAGGGACAAAGAAAGAAGAAGACAACAGGACCGGCGCTGCCCGTTTGCTCCTTGAGCTTCCATCATTGAAATGACGTCGCCAACGACGTATGCAGGCTTTTACATACAAGCCAAGGATTAAGCCTGATATTTTTCTTGTTTAATGTGGGCTCGGACTGCTGATCGGTCTCATCCGCCCACTACAACGACGATTTTGTCTCGATCCTAAATTCTAAATTGGACGCAGCGGGTAGGCTTTGAATACCCGCGCGGCGAGATCCGACCAGTTTTCGAACCCACGTCTACAATCCCTGGACCGTGACCCGAAGCTACGGCTTCCAATCGGCCAATCACGATGTGAATCAACTCTGCTTTGCCGCCTGTGGTTGGCTGTCGCATTCAGCCAGCCGCAACTCCTTTGTTATCGATACGGCTGCTAACCCTGCCTGTGCTACTTCCAGGTAAGAAGAGACCATGGCACCCATTTTTTGCTGACGCAATGCATACAGTGTCGAAAGGCAGTCTCTATAGCAGGAGCCTCGGATACGTGGCTCACGGGCCTCATGAAACAGCCGCGGCCGCTGCTACCCAGATCGAACCCACGAATTTCGAATTTCTCCTACACCGAGATGCTGCAGACTCGAGCACTTTAACGCACGTTAACGAACCGCAGGAGGCCGAACTTATCCACTGCGTCGTCCCTCATTGCGTGAGTTACTTTGGGAGGTTATTTCTATGAAAACAAAGTAAACCAAATATTCCATATGCCTATTTTCTAAATCTTTTCAAACCTGTACACATTTTTCAGTATAGGTTTGAAAGGATTTAGTAAATAGTGATATGGAATGCTTGGTTTGCTTTGTTTTTGTAGGAATAACCTATACACATTTTTCAATAGTTGCCGCGATGGCTCAGTGGTTATGGCGCTCGGCTGCTGGCCCGAAAGACGCGGGTTCCATCTTGGCCACGACGATCGAATTTCGATGGAGGCGGAATTCTAGAGGTCCGTGTGCTGTGCGATGTCAGTGCACGTTAGAGAACCCCAGGTGGTCGACATTATTCCGGGGCCCTTCACTACGGCGTCACACATAGCCTGAGTCGCTTTGGGATGTTAAACCCCAATACCAACCAACATTTTTCCGTGATAACAAAAAGTTCGGTGTGTGTCATGTGTCATGAGGTTTATGAATAAGCGTGACACGTGATGCATGGTCATGAAAAGCAAGTCATGTTATGTCACGTCACCATGTGATGTCACCAAGCCGATAGAGACGGCCGGAAGTGAAGACAAACGCCTCGACGGATTCCTTGTGCGCTTCAAACCATGGCTAAGCATTGTCTTGGCGCGCGCTAGTTTTTGGAACCTAAAGATGTTGCAATTCGTTTTTCATAAATTCCCCCATGCCACTATCATAAAGGGCACTGTAATAATACAATGTTAGCGCGTTCACGGCGCGTGACTTCGTTGCAAAGAATAAAACAAATCAGCGGTGTAATTCGTTCTACGTCTGGATAACCCCGCTGCAAGAATACATGCGTAGTATTCAAAATTTTGACCTGATGCATACACTAGCAGCAACGCAAGGAAAGTTTTTGCTCAAGAAATATTTTTGCCCTCTTTATGTTACGTCACTTATAATCGCCCACATGACAGCAGGGATGAGGTAACCCTTATGACATTTCTACTTTGGATATTTGCCTGTTCAGGCGCCGCGGTGGCTCAGTGGTTATGGCCCTCGGCTGCTGACCCCGAAATACGTGAGTCAATCCCGGCTGCGGAGGTCGAATTTCGATGGGGGCGAAATGCTAGAGGCCGGTGTACTGTGCGATGCCATTGCACGTCAAAGAACCCCAGGTGGTTGAAATTTCCGGAGCCCTTCACTACGGCGTTCCTCATAGCCTGAATTGCTTCGGGACGTTAAACCACCACAAACCATAAAACAAACTATATTTGTAACCTGCTCTGAACCTGTTCTTGTGCCCCGTGTTCACGAAAAACGAAATGTATCGTAACCTGCTCTGAGCCTGTTCTTGCGCCCCGTGTTCACCTCTTACGCCCTCGACACATTTTCTTTGTTTCTTTTTTTTCCCCGGCCACAATCGAACTCTGTACAAAGATACTGGTGAACAGCGCAAAAAAGGCGGGACAACAACAAGACATGCGCTGCTATCAACTGGGTTTATTGAAGGACGGAAGGGTATATATGCAAAAACATAACACAAAGAAGTAAGAAGATAGTGTGAAAAGGGCCGTGAAAATCAAAACTTGTGTCACATGTGAAGTGATGTAAGCCAATTCCTTGTTGCTAAGTGCCACGGAAGGACTGCTGATGCATTCGACACCTTGCCTGTGGATGTGATGCGCTTCCATTATTTCGCGCGTGAGTTTATCTTTATGGCGGAACAGAACTTCGGTTTTCTTGTACTCCGGCGCTTGTCTTGTTGTTGTCCCGCCTTTTCTGCACTGTTCACCAGTATGAATGCATACCAACTCGCCCAGATCTCAGCCTTACTAAATCTGTACAAAGAACCGTGCGAATTTTGTCGCGTTGACCATCTGTTATCTTGAAGTGCGCTTTCTTGTCATGTGCATGTATTCTGTACGGCCACCCACTCCTGCCCAAGACCTTGCATAAGGTTGGCAGTACCTGTAAAATATATAAATAAAATAAATTTGCCTGTTATTCGCGTGCGTCTCTGGGGAAGGATTTCCTTTAAATTTCATTTATTTTCCAATAGTGGCACGCATATCAGATGATGTAGGTCTGGCAGATGCAAGGAGCGGAGACTCTAGAGATTGGTACAAGCATATATATGTAGACATTGTATGGAAGAGGCGAACCAGCCGTACACACAAAAGCTAGTACATTCAGAGAGAGAAAAAAGGACTCTACAAAGAGTGCCGAGTGCGGAGAACAGAACGCACGAGGGAGGCTAAGAATGCGTCCTCGATTGTTACAGACAACGCTCCACAAAGAAAGATACTCTGGTCGCTCTAAAAGTGTTAAAAGGTGCAATTTTTTCAAGAATACTCTCTCTGGTCATCTTGCAAGGATGCTGCGTATTCATTAGTTATTAAATTTTTTCACTCGCACACTATCTTTTACACAAATATTTGCACTCTGCGTTGCGATTCGTGCTTGTGAAATTAGATCCATTTTTTAGCATCGCTGGTGTTTTCATTGTCGTACTGATTGCAAGCGAATTCATAAGCCAGAACCCTTTCAGTAAGCTTCCATTACCTGCGTGAAAGATGAAAGGAGCGCATATGCTGAAGTAGTCGGCGTTGTCGATTCGGCGGACGTGGCTCCTGCGGCGCGCGCCTTTTATTAAGGCAAAAGCCATATATGTTCGACTAACCAAAAAGCCGGCGTCCGTCGGCGTTGATGGTACGGAAGTCCTCAGTGACGTCACCATGATCTCTCAAAACGTCAGCAGTTGACCAAAACACAGTAACGTCAACAGAAGGTGCTGGGAGTCGAACCCAGGACCTTCAGATTGTGATGTGAGCGCGCAACCCATACTCCACAAAACCTTTCTTTTCCTTTTGTTACAGATAAAGCTTTATTGCATGATAAAGCTTACCATTACAAAGCTTACCACAAAACTCTACCATTTTTAAAACATGGTATTTATTACACTGAGATTCGGTTCTATTTACATAAACTATTCAAAAAACTTTTTGGAAACGTCACGAAAAACATCTAAAAATGATAGAGCAGCAGAGCACTAGACGGGAGGAAAGCCTGAGCCCGTCACCAAGAGGGAGCGACACTCCAGTTTAAAGTCGATCTGTCACTTCCCTCAGATAAACAGTTTGGCAGAAAGGACATTTCGTTGAAAGAACCGCCTCACGGTGCCGTGTTACTTCTCGGCGAATAAAACCGAACTGAGAGCATACGCTTCCTTGCAACTGTATGCTGATGGATAGGCGTGGCAACAGAAAGGAGGAATTCTTTAACTTCGCAACAGAGCACACCACGAGACAATTAATTCGCATTCAAAGCACCTGGGAAGTCTTAAGTGCCCTTCGTAATTTTTTTTCAATCATCTTTCATCTCACTTCTGTACGCATGCGGCAGTGATAGCGACCCTCTAGGAGCCTGATGACGATGGTGTCCTCAGGCACAATATCACGTACCCAAAGCGGGGGATTGTCCAGGAGCCTGTCAGCAGGCTGGTACACTCGCCTCTTCTTTCTTCCATCTGTCTCAGCAGCAGACCAGAAGCAGGCGAGTGAAAGGACCAGCAGCGCCGTTCGCTTGCGTCGGCGTAAAAGGCATCAGCGCGCGAGTTGCCACGAGCCATATACCAGCAGCTAAACGGTGTGGGTTCATATATACCTTGGCGCGTATTTTATTTCATCGATTTTGGGCGTTGTGCGGCCGCACGGACGAACATAAATCTCAGGTCCAGGAGGGGTGAAAATATAATTGTTAAGTACACATCTGCATTAAAACAGGCCTAACGCGATCACTAACTGAAAGCGAATATTTAGCACCATTTGTAGGTTAGTGAGCGCCCGTTCTGTATCTTCTTTTGATTACGTTACGTACCTCCTTTTTCGTTGTTAACTTCTGTTACAGCTATGGGAAGTGCCTTCGAAGCATTGACATTCTCGCGATATGCCAAAATATTTACCAAGTACCTTGCCGCCTTTTTGACCGCTCCTGCACCGACCAGCAGTTTTTAAAAAAAAATTGGCAATGGCTTAGCTCGGCTATGCCAGGATATACGTAGCGAAAGCTTGCGACACAGCTGGCGAAGCGAGCGGAGGCGAGCGCAACGACGAGGCGAGTGGTGAGACGTCATAACAAACGGCGGTGTCGGCTCCGCGGCGAGGCGCGCGGTGTGACGTCATGCCAGATGGCGCGGCGAGCGCGCGGCGTCCGCCAGCTGCGGCGGTTGCTTGGCAACGGCTCAAGGTCGGTCTCTGTGCCTCCTCGGAGCACCGCCACAGCGAAATCGCAAGTTCGTGGCTAATGTAGCTTTCGCTACAAAAGATCAACTGGACCTCACGGCGTGTCTTCTCACTAATGCAAGGTGTCTTACCTGGTTGGAATAGCCAGCTCTTCATTGTGCCACACAGCCTATGACGGCCCACTTTGCAACCCCGAGTAAAAAATATGAGCTTTTGTGTGTCATTCGGCTGAATGTACTTTTATTAATTGCTTCGGAATGAGATAGACCAAAAATAACCATTTCAAATCATTCACAGAAAGGCTCCTACAAACACTTAAACAGCAAAGACCAGCACTGCAATGCCCAGAAAGGAGCCGTAACAGGCAAAGAAAAAACTAAACTCAGCTATATATCCAGATGGCGACAAATCTTTCCGTGTGTTGTCTGACATAGCAGCCCCCAGTTCGCACCGAACATCGAACTTGTCGGGCCTACCCAAAGGCGCTTCGAAGATCCTGTGGAGCAAGTCTACGTAGGCTCTCGCGAAGCGATAGCCTCTGCGAGTTGGGGTTACAGCCATAAGAGGTTTCAAGCGCTCTGTTGATTCAAGGACGCCCGGCGCCACGGTACTCACGTAGCACCTTGGGAATTCGCCCGCGACGCACACACGGTCCTTCCTACTCGCGCAAAGGAAACACTGGTGCGGGTAATTTGTCAGGATTGGTTTCTTGTCCCGAGCGGTCATAAAACCTGTGCGTAGTTTCGCGTGAATATCGCTGCCAGTGTCACTTCTAATCAGATCGTAGTACGCGGACGTGCCTGCGACCACGTATGGCCAGACACGACTGCTGTTCAGTGCGGCTTCAAGCTCGCTTAGTGTATCGAGTCGTTCGGGGTCGCATCGTGCGCTCAACCTCGACGTCAACTCGCTCCTGAAGTAGTTTGTGAGGGGAATAGTTCCAAGGACCCAAGAAACGTGTACGAGAGTGCGGCTTATACTCCACCTCCTACTGCGCGGAAGGACTGAAGACGTGGCGTACAGGGACGCCGTTAGGAACGTAAAGGTATCTGCCCTGTAACCGGCGGCGCTTTGCGTGAATATACCAAAGTCTGCGAAAACAAGCGCGAGCAGAGAGCAAACGAGGGACGCAATCACCAGCGAGATAGTGAAATGCGATTCAATTAACACATCAAACAGGGACACAGGTTGGAATCGTCCTCCATGGCTGTAGAAGGTTTCATACGAGTAAGCTACAGGCGGAGGAACCAAGTACAACCTCGAGCCGTCCTCATCAGCTACACCTGCCTCCATAAATATATCTACTTGTTCACTTCGAAAATCTCTTACCACCTCCATGAAGCTCATGTATATCCTGTATTCAAGCGTTGTATTGTACGCGCGTAAGACTTCTTGAATAATCACTGTGCTTCTGTGGATACACAGCTTCCTCCTCCTAGTCAGCTGCGTACTGAAGCATCCAATGCGGATAACCTTGTTTCTTAATGAGCTCGCCCGCTGGTCCTCAGACCTTTGCACAACAAATACTGAGTGGCAATCTTGGGAGTAAACCGACACGAAACGGTAGAAAGCTGGCGACAAGTTCCGGTTTGAATTTCCTGAAGGAACGCCCTGATTCCAGTCACTGCAAGCACGATTCTTGAAGCCTGATAACCGCATGCTACAACTGGCAATCGTCGTGCTGGCTAAGTTGTCTCCAAGTATTACCCAGTCAACTTGACTCAATGAGCTTTCCTTGTTAATCAACTCAAAGCAAGCGCAATCAACATGTCTGGGGCTTGTCAGAACTGCACTTGTTTTCACCATATTAAAGATGTTCTTCTCAACCATGAATTTGAAGTCTTGCTTTGGTAGTGTCCATCGGGTCGATGGGCAAATAATTCGCTGCATCCAATGTTTGTCCGAAAATTCCCAACGCCTCTTGCAAATTGCCAAAGCTAAGTGGTTGTGTCTTCCTGCGGTTGAACACAGAGCCTGCAGAACGGGTTCCCAGATCTTTTCGAACAGATCCACGGCAGATACGTTAAATAAAAGAAGCATATGCCCCATTACATGTGCAGAAGTCATCTCACGAACGATAAATGATGCCACTAGGATCGATGTGAAAAATCATGACCGTATGACGCAGGCTAGCAAAACCCCATGCCCATCAACTGTAATCGCTGCCGAACTATATGGCTGGTAAAGAACTCTCCTGTTATGTTCACCTCTTGCAGTCCGGGCCTCTTTTGCACAGAAATTTCTCCCAGCCACAAAACGATGGCTTCCTACCAACTCTCGAAAGTCTTTTACTGTCACGAGATATACCTATTAACTGCCAAGGCGCACATCACGTTTCTCGGATAATGTTTGATGCAGTTATGCCGAAATGAGTATTTAGCTCCATCGGATATTTCCTAGACACACAATTCAACAACTCAGAACTACGAATATCAAAGCAAGGTACTAAGAAAGCATTCAATGTCTTGTTTCGTTCGAGATATGGTCCCCATTTCTCACCAATAGATCAGTCTTGGACTCTGCAAACTCTTCTAAGGCTGTCTACAGGTGCAGTCTAGAAACGCTAAATGTTTGCATGTTCTAAGCAGCAGGGAAAAGTTTCCCGCCTCTAAATAGCTCTTCACATTTAGAGGTAACTAAATATATCTAGGCTCACTGTTCTAGTGACCCCAAAAGGATAAAGAATGCATGTCAGCAATATAAACTTTATATCGAAAATATTGCGTGCTGATATATGTACTACCAGCAGGAAAATTTCCTCACCCTCTGCCCAGTATTTTAATTACGAGGGAGTGTTCCTTAAAGGGGTTACCACCGCGATTCTGACTGCACAAGGTTTGATGTTAGGGCTAGTTAGCCGGACAACGCAGGTATCAGTGCCACTCGGAGAGAATGAACCTTTCGTTAGGCGACTTTTCTTGCATTGTGCAGCCTGCAGGCTCACAAACTGAACCGCAAACAGTGCCAAAACACTGGTGGAGCAATTCCCGAGAGCCCACTGTAAGGCTAATCCCGCTTGTACAGAAACGCCGTCAGCACCACCGCTGCCACCGCACTTCACAGCACACTCCAGTTTGTAGTGAGCACTTATGTAAGACCACCAGAGTTCGAATCACTGTACATTCGCTCACAACGTTTGGTTACTGCTTGATGTGTCTTCGGAGCAAGTAGGGAACAGCATTCATCGAAGCGTCGTACTGACTGGCGATGTAACTCGCGACGCCGAAGAAAGAGTTAAAAATAAGTCCGTTAAAAGCGTCCGACTTAAATCGATATCAACACTCCGTGACGCCTAGCAACACCTGCGCTCATACTGTACTTTCCAATCTGCTACCCATCTGCATTAAAACTTCCTGTTGGGCGAGTTGGTAGTTCATCTTGAATTAGAAATGTTATAGCGCAAACAAACACACGGACAGCAGAGACGAAACACACACACAAGCGCTCTTTTTCCACCTGCACTCTGTGACTTGTGCAGCTAGGCGCTTGAGAGAAGCGAACTTCTTCTTCGCCAGCAATGTTATAGCGCTTGTGTGTGTGTTTCGTCTCTCTTGTCCGTGTCTTTGTTTGCGCTATACCCATCTGCGTGAGCTGGAATACACTTTCGATGTTTGCAACTGACTTTTCTTTCGCTATGTTTGGAGCAGCTCGGCGTAGCGGGTTGCCGTTATTTTCAAGAGAAGAATACATTTTACTCTGAACGAAGTTCCTGAGTGCGCGCGGTTCCGTTGTTTGTGTACAACTCTCGGGGGCGTCTTTGGTTTTTTTTTTTTTACGACACATGCTATCTGAACTTCCATTCCACACGCTCGCCGCAGGTGGTATCAGCGTTTCCCAAACGCTCACGAAGAGCCAGATGGCGTGACATTATTGTTAAAGCCAAAACGACAAAATGGGGCCCACTGAGGTTTGTTATTGCAAATTGCCACTCATTTAAATATTCGGGATCCTTTGTTGCCCTCGTGCCCGGCACTCGCAGACACCAGCTTGCATTATGTCTTCCCTCACACTAAATAAGTAAAATAATCTCTATCACATATAAGAAATTAATTACACATCACAAGCTCTGCTTTGCAGCTACAAAGAAAAGTCCACACCTTCCAGGCAGGTCTCATTGTTGAGGAAACAGATGTCTTGCTCTTACAAACGAACCGAGGACCACCGTCTGGAAGGGCCGCGTATTGCCAAACCATATCCTATTCGCGCGCTCCGGCAGACGAGGCTCAGTATGCAATCCCAGGACAAGAAGTCACTTCCGCGAACTGTAGCGCCACCTGCCATTTATTAATAGATTTCGGAGAAGTTTAGCTTTCGCTGTCACGCGTAGTTCGGTTTATATATCCCGTGTGGGTTCTCGCTTCGTCACAAGAGTTGTGACGTGTGCTGACGCGATGTCAGCGTAGGCGAGGCATCGTTGTGAACTCTGCGGCATAGCTGCGGCGGGCGCGGTTCTCACGTCGCGTCCGGTCTACAGCCGGCGCAAATAAAGGGATACGATAGAGGGTAAGGATGGCGGTGACGCAAAGATAGTAAGCAAGAACAGCAGTGGTGCGTTATGTACGAAATATAAAAAATAACACAACACGAAAGCACAAAAATTTTTAAAAATAAGAATAACGCCTCCTCTGTATGTGTGCTGTAAAAGGTAAGGAAATGCAAAAAGGAACACAAAGGACAACAGTATAATCGTCAGCCAACCCGCTGGCTTTACTCGCTTGCTAAACGACGCGCGGCTCGTGTTCTCAAAGGAAGAAATTCATCGGAAGAAGATGACAAAAAAAAAAAACGTTAGAGTTCACTGCGGGGACCCTCATTGGAAAATGCAGAAGCACTGGTGCCTTCTTCACACTCGCCGCCTCTCATTGCTTCGCTTTAGACTGTTCGCCTCTTTTTGCCCGTTTTTCTCTCTTTTGACTGTTTGCCTCTGTTTTTGCTTTTAGTTTTGACGTATACCGCTATTTTAACGTCCTCACGCTATATGCACGTCCGAGGCTATTTTGACGAGTAATGAACTTATGGCCTCTTAGTAATTAACTAATTACTCCGGATGAATCAAATTTGGAGCACAACAACATTTTATCCTCCTTTGACATGTGGCCCCGTTTTTCCAGTCACACTACATCGACGCCTGCTAAATTTTGAAATCTAAGTGTCAATTTTCGGTCTAATTAACTAATTAATCAATAATATTGTTACATTAGGCGGTGCATGCACTGATATGCGCATAAGGAAGGAAGACGAAGAAGCTCGTGAGTTTTTAGAGAAGACGGCGGTCGAGCAGTGTCGGCTGGTGCCTGCAGAAACCGCCTGTTGTTTGAAAGCCCTGTCTTCCGTGTCCGCTATCTGCAATCCCAAGCGGAACTACCCCGTAACAATATCAACTGAATTTTTACGTGCACCATCCTCACATCATCCTCTATCACACACAATTATCCTTTTTCGCTTAACTCTCACACGAACGGAGAAGTCGCTGCCGACACGTTTTGCGGGCGCGAAATCGTCGACATAGGTGAGTAATTCTTTCGCATTCAAAAATAGCTCTTATAGATAGGCAGAGAAAGACTTTACTAGAAGTCAGATCACTTCCCATTATGTGCTCTCCAGCCGCGCGGACAAGAGACTGACGTGCGCCTCCGAGGCCAGTCGCGCCGGATGGTGCTGAGGGTGGTGTTAAGAATCAGTTAGGATTAGCTAGAGCTTTTGAAATTAAAAGAACATGTACTTTAGTTGGCCATTGTCACTACGAGACGCAAGATATCATGAAAGCAGATTACTGTTGGGAGCTGGCATTTTGTTGGTTCATTCCTCCATGCATTATACCATATAAGCATCCAAATATAATTTGGACTTTACGCAGCCTTCTTTACACTTACACCGGACCAAAACACCAATCACATGCCAATTAAGTTACAAAATGAACAAAAAATGAACCAGCATTATACACCACTACCTCTGCTTAAAGTGTGTGGCTAGCCTTGGGCTGACTTGACCGGCTGGATGGAGCGTCTGCCCATTCGACACAGTATTCCAAAACGGCCGGTGTGAGTGCTCCTTATTGAATTCACACATTATCACCCTACTTTAGGAACTAACGGTTTGGCAGAGCCGGGCATCTTCCATAGTTAACACCCAAACACACTATGAACTTCAGCGCGGATGCCGGCAACAAATGGTGCGTTAGCAAAGCGAGACGATAATTTCCGGCTAGACGTTTCTTACTGCGACTTGAAAAAACTGGGTACAAGTGTGCTTCCGTTGGGTGAGCCTGTTTAAAACAGGTTTGAAGTAAAAAGAAACGCACAGTTTGAGACCTCTATAAGACAGTATCGCCTCGTTTGTAGAGGATAGAAAAAAAGATTATCTCGCTTTAGTCGCTCGCTTGTTCAGGCTCAAATTTTGCACAGAGGTGTCATTTGAAAAAAAGAAATAAATGAAGAAAAGTAGAAATACTTTGGATCGGTATCGAAGATGTATTAGTCAGTACACCATACTTCGAAAGAAACTTATCGTTTACAGGCAATACCTGCTTAGATAGGAGACAACGTGGCTGGTATATAAGAAGATGGTGCAATAAAAGCACTTTTGCTGATTAAATCTCTATATCAGTAGCAGCAAGACCGTATAATCAGGACTTCACCTGCCGAAAAGAGGCCAACGCCTTTGCGGAAAGCCTTCGGACATTACGACAATATCTGCCTATCTGCATGATTGTCTATTTTGATATTTAAGCCCCTGCTCCCGTTCACTGCTGCATGAGATGCCCGTATTTCACGCTCTAAAGCAAAAAAATAAAAAAATTGGCAGTGCCTCAGTTCTGGCATGCCAGCTTATACGTATTCGCAGCGACGCCTAGACGCAGTGGCCAACGGCGGCGGCTACGCGTTTCAGCTTGGACGTGCGGGAGAAATGGCGCCAGGAGCGCGTACAGCAAGAGCAGCACGCGGCACCGGCTGTGGAGCTGGTTACGAGGGACAACGGCGACGGCGCGAAACGAAGGTACGGGCGCCAAAGAATGCGCTCTGAAAGGCAACGCGGCAGCAGTGCTGCAGGACGGGATTTGCGTACGCTGTCGTATTGAACAGAGTGTCGAACGGACCGACAGTGGTTGTAGTAACTAGCCCCTCTGGCATAAGAGATCTGTGCGTCCGTCATATTTTGGCCATCAACGCCTTGGCGCTCCGCTCCGGTTTCTGACATAAGGGAAGGATCTTTCCCACCCTTAGGAAGGATCTTTCGGATTCTCAAACTTAGGAAGGCAAGAATATCGCCCTTAGTGGCCAGAATCTTAGGCCAGAGAAAGTTCGAGAGTAAAATCCGAATAATTTGGACTCCTGCGCACGCAGCCGTCCTCGGAAAAAAAGCGGCCCACGAGCTGGCTCGAGATCTCTGGCGCCGAGCCTCAACATGGCCCCTTCGATGACCAAGGGAGCGGAGATCGCATGGTAAAATATAGGGCGATAACGCAGCATTATAGATGGGATCGTGTTCTGGTACACCCGCCAGACACAGACAGTCAGTCGCGTGGAGGCAACTACAAACCTACACGTGTGTGCACCCGGTTATGGCGAACCACTTGTTCCTTGAGGCCTGGAATGATAGGTGCAGTCTTCATGGGCGAGGGGGACCCTCGACCACATTATATGGGAATGCCCGTACTGCCAAGCGAGGGGGGGGGGGGGGGGCATAATATGTGCAGTAGAAAAACCTGGGATACCTTGCTGCGCAAGCTCTGACCCTCAGCTTGCCCGACTGGCTGCAGAGGCCGCCGGGATCCAACACCTCCCAGCTGGCATTCAAAGCGGCACCCCCTGACCGCCGGCCGCGTGCCGCTGGGGGGTGGGAGGAGCTGCGTTTCTCTGCTAGACAATAAAAGTTATCACTACTAACATTAGTACTAGTAACGCGGCAGCGTTAAGGAGCTCTTGTCGCAGAGAAGCTGGTGTCCGCTTTGTTAGCGGTGGCGTTGTCGCTGTAACACGAGAACCCGAAATGAACAAACGTGTACAGATACGGGCGACCGAAACCAGGTCCTTCAGATTGCGAGGCGAGCACGCGCAGAACACGCTACGAAGGCGTGTTCTGCGCTACGCTACGAAGGTTCGAATTGAATAAAAGTGCACCTAGAGAATTTCTTGGGGTGCTTCGTGAAGTGTCTTTGTGCACTGACGCGTACGTGATTAATTATGAGTTTGCGAAGTTTCAAACGTCACCCGATAACAATCGCGTTCTGCTCTCTAAAACATTTCACTTGACTACCATGAGCTGTGAGAAAGCAGCGCGATCTATGTTGCAGAGATGAAAATAAATGCGCACAACTTTCGCTAAGGTACGAAGGTGCTGTTATGACCGTGTTCGGTTTGAGTTTTGGTTTACGTAGATCTGCGTTCCAAAGCGACTCGGGCTATGAGGTACGCCGTAGTTGAGGGTTTCGGTCATTTCGGTGACCTGGGGTTCTTTAACGTCCGCTGACACCGCAAAGGGGTTGTGGATTTGAATTTAGAGGGCTGTTAGACGAAACCTTTGAAGACGTCATCTGATCCGAACGCGGAGCCCGGTGATAACACGATGGCTTCGCCCCTGCGGGCGGCAGCGTGGGTGCTACCTTTCGCAGGCTCTTCGGGCTCAGACGGGCAGGCAGCGATGACCGGACCTGTGTGCATCATGTTTTGTGCGGCTGTCAACCACTGCGATGCCATGGAACCCGTACCGCCCGAGCGCCTGTGATGTACGCGGCTATGTGCTGTTGTGTTTAACAAATGCGACGCCAACGGACAAGCAGACCTCTATTGCAACCTCTCTTTCTGTTATTTCTCTTAAACTCCTAACTTCCTCTCTTTCCTAACGGCGTGGTTGAGGGTCCACTGATAAGTGACAGTTAATGCGCCTTTCCCGTCCTCTAAAATCACAATCACAAGGGAGACACAAACGGCTTTCTTCCTCTGTCTCTTCACACCCTACTTCATCCCTTCCCTTACGGCGCGGTTTGGTGGTGATGGTGGTGAAAAAGTTTAATTCACAAAGAAAGTTTGGGGGTGAGAAAACCCCGCTGCATGGTCGGTATCCTTAGTCCGGGACACCGCACGGCGAGGCCCTGTCTCGCGCCCGCTGCCCTTTGGGACTCCAGTGTAGAGCAGTTGAGGAGGGCAGTCTCCCATGTCTCTCGGGGGGGAAGGGGGAAGATGAGGATTCTTAGTACATTCAGTCATTTCAATATTTCATAGGTCATACAATATTAGAGACTTTTAACACTCTTCAATTTGTTTAGCGTCGTTAGAGACTCCAAACAAATGTTCACAAATTCGACCGAACTTGCTGGCACGCAAATACTGCAGAAACTTATTCGATGTTCACACATGCGCTAGACTCGCGACACACATAATACAGGAAAACGTTTCTGAAGGTGCCCTTCTTCGGGTCTCTTTCCCCGCGGAAAAAGAAATCGGTTTTTGAGGAAAATAAACGACACAGTAACTGTCTCACATCTCTGTGGAAATCGTAACCGCGCCGTATGAAGAGGGAGAAACGAGGGAAGGAAGAAAGAAAGGAAGAAAGAGGTGCCGTAGTGGAGTACTCCCCCTGCAGACGTGAGCTTTATTTATTGCGCACTTAATAGCTCGTTTGCGCATCGTGTGCGCAACATGTGTTTCAAAAAATAGCCAATGTACACTGCTCTTTATGAAGTGCGAAGGGATCATTTCAGCTTGATAGCGGCCACAAATATAGATGACAACGTTCTTTCGACAGGCAGTAGCTCAAGAGAGTGGTAATCGAGTGGGTTGGCTGTAGTACGCAAGAAATGCATGCCACTACTCAGCCAGTTTGCACATTCATAGTGACGAACCTAAAGAAAGAAGCACCAGTCGAGGTTAACCATGAAGAAAGATGAAAAAAGCGATGTTTTGGCACAGCTCCGGGTGCTTTGCGCATAACGAGACGGAAACAGATGGGCCGTTAGTTATGAAAGAGTAGCTGGCATTCAGTGCATATGCATATGTCTGGTAGATTGCCCCAGTTCCTGTTATCGCTTCGTTCGTCATTGGAGTGTGTGATGCGCCACCAGCGCCCTTCAGCACTAGCGGCGGCCTGACGCTCGCTCAGGCGATAGAAGAAAGGAGAAGAAAAAGGAGAGAGACGCGGGGCGTGGCGCAAGCGGCGCGAGGAGACGAGCTCGGGCAACGGAGCAGGCGAGGTCAGGGCTGAACGGCTTCTTGAACCCGGGTGACCAGGCCTGGGGAAGCTGTCCTCGCCCAGTTCAGGGCAACCAGGAGCCTGCTGTCTTCTGTCTCCTGCCTGCCTCTCGCTGCCTCGGAGAGCGGGCGCCGTGCCGGGCACAGGCAGGTGCTCCCTGCCCGGCGATCCTGCCGGCCTTGCTGTCGGATCGTGCCTGCCGTCCCGTGGCTGGGACCCCCCCGCTGTGAAAGGGCGCCTTCCTGGCCGTGCCCGCGTGTCCAGACCTGGGCGGCCGTCTCCTCTCTGGTGCGTCGTCAGCGCCACTGGTGCTGGTGCTCCGCGCCCG
The DNA here is from genome assembly GCF_055824585.1 of Amblyomma mixtum. NCBI lineage: Eukaryota > Metazoa > Arthropoda > Arachnida > Ixodida > Ixodidae > Amblyomma > Amblyomma mixtum. Next base: position 5,449,580 of record NC_143019.1, read on the forward strand.
ACTTCCGGCCGCAGAGAGGACAGCCCTGCGGAGGTACTTGGCCCCGGCGCCTTTCTGGCGACGGGCAGCGGAATCTCACACGGGAGCCACTCCTCGACCCTCGGCCGCAGAGCTCCCTACCCAACACTGACTGCTCTCCTGTTTTAAGTAAAACCATTTTTGTTATAGCTACAGACGTGCTCGGTCTGGGACGATTTTCTGGATCCTCCGGGGCCCCACCTCGGAGGACGCTCGAACCTGCTGGAGGCCTCTTCCCCTCACAGAGTGCCAAGGTACTCCCGGGGTGCCTCGTAGAGATTTGGACCGCATCGACTATGCGCAAAAAAAAAAACATGCTGTACTGGAGGATGCAACGATGCATGCGAAGCTGTTCCGAGGCCATAAAAAGTAAATAGAAGTCGAGCTGAAAAAACTTCTTCACGATGTCTCCGAGTTCGTGCCTCCGGAAAGGGGCTACCATTACAGCCACTTCCTACACCATAACGGCTCCACGAGGCACTTCGCGGATTGCTGACTTTACACTGCCGGCACTGCAGAAGTCAGGACACCAGCACCGAATAATTTCTCTTTTGGCCAGACGCACGTCCACAGGCGCCAAAGAATCTGCCCACTTTGTTGACAAGTTGAACTCTATGAATATCACCGACGATCATGCCATGCTGTAGTTCTACGCAAAATCCGTGTTGATATGCGTACCGGCCGACTTCGTAGTCGTGTGTTGCAAAGACGTTTAGAGCAACTGCTTCCCTTTTCTCGAGAACCATGCCCTTGCATCATTCGAACCGCCACCTAAGTTGTTTCTGCGGTTCGTTTATGACTGTTTTTGCGTCATCCAGGACACTGAAAGATTTTTGGCGCACCTGAAGTCCTTTCAAGAAAGCATATTGTTAACGACAGAATAACAAATCAATGGACGCCTCCCATTTCTCGACGTCCTCATAGAGCGATCGAGCAACAGATGGTTTCGCGACTAGTCTATACAGAAAACATATTCAAATGGGAAGGACCTAAATTTCCTTTCGACGCACCCTATCGAAAATATGCGTTCAGTTGCCTCGGCGCTTTTCAATCAGGCCGTCAAGCTTCGCTCAAGCCGAGGAAAAAGGGACTCAGGAAATCATCCGCATTAAGGAGGACCTCACAGGAAATGGCTACCCTTGTCACATAATCCGTTCACAAGAACGACACTCTGCAGCCCCTCCAGCGGAGTTAGAACGACGCAAAAGAAGAAACGTGCAGTCACCCTCTCTGCACGTGGTGTCAGTGAAACTTTATCCAGGGTATTAGCTGACTACGACGTCCAAGCGTCCCACGTTCCTTCTAACATGCGCCAAAACCACCAGGTACGTATGAAGGACTCGTTAAACGAGACAAGCTACCGAGGCGTCGACAGCTTTCATTGCAAAGAATGCAATGCAACCTACGCAGGCTAGACTGTGAATTCAAGAAGGTGGTTCAAAGAACATCAGCTTGGCGTCAGGAACGGAAAGGTGGGTTCCAACGCCCTAGCAGAACATCGTCAAAACACGGGCTCTTGACTATCCTGAATTCCGCGCGCATACCTGAAAAATAAAAATCTTTACCGACGTGGCCGCTTCGGGAGTCCCTTCGCATTCAAATGACAAGCGCAGCTATAAACAAGACGCCGGGAAATCTACCCGACATACTGTCACCGACAAACGGTTGAAGAAACAGACCAGGTTCTAATTAGACGAGGTGGGCGTGCCAGCCAGCAGGCAGCTCGAGCGAGGAAGACGACGATCTTCAAGCACCGCGAATGCCCAAGGCTTGGCAAGACCCAGCTTAAACAGTTGTGTCGCGGTATGGCTCCACTGATTGGTTCGGACGGTGGCATTGCTGCCCCCCTCTGAAGGGCACCGACTCGATGCCGCAGCAGTGGGCAGCACGAAGAAAAGGGGCGCTGCATGTGTCCGGCGGCAGGTGTAGGCACGCTTGAAGCGCTAGCGGGCGTGGTACGGCTTCATCCGTGCGACAAGGACGACTTCATTGTGCGACAAGGACGACGCTCCTCCGTCTGGAGGAGCGAACTGTTCCTTTGGGAGGAACTTCACAGCTCACCTCACTGACTTGCCAATGCCACCGTCCAAACCAATCAGTGGCGCCGTACCGCGCCCGAACTGTTTAAGCTGGGACTTGCCAAGCCTTGGGCATCGCCAGGAGCATTGCTTGGAATCACATTAGCCGAGGAGCGACGCAATGAAAAACATTTTGACATTTTCCCCAAACTGCATATTTTTAGATTACAGTAATACAGTAAGACCTGGTAGAATTTCAGTAAAGGTGCTCCAAACATAGCTTCAAAATAGAAATCTTGTCAAAATTTTGTATCACCGTATTCAGCATGTGAATTCAAGCCTCTTAGTAATGTTCGGACATATTACTATGAACAACGTATTAGTTTTTTAACAATCAATGCGATCATAGAGCGCTCTATGCATGCACCTGTAGACCAGGCGCGTATTAAGAGCTCCATCACCAAAGCCACACAAGATACGGCGCAGCTGACGAGGTACACGGTGAAGTACAGGCCAAACTGCTCGATTCCCTCGTTGTGAGCACCGTTCGGCTGGACGACTGCACTGCGGAAGGGAATAGCAAGGCCGTGTTCCGCGATGGCCAGGAGGAGCTGCCGGTGCTGGTACCTATCAGGAGGCGGAGTAGAACATTCACACAATGTAGCCACAACGGCACTTCCAAACTGAAGGCCTAATCTTTTGCTATAAAGCTGCAAAGCACTTAATACATGGCAGTACTAAGGTTCCAGAAACAGCATGCAGGGAGCAAGCACATACCAATAGACGTCGTTCCTGTGAAGGCAACAACACATCCTTTCTTTTCAGCAGCCTTGAGACAGGTCATTAGAAATCCGCTTATACATGGGAAGGGCATTTCGCCTATGAAATATGCACACATATCAATGGTAGTCACAAATATGTTAATTTTGTCTTAACGCTGAGTAATGAAATTCCAGGCTCTCAGTGACTCTGCAAAACTAGTTTGAGAATGTGATTACATGACAAGAGCCCAAAATGATGACGGCGGAGGCACCAGGCCACGTCACCTAATGGCAGCAAAGTGCTTACACGTATGCCGTTCGCGCCTCAATGCTTTGGCGCTGTTTCGTACGGCTTGGTGCACGCTCGTTAGAGAGTGCTTCCATGTGCTTTGATGGAAGATTACGAATACGACAATTTAGATACCACACCCGAGCGGTTAGCAATTTGACACGTGTGAATGCTTGTGGTTGATGAACACAACGAGATCTCTAGGAAGCGAGCTGGACATCTTCAGAAATCCCTACCAAATTCTTTTTGGTGTACAAAAGACAGAATGAGCTTCACACAAATAGCGATATGGCTCCTTGAAAGCCAAGAGACGTTCGTGGTACGTAGTATGACCGAACTAGTTATGACTTTCTGTCCCATTCTCATTGTGCCTAATGCAAACACCTCAAATAAAAATTCAAAAAACTAAATACCATATTTCGCGCCACCTTCACATAGCTGCCCTTGAAGGGTACGAGTCTTCTCAGTCGACTGAAACGCAGGGACTTCGGCTAAGCGGTATGCTGCATTGCAGGGGACGGAGCAGCTGAGCACAGTAAAACCTCTGCTACGACCCACAATGAGGTAGCAACCAAGGAGACCGTCAATTGCTTCCCGAACAGCCTATCTGGTAGGCGATCCTGTGTCTTCTGCAGAAACGCCGCGGATCCAGCGCGTAGAAAAGAATAACTTAGGAGCAGGTACAGTAGAACAAACTAGGCAGTCGGCAGAGCTATATCTCAACGATTGTCAGGACTTCAGTGGACTCAATCCCGAGTATGTGCTGTAGGGAACAAAGCGCCAGGCAAGGAACGACGCTACATAAAACGCTAATGTAATGTGATTATTTTTCTTCCATTCCACACATTCATATCTTCCCCTAAAAGGCTAAAAGTGAAAAGAGCAGTACAAAGTGCAGAATCATCCGTGCGCGACTAAATTGATACAGCAATGTGTTGGCCGGAGTTCATTCGCAAGTTTGCGCTTTATGCATACGGATTAAACATTTCAGGGGTTCATTTAAACATATATGCTTTGTTAACAAAGCCAAAAGACCCCTATATATGACTGGTGGAGTTAAATATTCACGGTAAGATTCAAGTACTCGCTAGTGCGTTATTAGAGCGTGTTGCTTTTTATTATTTCGGATAGTGTTCGAAGAAATGATTTTACTTTTACGTGATTTCATGTTTTTAAGGACGTTTTATTTACCCATGGGCAATATTTTCACGCTCTGCTTTCTACTCAAGATTTCCTTTGAACCTTTGAAGCATTTCTTCAAATTCAGGAAGGTTACTCAGTGTGTCAAAGTCTGCCGTGATGACAATAAAATGATCATTTTGCGAATTATACAATCTTTCAGTTTCATGCCGACCTCCCCATTTTTTCAGCCACATTCGCAATGGCTGGCTTTCGGTGCCATATATTTATGTACGTACACATATGTTGCGAGGGGATGAAATGCTTGACTGCTTAAAACACTATGACGCGAAGTATATCCTTCGTCAAAGGAAACATATCTACTTAAAACGACGCCTCGATCCGAGGCATGGTCTTTTTCAAGACTGGAATTGGCATTGGCAGTTCAGTAGTAAGGTTAATCAGTTTATTTGTCGCGAAACGGCGGCATCAGAATACGCCTTTACTGTTAGTAAAACCATGGCGCTGCATTTGAAGCAGATGTGCATTGGCGTTTTTGGTTGCACGGGAATAAATCCGAAAGAGTAGAAAGAAGTATGCAAATTTAAAACAGATGCACCCGTTAGGCGTTCGCTTTGAGAAACAGATTTTAGTGTTACAATTGCGTATGTAATGTCACCGCTAGTCTCCCTCTTCAAAAGCCTTGCTTCCTCCAGCGCACCTGGAAGACCAGGTACCCTTGGCAACCAAGTGTAAGATACGCAAGCGATTCCTTATCGCATAAGAAAATTGTTCTTTCTCCCATGGAATCATGTCATTCAATGAGAAAATTTTCAGCCGGCCGGTGCACGCTTCCAACGTGCCGGGGTCTGCGTGTTATTTGAATGTTCTCCATTCAGACTGTGACAAGTGCTCAGCATATGAGAGTGGAAAACAGGAACTTACCTCGATGGATGTAGAAGGTGAATGGCAGCCACTTGAGGAATGACACACAGGTTATCGCTCGCAACGAAGTCCATATGCAAGGCGGGGAACACCTCTTCATCGAACTCTGCTTAAAATGCCACGTCAGTACCTCCTTGCGCTTTTCCGTAACAGATTGATGCTTGGCCAGAAACGACGGCCTTACTGCTGCATCTTTCTAAGGCGTCATTGATTTCTTGCGAGTATCTTGAGAGCTCCCCTTCTCCTTGAGCAATAAAAACTTGGAATTGCGGGTTCCTGTGCAAACATGGGACGATGATACACGTTTCGGTATAATCCCTAAGTTCTGCAAAGTTCCTTATGTTGCGCGACATTTTGGGCACGGAGCCGATGGCGGTGATGCTTGTCTGAATGTAATTGCCCAGACACATCATACTTAGGACCCAGAATGCTGTGGCCACGATGCGGTAAGCAGATGCACTTCTCGGCGAGATTGGAGGACTTCTTCCGAGAAACGTTGACACCAGAAAGACGAGCAGCCCAGACTGGAGTTCACGGACACTTCGCCTAAACACTAGGCGACTACGAGAACGAAAAAAATATCTGCCTCTCCCGTAACCGAGAGTGGAGTAAGCATGAAATGTTTACGGGCCTAATGTCATCTCGGTGGACATCCGAACCGCACCGTACAGGAAGGGAGGAACGCCACCACCCGTTCAGCGCGATGCCTTGCCATTTGAACGCAAGGTTTTTTGAGGAAAGGAAATGGCGCAGTAATTCTCTGCCATCTCGGTGGACACCCGAACCGCACCGTAATGGAAGGGAGGAACGCCACCACCCGTTCGGCGCGATGCCTTGCCCTTTGAACGCAGCGCTTCTCCCCCGGGCCCCTGTGCGCCTGCGCGGCTTTGCTTTGATGCACGAAGCCCCAAGCGATCACGTATGACAACGAAGTGTATCGTGGCATTTATGTGCTTTTTGCACGCGTTATTAGAAATCGGAAATTATAATTCCGTGCATTATCAAACGCACAGCGACTGATAGCTTGATAGACATTCAGAAGGCACTGGCAGCAGTTATTTTTTGTGACTCCTTTGGAGACCAACCGGCGCTTGCATGCCGGTGGCGTAGGAGGGCTTAGAGAGTCTCGTTAAATCTCGTTAAGTCTCGTACGGTGCCCGGATGTTCTCGTTTCAGAGCCCGGATGACTGGAATTCAGTGGCCGGATGATGGCTCTCGGTATCGGCGTGACGTCACCACACTGCCGACAACGGGGGCTAAAAGCATTTCATGCTTAAAACAGCACAAACAACGACCCTGAACCCAGCACAGAGAGCGTGAACCACGTCAGTGACTGCCAGGTGTCTATGAAAGTTACTTGAGCGGTGGTTCGGCGGCTTGTCAAAAAACACAAATGCGAGGCCGAATAGTGCGCGTACTGGTCCTCTCGTTTCATTTTTTTTTTTTTTCATCGCGAAGAGCTTTCATGCTACTGCGAATCCCTTTCCGATGCGATTATCAGTCAGCAATGCACGGATGATACAATGAGAATTTAAAGTGGAGGTTTCAGTGTAACACTTTACTTCTTTCCCTTTGATGACCATCTTAAACGTGTCAGTTTACGGAACAAGTACTATCAGATAGTAGCACGACTATGCACCATCAGCGCGGTTCTCGCCTGCTCGTAAAATACCTCGTCACCCACAGAGCGAAAAAAATAGCGTTGACTGCAGCCATTACGTGAAGAAGTAGATCGTAGGATCCAAGCTGATCTCTGCAGTATCCTGTAAAAGAGTAAAAGGAGGCATATGAGCGGACAAGAATTAAATAACCCATTTTATTCCGACACTTTGAGAAACCGTTGGGGGGGATAGCTTCAGGGCTTCCCTGAAGAGAGCAATTCAAAAGTTATTTATAAAAATATTGAGCACATTTAAAAAATGGGAGCATTTTAATGTAGCTAAACCACGCAGCCGTGCGATAACATGTGTTTAGCCATATTGGCTCATGCTTTTGCTTTGATGGGTCATGCGTACGCCTCGTTACATAATTAGACTTAGGATAAGCCCTGTTCGAGGTTAAACTGGTCTGATCTGTTCGCGCCGCACATCTGTTCACGCCACACAGCGATGCGCCGCAAAAAAAAAAAATTCTCAGATAAGGCTTCAATTGCGCCAAAGACGAAAATATAAAGCATTCGTGATCCAGGTGCCAGAAACATGATAACTGAGCGAAGTAAGCATTATCAACGGAAGCTTTAAATGTCCGTGACAAATTCTGGAGCAGAAGCGATGCGCGCTATAGCCCTCGAGCTGGTGAAAGTAGCAATCTTCTTCACACCTTCTTTCTTAATTATTCCTGTCATTGGCTCACTTTTCGTTTGTCGTTTTCTTACAGTAGCTTTTGGAGTTGTCCGGTATGTTTGCTTTTCTTTTTCGAAATTCTCCTCAGGTTAAGCACACATTTTTCGCTCCTTCATTTGCCTTTGGTTCCTAATTTAACCGTTTCGACTCCATTTATCGCGTGCAGTTCTCCTGCCATTTTTTTCCTTCAAATGCAGGAATGCATTATCGGGCTCTCAGTCGACATTCCGCGTCCCCGTGGCTGGATCAGCAATGACACGATGACGCCTAAAATCTCTTCGCCCGGCCTCCGCACTTCCGGTGAACTAAACCAAATAGACCACTAAACTTTTCTGCGCTTCTGCGGGATTCGAACCCACACTTCTCAAAGACACAACTGGCATCTCACTTGCACTCGAAGTTTTCTTTCATTGATGATACCATTCTTTATTTAGGAAATATTTCATTATTTCTTCTTTAAACACATTTACATGAAACAATACACCGGTTCCTTCGGATTATATTATAAAGTTTGAAATCGATGTTACTATTTCATACTCCTCGCAACCTACATAAAATTAAAATGGATGAAAAATCCGCAATTCACTTACCAACCAAAAACGGTCTCGTCGTTATTACAATGCCAACACAAAAGGATGCGCCACCCATAAGCAGAGGCAATGAGTCGATCCCGAAGTCCTTCACCAGAGCGGGGGCTTGCAGAGAGATCCTGGATCCGTTGCTGACACCTACAGCCATCGAACAGGCCAGCATCGCGGGAAAAGTTCTCAACCATGCGAAAAGTTCGTAGGCGATAGCCTGAAGCAAAAAGCCGAGAAGCATGACGGCCTCCAGGCTCAGTATACCAGAGTCGATTACCAAGCCACTAAGGGGTGTCAGCACAAGATCGCCAATTCCAAAAGCGTTTATGAGGAACACAGCACGGGACGGCGGCACGCCCCTATCCGACGCAATGTCCATTAGCAGGAGGAGAAATATCGCCATTCCGAGGAGTACCACAGAAAAACTGAAGCCAATCAAGGCAAACGACAGCGTCCAGAACTGCTTCGGTATTACAGAAAGTCTACGACGGCATACGTCTTTCCAAAGTAGTAGTCTAGAAGACAATGGCGCTACACTTGCAGCTTGAACGTTCTCCGTACTGGTTTCGTAAACTAAGGGCTCGAAGAACCCTGCTGATGTCAGTTGATGAGAAGGGCCTTCGGAATCTTCTTGGGTAGCTATCGCTCCTGACTTGCCTGGAATTTCAAGACCTGCGCTCGTTGGAACTTCGGTGTTGTTGGATATTTGGCCATCTTTGCTGGCGGATGAGTGATTCTTGTCTTTCATCCAGGCTGGGCTGCGAAGTACAATGGCTGCTGGGAAGGCGTTTAACGTGAGGCCGCCAAGGAGCAGGAAGGTACCGCGGATGCCGTAAGTGGAGCGGAACAGTTCAGTCAGGGGCGGTGCGAACAGCATGTCGAGTCCGGCGAAGAAAAAGATGAGGCTGCAGGCTGTCGTGCGTCGCTTCTCGAAGTGCTGCGACACCAAGACGTTGACAGTGACGAAGATGCCCGAGAGCGCCAGGCCTGCAAAGGTAATAAAAAAAAGAAAAACGAATGGATTTGCACAAAATTGCAGTTTACCTAGCACAAATAAGACACCTTACTCGAGCAATTAGTGACTTAGTATTAAGAATTCAGAGTGACAGCTCACTCTTTAGCACTATTTGGTAATAAAGGGAAAAGCACTCTTATTATAAGGGACCATTGCGCTAAGCAAATTTAGGTGCAACTCAACACTTTCATTGCCTTCGTCATTGTCTAGAGTGCTATGAAATTAGTGTATAATTGATTAAAAATTAAAGAACATTAAAGAATAAATGTTTTAAACGCCACTGTAATTTTAATTAGAAGGCGGGTTCATTGCCGCAGTAAAATATTTCTAGAATATTATACTTGCTGTCTGCGGTCGCTAGTGATGCTTAACCTTGGGTGTTTGCAGAGTTCAAACCTTCCCTGCTTTTTGACTAATTTCGCAATTTAAAATGGCTCCGACAAAGCCATAAATGAGTTGTCAATGCGAAATATTGGCAGAGAAAGTCATTAAGCTTTTAGGCAAATTCAAATTTAATTTCTTTCAGACCTTGCGTTGCAGAAATGAGCTACCAAGTATAATATACCGCGCTTCCAGCGTTCGCCATCTTCTGATGGTAGACCCAAGCTTCCGTGAAAAAAAAAAAAAAAAAAAGCTCTCGCTCAGTTCGGCTGATTCGGTTCATACGGAGCGAAAGGCAACCGAACCAGTGGCCGATGTCGACGCGGAGACGTTGGCAGCATCCGCCGCCCTTTTCCGCTGCGGCGCACGCGAGCTCTCCTTTTCAATCCTCCGACATGTTACCAGGCATCCGACACAGCTGGCGAAGCGAGCGGAGGCGAGCGCAACGACGAGGCAAGCGGTGTGACGTCATACCAAACGTTGGCGGCGCCTCCGCGGAGCGGCGCGCGATGTGACGTCATGCCAGATGGCGCGACGAGCACGCGGCGTCCGCCAGCTGCGGCGGTTGCTAGGCAACGGCTCGAGGCCGGTCTCTGTGCCTTCTCGGAGCACCGCCACCGCGAAATCGCAAGTTCGTGGCCAATGTAGCTTGCGCTACAAAATGATACAGACTTCATGGTAACTTCGCCCCCGCTTTCCTCCTGAGCGTACTAAACACACTTAATTCAAAGGCACTGCATTTGTTTGGAATTCATATTCGTTTTTGCGTCTGAAAATACGCATTGTTACTAAAAAAAATACTGGTAAGAACAAATCAATTTTTAAGTTTTTCTTCAAGATTTGCTGCTATTCTTCACTGCTCGACAAAACATTCTTGCACGGATGTTCTGACCGATAAAAGTTTTTCTCCTTTTGCATTTTTGGAAGACTATGTATGCCAGCAGTGTTTAGCCAGTCGGCTTAAGAAAGAACCTCGGGCATAAGCGTGGCAAGTCTAATAGCAGAAAATTCCTTACCTTTCTTGCAAATCAAAGATTTTAACTAAGCATGAAGTACGCTCAGTGGAAACCCTCCACTCAACAAGGAAATGACATCGACGAAGCCAAATAAAATGTAATACTTGCCATCAAAGCATCCAAACCATCGCATAATTTTAGGGCGTTTTTGGCTACAATATAAAAAGGGTTGGATGATTTCAGTCATACGAAATCAGCTTCGAGTCGGAATTAAGACATCATGCATCTCTGTCGCGACCTCTCTGACCAGTTGTCTACGAGTGGAATATTTCGGCTCGTATTCACTCCGTCTTTGTCCTGACTATTTTGACCTACTCTCCTGAGAAAATCCCTTACGGACGCTCAACACTGCAACCAAAGTCTCCCCTCCATTTTGCGGAAGCCAAACTTTACTAACTACAAACGTGCTCATTCTTACCGTAGACAACTCCGTAAAGCAAAGTGAGCTGCAGAATGCTATCGGTGAAACCGCAGGCGCAGAGCGAGCCACCCGCCGCGAGTGAGCACACAAGCAGCATAGCCTGGCACGAGAAACGGTGGCAAAGGTACCCCATGACTGGGCCTGCGAAGAGAAATGAAAGCACGTACAGGGTCAGTCACATTTAACGTGAACGCGGCTCTGCGTGGCCACGCACGCGAGGAATGCCGCTGCACCTAACGCGGTCATGAATCAATGCAGAGTGGCGCGGAGGAACGGAGACCTTGACGTGGTCATCATCGTCATCAGCCTGACTACTCCCACTACAGGGCCTCTCCCATATCTCTCCAATTAACCCTGTCCTTTGCCAGTTGCGGCCACCGTATACCCGCAAACTTCTTAATCTCATCCGCCCACCTAACTTTCTGCCGCCCTCTTCTACGTTTGCCTTCACTTGGAATCCGCTCCGTTACCCTTAAGGTTGTCTCGCCTTCGCGTTATATGCCCTGCCCAATCCCACTGGTGCTTCGCGTCACCTGGTGCTTGACGTGGTGCTTCGCGTCATCTGCACCTTTTCACGATTTAGATACAGGATTGGTCGTAATGGTGTTCCGCATACGCGCAGCCGCGCGCAACCGTGTTCCCGCTAAGTGTGATGGACCCCGCACATATCATAAACAACTACTTCTGATTTTCATTGGTAATGCAACGCGGTTCTTCTTCCTCCGAGGCGAAAAACAAATCTCTCACTGCTTGTCCCTTGACAGGATGGTGCGCTTCGACGTTATATTTGAAGCTGCTCTGAACGATTCTCTGCCATCAGTGTGTACAAGAGTGCACCAAAAAAGCACAAGAGTGCACCATCAGACACCGAATGCCACATCTTAGCTGCATGGATGCAGTAGTCTACGAGTTCCCGCTTCCATGCGGCAAGGTGTAGGTTGGACAAACCGGACGTTGTCTTAATGAGCGCCTGCTTGAACACAAGAATTCATTAAACAAGAGAGGACATCTTCTGCCAAGCCTGCTCGAAAGAGAAGCGTGTAGCCTGCAAGCCTCGACTATCTGACTGCAAAGTGCTATTCAAAAGCCGAGATAGGACAGAACGTGAGCTTGTGGAAGCCTTCTATATCAAGAATCGAGGTGATAGTTGCATTAGTGACACGTAAGTTGTTCTTCGCCAGAGTGAAATGCTGTTTCTTGATGCGTATCTGTGAGAGGTGATTGTCTGCGATCAAGAGCATGGATAAGGGCAATGGCTATTTAAACGTTCTTCCCTGAATAAATCCTGTTGAAAGTGCAGTTCCCTTCCTCGTCCGTGTCCCCGTTTTGCGCTCTCATGTCTTTCACGGATAAGAGCACCTATGTCCCAAGCCATTCAGAAAACTGCGTCTTGCTGCGAAATGCTAATTTAGCTGCTTTTCATTTTCTCCTGATGCATTTATTACGCTGCCACTGTCCATTCCGTTGCAAGGCTATGGGCCGCATTTAGCCTCACCTCCACGACATGCGGACAACCTTCACCGAGGAACGTGAATGTGAAGCTGAACAGATCACAGACCACACAACAATACTGCTAGCGTCGCTTGCTAGAGGCTTTATTTAGAATAGAAAGCAAAATCGGTGTTGTTAAAAGAGTAGCGGGGAAATTTACGAGCCACTTCAAAGCCACAAAACCAACCACTGCCCAGAAATGAAAAATGTATATAGTAATGATATAGATATAAAATAAATCAACATTAATTCAAACCAAGCAATACACAACGTAATTTTTAATGGACGTCCTAATCAAAGTAGGAAATCAATGATGACGATGAATTTATTCATGCAAGATCAAACTGGCAAAAGACCAAGATCGTTTCTTTTTCCTTGAGCAAAAGTATAACTTCAACATCTGACAAAATGCTCGAGGGGTCGACAGAGATTTATATGGGTAAAGAGATTACGAATTTTAAAGAGTCATGTTGGCTGTGCTTACCGACGCTAGACTTAAACATCAGTAGGAGAGACATCTGTCGCGCAGTGGACATATAGCTAATAAATTTATACCTTGGCCAAGTCCCGACAGCAGATCCGGATCATAGGAGAGAAATAAAAAAAAAGGAATAAGAATTCTTTGGAGTGCGTTTCAATGAGTGTTATTAAAAGCTTTACGACACCCCTGCATATTTCGTAGAGCATTTGCATTCGCCCAGTACTTATCTGTACCTGAGAAACTTGGAGGCGAACGATTGCCTTTAAATTAGATACAGGACAGCGAACTGAGACACGCTATTGATAGTATTAATAGCGCAAAAAGCAAGACGCGTAGTCTGCAGAATTCCGTAGCATAGTGGAAATCTTTGTGGAAACAAAGCGCTAGATATGGGCCCAAAATGAACAGAGGAACACTGAGGAGATGTAACGGATGGCGCCCTAATAAATAAGAATGTTCCAAGAGAAGGAACACGCGGGAGGAGACAGCAGAGTAGATTCCGTTTGATAAATGGAACCAGGGGCCATGTCTGAGACAGCTTGGCCGCAACGCGTGCTGCAGAGGACAATTGTTTATCTATCGGATGTCTCTGTTCTGCAGCGACTTAACCTGATTGCTGGTGCTCTTGACTGGTGCTCTTGACTATATATATATATATATATATATAGCACAATAAGGTAAACGTACTTGGTTGCTAGTTTAAAATAAGATTCGAAATTGAGAAACGCTTCGTTTATTGGGAGTCGACGTTTCGGACAGAGCCTGTCCTTTTTTGAAAAAGGACAGGCTCTGTCCGAAACGTCGGCTCCCAATAAACGAAGCGTTTCTCAATTTCGCATCTTATATATATATATATATATATATATATCAAAAATGATTTCTTGGCAGCTGATTGATCAATATAAGATAATGTCACCAGAAATTGAAAAACATAACAGGATTTAATTCACGACGTTTCGGCTGGAGGACCAGCCTCCTTCCAGGCTGGACTTTTTCCAGGAGGACCAGGCTGGTACTCCAGCCGAAACGTCGGGAATTAAATCCTGTTATGTCTTTCAATTCCTGGTGACTTTCGTATATATATATATGGAGAGAGACGAAGTGGTTGTGTGAGCGCTGGTAGGAGGAATGGTTGAGAAGGAGAAGCTCGGATTTGTCGTCACACAGTGCAAAGTTCTTGGCTTCCCTTTGCATGCGGCTAAGAATGTGCAAGCCCTCCACCGCGCTGTCACCACCTACCACTCTGTAACTCACCTCCTGCGGCGCGTGGTCACTCGACGCTCAGGTCTCCACGAGGCTCACGCGTGCCGAGTTGCCCACGCGCTGGCCCTCAACAAGGTCTTGTACTTTGCACCCTACGCTTCCTTCACTCAGACTCAACTTAACGCTCTCGAGACTGCCCTTGTGGGCCTCTACAAGGCAGCTCTCAACCTCCCTATCACTACCTCTACCACTAAGCTCTTTGCCACAGGCCTCTTCCATCCTCTTCGTTCTCTTCTCAGTCTCCATCGTGACTCGCAGCTTGCCCGGCTTTCCCTTACCCGTCAGGGTCAGTGGTTATTGACTCAAGCGGGTATCTCGCCCATTCCAATCTCCCCGTTTACCTCTCCTATTCCCACCCCCGCTCCCAATCTTCGTATCCTTCCCCTCCCGACCAACATGTCCCCCGTCCTGCACGCCGGCCGTCGTCATGCGGCCGCACAGCACCATTCCCCTCTCTTTGATAACCAGGGTGTAGCTTACACGGATGCCTCCTTCGTGGCTCCTCGAGGTTCCTGCGGCTACGCCCTGTACCATCCACACCTCCCTGCTCCTGAAACCCACACCAGCGGGCCGTATCTACACCCTCCAGACGCACTGTCCCTCGAGGTTCTCGCCATTGCGCATGCCCTCCAGTCATTTGCCCTCCTTCCCTCTCTCCAAGAGTACACAGTCTATTCAGACTCAAGCCGCTATACACCACATACAGAAACGCACCCTTACCACTTCTCTCCAACAGGAGGTCGAACGAGCGGTCTCCGCACTGCAGCCTTCCATCGTTTTCCTCCGCTGGGTCCCTGGGCATTCAGGAATTGACGGCAATGAGCTGGCCCATCAGCTCGCCCGCGACACACTTTTCCGGGCACCGTTGATCCCCTGGCCCAAGTCCTCGGAGGACGGTGGGAGACTCACCCTTCGCCGCACCATCAAAGAGGTCTACCTTGAGCTCCGCCTCGACAAACGCCTTTACCCTCCCCCTCATCCATCACTCACGGTGCCGGAGTCTCGCCTTCTTCGGCACATTCAGATGAATGCAGTTATCACCGCGTCCCGCCTCTTCCTCTATCGCTATCGATCGGACCCTTCCTGTCCCAACTGCCCCTGTATCTATGCGGACCTGGCCCATTGCCTGTTCTATTGCCCGGCTGCTCAGCAGTCGGGTTCCTTCCCCCCACCCTCTCTATCCATCACCACCTGGCTCGACTGGCTTGGCGCTGAAGGGGAAGAAGAACAGCGGCTTCTGGTCGCCCAGGCGGTCGACATGCTCGGCCTATAAATTATGGTCGAATAAAAGTCTTTTACTACTACTACTATATATATATTCTTACGCCCAGTTGTTTATTAAGACCGGGACGGAGGATCGAAAAATAGCTGGGTCCGCTTGCCGAACACGAGACGCCCCCAACTTCGTTCTCCTCATCTTCAGCTTATCAACCACCGCCGACCACGCAGAATAAGTATTGCCTATTCAAGGGCGTCACACTTCCCCCTACGCAGCCGAAGCCCGCTGGGCGAGTCAAAAAGCGCCGCGCGAATGGTAGGGCTTCAGCCTGGCAACGTGAGTGACTTCGGTTCGCGCTCAACGACGGCCGCTTGCCGTGAGACGAGCTTTGCGGTAATTGAGCTCGCTAATTTGGTCAATAATGACGTAGGGTCCATCGTAGTGGCACAGCAGCTTCTGAGACAACCCTCGCTTTCTGATAGGCCGCCACAACAAGACTAAATCACCGGCGCTGTAAGTAACGCGACGGCGGTGGGCATCGTAGCGCGCCTTTGACCGATCTTGGGAGGCGAGAACACGAAGGCGAGCAAGGCGCCGGGCTTCTTCGGCGAGACAGAGTGTCTCAGCGATAGAGGGATCTTCATGAAGCTCGTCAGAAAATGGTAGTATGGTGTCCAGGGTGTAGCGCGGGGGGCGAGCATAGAGTAAAAAGAAGGGGCTGTAGCCAGTAGTCTCATGGCGCGCGGTATTGAACGCATACGTAATGAACGGCAGGACGCTATACCAGTTCTTGTGCCTTGAATCAACATACATTGACAGCATGTTAGTGAGCGTGCGGTTCGTGCGCTCAGTGAGCCCATTCGTCTGGGGGTGGTAAGGCGAGGAATGGCGAAAATGCGATGCGCAGGAACGGAGAAGCTGCTCCACGACGTCAGCGGTGAACTGCCGGCCAAGGTCACTGATGATAACTTTTGGAGGTCCATGGCGGAGAACTATGAATCGGAGCATAAAAAAGGACACATGATACGCTGTAGCCGAGGGTAGAGCTGCTGTTTCACAATACCAGGTAAGGTAATCGACGCAAACCACTATCCAGCGGTTCCCATGATAGGACTTTGGAAACGGGCCCAGCAGATCTATGCCCACTTGCTCAAACGGTGCTGCAGACGGTGTCACAGGGTGAAGCTGACCAGATGCAAGGCTAGTAGGTCGCTTGTATCGTTGACACTGAGTGCAGCTGGCGACGTACCGCTCAGTCGTGGCCCGCATTTTCGGCCAATAGAAGCGTGCCTGCGTACGGTGCAGCGTCCGTGCCGAACCAAGATGTCCAGATGTAGGGTCATCGTGCATGGCCTGCAAGACAGAGGAGTACAGGCTCTTCGGAACTACCAGCAGAAAGCGCTGGCCCGTAGTAGAATAGTTTTTCTTCCACAAAAGACCATCTCGCACACAAAAGCGGCTGACGTTGGAAGGGTCTTCAGTCTCCGTAAGGAGAGACTGTAGGGTTAAGTCTTTCTGCTGTTCCGCTTTGAACGTTGCGACATCAGGCAAAACAGGTGACACTAACGCGACGCAGTGGTCCAAAGTATCGATGTTCGACTCCGACTCAGGAAGGGGCAGCCTCGAAAGACAGTCCGCGTCAGCGTGACGGCGACCACTCTTGTAGACGACTGTATAGTCGAACTCTTGTAGCCGGAGAGCCCACCGTGCAAGGCGTCCGCACGGGTCACGAAGGTTAACGAGCCAGCAGAGGGCATGATGGTCGGTGACGATGGTGAACGGGCGTCCGTACAGATAGGAACGGAAACGCTGCGTGGCGAAGACGACGGCTAAGCATTCTTGCTCGGTGACTGTATAATTGCGCTCCGGCTTGCTGAGCGAGCGACTCGCATACGCAACAACGTGCTCTTTGTTGTCGCATCGCTGGACGAGAACAGCGCCGAGGCCAGCACAGCTGACGTCGGTGTGAATCTCTGTGGGAGCGGAGGGATAGAAGTGGCGAAGTACAGGGTGAGTCGTCAAAAGGAATTTTAGTTGGCGAAAGGCGGAGTCGCACTCAGGTGTCCACTCGTAAGCCACATCTTTCTGAAGTAGACCTGTCAGAGGGTAAGCTACATCCGCAAAGCGATGAATAAAGCGGCGAAAGTAAGAGCATAAGCCCAAGAAACTCCGCAGCTCTTTAACAGACTGTGGTGGCTTGAACGACTCGACAGCTGCAGTCTTGGCTGGATCAGGCCTGACTCCGTCTTTATCAACGAGGTGTCCAAACACTAACGCTTGACGCGTACCAAAGTGGCACTTTTTAGAGTTAAGCACAAGGCCAGCTTCGCGCATACAGTCGAGGACGAGAGCTAAACGGTCGTTGTGCTCACTGAACGTCTTTCCGAAAATGACAACGTCGTCGAGGTAGCACATGCAGATTTCCCATTTCAAACCACGAAGTATAGTGTCCATAAATCTCTCGAAGGTGGCGGGCGCATTGCAAAGGCCAAATGGCATCACATTAAACTCATAAAGGCCATCAGGCGTAATAAAAGCTGTTTTTTCTTTGTCCGCGGGATGCATGGGTATTTGCCAATACCCCGACCGAAGATCAATCGAAGAGAAGTAGGACGCTGAAAAAAGGCAGTCGATGGCATCGTCGATTAGAGGTAGGGGGTATACATCATTTCTCGTGACGGCATCCAGACGACAGTAATCCATGCAAAAACACCATGATCCATCCTTCTTCCGAACAAGAATTACTGGAGCAGCCCAGGGACTTGAGGACTCTTGTATAACGCCTTTGGTTAGCAACTCCTGGACTTCGTCATTGATAACCTTGCGTTCAGACGGTGACACTCGGTAGGGCTTTTGGCGGATCGGATGTGAGGTACCAGTGTCAACCCTGTGCTGGGTTCGAGACGAGGGGATGGAAGATGGGCCGCCGGGCTGCGAAAAGTCAAACACAGTGGAATATCACTGGAGGATGGTCAACAGTGCACGGCGCTCATGCGTGGAAAGCGAGTCGTCGACCATTCGGAGCAACTGCGACTCGTCGTAAAACTCTGGTGCTGCTGCGCCCAAGGCGTCGGTAACCAAGGCAACGGACACCGGCATGTATTGGCTGCATGAAGCAAGCTTCAGGCCTTCAGGCAGAACTACAGATTCCGTCGAACTGTTCACTGTCCACAGTTCAGTTCTTCCGTTGATGACGGAAACCATGGCATGAGGAATCAAGATGTTCTTCTTCATGCAGTTCAAGTGGTTCGGTTCCACAGCCGCATCAAACACGTCGAGAGCGCTATCGGGGCAGGAAACCGGTACGCACACAGCCGAAGAAGGAGGCACGCCAGAATCTCGGGCAACACAAAACACTCTCTCTCCACTGCACGAGCCTTCTAGAAGATCAGTGGTGGAACATTTGCCGACGTTGAGCTCACCTGTGTGACAGTCAACGTTAGCGCCACACATCTGCAAAAAGTCGAGGCCAAGAATAACGTCGTGCGTCGGCCGGGGGAGCACCACCATTTCCGGGCTGAAGACTTCACCACCCAAACAAACCTTAACACTACACACTCCAACTGCTGGCAACGGTTCACCTCTTACGCCACAAAACTGTACATTTTTGTCCCATCGAAACAAAACTTTTCTTCCGAGGAGGCATTTAAACGCAGCACTCATAACCGAAACAGTAGCACCGGTATCCACTAAAGCCATCACAGGTACATCATCCACTAGCACATGTACTTTGTTCTGTAACATAACGATAGGCAGGGGTATCACTTCCGGCGGCAGACTTCCAGCGACCTCACCCCCATCGGTCGCGCCGACTAGTTTTCCGGCGGAGGCGAGGTAGAGCGGCGTCGGGGTGATGGAGATAGACGTGTTCGGAAAGTTAGAGGCGGCGTCACACTTCTATCAGATGCCGGCGAATGATTCCGCATTTGTGCAGGCCATGAATTGCCGGAATCAGGCGGGCAGGACAGGTATCTAGAAGGACCGGGTTGGTAGTCCGGACGCCGAGGATAGGTCTAGGAGCCGTAACGGGACGGTTGTCGGCGGGGACAAAATCGAGAGATGTGTCCGTGTTGACCGCAGCGGTAACACACCAGAGAGGGACCGGGAGCAGGCTGCGCCGGCAAGTAGTCACCATACGAAGGACTGGGCCGAAAGTTCTCGTCGTATGTGGCCGGCACATGCTGGTAAAAGCCGGACCGGTGCTCAGGAGGCAATCGCGGTGTGTTGTTCGGCCGCAGCCCTCGGGGTACCCGGTGATCCTCAAAGTCCGCTGTGTTAACGTCCGTTGGCGGAGTAGGACGCGTGAGATACACAGGAGGGAGCTCTGATGAATTTCGAGTGAGTTCTAGTGACCTGGTTAACTCTTCGCGAGCGATCTGGCGGATTGTTTCAGTTTCAGTTTCAGTTTCAGTTTCAGTTTTATTCCTTAAAGGCCCCCTTTTCAGGCGGTGTTACATAAGGGGTGGGAATACACTTGAAAATGTGAAAAAAAAACAGCAATGATTCCAAGCAATGTGGAAGCCAGATAGCATGACGATGGTGTATCTACAGCTGCCACCGTCGTCACCCCGGCCAAACGTCCAAATTTCGGTGTGATGCGACGCATTTTCAACGTCTCGAACGTCCGGCAGTGCTTGATGACGTCAGACACGGACTCGAGACTTTCTTTTCCGATCAAAAAATTGCAGACGTCTTCGGCGAATCCTTTGAGCAAATGGCAAACTTTGTCTTCCTCTGTCATGGCAGGAGAGACGACCTTGCATAGCTTCACGATTTCCTCAATATACTTTGTGCATGTTTGTTTCACTCGGGAGCTTAGCCCTTTGGGCAAGTGTTTGTTCAGCCCGCTTCTTCTTCGAGCACTTCTTGAGCTCCTCTACAAAGCGGTCCCAAGTCGTGAGGGAATCCTCGTGGTTGTCAAACCACGTTAGGGCCGTGTCGGTTAGTGTAAACACGACGTTCGCAAGCCGGGCGGAGGAGTTCCACTTGTTGTAGCGACTCACCCGTAGGTAGTGGGTGAGCCATTCATCGACGTCGTCGCTAGATGAACCCGCGAACGACCGTGGCTCCCGGTAATGCTGCCACGAACTGCTGGGCACAAACCTCGAAGCGTCGCCGTCCGGGCACACCATTGGCACAGAAGGCGGCAGGCCAACAATGCGACCACTGCGGCGAATGTGAATCTGGGGATCCGTCTTCGGAGGAACCTCAATACCCGGCACCTTCCACGAAGATGTTACGCCCAGTGGTTTATTAAGACCGGGACGGAGGATCGAAAAACAGCTGGGTCCGCTTGCCGAGCACGAGACGCCCCCAACTTCGTTCTCCTCATCTTCGGCTTATCCAGCAACGCCGACCACGCAGAATGGGTATTGCCTTTTCATGGGCGTCACAATATATATATATATATATTATAGTTTCAGGGATTAAATTCCAATACTACGTGACATTTCGTGGTTCGTTCGTTCAACAACGACTAGTATAATTATTTTAAATCCCACCGGTCGAATCGGTCATTATTCGCTTTTACCGAAAGCTGCATCATTAAGAGGACATAAAAAAAGTTCTGCCTGCCAACCACCCGCTTGTTAGGGCTCAAAATTTGCACAAAGGTGGCATTTGGCGGTGAGTTTTGTTTTATATTGCGTTTACGTGGAGTACTACGCCGGATTCGGTCCAAATTAGTCGGAAATCTTCATCGTCCCGCGATGGCGGACCAAAACTGCGAGCTTTCGCAGTAATGATACCGGTAGGGCCATCGTGCGCCCTCCAGACGAACGAGCAGGAAGAGCTGCAGAGAAACTCTTGGGAGAAGAGCAAGGGGCGGGGAGGTGGGCAGTCGCATGCAACAACTGTGTCTGCGCCCAATTTGTCTGCAAATCAGAGTACGAAAAAAATACAAAAAATGGCAACTTGCTATAAGATAGGCAAAGTCAGAAGGCTACAAGCGAAAAGGAAAAAACTGACGCCAACAAATAAAACGGCAAAAGGTTCAAATCGTATAAAAGAGAGAATGAAGAAAAATAACATAAACGAACCACCACCGGCCAAGCAATTAAGGCGTTAAAACCATTAAAAGCATTTAAAAGAAAAACCACTCTGGACCGACATTCCTGATCGACACTCCGCATCGACATTTACCAGATTCCCATCATGTGTGGTGGTTTATACAACAGCCAGATTGGACGATGTTTCAATGAGAGAGCAAGCGAACACTTCCTCAACGTAAAAAAAAAAGTCTGGGAGTGACATCGCAGCTCATTGCGACTAACCACGCCACGAATATCGGCTTATGTTATCGCACACTGAATTTCTGGCAACACCAAGGAGTAAAATAGAAAGGGAAGTTATTGTAAGTTCTTTAGCTGAAACGGCTGGGGACGCGTGCGTCAGCAGCCCTTCCCTCTGTCTACAGATGAAAATAAGATCCCTCCCGCATTCATGTTTTAATGTGTAGTAGATATGCGCTGAGTATCAAAAGAATAAGATGATACAGGACTGAGCGATGCAGGAGCATTTCTACTACAGATATAAAATTGAAACACTAACTAGCCCCACTTGTCGCATTGTTAGCTAGGGGATTTAATTTCCAGTCAATAAGAAGTTATTTTTTCTACTACTATATGTTTTTCGCATTAAATCTAGTTTCATTAATTCTGATGCATTCTCTTTTAACGATTAACGAACATCGAAGTATCCGCGACATCTTAGAGTTCTTCGTGAGCTGTAAATGAAGAACGACGCATTGCAACCATGATTCGGCTCGTCGATGGCATCGAATACAATTCTGGCTACCGTCGCCGCCAAGTTGCGGGAATTATCGAGGGCGCTAGTGAACCCAATAAAGATTTTTTTTCTTTGAAGACTTTCGTCGTCTTCCAGACTCCTGGAACGCCATCACCACTATGTGAAACATTCATCTGAAACAGTACCCGCTTAAGGCTTCTCGATTAAATCAACCGCGTGGAATTACCTTCGCAACATCATACTTCAAACGTGAATATGGTTTTGCACGTAGCGATTTTCATGCTCCACTGTTTCCTGCCCCTGTCGCACTAGATTACAGTGTCTCTGGGCATTGTATTGTTAACCTATCCCAAAGTTGACACTGATACTTTATGGTTCTTTTAGCGTGTGGCTTTTTCCGCTAACTATATAAAAACAAACTATGTCATGTGAATAAAAATCAAAGCGCGCGGTGTTACATGAAACAGTGGTGTTGCAAGAAAATTTCATTTTTGATTTAGAAAGAAAGGCATGTTATACATTACATTGTATGACGTGAAGTCATATAATGACTTCATAATGCAATATGAAGTTTGCCAATATCCCTCACAAGAAAAGTATACAACAGCTGTACCTATGGGGCAGGAGCGTGGAGGCAAACAAAGATGGTTCAGCTTAAGTGAAGGACTACGCAGCGAGCTATGGGAATAAAAATGATAGCTGTAACGTTAAGTGATCGGAAGCGGGCGGAGTGGGTGAGCGAATCAATGCAGGTTAATGACATCTTTGTCAAAATCAAGAGGAAGAAATGGGCCTGGGCAGGGCACGTAATGCAACGGCAAGATAACCGCTGGACCTTAAGGGTAACGGAGCGGATTCCAAGAGAAGGCAAATGTAGCAGGGGGCGGCAGGAAGTTAGGTGGGCGGATGAGATTAAGAAGTTTGCGGGGATACGGTGGCTGCAACTGGCGAAGGACAGTGTTAATTGGAGAGACAAGGGAGAGGCCCCTGCCCTGCAGTGGGCGTAATCAGGCGGATGATGATGATGATGACGTGAAGTAAAGCGAGAAACTATTATTAATCGAGTTAATGCTTGTCACATATTTCGGACCTTTGTAGAATATCTCCACACTACTGCTCTATTCGGCAGCCGCTTTTCTTGGGCAATGAATGGAAAGCTACGTGGGCGGAGGATCTGCATTTGCGTCACTCCGCCACTGAGGCGTCAAGTTCACTTCTGATTTGTTATGGTTCCATTGTCACGTTGATACTTTCCTATCGTCGGGTTTAACTTCCCTGAGCTGATAGTTCACTCTGAGGAATGATGTAGTAGAGGGTCGTGATTAATTTAGACCTCTTGGAGTAGATTAAAATGCATTGAAATCACACAGAATTTCCACTACTTCGGCTGCCGTCGCCCAGATTCGGCCCATAAGAACTTAAGTTCAGCACTCCAACTATCTAGCCACTGAGCCACCGAGGTGCATTAGAGGTTAATATTTTTTTACAGCCAATTTCTGAGAAGAACAGTCATTTCCAATAATGAAAAATTGACAGTGGCTTTGCTCGGCTACGCCAGTATGTACGTATCGAAAGAAGGCATGCGATTCATCTTAAACCAGCGCGATACACAGGACAAGTGAAAGAAACAAGAGACGACACGAGCGCAATCTAACAATCAATCAATCAATCAATCAATCAATCAATCAATTTATTTCTGCCTCAAAAAGTGACCGAGGAGCAGCAGAAAAAGTTGTCATAGACAGCTTGACTGAGCCGCAGCCCCCTTATACCGGACAGCAGTGACAGGCGACGAAAAAAATAACAAAACAAAACAAAACAAAATAATTCAGAGCAAAACACATTATTAACACCAAGAAAAAGATTATCTCTAGTTTGTACGTGTGTGCAATTTACATGGTCCTCCAAACATCAGTGCATAAGTTAAGTTTCTTTTAGCAGTACAACAAAAGCACAATGAATCAAACAATACAAATTAAAGAAAAGAAAAAACACCACTTAGTGCAGTTTAAAGAAAAAAAAATCATTTTGTAACACAGTCTATGTATAAGCAACGCAGCTCACAATGAGTGCAGGTAAACAAGTTGAAATTGCCAGATTTGTATACGTTTAGAAGAGAAGGAAGTCTTTATTGCAGGTGCTATTTACCAGTATTTATGCGTGGTGTAGGCACCAACCAGGTTTCAAGCTCTCTAAAAGGGTAACTCGCTTCTTTTTCTTTCAGATTTGCCAGACGTTGAATATGACTTATGTTATTTTTGGTTTCTAGTTTAAAAAGAACACTCAGTCGATATTGGTATAAATCAAAGATTTTGATTATGCCAGTTTCACGAAAGAACGCTGAACTGAATTATATTCCGAGAAGGGTTAGATATATAAGCACCAAACACAGCGATAAAAAACAGACACATCGTGATAGCCCCCACAAACAAGTACGTGCATGTAGCGCAACGAAAAACGCCTCATCCCAACAAAGCCATTCAGCATCTTAGCACATGACAAGCAGCTGCTATCACCCTCTCGCCGCACATTCCCCCAGAGGGCGAATCTCTTTTTCCACGAGATTAATGGAAGGCGAGGCGACACATGTTTCAGACTCCTGGCTTATTAGAAACGCCTCAACTAACTCCCTGCAGGTTCGATCTGGGAGACTGAACAAGATATTAGTCCTGTCCAAATGGGGGAAACAATCTTTACATTTCCGGCAGTGCAAAGCCAGGTTCGATGACACTGCCCCTTTCACTGACGGTCTAGGGGCGTTAGTCTAGCAAAAGAAAAAGACGGCACGCTTACAAGCACCGTGGCAATTCCGGTTTGATTTGGTTTGGTTTATGGGGTTTAACGTCCCAAAGCGACTAAGGCTATGAGAGACGCCGTAGTGGAGGGCTCCGGAAATTTCGACCACCTGGGGTTCTTGAACGTGCACTGACATCGCACAGTACACGGGCCTCTAGAATTTCTCCTCCAAAGAAATTCTAGCCGCCGCGGCCGGCATCGAACCCGCGTCTTCTGGGTCAGCAGCCGAGCACCATAACCGCTGAGCCACCGTGGCGGGCCTGTGGCGATTCCGTACGTACATGGAATGTCACACCGGTTGAAGAAGGTAGGGTCGAGATTTGGGGTGAAAGTGGTTTTTACAGCGAACAATAAGCTGAGCAGAGTCTGCAGTGCGGTAAGGAGGAAGATAGGGTGCCGGGACGACTAAGCGAGGAATGAATGCACAGTTTCCCGCAAAAAGCCACTGGTAGTTTGTAACACTGGAGTGATTTATTCTGTACCGCTTTCCTGCGGCAAGACGTAACATCGGTCAGACAGGCCGCTGTATTAATGAGCGGCTGTTTGAGCACCGCTGATCAGTGAAAAGGGCAGTGTCATCGAACCTGGCTTTGCACTGCCGGGAATGTAAAGATTGTTTCCCCCATTTGGACAGGACTAATATCTTGATCAGTCTCCCAGATCGAACCTGCAGGGAGTTAGTTGAGGCGTTTCTAATAAGCCAGGAGTCTGAAACATGTGTCGCCTCGCCTTCCATTAATCTCGTGGAAAAAGAGATTCGCCCTCTGGGGGAATGTGCGGCGACAGGGTGATAGCAGGTGCTTGTCATGTGCTAAGATGCTGAATGGCTTTGTTGGGATGAGGCGTTTTTGCCTTCCGCTACATGCGTGTACGGGTTTGTGGGGGCTATCGCGATGTGTCTGTGTTTTATCGTTGTGTTTGGTGCTTATATATCTAACCCTTCTAGGAATAAAATTCAGTTGTTAGAATGCGCTCGTGTCGTCTCTTGTTTCGTTCACTCGTCCTGTGTATAGCGCTGCTTTAAGATGAATCCGTTCCAACTTGCCCAATTTTCTGTTCTCGTTGAGGCATGCGACACAGCTGGCGAAGCGAGCGGAGGCGAACGCAACGACGAGGCAAGCGCTGTGACGTCATACCAGACGGCGGTGGTGGCTCCGCGGCGAGGCGCGGGGTATGACGTCATGCCAGCTGCTGCGGTTGTTAGGCAACGTATCAAGGCCGGTCTCTGAGTCTCCTCGGAGCGCCGCCACAGCGAAATCGCAAGTTCGTGGCCAATGTAGCTTTCGCTACAAAAAATTCAGGGGGGCACTTTGCTGACCTAAAGTGCGGTGAGGCGAAAGCATTTAGCGCTGTGTTGCTGCTTGTGTCAGTGATGTGTGGTTAAGATGTTAATTAAGTACACAACTGTTTGTGAATCTTAAATGCTGGAGACACTGGAGAGCGTTTGGGAGGCATCCGTTTGGTTCGACGCCTTTCTGCAAACACTCTCCAGCGTCTTAGACTAGGAGAACTACATATGCGTAGAGGTGCAGGCAGGAACAAAAACCTTCTTTTCTAAGCTTCACACTGGCACCTTGCCGGTTAAAATATGTTCAAAAGGAAAGGAATTATTTTTACCCTGGGGATCTCACTGTTTAATTTGTAGAAAGCCGGAAACAATAGAATATGTTTGTTTTTACACTGTTGGGAAGGGGTTTATTTTTGGGATGTATTGCAGGGAACTCTAAAGAAAGAATTACCACTAGACCCGTACGGCATCCGGTACTTATCTGTAGAAAATGAGGATGAGGCACCGTTTGACTTAATAATGCTGATATGCCTCCATTGTATATGGCGCTCCAGAATGGCAGGCAACCATTGTGACAAAGACGCAAGACCTGCCCAAACTTACTTCCGGGAAAGCAAGAGCTGGTTTCTGGCCATCCAGAGAGCCGCTGCGGAGCCTCCGGAGTGGCTCTCGAGACAAGAGCCGCTGTGCAATTTGCGTGAGCTTTAATCTTACGAAGCCAGATTAATGCTGGCTGACTACGACAGTGCCGTTGTGTGTGTGCATAGCGTTAATGTGTTTTTTGTTGATTGTTTTCTTCAACGTCATGTGTCAATGCCAGGCAATAAAGAAAAAAAAAGTAGCGTAGCCATTAGCACGTTCGGCTGCGGAACGAATGGATGGTGGTTCGAATCCCATCGTTCAAAGAGATTTTTTTTCTGGTCTGACTAGAAAAAGCGTGACACCTCTGCTGACAACCTTCTGCTGACAACCTTCTCCTGGCAACCTTCAGTCGACAACCTTATGTCGACAATGATGAGGCATTAAAGGCTTTCGCCTCATAAATTCTATCGGAGCAGTATTACAAAAAAAACAAAATGTTTGAACTTACAACTCTATTCCGGCGGCCGAGTGGCGGGATGGAATCGGGCAATGAGATGACCGGAGAGGCAGCGCCACAGTGGAGTATAGATCACAGCTTAAAATATTCCGCCAGTCCGCCGCACAGTAATGTTACTCGCAGGCAGCTCTCTTACATCCGTAAGTATTGCGGTAGAGGTAAAGTTGAGAAAAGAATGATGTTCTTCTTGTTGGAATGTCCTTTGAGACGCAATTATTGAGCACAAGAGCCGTAGTAACCGACAAAAACAATTCACAGTCACCCCAACACTCAGTCGCACGCATTAACGGATTTCTACACCTATTCGTACTCACGGATCACTTAGTGGCGCTCTATAATCCTGTGTGAGTTTCCTTTCAAGCGCATTGTTTTCAGATGGCAAAAACGTGCACAGAACAAAAGCCAGCGCAGAAAAACTCTGTTTGCACAAGCTGGTCTGCTTAATTTACTTCACGAAGGACACCGACTGGCCTGGACTGTTGCGCTCTGATTTTAAACGACGGAGTGTCTAGCGTTCCGTCCAGACGGAACATTTGCTGCTGCTGCAGTTCCGTCCAGACGGAATATTTACTGCAGCTAGAGCTCCGTCCATACAATAGACAGCTTTAGTTTCACGTACACAGAAGCTTCACGTAAGTAGAGCGCTTACGGCTCACCAGTGCGCATGCGCAGAACGGGAAGTATCTGTGTGGGTCGCACTAGAGTGTACTAGAAAGACCTTTCTAGTACACTCTAGTCGCACGGAGGTACGCGAGATTCGGATCTTTGCGTTGCGGTCTTCACGTTGCTTGCGTACGTCGCGTTGGCAAGATGGCGGCGCCCTGCCCGCCCGCTTCACAACGATAACAGCTTCGCCGCTAATCCCTCGGCGTGTTATCGTGCTGTAAACTGCTGTATTTGCCTTCAGTTGGTCCATTCTTGCTCTCGCATGAAGTTTTAGGTGAGAACTAGCTTTTGTTTTCCAGATATAAATCCGTTTCAGCAGCTCCTAAGCCTGACGGAGAAGCGTTTGTGGTCGTCATAGCAACGAGTGTGCCGACGGTCTCGCGAGACCACGCGAAGCTCAAAACCTCGCGGGATATCGCGAGACCCTCGGCATAGTCAGCGGGAAATGCAAAACGGTGTACGTCTTGGCTCCACACGCAGACGTCGTCAACATGAGTGGGACACCAGCGCGCCTTCGCTTCTCGAAAAGCGATGATTTAAATATGATGCGGGACGTGAAGGAATGCAATCCCTTTGAAGATAACATGCAACATACAGTTCGGTAGAATGAAATCGCTCAACGTTTGTCAGAAGAAAGGGGGAAAGTGTTTACCGCCCGCACTGTTGCTTGGCCTGGCTCCGCTCCAAGCAGCTCGACTAAGCAAAGTTAGTTTTGTTTATCTGTACTACATGGCGCGGCGCAACATGCTAGCGCATTTTTTAGGTTTTATGGCAGATCTACATAGTTTGCGTCCCGTACGTGTAGGTAAAACTGTACGAAGTGACACGAGCGTACGCTACGTTGACTGCTCACGTTTACGTGCGTGAAGGTTCTACGCATGGGCGTCCGGAGGGGGGGGCAAGGGGGGGCGGCTGCACCCCCCTGGAAAATCAGTCACTCGAACCGTGAGTGATGGCCGCACGTCAGGGGCGGCGGTGCGCTCAGCCAAAAGAGTAGAAGCGGCCCTGCTTCCACGCTTTGGGTCACATCTGCAAAGTGCCGCGTCCGGGGACGCGTGTTGCAGACATACAGCGGCACCGGCGAGCATGTGTTTCGAGCCGTCTTGAGATGTGTGCCTGTTTCTTTGATCTCTAGAGAGATAGCGACACGGAGGCAGACAGTGCACACCCCGGCCACCGATGAATTCTTCAGGAGGGAGGGACAAATCAGCCGTGTCCATCCCCGCTTTGTCGGACTGCTCAGGGGCAAGCGGGCGATGAGTTGGCGCCGCCGCCGCTCGCTGTCTCCTCCGATCCACGGGAGAGCGCAGTTCGGTACAAGCGCCGCTTTCAGAATTTTCTGCAAAGGGGATTAGCTGCTTTTGTTCACGGCGACGCAGTCTCCAGAGGCGCCCCCACACCAGCGTTCCTTGCGTCTTCTCCGGAAACCAGCGCCTTTGGTCAAGGCAGCCCGATGGCGCCTGCCTGGCTCGCCTGTCACCTCTGGCTGGGCCTCAAATCCCAACAGCGCCCATGTACTATGCGATGTCAGTGCATGGTAAAGAGACCGTCCGTCCCTCATAGCCTGAGTCGTTTTGGGGCTCTGAACCTCATAAAAACACACAAAACAAATTTTCCGACCGGAGTGGCGAGTGTCCCTTCCCCTCGGAAGTCGCGTGGCGTTCCTTGCGTGTGCGCGCCTCTTTGTTTGTGCTTCGGTGTTTTTAGTGGCCGGTTGTCAACGAAGCTGAGAACAACCAAGACAGCGGACGAGAAAACGACGAGCGGCGAGTAGTGTGTGTGCAAATACTCGACTGTGCGGTTGCGCGAGCAAGATGGAGCGAGGTGTATGAAGCTGCGAGCGTGCATTTATCTTGTAAATAAGTTTTCGCTGCATACATAGTCATTTTTTGTTTTCAACGTACGCATTCAACCGTTTTTCCAATCAATGTGTATATATTTTTAACACTACCAACCCCGAGGAACTCCATAGCCAGCTTTGTCTCGCGCGGTCCCGAATGATGGATATTCGACGCTTCTTCAAGCGTCAGCGGTTGTCTGACGAAGCATTATCCAAATGCGCCCCTGCAGATTCTGGTGTGACATGTGACAACGGTGTAGCATTTGAACAGAGTGATGCAAGCTTTTATCACCGGACAGTAGCTGATGTCGTCGACTCCATGGAAGGGACTCTGTCAACAGTGAGTTCAGGTGATGCAGCAGGCCGAGATGATTCCATTTCTCCTTTCTTGGGATTCAAGTCCGGATTTGACCAGAGCGATGCAACCTTTCATCACCGGACAGTAGCCGGCGTCGTCGTCTCCATGGAAGGAACTCCACCAGCGAGCTCCGGTCACGCAGTAAGCCGAAACGATTCCCTTTCTCCTTGCTTGGGATCGAAGTCCGGAGACAACATCAAGAAAACAAATAACTTGCCTCAAGAATATGACTTAGGAGAGTTTCTAGGCAAAGCTAAACTCACTGGCATACCGGACTTTTTGAAGTTACGTCTTCTTACTAAGCCATGGTCGCCAAATGTCACATATGATTTTAAGAAGGATGTAACACCTGGAAAGAGGCCTTTTCGACATCAGTGGCTGGGAGATTACGCCCCCTGGCTTGCGTACTCAGCGACAGCGAAAGGCGCCTTTTGTCGTTTTTGCGTCATTTTTCCTCCGCGTGTTCACCGGGGTACTCAAGGTAGTTTTATCGTGCGCGCTTTCAGTAACTACAGAAAAATGCACGAGGCGTGCAGGGATCACGTAAAATCCCAATGGCACCAGGAGGCAATGACGGCCTCACAGAACTTTATGGATGTGATGAAAGGCAAGCAGCTACCCGTTGTACAGCAGCTGAACAGAGCACTGCACGCGCAAGTTGAAAGGAACCGTGAGAAACTATTTCCAATAGTTTCCACCATTGTCTTTTGCGCGACTCATGACTTGCCGATTCGCGGCAAGCAGTCCGATAGTGGAGTCTTCAATGATCTGCTTGACTTTCGTGTAGAAGCTGGAGATACTCTACTTCAGGAGCACTTCGCTTCTTCTGCTGGCAATGCCAAGTACACTTCTGTCCGCGTCCAGAACGAGATCATCACAATCTGTGGCGACATCCTGAGAGAGCAGATAGTTACCGAAACTAACAAAGCGTTTGCTTTTTCCGTTCTTGCTGACGAAACTGCAGATATTTCAGGAAAAGAGCAGATGTATATAGGCGTTCGCTTTATTGACAAGGCGGAAGTCGAAGTGTGCGTTCGAGAGCAGTTTTTGGGATTTGTAGAGCTGGAGCAATTAAACTCCGCTTGCATCGCCGCGGCAATCTTGAAGCTTTTGACGAATGTCGGACTGATTCTTTCGAACCTCGTTGGACAGGGGTACGATGCATGCTCTACAATGGCTGGAAAAGAAGCTGGAGTGAACAAAATTATACAAAAACAGTTCCCGAAGGCACTATTTTTCCACTGTGCAAGTCACAAACTAAATCTCGTCATCAACGATTTGAACGACGTCTCTGAAATTCGAAACACAATTGGGATAATCAAACAAACCATAAACTTCTTCCGCGAGAGCGTGCTCCGGAGAAAATTGGTGCCCAACATTCCGATGCTGTGTGAGACAAGATGGTCTGCAAAGTACAAGTCTATTAGGATCTTCTCTCAGCATTACGTGGCCATAGTCGAAGCACTCGAGCAGCTCGCGTCCACGGAATCATGCTCGAACGCTGCAACTAGACAACGAGCTCACATCCTCTACTGCGCAACAACAAGCTCATCTTTCGTCGTCTGCTTGCATATTGTAGCGAAGTACAGCGCTCGGCTCGAACCAGCTACGAACATTCTGCAAGGTGTATCCATGGACTTCCATTCTGTGCATGGCCACATCACTGAGCTACAACGTATTTTTCGCGGCCACCGGACAAACGCTGTAGAGGAGTTCTCTAACATCATGAATGCAGCAAGGGAGGCAGCCAATCACTTAAATGTGGTGATATCTGTGCCAAGACAAGTCTCTCGCCAGGCCCACCGAGACAACTACGGGATTCAGTCGCCGGAGGAATACTACCGTGTGGCAATATATGTGCCGTACTTGGACTCCCTCACTGCTTCTTTAGCTCGGCGCTTTTCTGAAAGCAATGAGAGGAGCTTCAAACTTCTCCAGCTGCATCCATCAAAAATGAAGCACTTGAGCCGTGTTGAGTTCGCTGTTCTCGCCGAAGAACTCCAGTGCTTTTACGGCATCGACAACTTCAAGGAAGAGGCCATCTCTTGGTACGAGATGTGGTGCAACAAAACTGGGGACCCATCAGAAATAACTTACTGCGAGCTTCTACATCAGGCCAAGACATTCTTCCCTGGTGTTGCAAAAGCCATTGAGGTGGCTCTGGCTTTGCCAGTTACTACCTGTACGGTCGAACGCTCCTTCAGTACAATGAGGAGAGTGAAAACGTGGCTACGCTCAACGATGACAAACGACAGACTGGACGGCCTTTGTATGATGAGTGTGCACCGAGAGCGTGTAATGAAGCACAGAAATGAATTTATCACCAGTGTCATCACGCAATCCGCCCAGAAAAATCCGAGGCGTCTACAGTTTCTGTTCAAGGAAGACTGACTGAGTGACTGTCGTTGCGTGTTTGTGAACATATTGTGCTGTGTGCTGGTCATCAATCCGGGTGTGTCGAGAACCCGTATGCAGCAAGACTGAGCACTCTTCTCCACGAAGTGATAGTATCTTTTTGCATTTTTATTAATTTTAATTGTTTCTTCGTTGATAAATTCCAATGTATCTCTCCTAGCCTCGCTTTAATTTGCTGTTCGTAATTTTTCTTTCATGTGTGTATTTTACTTATTTATTTTATTTGTATATAAATAAATAAATTTACTCAGCAAATAGTGCCTTTTTGCTACGAACATACCCCCCCCCCTCCGGCGCCAACAACCAATGGGGCCCCCCCCTGCAAAAAATTCTGCGGACGCCCTTGGTTCTACGTACGTAAAACTAAAACTGTCTAGCGTCCGTACGGTCCATACTATACAAAATGGGGGATTTCTACCCACATAAAGCATTTCTTTGCCTCTGGAATAACCAGTTGACAAAGCTGTATGCAGATGTTCTTTCTACGCATGTATACGGCACCAAAATATCTGTCCGCATACAGCGTTTAGTTACATCCTCGAAGGTATAACTTCCGTGCATGCATGCAGGATCGGGAGAATGACACTGTTAGAAGCAGAGTGCAGAAACTCTTCGCGAAGTGATGCGATGCCCTGTCGCTATTTGTGCTGCAAGATGACGTAGCGCGAAAACGACTAAGACGTACACAAACGGTCAACAAGCATTATGAAAACGCACCAACAAACCCAAGCCAAAACTCGATCTATTGCCATTTCTCACTGACTGCTTGAAAAATAAAATGATGCAAAAGGATATCCTGTCACACATTAGGCGGAACAGGATTGCCACTTTTTTAAATGGACATGCAAAAGTCTGCAAGCAAACTGGTTTCCACATCCCTAACGCCAGCTTTAATTCCGTCTTGACATAGCTCTTATGGCAGATAACGCTGGACGGAACTGTATGGTGTCAGATACAGTTCCGTCTGGACGGAACCCCATTGCTACATGCAGTTCCGTCTGGACGGAACTTTAGCGCAAGTTGTAGTTCCGTCTAGACGGAACTCTGACGCAAATAGTAGTTCCGTCTGGACGGAACTCTAGCCACAGCCTTTAAACGAAGCTTCTGCGCAGAGTATACGTACGCTCCAGCGTGAGCTCGCTGTACCAAGCGCGCTTCTCTCGCTACCTACCGAAACGGCCCATACACCCTTAGCTGTGCTAAAGGAGAGACCACACAACTCATAAACACAATAGAAAAATTGCGAGGACACTTTGGCAACTAAAGTGTTGAGAGGCGAAAGCCGACAACTTTATGCCGTGGCGACTTCTGTTGGATGTGACAACCGTTCCCGTGGCTATATCAATATTCAAATTATACATCTTTCGGCAACCTTAAGTGCTAATTACGCTTAATTACACATTTCCCTTCTATTTTGACACGAATCCGACGTTTTTCCGACCATTCTGTGAAAATTTTCACTATGCCGTGACGACTTCCGGAGAATGTGACGTCACATTGTTCCCGTGGCTATATCGGCGTCCGCGCTATTTCGACAAAATTTCGACATTTTTGCCTATAATTAAAAAACTAATTACTCTACAGTAATAAAACTTGGTTTGGTTTGGTTTATGGGGTTTAACGTCCCAAAGCGACTAAGGCTATGAGAGACGCCGTAATGGAGGGCTCCGGAAACTTCGACCACCTGGGGTTCTTTAACGTGCACTGACATCGCACAGTACACGGGCCTCTCGAATTTGGTTTCTAGGTTGATTTTATACTCCTCTATCTGAAGCAACTATTGCTTTTCTTTTATCCTTTTTATTTTCCGAGTTAAACGCGTGTTACACGCTTTGTTAACGGACGGACGACAGCATGAGCCATTAAAGGCGCTCGCCTTAAACAGCGCATGACTCTGCCGACACTGCGGAGCTGGGATGCGTTGCTGGCATCAGTTTTATGCCCTTTTCGTGAAGACATTTTCTTCTTCACGACGGCCGCAGCTGTAGTCCAGACGCCATCTTTCTTTTTGCCGGTGCCTGGTGTGCCGAAAATCCCCGACGGGCGTAAGACTTCAAAAAGTTCTGTGTCCAAAATTCCGAAGTTTTTGGTGACGTTCTAGAGTTTGAAACTCGCAATTAGGTTCAAAATATGCCTATAGCAACGGGCAGTACGATTATAAATTGCTTTAAAAGGAAAGAAGTAACGGCAACGGAGGACTATACTCGTCTGTGTAGGGAAGGATAGCATGTTTAAGCATTTAGCTTTGGTTCCATTGCGAACAAAACTAGTGGCGGAGTAAAGCTAGAGTGAAGTACACATCATCTGATGGAGTGAACGCATTCTTTCTATTACTAAATTAAAAAAAAGAAATCGCAGTCTAGCGGGTAGGCGAATTTATCAACTGCCCACTGGATGGAGTAATTGACAGGGTTTAACGCCCTAAAACTACTTAGACCCTGAGGGACGCCGTTGTAAAGGGCTCCAGATAATTTAGACCACCTGGGGCTCTTCCTGCAATGATATCGTAGATTACACGGGCCTCTCAGCATTCTGGCTTCATCTAAATGCGATCGCCGATGCCGAGATCGAACCAGCGTTTTTCGCGGTCAGCAGCCGAGCGCCGTAGCCACTCAGCCACCGTGGCGGCTTCGTGGATGGAGCGCGCACGCTGTACTATCTTCTGCCCAGAAAAGCACTCCACTCCTTAGTAAATTTAGGCGGCGAGGGATGCTGCTAAAGAAAATTAAATGATCCGGTTTACGCTTTTTTTATTCTATAAATTTTTACAACGGAATGAATGGGAGGTTCAAAATCAGGAGCATGCCCGAGGCTGAGAGCGAACTGTATCATAGTAAGCGCAGTAATCATCATCCTCATCACCAGCCTGACTACGCCCAGTCCAGGGCAAAGGCCTCTCCCATGTATCTTCACTTAACGCTGTCCTTTGCCAGTTGCGGCTACCGTATCCCCACAAACTTCTTAATCTCATCCGCCCACTGCCGCCCCCTGCTACGCTTGCCTTCTCATAGAATCCACTCCGCTACCCTTAAAGACCAGCGGTTATCTTGCCTTCGCACCACAAGCTTTGCCCAAACCCATTTGTTCCTCTTGATTTCGGCTAGAATGTCTATAACCCGCGTTTCTTCCCTCACCCGCTCAGCCCGCTTTTGATCTCTTAACGTTATACCGCTAATTTTTCTTTCCATAGCTCGCTATGTTGTCCTTAACTTAAGCTGAACCTCCTTTGTCAGCCTCCACGTTTCTGCCCCATAGGTGAGTACAGAGTAACTCGAGCAATTTTGTTAACGTCGCAGTACCTATGTGACGCGAAAAAGTGTTATGTTTAGCAGTTGATCCTTACACTTTCTAATACACACCAGACTGTAGATGCGCCAAAATACGTTCTTTTTTACCATAGAAAAACAGAAAACCCGCTGAAAGCGGTAACTAGCAAATAAATCGGGTAATTGTGGGCGTCCGTATACCTGCTAAGTAGCCCAGGCTTCCGCCGAGTACAAGAGGCCACGCCGCCTGTTCCCTGGAGACGCTGAAGCTCTGGAGGATTCCGTAAAAGACGACTCCCAAGGATTGTGGCGTGACCAGGGCCATTGACAAATGCCAGCTCAGGAAGCCCGCCGTCACCCAGCTCCATCGTGAGTCAACACCGAACAGCCGGTCCTCTTTCAGGGCCCTCTGCTGCACGGGGTCGGTCATCTGCTCCAGCACTGGTCCTGCCTAAATTGGATGGAGGCTGCGTGAAAGAATGCAGTAAAACAATAAATAGTGTGATTTACTTCTACCGTAATTTTTTTCAAAAACAGCAATGTCCAGCAGACATGCGAGCGCCTTACTTCCTTTAAAATTAAACTTATTCAGCGTAGGTAATGTGCCCATGTGTCGTCCAAAGCAATTACATTTTCTCTATTTAACTATGTTAACAAAAAATGTATTCCGCATAATCAAAAGCAGCAATACTTTCACAGAATGCGTTCCACATCGTCACGTTCTTTGATAGCTGCACACGCATAGATTCCTGAGCGCACATTCTAACAGCTTGCGGTAAGCGAATTACATAAACATGCTGCTGGTCCCCAGTGTGTGTGTCATCATTATCGCGACAACTTTTACAGCAATGCAGACTAGCTATAGGCCGTGCGAAGTTGTGAGATATCCGATACTAGCTGTGCGTTTGCAATTAATCACCTTCGTATATAAAAAGCTACTTTAATCCAATAACCCAGGACATTTTTCGTGGTGGATACATCTTCCTATTAAGAGAAATAGTTGGTACACACAAGAACTAGCGTTCACTCTTCTACTCTTTCAGGCAAGGATCAGTTGCACTTGAGCGTGGGGCACATGCACGTCGCTGATAGCGAGGGCTGTCATGAAAATTAATATTGATGCTGTCTTATCGCCATAGTGTCAGAAAAATGTCCTTCGTTTGGAAAGCTTTTATTTAAAACACTATTATCTGCCTTTTCCCCTGCATTCGGATCTATTGAGCCATGGCTACCTGTAGTCGCTAAAAGATTCTGGCTGTCACAACACCTCAATAAAATAAGAGAGCCGGGGCGCTAAAGGGCACATCAGTAAATGCTCCGCGCCGCAGACTAAAACATAGCATCATATGAGACATAAAATTCACGGCATCTGGTCAGATGAAGGCTCCTCTACAATATCCTCGGGCACAGAGCGCACACATGGCTGCCTAGAAGGTTCGATCACAGGCGTGCTTAGTCGCAGCACCACGCTCCTGCACCCGAGTCGTAGGACGGAAGCCAGTCGGCAACGCAATGATGCGACATCGAAACTCAAAGCTTCCGTTGGCGCTATTTTGAAGGAGGGAGATTTCAAAGAGGTTGCTGGCCTTGGGTTATCATGTTGCTGGCCTTCGAGGGACGTGTAGCGCACATGCACTACACGTCCGGTCGCTTTCCTCAGCAGAGCAGACCCTTATCGGAAGCCATTAAAAATTCAGAGGAACTGGTTGCGACATTGCGGCCGCATGCGTCCGATGTGGACATATAAAAACAGACACAAAACTAGAGAAATGACCAGAAAGTACCGGTTTGTAAAGGCCGTTGTACGATCGTTTTTGGGCGGATCCGCCAGCGAGCGAACCGCTCGCTTTCGGCCTTCGCTCGGGCGTGGGGCGGAATGGGTGTTGTACGATCATTTTGGAGCTGGCGGACGAGGCGGATGGTTTAAAGCGTTCCGATTGGCGCGCCCGGGATTGCCGTCTGTCCAATAGCATGCTCCTGTTGGCAACCTAGACGGTGCGAAAACGTGGTCTTTTTTTGCTCCTCGGCGACCGGCACCTAGGCTGAACTTCGGCATAGCCATGGCGTGCCGAAGTTCAGCCGGCAACAGGACGAAGAACTTTGCACACGCAAAGGTGACGCCACGCGGCGAACCACGGAGATGCGAACCGGTTTCAAAGTGAATCGTCTCGTGGGTTGATGCCTTGATTCCCCGCTGTGCCCGCGCATTGAGCCGCTGCGAAAGAGCTTCCGTACTGCTGGGGCACGTGATGGAGGGCGAAGAAACGGGCGCATGTACAGTATGGTAGCACTCGAAATTAAGGCAGGCTGTGACCTGTACATTTCCGCGTGAGCGAATTCGGAAGCACATATTTGCGGAATCTGTAACGCGTACCAATCCCACGGATGCCGGGATGGATGCGCGCAATGTCAAGACCGCATACTGGGGGTATTTAAAATGAAGGATGTCAAATTTTCAGAAAGGAATGCTGCGACGGTCATACAATGACAAAGGATAACAAATTAACTGACAAAAGAGATTATGAAGTCTGCATTTATTGGGAGAAGCCCAAAAAAACAACTAAGACAGGTGGAAAATGACATTATGGAGGAACATGTACCAGTGAACAGCCTAAAGAGGGAACAGTTATTGATGGATGAACTGAGGGGGCTAATTAGAAGCACTGTCCCCATAATGGGACAGAGGTGTGAAAAGGCCCAGGGAAAGTACCTGAAGGCATTCCTGAGGTTATAATTGAAAAGCAGGATTAATGATAGTCATCATGGGTGAACTGCTGACACCTACTGGGAATTCTTGTATGCAGTGCTGTACAGTTGGATATTAATTACCGCACATGCATTTGAGCATTGATCTTGCATAGTGATAGAAATGGGGCAATAGCTGCTGGGTGGTAACTGGCAAAGGCCAGCATTCTGAAGTAAGAAACAGTACGTGCAGCATGCACTCCATACATGCGCATACACAGCGGTTCCTGCACTCTGTCGTTTGTTGCCACAAAATTGTTGCATAGGGTTCTCTGTGCTGCTGAATGATAGCAGTGATGTCGGGTGAATATGACTGTTATTATTTTCAACTGGTAACCGTCTGTGCAATCAAACACATGCTTTTAGTGAGTTTCCATTGTTTGCAGAAGCAAACCGACATCCTGAGTGGAGTACTTTAACACAGACGTTGGCTGCCTACCTACAACATAACTGCAAGTAAAAAAATAATGGTGCATTTCATGACAATGGTTTGCTGGATTTGAGGATGATGACCTTGTGGAACACACATCAAACATCTGAGCAAGATGAAATTGCTGTGACTGAAATTTTATGATTCTGGTTCACATACCGCGTACCTCATGTATAGTAGGATAAAACTTCAAAGAAACAGCAGTTGTTAGCACTCGGTCATGGCCCGAGGCATCCTGTATTACTCCACTAACCAATAACAGTAAACAAAATAAGTTGTTCGATGTTTGACTTTATTAATCTATCCAGGTATCAGAATTCTAGAGCTTATCATTTTTTCTTGTAATAAGCTTCTTATGGTAGTATACAATAAAAGTTTTAACAGCGGACTACTTTTTTTGGCGCGGAAGAATTCTGTGCGGCGGTCCAGATGGCAGAGCTTCACTGCAGACTTAAATTGAATCTGACTATAGTGTTCGGTGATAACATGTTCTCACAGCCAAAAACCAAAACTGAACATTGGTTGTTGGCTGAGCTTAGATGCCAATTCAATACAAACAAAAATATTTGTTGTAGGAATAGATATGCATAGTTAACATGAAACAAAAAGAGACAACCCGCAACAAACACCTCACTGATACTGCCAACTGTCCAAAGCGATATCACGAACAGTGTATGCTGGACTGTCCTACACAAGAGGTGATGTAGAGCAGATGCCTCTGTGTGCTCTTAGATAAGAGGGAATAGTACCGAGGCTTAGTCCATGCTACTGCTTCTGACGTCAAGGTGACCTTGACAAGATTGGTTGTTGCATCTGTAGAGAGGGCATCTGCTGCTGCTGATGTGGACTGCTTGTTCACAGCCTTTAACAATGCTCTGTCATAGCACGTTAAAGAACCCCAGGTGGTCGAAATTTCCGGAGCCCTCCACTACGGCGTCTCTCATAGCCTTAGTCGCTTTGGGACGTTAAACCCCATAAACCAAACCAAACCAAACCAGATCATTTTTACCCAGCTTGGTTCTTCAGCTGTGGGAAGTCCAGCATCACCTGTATATCATTCTTCTTGTGTCCCTGTTCACTCCCGACGCACTTCAATTCTATCCACATCATAGTATGTGTGGTCAAATGACATCAAACACGCCACTGTCTCTCATTAAAGAAAAGGTGTATGCGTATGTGTGTATTATGCAGGCATGAAAAAATCAGCATATTT
The DNA here is from genome assembly GCF_055824585.1 of Amblyomma mixtum. Classification (NCBI taxonomy): domain Eukaryota; kingdom Metazoa; phylum Arthropoda; class Arachnida; order Ixodida; family Ixodidae; genus Amblyomma; species Amblyomma mixtum. The sequence goes on from NC_143019.1 coordinate 5,489,803, forward strand.
TAGCATGTTACCATCAGATATGAATGCATCTATACATGAGGAAATTACAATGTTCCCAACCTTTACTAACATGGAAGATCAGTGTTAACTGCAGAAAAATGACAACGCAATAATACTGATTTCTTTTCTGATTTTTTTCGTCATGTTTTTCACACCATTACGAAAATCGAAATAGAAATACCACTCAGTGGCTTCAAAGCGGATATGGTGCGCATCACTGTACTAAAGTGCACCCTTTTGTTCTGCAGTGACAGTGGGCAGGCCGCTTCCTTTTACCAGTGCTTCCTGAGGTGACATTGCAGTGAACATTGTGCAAACCAGTATGCAGCATAGTAAACAAGTGTGGAAAGTTCTGTTGAGAGCCAATCAATGTTGACATGCACAGAAACAAGGTGGCGTATTGTGCGTACAACCACAAAGCATTCTTAACTGTCCCATGAATTTAAAACAAAGTGGTTGCTCCGTATTTCAGAAAAGTATACATGTGCCATCCTCATTAATCCATACATAATTAGATAAGGGAGTAAGTACACTGGCCTAGAGGTTAAGGAAATGCAAGAACCGATTTGGAAAGTTTACATAGCAAATATTGGCGGAGACTAGGATAGAATGATTTGTATAGTCAAGGGAACGGGAACTGCTTCATATTTTGCAGTTATCTCAAACAAACACAATCATATCAAGCAGAATGCGAAAAAGTTAATTTTCAGAAATAAGAGCTATGATGTCTCAGGACAGAATGAATTGAAAAATAAGCCATTGAAGTATGTGTGGGCCATAGATGCTTAAGTTCTCCAGTAAAGCTCTACAGCAATCTTGAAGGTACGTCCTTTCTGATCAGTAAAAAATAATATGAGAAATTTTAAGGGCAACTCCGATTCCCAAAGCAGCAAGCAAAAGAGAGAATCTGTATTTGTTAATCGATATCCGCACCACTTGTTATATATAGAATAATGTCGTACTAGTTAGTAATTACCAATTTCTTAGCAAAATATCCTTATTCCACTGCCAGTCTGGGTTGCAAGGAAACGAATTAACTGAGCCATCAGTAGTCATAAGGAAGTTGGAAAAAAACCAAGTTGAAGTCAGGCCGAAGGATGACGAAGAAAAACAGAAAGGCAGTGATGACTTTTGTCTTTTATTGCTATTTCTTTGCTGCAATCTGATGATGAGAGCTTTTAAGCTGAACCAATTGCCCAGTTAATACTATCCTTAGTACATGTGACTATATACAAGTTACATGCATAAGCATACACATGTAGAATTCTCACTGAGCCACATCATGAAGTCAGTGTGTTGCTCAGCTGAGCAGAACAGACAAGCACAAAGAGAAGCCTGGTCAACAACAGGTGGGTGCACTAATGCATGTTTAGCTTTGCAGTCGGCGAATGTAGGTAGCTAGAGCTAGCTTGTGCAAAGTTAGCCCAAATGCTACTATTGTGTAAATCTGCTCCGATATAGTTTGAAACAAATTATGAACAAAGTTCTCAATGAACACGTTATGCATAAGAGAGCATTGTACTGGCTTGCCGAGGTGACCGAGTGACTGAGCACTATATCAGATCTATTTGTTTTGATATTTATCACACCTCAGTGGTCCTAAATGACGTTACTTTAGTAGCGAGCTTTAAAATGGTGTGCCAGGTAGGAGCTCAGTGAGTTCGTAATTTATAGCATGATTTCTGTAGTAACCACCTCGAAGGACAGTAAGATACACAGCCTTGTGGGATGCAAGACCGTTACAGCCTTCTGTGGCACGAACAAAAACGAATCTTGAAATTCAGTGGCATGTGAGCTAAACGAGGCACAAGAGTGTTAGTGCACCTAGTGCAAGAGAGACTACAAGTTGGAACTGATTAGTTGGGTACGTGTTGGTAAGGAGCAAAAAAAAAACCTGCATAAGATGAAGACATTCAAATATGCACTTTTGGTGCTGTCACACTGGACCTTCAAAAATGGCCTGAGAAAATAAAACAAGCGGCTCAGGACTGAACTAATTCAAGGATTCTAGTTAAGTTAGATTTGTGCCATGTGCCATTAGAATACCCAAGTTGATGACACACAGGGGAATTGAATGCAAGTAACTTGGAAGACGGTGATACTAACAACACGTCATGGTGTAAATATCCTAGGTTGTGGGTGGGTGTATGAGGATTATTAGGTATTTGAACCAGTATACAGTGAATATACCTTTATCGAAAGGCCTTATAAGTTGGCAAAATGTAATGCTGACAATAAAAAAACAATATTACTGCATTCTTAGTAACATTAGCAAACAGGACAATCCAGGGCATGCTAATTGTTGTTTTGAACAACTGAAATGCTGGTATTGATTGCAATATGGCACACACCATATGGCTGTCAGTGAAGGCATATGACAAAACACTGAAGGGACGGTAATAATGCAAGTAATGAGAAGCTGAGGCCCAAAGGAGTGCCTTGGCGGACGTCCGAGATTGCAGGAAAAGGCAAGATACATAAGAATTGGCAAGGGAAATCTGCCGAAGGCTGGTTGTTTAAGCTTGGATCCAGTTTAGAGCTATTGGATGCAAGTTAAAGCACGAGAAAACCAGCCTCACATAAATAGGGGAAATGCATGCTTTTTCAAAGCAAAGAACAAAAGCATCATAGGGGGATGTTGCAGTCAAGGCGCATGTCGTGAAGAACAAGAAAAAGTTGGCTATTGCAGAAATGTCTTCTAAAAGCTTGCCGATTTGAATCAAACAACTTAATGGGCCAAAACAATCTAGCAGGGTCAAGAGTATGAAATGTGTTTGGTGATTTGCAGCACATGCCAATAACACAAATAGGGCCATAGGTGCTGGGTGATGAAGGATTAAAAACAGAGGGGCCAGGCTATAATAAGGCAGGAAGCTATCTGTACAGCATGCACTAGATATGCCTATACAACCTACTTCCTCTCCCATTGTTGCTTTCTGTAAATTTCACAGAACTTGATCATAGCGTACTGTGGGGTGCACCGGTGGCAAGTTGGCATGTCGAAACTGTGCTAAGGGACGACAACCGAGCAAGAATTGCTACCCTGTGCAGTGATGTTGCTACCATCGTCTTTGTTCCTAGCGTAGCTTTACCAGCTCCACAGGGCTTATTTTGCAGTCTGCAAGTAGTCATGTCTGTAGCAAGCAGTCACAGGCAAATGAAGGTGGTAGCAGACAGACATATGCAAGTGCATCGACGAGATCTGCTCAAAGCTTCGAGAATGGCTTGTTAAACAAAGTGCTGCGGCTGACCCAGGAAGCACCGCTGAACAACCACTTAACACCAATAAGGCCGATTTCGCAAGCAGCTCTGCAACAATAGCATTGAGAACACATCCAGTTTCGTACCACTGATCCCCGGATCGAAAAGGACCATGAGCAAAATCAACAACAGACACTGTCATTGCCTATGAGGTGCTTCAAGACCACTGTATTTTTCTGATTGCAGTGGAAACCAACATCCCACTTAAACTGAATACTGCCAAGCATTTGTCGATATTGACTTAACACTGCTAAGCAAAAAGAGAAAAAAAGCAATGGCAAAGGTTTCCTCAATATTTTTTCTTCTTTTTCATCAAAACTCGTTATGCTCAACTTGCTCTGTGGTCAGTTTTGATTGCATAAGCTGCTGCCACACTTTTTTTTTTCTGCGCTACATCAATTGAAATGCTCATGAAAAACAGACTTATGAGTTGGCACATATTAGAGATTTGTACACTGTCAATCAGTCGTGATTCAAAAGCGGCAATGATTCTTGTTTCCATGTTGTTACAACCTAAACCGAAATGGCTAGCGGAAGTGTTCAGTCACCCATTCATCACGCCGATATGTTTATTGCAGGCAAATGTGCGCACAGCCGGCAGGATATAAAAAGAAATTACGCTCCCGAAGATACATTTGCACTGCACCGATGTTTTAACACAGGTTACACAGTTTCTCCGGCGAGTCGTAACCCGAGCACCCATCATCACAAAACGTACTGAATGGAGCACCAAAGCGCAGAACGATGGCGACATCGCTGTTGTCGCCGCAAAACAGTCCTACGGCCGTGCAGCCAAGCTCGCGTCGCGTCACGTCGCACACACGGCAATTCTCAAGCACAGTGCCAACACGAATCGTGAACAAAATGGTAACGAATGCGTAGCCAGCAACAACGTCGTGTGCACGCTTCGGTCGCGATCACTGCAACCATCGCAACGAATGCGACTAGCTGCACAACGCCACGTTCATTTCAGCATTCGGAAAGCACGGCGTGCGTAGTGAGCTCTCGAAGGTGCACATTTCACTGCCTTGACGTAAAAGCACTCGCTTCGATCGCAATCACTTTCACTACGCGGACACTAGTCACTGTGCTAGGCAGCTCATGCACGCACAGAAGTTCACCGTGAGCAGCTTTTGCTCGCCGCTGTGCGTGATGATCCTCGCAGGAATTAGGAACGCTTGCAGCAACCACAAACAGCTCCATATAAACACTTCGTGACACCGCCAACGCGTAGGTCTTGCGTCTGTTTGAAGAGGTGCTCTGTCAACTACATCAGCGTCGATTTCAACTCGGGAAACTGTCGCTGCTCGCCGCTGCTGCACGCGGAGAAGTTCGCAGTCGCTCTGAACACTCGTAATATCAACATGTGGTCAATATAGTATGCCTCGCGGCATAGGTGCCATCTCTACAGCCACGACCTATGCCTCGCTCCCCAGTTCAGTCGACGGACGGCCATCTTGCCCCGGCAGGAGCGGATGCCTACGTCACGTAAAAAGCAGCCAATCGCTGCAATTCGGTCGCCGGGCGGTTCGCTCGTCCGCCCCAAAGTTGAAGTTCACCAACTTTCCTTTCGCCTGCCGAACGGGGCGAATGCCTATTGTCTGGTCGTTCGGTCCGCCAGTCCGCCTGCCTGGCGGATCGGCTCAAAAGCGATCGTACAACGGCCTTAACGCGGAAACCCTTCAGCTCCCAACGATCTTCGAGGGGGAACGAAACGTGAGGCGCCTAGAATGTGTGCCGGGGAGCAGGAACTTATGCGATGATTTATTGCGCGCGTCCTAGCAAGATCTTTAACTTCCCTTTTTCTCGAAAACTCCTTCAATTCCGGGCCTCTTTGATGAAGCCTAAACTTTTTCCACAAGGTGCACACCGACTAATAGCGTTGCAGGTGGTTCCAAGACAAGCGCGAGCAGCTGCTGACTGTGCAACGTTTCGATGCTTCTCCAATACGCCGTCCGTAGCAGCAACGCCGAGCTCTGTCGTGGGCGGGGCGAAGGCGCGATGTATGCATCGCATTACCGAGTGGTCAAAGACAGGCCTGTAGTCGGGCCGCACAACGGTGAGTGGAGCACGCTGTCACGTCGTATTTTTAAACTTTCGCGGTCTTTCATTGTAGCCAAATAAAGATAGCTGCGCTAAGGCTAATTGGTTGGAGGCACCTGGTAAGACTATCTATACCTGAGTGTCCAAAAACGATATTTAGAAAGTAAGTTGATAATTAACGTCGGCCACTTATAAAAATATTCAGAACAAAAAAATACTCACGTGTACATTACACGAATACTAGCAATATTCGTGTTATTTCAACTGGAAAGAACGCTTAGGATTTTTTATCTCTTGATATATCCCAGCTGGAACAGTACAAAAGGCGCTTCACGTAACATGAACCAAGGATTTAAACAGTGGCACACAGTAGCAGAGTGAAAGCAACAACATATTGTTTCCTGTTGCGCGGCGCTGCTCAGGGTATTTCTTTTAATTCGGCTTCATTAATTAATTAGGTAACATTATGTATCTAAATTGCCTAATATTTACTTTAAGGTCACGTGCATTTCGTTAACTTGTAGTGGGGCTTTAGAGAGAAGATCCAGTTTTGTTGCGAAAGCTACACTGCGCGAGTCGCCGAGCCATTGCGCGGAGCAGACGAATGGTCATACTGAGCATGTGCGAGGAGCAGTGACGTCACACGGCGCACAGCTGTCGCGCCGACGCGTCACTGCGCGTCACTCAGAGGTGCCGCCACCGCACTCGCCAGTTGCGCATGCGCAGTAGCGGCGCATAACTAGCGTGCCGGGGCTGCCGCCGTTGCCGCGAGCTCTCCATCGCCTCTCTCTCTCCTCGCTGCTTTCGCAATCCTCCAGGTTTAAGCAGAGCTAAACCACTGACAAATTTTTTTGTATCAACGTGTCTCCTATGTGTGTGCGTGTTTTTTTTTTTTTGGCATTTACTGAAAAGCCGCGAAAAAAAGTGACTGCGCTCTTGCCCAATCATATTCCATCGCTCCCAACGGTGTTTTCAGCAAACAAAGCGTGCTCGCTGATGGTGCTCAAGCAAGTGGCCACCGCTCAGATCGGCGGTCTGCAAAATCGTAAAAATAAGAAAAAACGGAGAAAACTTTCACGCGACTCCGCTGCTTTCCCTTCCTGTTTTGATCTGTCCGTGCGATGGCTCAATAGAAGCTCCGTATAAATCGGCGGTCGATCGATGAACAGTCTATAACTCATCGCATATCAAGGCCCGCTGATTCCATGTTCAGGAAGAATGTGCTGACGCACTTACAAGACTCGCTGAGTGCAGTGCCGGCCGATCACATAGGCGGTGAGCGCGCTTGCTTCGTTCACTCTGGACGCCCTTGGCAGCTGTGCAGTACGGTCACGCAAGAGGACGATCGAATTTTTTATATATATATAGTTCGCCCAGTAAGGCATGTTGACGGGCTAGTTGGTTTTTCATCTTGAAACTTGGGAAAAAACCCACCTAGGCGCAAATGATTTCACGACACAAAAGAGACGAGGAGACAACGGACAGGCGCCAACTTCCAACTATTTATTTGAGCAATAAATAGTTGGAAGTTGGCGCCTGTCCGTTGTCTCCTCGTCTCTTTTTGTGTCGTGAAATCATTTGCGCCTAGGTGGGTTTTTTCCCAAGTTTCAAGATATATTTCGCCGCTGTCTTGAAATGAAGGGATAAAGGATCAGGTAAAACATACATTGCTACAAAAAACAACTTAACGGGAAAACTTAACGCAATGCAACTTAACGGAACGCATATGACCCTAATGTGAACGATAACATGTTTGTACAGCTAGTGTATGCTAACCAAGTAATTACGCGCAATTTAAAATATACTCTGAGCAGCACCACACCATGTGAAACAATATGTTCTTGGTTTAATATACCTCCGGTGCGCCACTTTTTTAAATACTTGGTTCAAGTTACGTCAAACACCCTGCATACTACAGGCTGTTCAAGCTGAAACAGATCAAGATTTTAAAAATCCTACGCGTTTTTTTCCCACTTAGCTTAATTTCTATTCTCCAGTCAGCTTCTTGCCATTAGCTTACTAACGCTATGGCTTTTCATTTATATACAGCGTTATTTCTTGTAATATTTATACATATTTATTATAAAGACTGTCAGATGTACGTCTGAACGCTTTTGTATGTAGATTGTGCAGAAAGGTGGATATCACGTGCCTCATATTGATTAATAATTAGATCAAATGTTAACTAAACCTAAGTAATTATCTTTTTATTGCGTTCCTTTTTAACGTATGCCTCGATTTCGACAGAGCCATGCACTCAAGTGCCGACTCGTGAGACAGGTCGGATATGAGGCGAATCTCCGTGTCGAGTTCAAAGACCTGTAAAAAACGTGTATGTAAAAAACGATATCAATTTTTTTCCCATTGACACGCTTTTACTCAATCTGGAAAATTAACCGATGAATATTTCGTAAAGGAACAAACGTAAAGCAGTATTTTCTGCTCATAGCTATCCTTTAATTTATGTGCAGATCCTACTGAGATCGAGAATGTGTAGATGCGGGGAGTAATTCTTTGCCATTCATCACATTTATTTCGCTAGTAATAAAGCAGTCTGCGGTGTTTAACCACTACCTACGGCTCTCTAGCTGCAATTGGGTTGCCATGCTGCCTAGTAAGGTCAATGTTTTGTGCGGCGAAAACCACATCAATACCGAGGACGCATGCGGCACTAGGCGGCGAAAATATCATGATAATCTTTATATTTCTCTTACTACAGGGCTTTGTAGGCGCAATTCGGAATGCGAGATGCGTAAAGCAGTACTATACCAATTCGCGCATCTTTGGTCCAAGTTTTAACACAGGTACAATGTCGATCAAATTTCAACTTCCCATTAAATAGGCGTGCGGTCCAAGAATATGCTTGCAAAGAGATCAACAGCGCTTATGCAGTTACGAAAGGAGATGACGCCGCTGCCTCTACATAACGACCAACTTTATACACCGCATTTCACTAATAGCGGCAATGATGCGTTCAGAAGCGCCGAGAGTGCATTCAGGCGGTTGCTGTAAGGTCTAAAAAGAGCGCTGGTTTTTCGTTCTTTTACGCAGCGTGAAAAAGCATTGAGTCACGGGACATTTTCCGAACTGAAAACAACCGCAGTCGCACAGTCATGAAAAGAAAGCGCACTTGTAATCGCGACTAATTATGTGGAGTGCGATCCAGCGAACTGCTCTTGACATTCAAAGTTGAGACAAAAATAGTAAATTTAAAGCAAAAATCAGTAATAAGCGGAGTAATCCATTAGGTTTGCTTCATACTGACTCGGTTTTTCAGACATAGTCCACGACCTCTGAAGACTGAAGCACCACTTCTTTATTATAACTGTAAAAAAGTTGGGCCCTTTATTTCACCGCGTTGTCAACTTTACACACTCTGCTTTATTCTGTTTTTTCTAGGATGCAGCACTTCCAGTACGTGTCCCGGTAGCAACACCACCCAGAAGTCTCTCAGCGGCTCCGAGAGAGTGGCAGCCAGAGTGGACGCTGTCCTGCTGAGGAACTCGCTCGATCCTGTCAACTCAAGGGTGGCGCCTGTCACTGCGGACGGTGCCACCGTTCCCGCTGACCTCAACGTGACGTCACTTCCGCCCTCCTCGGAGCCTTCCACAAAGAACTCGAGGCTCAGTCTGGCGTAACGCAGCGAGCTGATCAGTGTGCCGTTGCGGCCGCTGCACATGCTCCAGCCGACGGTTGCCGACAGCGACGCGCAGTGCAGCTCCACCTGAAACGAAGAGGACAGCACGATGACCGCCAGTTGACGCAGTGAGAAAGGTGCGCCCGCTGCAGCAAACGTCTGCATGCTTACAAGAAAACTGGGGGCGACAAAAGTGACCGAAGGTGTAGCCTTGCGTTAACGCGAATCTTTACAACAGCCGAGGTGTAACTGCCTCATGCAGGTAGCGTTGTAGTATTCGGACGGAGCAACCACTGACGTCAGGGCTTGCGAATAGTGCTCTTTCGAAAGTGAATCGAATAAGAATATTCTAGCTTCGCTGCCAAGTCGAATGGGAATAGCGAAAGTTCAAACGAGATCGAACACGAATCGCATACAACTGGAATAATTTTGATTTTTCGCTACTTGCGTGAATATAGTTCAGAATGATTATTCGCGCGAAACAGCGAAAAGCTACTGGGAGCGATATATTTCATGGAGTTAAAACTGCAGCTCTCGAAAGAAGCAACAATGTTCTCCACTATGAGACACGAAACACGAAGTCCCTGTATTAACCCTGTAACCGGCATGCGCATCCAAAAATGGTCCTTGCGAGGACGACCCGACATCTCAGGCGATCAGAGGGACGAGAGATATGAGCAATGGCCGTTGATATCACAACAATCAACTCATCTGGACCCCCCACACTCATACCTCCCAGGGGACGAAGTCGTCCGCTCATAAGCCTGAGGCATTACTATTCGGGCGGGGCCCAGCCCCCATCTCCACCGCGAAGCGAGGCCAGTGAGGGTCCGGTTGACCAATTCTTTAGTGTAATAGTGATGCCCGTATGTTCTCTGAATTTCGTGTTAATGTGCTTGGCGTCGCTGACTGATTCTCTTTCAGAAGACGCGAGCTATGCAAGTATTTCCGGATGTGGTGGTGGTCCGTACAGGGGATTCCTGCGGGAAGAGGCAGGAGGCAATCTGGGCTACCACAGCCATGGCAAGTAACACCTGCCCCCTGCCACCCATTTGTACAGAGGTGCTAATATGAGATAGGCTATATACTATCTGGTTGGTTTTCTATAGATTCTGGCAAACAATTAGTACGGATCAAGTTGGTAAGATTAGGCAAAAAATAGCGCAACATAGAGGCGTTCTACATAGTCATATTTCTTCTTCAGTGGGCCCATCTTTATGTGTTCCGTCATCTTCGGTTGTACTATTCAATAGTAAGGCAGCCTTCCTCGATAAGACTATGTAAGTTCTGGCCTTGGCGTGCTACTGATTGTCGCATGCTGTTCAATATCGCTGCGCATGCTGGAAGTACATTATTTTTGCTTCAAATATATGCTTTGTGTTTTGAATAAAATCTGTTATTAGTTTGCGCTCGCCCCGTACCCTGTCTTGTTTGTGTGTGTATTTCACGCAACTACTGCCTGAAATAGAGTCGTTCACAGCGGATGAAGACAGCACAGCACTAAAGACACGTTTCCACTATTTTAGTACGACAGCACTTATAGCAACTGTGTGTATGTTTTTGTGCTTGTTTATCTAAAAGAATGAAGCCCTAACTAGCCCAGCAAAAATTTTTATTTGGTGAGGTTTTTTTACGTCCACAGTGTTACGTGAAATCTCTAATAAGCTCCACGTATAACAGCACTCAGTCTTTCATGCGATATTTGGTGTTTGTTTTCTACAGTATAAGCGCTAAAGAGTAAGGAGACCTTACCTGAGCCATTTGTTCTCTCTCCCTGCAGTAACCCTGGACAGGTCCGAGTATTTCGCACTCGTGAAGTCCAGAAAGCTTCACACTGGTCAAAGTCACACCAGGAAACCAGTCCGACTCTCGATTCAGGTCGCTGTAGTGCTCCGAGGGGAAGCTCTGCACCAACGTCTTCGCAGCGTCGTGAAGCTTCTCTCCACCGGCGTCGCAAGCGGCAGCTTTGTAAAACCGAGAGAACGTTTAGTTCGGGTAAACATGCAACTCTCTTTTCGGCGCTAGCTGTTAGTCTCACTTTTCACGTTATGCATAGTTGTTAGCGTTGTAACACAATAGGCGCTACCGGTCGCGCTGGTGAGTGAGAATGGTGTAACGTCATATATGGAAGTATGACAACGTGCAAGGCACATGGCCAGAAGTCAATCGCTGGTCTCATTAGCCCCTCTCATCGTCTCACCTCCCTGCCTCGCTACGCCCATCATGCCGGATGCCCGCTGAATATGAATGTGGTTTCATCCTTACTTATTCATACTCTTCCACCATACATACCCACTCCCCACTCCCCCCAAAACGCCCCACCTCGTGATAAGCTGCTGTACGCAGCTACGGCAACTCTCTGAGCAAAAGTTGGCCTCAGATGCTCCGAATCGGAATTTTATAATACCACAGATGCCTTTGAATATCACAGTACACCAGTGGTAACCGTCCAGTGAATATTTTCTGTGTCTTGGTTGCCTTCAGAAATAGCCCTCGTAACGACCTGCCTGTGGCCAGACCCACATTTTGGTGTGAGTGCCGCTCAGGAGCTACTCCTAAGAATATTGTATACAATTTAGGTCGGAAAAATCTAAGGTTTATTTATTGCGCGATGCCAAGACATTTCGCATTCTCCAAAAATACAAATTGTTTTTTGTGTCAACAGCATTCTAGTCACGGTAGCAACGCGAAAATCCGCTGGGGTTTACAACATTTTGCACAAGCAGTGTAACCCATCTGGCGAACTAGCCTAAACGAGCGAAGCATGATTATGTGCCGTGCCGCACGGATAAATGACAAATGTATCGCAAAAAATGCCTCGGCAAATACTAAACCTTCCAATCGATGCGTTGGAGCAAGGCAGGTGGAACACCTGCTTTTGCGATTAACTGAAGTGACTCCATCAACAACTGTGCGGAACGAACTCGAACAGCTCCTCGCTGCCAGTGAGATGGCGTCACAAAAGCCATATTGCTGATTTTATGTTTTATGCCAGCACTAGATACCGACTCCGAACCATGACGTTCGCCGTGCAAGCGAGTCACTAATAGATTCATTGTAAAACACACCAACTACCTGATTCCCCGCACACTTTGCTACATACAAACGCTGTCTTTGGAGTGTACAAAGCACTCTCAAGTGCTGCAATAAAAAAAATTAAAACTTAGCGAAAAATCAGTTTCAGTACATTCCATTTGTTTCCGGTCGTATTGACTAAGTTGGGGATGCGTAAGTACTTTTATTTCTAGTGAAGACGTTACTTCGGCTTTGTTGTCATATATTTCACTCTGTATACGAGCAATCGCAAAGGGCTCGGCGCCCCTTGACCTTTCTTTTTCTACAAAAGAACGGTAGTCAGTGCAAGCCATTGTATATGTAGATTTTGTGCATGATAATAGGAGACTCTATCGTACCTGATGGTTTAACTCAGCACATGAAGGACAGCGCGAGGAACAGTATCGCTGGAACTGCGCCCGCCATAATAATTCCTAGAATGATGTTCTTGCAGGGTTTTGCAGGCAAGTGAGTCCAAATCTTTCCTGCATTTTTTGTTCGTGAGCACAGGAGAGGTGGACAAAGAAACACAATATGCTCGAGGTTATGAAGAGGTAAAGTTTGAAAAACTTTGTCTTACAGCATTTCTCTTCTTATTATAAATGCGAGAAGACCAAAACACGACATTTTTGTTGCCCGCGAACTAAGAACTACATTTTTTATGAAGGCCGTTGTTGCAGATATCACAGGAACGTTACAGCCACAAGATGTGTTTTGAATGCATCCTTTGCTACAAACAATAGCTGTGATTTTATACCAAGTGCATGGTAGTAAGCAAGCATGAACGATGCGAGAAGATTTTTCTATAGTTTGCGTGTTGGTGCTGGTGATCTCTTGCAGCTGTTTTCATTGCGTTATGTATACGCTTTGTGGTGTCTGCGAATATCTTGTTAGTCATGTCAGTAGTCCTGCCCTATGGATCGAAAAGCGTCTTTAAAATGAAAATGCTCGCGGGTAAGTGCTCGAATCTCAAGGGTAGAAAGCTTTTTAAACGGAAATCGAAAAGCTACATTACGGTCCTGAAAGAACTGTGCACTGTTCTGTGAGATCTAAGGTGATGGAAATATTCTGAATCAAAGAGGTGTTCCTCAAATGCAAACTACGGCACAGTGTTCGCACCTACTTGAAAACCATTTTCTCCTTTATGGAGCTTCCCTCATCCTCATGTTCCAAAATTTGTAGCCGTCGTCAGGAAGTAAGCTGATGCGTCCTCTTTTATTTATTTATTTATTTACAACACTCCTAAGGGCCCTCATGCGAGGGCATTACATAGGGGGGGGGGGGGGGGGGATACAAGCATAACAATATGACACAGGCACTTGAAACAAAATACACGTAATAGTGAATTAAAGCTAGTAATGTACACAAATAACAGAACAAACAACGCAGAATAAAATGCTCACTAAATGCACATAATACAACAAAAATACCAAATTTGTTAGTCCATGGTTTCCCTTACCAAATGCTGAAACGATTGTAGGTTAACCTCAGTAGCTATGTGTGATGGCATGTTATTCCAATCTATTATAGTGGAGGAATGAATGATTTTGCGGAGAGCGATGAACGGTATGTTATGCGTTTTATTTTGTTATCGTGGTCGCGGCGAGGAAAGACTGCAGGGTGTGGCAAAAAGAAGTCGTTGTGGAGGGTGGGATGGTGATACAGTTTGTGAAGTAAGGTTAGGCAAGCGAAATGGCGTCGACATGATAGCGGTTCCAACTCGGCACGTTGTTTTAATGCTGTGACACTGGTGAAGCGTGAATAATCTGAAAAGATGAAGCGGACAGCGCAGTTTTGCACGGATTCAATGTTGTTTATGATGTGAGCTGGTTGAGGGTCCCAAATAGCAGAAGCATACTCAACTTTCGGGCGGATTAGCGTGATGTAAGCAAGTTTTTTTAAGTGTGAAGGCACGTGTTTGAGAATACGCCTAAGAAGGCCGAGTGCGCGATTGGCTGATGCTAAGATTGTGTTAATATGGTAATGCCAAGTTAGGTCAGGCTGAAAGTGAACTCCTAGGTACTTGTAAGTTGTTGTAAGTTCTACTCTATCGTTATTGTGCAAGTAGGCTGTAGGAATTCGAGTGGAACGGTTACTAAACGACATTAACTTCGTTTTAGATGCATTTAGAGACATTAGCCAGGAGGAACACCAAGCCTTTACAACGTCAAGATCGCTTTGAAGTGAATGGCGGTCGGTTTCATTAGTAATATTACGATATATTACACAATCATCTGCGAATAACCTAATTTGAGACGATACACACTTGGGTAGATCGTTAATAAAAATTAAAAAAAGCAGAGGGCCAAGTACACTTCCCTGGGGGACTCCAGATGTTACGGGGACAGAAGACGTGTTAAAGCCGTTGACAGAGGTGAATTGTTTTCTGTTATAGAGGAATTGTTTTATCCATGAAATAACATTGAATTAAAACAGGGTGGCGTAGAAAATCTGCATGATAACTGCTGAGTGCACGTCTCGTCTACGCGTAAGTGAACTCCACCAGATTTTGGGCTGCGTGCTAAACCCTGCAAGGTCAATCGTAACCAAGCTAAAAACGTGTTAAATGACTTCTTCTATACATACAGTACCGGCTCACTTTCATGCCGCAATGAGCGCATAACCAGGTAAGCCGAAGGCGCTAGTAAATATTCACGTGCCCAAACCGCCTTCCACCGCCAACACACCTGTTGGCCGTAAAGAATATCTACAAACAACTGTTCATGAACGTCAGAGAGCTAATTCATCGAATCATCGTGAACGGACACGGCATGCTCTCGCGGCGCTTGCCAGGACAACTGCGAATTGCATAACCATTTCAGGGTGAAATTATGAGTCTATTTTTTTTTTAGTCGCATGTATACGGCGGTCTTGTGCAGAAAAACATTGTAAGAGTGAGCGCGTATACAAACAGTAATGCTGCACCGATCAGTATGCGTGAAAGAAGAAGCAATAATAATCGACACACAACTGCGCAATCGATTCCCACACTGAGCCTGTGGTAAAAATTCAGGGGGCACTTTGACTGTCTAAAGTGGGTAGAGGCGGAAGCGTTTTCCGCACCACCTTCGCTGTTTCTGTTGCACTGGTGGCATCACATATAATTGAGTACTAATTACTAAGTGATGACAAATCACTAATCAATGGTTAATTACTGATTAATGCCTGAATACTAATTAACTGCTAATTAATGCCGCTTAAGCTTCGCCTTTAGGAGTGGAACGCGACAGCGCGTTGTAGCGCTGCCGCGGAACGCCACCACCTGTTCGGCGCGATGCCTTGCCCTTTGAACGCAACGCTTTTTGAGGAAAGGAAATGGCGCAGTAATTATCCGTCATCTCGGTGGACACGTGAACCGCACCGTAGAGGAAGGGAGGAAGTGGGAGTGAAAGAAGATAGATAAAGAGGAGCCGTAATGAAGAAAATGAAAATTGTATTTGAGGAAAGGAAATTACGCAGTAACTGTCTCACAAAATTCAGGGGGGCACTTTTTTCACCTAAAGTGTGGTCACTGATGTGTGGGTAAGATGTTAAGCTTCGCCTTCCTAAGAGTGGAACGCGACAGCGTCTTGCAACGCTGCCAAGGAGTCCATAGAACGCCATCGCCCATTCGGTTCTACGCCTCGCTCGTCGGTAAATTAGTTTTTGAGGAAAGGAAATGTATCTCTCTCATTTGTCGGTGGACACCTAAACCTCGCCGGAAGGGAATGGAGGAGGATGAGAGTGAGTGAAGACACCGTATCCACTAGACGTGCCTTTGTTCATTCCAAACCATTGAGCTTGCATGGCTGAGTGGATAGCATGCTCGTCTCTCACGCCGAAGACCGGGGTTCGATTCCTGACCTCGACTAATTTCTTAATCGGTTTTATTTATTTATATGGCCTGACTAGTAAAGCTAATTAGGCTAATTGGGTAATTAAGCAATTAACTAAGCTCAGTCCCACTTACTTGGAGCAGCACTATCGTTACTAGCGAAAGTACAATTGGCCCCGTTTGAAATATGCGCACTGTGACGTCACGACCGTTTCCACCAATTGAAAAGCGTGACATTTTCTTTCGACAACTGCTGCTTACAACGATGAGACATTAAAGGCTTCCGCCTTAATAATGCACGAAGTAACCGAACCAGTGTATTCCAATGCGTTTTCTCGTTTCACAGAGAATGACAGGTAATTACCTCCCGTCGCCCTCGTTCCGTTAAATAATGCTCTGAAACTGAGTATGATCTCCAGAAAACATTTCATTCATTCATTCACACATTCATTCATTATTTTTTTCTCACTATACAGTGAAAACAGGAGCTTGAGATGTCATTGCTCCCCCCCCCCCCCCCCCCCCCCCCCCCCTTATCGCGCACTGGCAGCAGCGCGAACAGCCTAAAAGACAATGTTCTAGGACGCAGCTAGCTCAGTCAGTATAAAGCAAAATATACAGCAATAAAAATGGAACCGTAGCAAAAGGTACAAACATTTAACTTATCAAAAGTAAACGACATCACACTGCACCAATTGAGCGCATAACACATGGTACACAATAGAGTAAGATTCAGCGGATGAACATGGCGATGAGATCAGAAATTTGCAGTTCAGAACTTTCGACACGTTGACTTACATAGTCCTTTAACATACGTGGTAAAAGATCATGCAGCATTTGTCGACCGTAATTAGTCCGGCAGGTTGATATATTCAAAAATCGGGCAGGTCTGTTGGTGAATACGGAATCGGCTAAGCATAGTCGGACAATGTCGGTAAGGGTATTGCTTCCGCTCTTTTGTTTAATGTAATATTCTCTTCATAGGCTAAACCTATATAGCTCTCTAACTCTGAGTATCTTGAACTGTTTAAAAAGCTGGGAGGTAGATTGCAGGTATGGTACGTTAGTAATAATGCGTAGAAATTTCTTTTGTCTTATATTAGTAACTTGTTTAGATTACCCTCTTTGGTTGAGTTCCATACTAGAAATGAATACCACGAACATAAAAACAAGTACCGCTGTAAATTTAGAAACGAATGTTTGACAACGCTTGCCCGCATTAAAGCATGCAAAGACTTACCGAGCTCCGCCCACGGCGCTTGATGTGTCGCTTCGCAGTTGAAGATTTCTTCTCAGCTAAGTGTGGAGCGTCCTCTTCGTCCGAAAGGGCGCCGTGTCTTATATCCCGAGAGCGACCGACGCGACAGCGGCCAGCAGGTCGCTTTCGCCACCACTTCCCTCCTTCCAGCCTCGCATTGTCTTTACACGTGCCGTGTCAACGACAGCGCACCACACACGTGCGCGCTTTCTCTTGTAAGGTCGTACGTACACGTTTTAAGGAGGATTTCTTCAATGACAGAACAAAAGACATAAGGCGTATCCCTTGTATTCCGGTGTTTACACAAAGTGAAGCATTTAACTTAACGGAGTTCCTCACAGTAAGAAAAATGGAATCATCGCCACTGCCCAAGGGCGGCTACTTACCATAGAGAAGGACGCAAAGCAGGATTGAAAAAAAAAAGTCTCTGGCAACAGCTGACCGCATAAACACCCATTATTCATTATCAATTCATGACGCACTACAGCCACACATGTTTAAACAAAACAAGTTTTAGTATAATTGACGTTGCGCCATTACAAGCAATCCAAACGCTGAAATCTCTCTACTCGACGCAAAACTTTGTAGAAGCCCGTTCCTGCGGCTCACGATCCATGACTAGCCCGTCACCAGAAAGACCGGTGTCAACGGCAGCGGAGTCCTACCAGCTTTAATTACGCCGTCAAGAATTAAGCAAACTAGAGCCGCAGCGACAACAGCGCCCAACACGCTCGCGGCGTGTGACGGAAACGGAAGTACCGGTGCAACAAAGCTCGCCGCACCCGACCGCTGCCGCACCCGCCGGCGCGAGAGCCACGTTGCTCCTATCACGCAACACACACCAACGCGACGCCTTAGGCTTCCGCGCCGCGCGCCACCGCCCCTGCGTCAAGCCGGATGCGATCTGGTGCGGACGTGATAGGCACTTATTTCTTGATGCTCAAGACCACCAGGTACCTGCTGAATGGCTATATTGTACTACTGCGAATCTGTCTGCATTCGCGAATGAATTATAAAATATCTCCGCACCTCAGGCTCTCGCACTTAGCTCTTTGGCATCGCACAAAGCCGTTATGTTATTACAAGCGAAGTGTAATCGAAGACATGTAATCGAGGGTTGTGAACAGTTGGGATAGAGTAGTACGACGTTAATATGAGTACCACCTCGAATATACTTCACGAATGTTGTCTGCTATAATATGTCCTAGCATCTTCTGTCCAGCATAGCTGTGGGTTAAAGGAAATGTATAATTGGTTAATGAAATGATTACGACTGACTGAAGAACGTGTAATCTGGGGCCGCGTAAGTGCTGTCTGGCAGAGTGTAGAGCCTTCATAATTTTTTCTTTCGGAAAAGCGGAGTTGGGGTAGCTCTCCTTATGAAGCGGAGTCCTAAAATCGCTCACAATATTGCACCGTAAAGTAGTATGCGCTGCCATTCCGCAGAATTTTTTAATATTATGGTTCTTGGGATCTTGCTCCTCGGGTGCCAAGCCCAGGCCGGATGAAAGCGAGGGAATTCGGGAAGGGAGGTGGGGAATGGTGTGGGGACCCATTCAATAGATAGCGTCGTCGTCAATATTTCAGCGAAATATGACACTACGGCACGCCGCAATACAGCGCAGAATTAAGCTCGAAAGCTGGCTCACTTTTCTAGCTTGCCTAGGCACTTTATAATTCGCACAAACTTCGTGTAGCGCGTCTACGGTTGAAGTTTCCAATCGGCTATTCGTCAAATTCTTCTTCTGTCACCCAACACCAGTAAAAACAGTAAGAATAACGAGGAGAAAAAGTTTGGACACGCCGCGTTCGCAGCCAACCAATAACGTACGCAGTGGCTGGAAATTGCTTGTTTAATAAAAAAAAAATGAAATCGTAAGAAAAACAAACAGCGGCCAGAATACATGCCGCTGTTTGCTACATGCATGCTACAGCCTACAATACATGCCACAGCCTGGCGCCATTGAAGAACGCCTGGAATTAATCACCATAGGGCAAAAAAAGATGCGATGTCGGCGTAGGTTACTTTTCATTTCCACCATAGCTCCGCTTCTGCCTAATCTGTTCGACAAATTCCTAGGAGGGGAGATCCACGAAGCAGTGTTATTCAGAACTGGATTTTCACTACACCTTCTGTAGTGTTTCAGGGCGCCTTGAATAACTTGTTTGCTACCTCGCTTAATCCCGCTAAATACTGAATCTACATTACAGCTGGATTATTGCTTTCTTGCGCTAACGAGTTGCAGGTTGCTAGCGCGAACAATGCATTGCATACTTCCACTTTTCCCTGGCGGTTGTCGATCATCGATGTCCTCCCCTTGCATCGGCGAAAGTCGATAAAAAAAATATTCCGGAGGAGGCCGAAGAAGCTGCCATAGCTTTAGCCATTACCTCTACCACTGCCAAATGCATCATCATCAACTTTAGATCCGCAATTCGAAATTGTGCCAAAGAAAGGGCTCAGTCCGCAGCCATCACAATCTTACAAAAAATCTCCAATACCCGGCAGATCACATTTATCTGCGTCCTCGCCCATTCGGAGCATCCTGGAAACGAGCCGGCGCACCAGTTTGATCAAGGATTCGTGGTTAACAGAGCTCAGGTCGGCCAAAGAGCGAGTGTATTAGTTTTTGCTTTATCTTTTGCATTTAGCTAGTATGTCTCCAAGGGAACTGATAAGCTTATACGGCATCCACTCGGTTCTCTACATATTCCAACTTGAGCTCATACCAAGAGTTCAAAGAGAACATGCGTTGTATTGAAGTAGTTGAGACGGAAGTCCAGGAGCGAAGCCTGTCCGCGGAGCCGTACTAAACACACTGCCACCGTGGAAAGAAGGCAATAAGCGCCGAAGCAAAGTTTATCTATATGGCTAGAAATCCACGGGACGTGGCGAAGTCTTTGTTTCGCGTGGTCACCAGCCTTAGCCGTTACCATCTGGTGACCAGAGGCATTCCTAATGTTTAAGTGGCTGGTTATGCAAACTCCAATAACCACATCGTTTCCGGGCATATCATTACGAACGAATGCAACGTTTTGATCGTCACTTACGTAGACCTGGTGAAGGATGTCCGCGGTACGGTACTGAAGCTCGCCCACTTCCCGTGAGAAGTCCAAACCCGTCAGGTTAAACTGGACGAAGGGTTATTCCGAAAGCTACCTCCTCGGTACGTGGCTGATCACATGAGGAAGGCGATAATTGAAGACCTAGAGAGAAGCTCAGGTGCCAAGGCCAACGGCGTGGCGGGAAATATTGCCGTGACTTCCAATGATTGCTATAATCGTGATAGGAATATATGCAGCTTCTTGCGGGAGGCCAAGGTTGCCGGCCTTGAAACATACTTCTCTCCCCAACAGCTGAAGGCCGTGCTGGATTTAATTGAACGGATGCAAGAGTGGTTGCCGGCGATAGACCTCTGACGCAATATACCTCGCCGCGGATTTTCCGGCTTCTGGTATGGCATAATGAAATAAGGAAACGTATGCTCTCTTCCATTTATTTCTTTTATTATGACTGCGCATTTGCGTGAGCCGCTTGTGTCTCACTCTGCCTGATATGATACTAACGGTTATATAAGTACTAAAGTCTAAAGAATGCAGATATAAACTGTTCATGCATATTTCCGAAGGTGGGTGTCCTTTCCCAAGAGACGCACAGTCCACTTCCACCGTAGCTTTCTATAAAGGACAACAGAAGAGGTTTAGAATGTGACGATCTTAAGAATTTTATTGTGTGAAGCTTGCAGGCAAATAATGCGAAGTAATTTTGAGTGAACATTTCAAGTGGTGACGTAATCGCTGATTCAATTGCCCAAGGCTCCGGATAGTGGCTGCAGCGATGACTTGATGTGCGACTAGGCTAATTTTCCAACACAAAGAAAGGTTGCTTTCAAAGAAGAAAGCCAAAGCCACAGTACGAAAAACTCATGAAGAGTTTTTTGGCGGCATCGTACCACGTACGCCGTGATGTCGTGGAATTAACCGGCACTGCGAAATCCCAGCAACAATGATCTTGCAGTGAGCTTCTCCGCACTACAGTGGCGCAATGAAGACGCATAACGTCGTCGTGGCGTTAATCGGCTGAAAGATGACCAGTTTAAATGCTTGTGCAAAAATACTCTGCATGCTTTAGCAAGAAGCATCGTGGAATCTTTCCTTAATTTTCGTCGAATTTCCCACAAGAACATTCCCATTGCATTCCCAAGACGATTCGCCGTGCTCATTTTAATAAATTCGCTTCAAATGCACATCACCAAATTTCGCCACACGCTTGGCTGCTAACCTTTTTACACTAGTTTTCACGCCACATGACAGTCTTTACCCACTCGTCTGGAAATACGTAATGCGAGAAAAAATCTCTTCTTGCCGACTCTTGTGACGACCACGGCATTGGGGGAACAGGGAAGATTGAGGGTCGCAGAAATTCAAACGCTGTTTTTTGGCAGTAAGACGAATGAATTAAGTATGCAAATAGTCTAATCTTCGAGTTCATAGTGAAAGCAGTGAGTGTGACTTGATCCACAGTGTGAGGAACATTACTCGGACCCTGAAACTGGTACTTCAGACGTAGCTTGACCTCCAGCTACGAAATACAAAAGCGCGAAAGGCAGTACTCGCCAATGTGATGTATTTGGGTTTTTGCATCGGCTATCTAAATATTATATCAAAAGAAGCTGTAAAGAATGTGCTGCACCAAAATAAAATTTTCTCTCTTCGAAAGGACTGTTTACATGGCTCTATTGCTCGAATAAAGGCCGCAGGAAACCATCCCAAACCCTTCTAGAGGTTTGTGTTTGCACAATTTTGGTCGTCAAGCACCTGCGAATGAAGGGATTGCAGATGGAATCACGAAAACGCTTAGTGTTTGGACCCCAGGAAAAAAAAATCTGTGGCTTAGCTTTGTTAAGCCCGGTAATTGCGAAAGCAATATCCGTACGTACGCCATGGTACAGCTGGTAGTGTAGCTGGTGGTGGTGCTTGTGGTTACACTTGTGGTGATGCATCGGTTATACAATCCAATCCAATCCAATGCAATCCAATCCAATGCAATCCAAACCAATCCAATGCAACCCAGTCCAATCCAATCCAAACCAATCCAATCTCATCCATTCCAATCCAATCCACTCCTGTGCAATCCAATCCACTCCAATGCAATCCAATCAACTCCTATCCAATCCAATCCAATGTAATCTAAACTCCAATCAAATTCAAGCCACTCCAATCTATTCCAATCCAAACCAATGTAATCTAATCTCCAAGCCAATTCAATCCATTCCAATCTAATCCAATCCACTCCAATGCAATCCACTGAACTCCTATCCAATCCAAACTTTATTTTATTTTACAAATGTGCATACAGTCTTTAGGATGAGCCACAGGCCAAAAGCTAAAGAAAATAGCTTGAAAATGCCTGTGGCTCATCTAAGAGCCATTACAAATTAATAAAATAAACACATGCATACAACGGTGGCAGATCGGAAACGAGCACACTGTAGAAAGAATTTATAATATTTACGATTGAACTGATGGGTACACAGAGATGTAGTTTGAAACTAGAAAAAAACAATTAAAACTGAACAAATGCATTTGAAAGTTATACACTCCAATCCAATTCAATCCACTCCAATCCAATCCAAACCAATCCAATCTAATGCATTCCAATCCAATTCAATCCACTCCAATCTAATCCAATCCACTCCAATGCAATCCAATCCACTCCTATCCAATCCAATCCAGTGTAATCTAATCTCCAATCCAAGTCAATCCACTCCAATCTAATCCAATCCAATCCATAGTAATCTAATCTCCAATCCAATTCAATCCACTCCAATCCAATCCAATTCTATACACTCCAATCTAATCCAATCCACTCCAATGCAATCCAATCCACTCCAATCCAATGTAATCTAATCTCGAATCCAATTCAATCCACTCCAATCTAATCCAATCCACTCCAATGCATTCCAATCCAATCTACTCCTATCCTATCCAATCCAATGTAATGTAATCTAATGTAATGTAATGTAATCTAATCCAATCCAATCCAATCCAGTCCAGTCCAATACAATTCAATGCAATCTAATCTAATCTAATCCAATCTAAGCCAATCTAATCTAATGTAATGCAATCAAGGTCAAATGAAGGTCAATGGTGGCCACCGGCCGCGGTACGATGGTGGTCACCGGCCGCGGCACGCAACGGCGTGAAAGTGCAAGTAGTATTGCTTTCGCAATAAAAACGGCGAAAGAACTATGGAGTGCGACAAATGCGACTTCGCACTTTATACACCTCAGTGCTTCGAGATATTTCACAAATGGGAAAAAAAGTTTTGCTTGCCCTAGATCTGCGATTGCTTGGAGAACCGAATCAAATTAAAATTTCTAATATACGACGCTTTCAACTTGGGTTATTCTTTATAACTTCCAGGAATCCTCGTAGTGATTTGCCGATGATGGGAAAAAAAATTGCGCTGAGACGAGGGACAAAGAAAGAAGAAGACAACAGGACCGGCGCTGCCCGTTTGCTCCTTGAGCTTCCATCATTTAAATGACGTCGCCAACGCGGTATGCAGGCTTTTACATACAAGCCAGGGATTAAGACTGATATTTTTCTTCTTTAATGTGGGCTCGGACTGCTGATCGGCTAATCCGCCCACTAAGACGACGATTTTGTCTCGAGCCTAAATTCTAAATTGAACGCAGCGGGTAGGCTTTGAATACCCGCGCAGGGGGATGCAACCAGTTTTCGAACCCACGTCTACAATCCCTGCACCGTGACCCGAAGCTACGGCTTCCAATCGGCCATTCACGAGGTGAATCAACTATGCTTTGTCGCCTGCGGCTGTCTGTCGCATTCAGCCAGCCGCAAGTCCTTTGTTATCGATACGGCTGATAACCCTGCCTGTGCTACTTCCAGGTGCGAAGAGACCATGGCGCCCATTTTTTGTTGACGCGATGCATACAGTGTCGAAAGGCAGTCTCTATAGCAGGAGACTCAGACACGTGGCTCACGGGCCTCACGAAACAGCCGCGGCCGCTGCTACCCAGATCGAACCCACGAATTTCGAATTTCTCCTACACCGAGATGCTGCAGACTCGAGCACATACTGTGCGATGTCACCGCACGTTAACGAACCGCAGGAGGCCGAACTTATCCACTGCGTCGTCCCTCATTGCGTGAGTTACTTTGGGAGGTTATTCCTATAAAAACAAAGTAAACCAAATATTCCATATGCCTATTTTCTAAATCTTTTAAAACCTGTACACATTTTTCAGTATAGGTTTGAAAGGATTTAGAAAATATTGATATGAAATGCTTAATTTGCTTTGTTTTTGTAGGAATAACCTGTACGCATTTTGCAATAGTTGCCGCGGTGGCTCAGTGGTTATGGCGCTCAGCTCCTGGCCCGAAAGACGTGGGTTCGATCCTGGCTGCAGAGGCCGAATTTCGATAGAGGTGAAATTCTAGAGGCCCGTGTATACGGTGCGATGTCTGTGCACATTGAAGAACCCCAAGAGGTCGAAATTTCCGGAGCCCTTCACTACGACGTCCCTCATAGTCTGCGTCGCTTTGGGACGTTAAACCCCAATACGAACCAACATTTTTCAATGGGAGTGTCTGGTCCCGTGATAACAAAAAGTTCGGTGTGTGTCATGTGTCATGAAGTTCATGAATAAGCATATCATGTTATGTCACGTCACCATGTGATGTCACCAATCCGAAAGCGACGGCCGGAAGTGAAGACAAACGCCTCGGCGGACTCCTTGTGCACTCGAAACCATGGCTGGGCATTGTCCTGGCGCGCGCTAATTTTTGGAAGCTAAAGATGTTGCAATTCCTTTTTCATAAGTTCCCCCATGCCACTATCTTAAAGGGCGTTATAATAATACAATGTTAGCGCGTTCACGGCGCGTGACTTCGTTGCAAAGAATAAAACAAATCAGCGGCGTAATTCGTTCTACATCTAGATAACCCCACTGCAAGAATACATGCGTAGTATCCAAAATTTTGACCTTATGCATGCACTAGCAGCAACGCAAGGAAAGTTTTTGCTCAAGAAATCTTTTTGCCCTCTTTATGTTACGTCATTTATAATCACCCACATGACAGCAGTGATGAGGTAACCTGTATGACATTTCTACTTTGGATATTTGCTTGTTCAGGCGCCGCTGTGGCTCAGTGGTTATTACGCTCGGCTGCTGACCCCGAAAGACGTGAGTTCAATCCAGGCTCCGGAGCTATAATTTCGATGGGGGCGAAATTCTAGAGGCCCGTGTACTGTGCCATGCCATTGCACGTTAAAGAACTCCAGGTGGTCGAAATTGCCGGAGCCCTTCACTACGGTGTACCTCATAGCCTGAATTGCTTTATGACATTTAAACCACCATAAACCATAAAACAAACGATATTTGCGTGTTATTTGCGTGCGTCTAGGGAGAAGCATTTCCTTCAAATTTCATTTATTTTCCAATAGTGGCACGCATATCAGATGGTGTAGGTCTGGCGGATGCAAGGAGCGGAGACTCTAGAGGTTGGTACAAGCATATTGTCACCGACAAACGGGTGAAGAAATAGCCCAGGTTCTAATTAGACGAGGTGGGCGTGCCAGCCAGCAGGCAGCTCGAGCGAGGAAGACGACGATCTTCGATCACCTCGAATGCCCAAGGCTTGGCAAGTCCCTGCTTAAACAGTTCGGCCGCGGTACGGCGCCACTGATTGGTCGGACGGTGGCATTGCTCCCCCCCCTCTGAAGGGCACCGACTCGGTGCCACAGCAATGGGAAGCACGAAGAGAAGGGACGCTGCATGTGTCCGGCGGCAGGTGTAGACATGCCTGTAGCGCTAGCGGGCGTGGTATGGCTTCATCCGTGCGACATGGACAACTTCGGAGGCCGGCCGTCTGGAGGAGCGAACTGTTCCTTGGGGAAGGACCTCATAGTTCACCTCACTTACTTGGCGGAGTACTTCGTAGGGGCCGAAATATCGGCGCAGAAGCTTTTCGGAGCGTCCACGCATGCGGATTGGGCTCCAAACCCAGATTTGTTCGCCGGGCTGGTAACTAACAGCTCTGTGGCGGAGGTTATAGCGGTGAGCGTCGTGGGCTTGCTGGTGCCGGATGCGCTGTCGAGGCAGTTGGCGGGTGGCGTCGGCGTGACGAACGAAGTGGTCAGCACCCACAACAGTTGAGGTAGTACTAGTTGGAAGCAACATTGCATCCAGCATGGTGGTGGCTTCGCGATCATGCACTAAACGAAACGGAGTGAAACGCGTCGTTTCCTGTAGTACAGTGTTATAGGCGAAAGTGACGTAAGGGAGTATGGCATCCCAGTTCCGGTGGTCTGCGTCAACATACATGGAGATCATGTCGGCGATCGTCTTGTTGAGCCGTTCGGTGAGTCCGTTCGTTTGAGGGTGGCAAGCGGTTGTTTTTCGGTGACTCGTGCCGCTAAGGCGCATAACCTCCTGTGTGAGGGCCGAGGTGAACGCCGTTCCCCTGTCAGTTATAACGACGAGAGGGGCACCATGACGAAGCACAATGTTTTGAACGAAAAAGTTCGCAATTTCGTCAGCGGTACCACGGGGAAGAGCTTTAGTTTCACAGTACCGGCTGAGGTAGTCGGTGGCCACCACAATGTAGCGGTTACCCAGCGAGGACTGCGGGAAGGGGCCGAGTAAGTCCATGCCGACTTGGTGGAAGGGGACTTGTGGCGGATCAATGGGCTGTAGTAGTCCGGTAGGCTTAGTCGGTGGCGTCTTGCGACGTTGGCACTCGCGGCAAGTTCGGACGTAACGATGTACAACTGCCGCAACCCTGGGCCAGTAGTACTTTTGGCGTATTCGCGCCAAAGTGCGAGAAAAACCCAGGTGACCAGAAGATGGGTCATCATGGCACGCCTGCAGGACTTCTTCGCGCAAAGCCGCAGGTACGACGAGCAGATAGACAGCTTCGGTCGGGCGGTAGTTTTTCTTATACAGAACGCCATCGCGCAAACAGAATGACGACAGACCACGTGAGAAGAGTCGCGGGGGCGACTCTGCGCTACCTTCAAGATACTCAATGAGAGGCCGGAGTTCACTGTCGTCTCTTTGGTGTTGAGTGAGGACGGACGTGGAGATGGCGCCGAGAAACACAGAATCGTCGTCGGGATCATCTCGGTTGTCCTCGACAGGGGCACGAGACAGACAGTCGGCATCACTGTGCTTCCTACCGGACTTATAAACGATGGTGACATCGAACTCTTGAAGACGAAGGCTCCAGCGTGCAAGCCGCCCCGAGGGATCTTTCAGGTTCGCTAGCCAACACAGCGAATGGTGATCACTGACAACTCGAAACGGGCGGCCGTATAAATATGGACGAAATTTGGTCACTGCCCACACAATTGCCAGGCATTCTTTTTCAGTAGTGGAATAGTTCGCCTCCGAGCGTGACAAGGTGCGGCTTGCGTATGCGATTACGCGTTCGAGACCATCCTGCCACTGCACAAGGACCGCACCGAGGCCGATGTTGCTGGCGTCTGTGTGCAGTTCAGTGTCGGCTGACTCGTCGAAGTGGCCAAGGATGGGCGTACTTTGCAGACGACTGCGGAGGTCTTCGAAGGCCTGTTGTTGCTCCTGGCCCCAGAAGAACGGTTCGGCATCTTTTGTGAGGCGGATGAGGGGCTCAGCAATCTGGGAGAATTTCCGCACAAAACGCCGATAATAGGCGCAGAGGCCCAGAAAGCGGCGCACATTTCGCTTATCGGTTGGCATGAGAAAAGCAGCGACGGCGGTTGTCTTATCGGGATCAGGGCTTACCCCCTTAGCGCTCACGACGTGGCCCAGAAACTTCAACTCCTGGAAAGCGAAGTGGCACTTTTCGGGCTTGAGGGAAAGACCGGCTGAACGAATGGCGGCGAACACGGCGCGCAGGCGCCTCAGGTGCTCTTCGAACGTAGAGGAGAAGATGACAACGTCATCCAGGTAGACGAGGCAGGACTGCCATTTTAGGTCGGCAAGCACGGTGTCCATCATTCTCTGGAAGGTGGCAGGAGCCGAGCACAGTCCGAAAGGGAGCACCCAGAATTCGTACAGACCATCCGGTGTAATAAAGGCGGTCTTTTCCCGGTCGCGCTCGTCCACCTCGATCTGCCAATAGCCACTACGTAAATCTAGTGACGAGAAATACGTGGCGTGGCGTAGCCTGTCCAGGGAGTCATCAATCCGCGGCAGAGGATAAACGTCCTTTTTGGTGACTTTGTTGAGACGCCTGTAATCAACACAGAACCGTAGGGTGCCATCCTTTTTCGCCACAAGAACAACAGGCGATGCCCACGGGCTCGTCGACGGCTGTATCACGTCGTCCTGGAGCATTTCTTGAACTTGTCGGCGAATAGCGTCACGTTCCTTCGAAGAGACCCGATAAGGCGGCTGGTATAACGGTCGCTGGTTTGCGTCAACAATAATGCGATGCTTTGTGAGCGGAGTCTGCCTAACTTTAGAGGTCGAGGCAAAACAGTCGCGGAAAGAGTCGATAATGCTCTCCAGGCAGCGTTTCTGATGAGACGGGAGGTTCGGGTTGACGTCGGTCTTTATGGGAGTGGTCGGTGCCTCCACTGATGCCGGGATTTCGGACAACGCGTGCTGTCCCGCGAATTCACAAAGTTCTTCGAAATACGCAATAGCTGTTTTGCCAGGCAAACACTGAGGTTCAGAACCAAAATTTGTCACCAGAAGTTCGGTTCGCCCACTGTTCAATTCAATAATTCCGCGAGCAACACAGACTTGCCGACCAAGGAGCAGCGAGATGTTGGTTTCAGCGATGCCACGAGTGCTGGGGCTGTTATCGCACTATACGGTAACAAACATGCTGGCTCTTGACGGGATTACTACCTGGTCGGCACAGACGCATAGCTTAGCCCTGCGTGGCTCGGTATCGTCGTCGACAGGGCCTTGGGTGGAAAACGACACGATGAGCTCCTGTAGATTGATAACGGCACCGTACTCTTGAAGAAAATCCAAACCGAGTATGAGGTCCTTGGAGCAATCGGGTAACACAGCAAAGCAACCAGGGAAAGTAACTCCGCGGATCTGGATTCCCGAAGTGCAGACACCGATCGGAGTTACGACGTGGCCACCAGCTGTCCGGATCTGCGGCCCAGACCAAGGGGTCATTACCTTCCTCAGGGCCGTGGCTAACCGACTGCTCATTACAGAAAAATCGGCGCCGGTATCCACCAGTGCAGTAACGTCGTGGTTGTCAGCGGATACCGGAATTTCGGCAGAAACCAGTCAGTCGTAGCGCGTCGTGGAGGTCGTCGGGTCAGGTCGTCGTCCGTAGGAGCGTCGCGGCGAATCTTCGAATGGAGGCTCTTGACACGGTCCAGTAGCAGCGGCCCTACCCCCGGAGGACGCCGTCTTCAGTTTTCCCGACGAGGGGACGCACCTCTGAATTGGCCAGAGGTCGATGGGCGGCCGGGCGAAGAGAACCGCCTTGGGGATGGCGATCTGGACTGGCGCCGCTGCGGGGTCGAGGACTGCACGTTATCAGCCAGGTACAGCTCGATATGCCGTGGCCTTTCACCGTAGCGCGGTCGAGGTGCGTCAGGTGAAAACCCTCTTAAACCCATTCTGCGGTAGGGGCAGTGGCGGAGGATGTGGCCGGGCTCCCCGCAGTGGTAACAGAGCGGCCGATTGTTTGGCGTACGCCACACGTGCGCTTTGCTCATGCGGGGCCTGTACTCCTGCGGCACAGATGGTACTGCTGCGCTCGGGTACTGCAGTGATGGCACTGGCATGGGAACGACGGGAGAAAAGGCTTGCATCGCTGGCCCAGGACTTCGTAGTGCCTCACTGTACGTCATAACAGAGGGCGCCGGGTGTGGAGCTGGGGGCGGCTGCACAGCTCGTCGGATTTCGTCACGGACTACGTCCGTTACGGCAGCGACACTGACCTGTGGAGCTTCCAAGCGAAGTTTCGCCAATTCCTCGCGCACAACGCTTCTTACAAGCTCCCGAAGCTCCTCGGCGGGCAGCGACGTAGGCGTGTACTGGGAAGCGGCTGCTACAGTAGCCTCACGTCCGTAGTGCGCGCCCCGTTCCTGCAGAGAGCGCTCAATACTCGTTGCCTCCCTTGTGAAGTCGGCCACTGTTCTTGGCGGGTCACGGACAAGTCCGGCAAATAGCTGTTCTTTTACGCCGCGCATTAAGTGGCGCACCTTCTTCGCCTCTGGCATAGCAGGGTCGGCCCGATTGAACAGACGCGTCATGTCCTCGACGAACATCGCGACGCTCTCGTTGGACTGCTGGGACCTCGAGTGCAGAGCGCGTTCAGCCTTTTCTTTTCGTTCGCTGGTGGTAAACGTCGCTAGGAGTTCTCGACGAAACACTTCCCAGGTGGTAAAGGAGGCTTCGTGATTTTCAAACCATGTTTTGGCTGAGTCCTGCAGCGCAAAGTAGACATTGCGCAATTTGCGATCGCCGTCCCATTCGTTGAAGCCCGCCACTCGGTCAAAGCTGGCCAACCAGTCCTACGTCCTCGAACCTGTCCCCGTGGAACGGCGGCGGCGTCCGAGGTGCGTGAAGGACGAATGGCGGGGCATTCCCGGAATGCTGAGTCGTCTGGCTAGCCACGGTTGAGGTCATTGCTCTTACCGCCCTTACCGGCGCTGTCAGTTGGCTGAACTCCGGTTGTAGGCCTCGCAGACGGCGGCTCGCTTTGTGGACGGGTGTTGTGTCCACGCGTGGAGAACAGGTGTCGAGAGTGTCCTCGCAATCCGAGTACATGGGACGGGACCCAGCACCTCCTCCAAATATGTCACCGACAAACGGGTGAAGAAATAGCCCAGGTTCTAATTAGAAGAGGTGGGCGTGCCAGCCAGCAGGCAGCTCGAGCGAGGAAGACGACGATCTTCGATCACCTCGAATGCCCAAGGCTTGGCAAGTCCCTGCTTAAACAGTGCGGCCGCGGTACGGCGCCACTGATTGGTCGGACGGTGGCAATATATATAGACATTGTATGGAAGAGGCGAGCCAGCCGTACACACTAAAGCTAGTACATTGAGAGAGAGGAAAAAGGACTCTACAAAAAGTGCCGAGTGCGGTGAAGAGAACGTACGAGGGAGGCTAAGGATGCGTCCTCGATTGTTACAGACAACGCTCCACAAAGAAAGATACTCTGGTCGCTCTAAAAGTGCAAAAAGTTCCAATTAATTCAAGAATACTCCCTTTGGTCATTTTGCAAGAATGCTGCGTATTCATTAGTTTTTAAATTTTTTCACTCGCACACTATCTTTTGCACAAATCTTTGCACTCTGCGTTGCGATTCGTGCTTGTGAAATTAGACCCATTTTTTAGCATCGCTGGTATTTTCGTTGTCATACTGATTGCAAGGGAATTCATAAGCCAGAACCCGTTCAATAAGCTTCCATTACCTGCGTGAAAGATGAAAGGAGGGCATATCCTGAAGTAGTCGGCGTTGTCGCTACGGTGGGCGTGGCTCCTGCGGCGCGCGCCTATTATTAAGGCAAAAGCCTTATAAGTTCGATTAGCCAAAAAGCCGGCGTACGTCGGCGTTGATGGTACGGAAGTCCTCAGTGACGCCACCATGATCTCTCAAAACGTCAGCAGTTGACCAAAAAATGGCTGAGGCTTAACTTGGTTAAGCCTGGAGAATGCGAAGCATCATTAGCGTGGCTGCTGAAATAAAAACATAACTGGGCCCGACTGCGGCTGCGTCATTTGCTCTAACACATAGCGGTTCTATATCCCATATCGAAATCCGCTCTTATATACAGCCAGTTTCGATATGCAAACAAATCTGCTGCCGGTACTCAAAATGGCTACTTTTAAGTGCCTGTATTTGTGAGCACATGCGATAAACTATGATGAATAATACCAGAGGCATCGTAGTCGTTTTTGACGAAAGGTTGCGATGGCTACGGAACAAGGAAGAGCCTTCCCGACAACATTCGAGCTCAGGGCAACATGCCGAAGTAGTAAAATCCAACAAAGCAGGGAAGGAAGCATTTGAAGGCTATAAAAAAAGTGCATGGAAATGGGCTGCTTCCCTGGAACACCTAAAGAAAATCTGGGCTGATTCCCTCAAGCATGAGAGGATAGTAAAGAAATTTATTTTGAGCCGAAATTCGTGCCTGTAGTCTATAGACCAGATTATTTTACCCTCACACGCAGGCTGCTGGCGCGCCCCTACTCTCGACACCAGTCGCCATCTATCGGCGCGCGCGGCCCGATGGACTGCGGGTCGCGCCGGCGCCGCGCGTAGAATGCATGTTTACGTGTTCGTTTCTGTCGTTGTAGTGCTTCACCATAACGTATGACGGTGTGGGCTGTGCGTCACTCGTCACATTTTCCCTCCACCAGGCAGTACTGCGGCTATCTTGCGCGCAGTTACTCGTTAACGTGACATCTCCGAGTTTTTTTTTCGTTCATTTGGATGTGAGCAAGTGCGGCGAGGCAGTGCGCGTCTGTCTCGTTATTTGTGCCCACCATGATGATACTGATGATTAGCGCTCGTGTCCTGTCTTCACCTTTTCTGTGTCTCGTTTTTCGCGCTACGTTTTTAAATGATGATATTCTGCTGGCTCAGGATTCTAAACGCTGGCACCGCAGCGGCGACGCTGCTCCACCGAGCCGCTGGTGCGGCGGCGCTGCTCAGGGAAATTCTGGAATAGTATTGCAAACAGCAAGGATTTTTCCCGCGGAGTAGTCGGCCAGGTAGCGTACGGACTGGAAACCGGCACTTCTAAGCAGATTTCTGCGCTGGCGTGTCGTTTGTTGCCGTATTTTTTCGTGCGCTATCATCTATAATAATTTTAGGCACAGGAATGTGGATTTATTGATTTGACTCAGTGGAGTAGTAACTGGATAGGCGAGCTGCAGACTGAAGGTCGTCCCGACGAAGCGCGTAGTTTCGATCACCTCCTTGCGCTGAGCTTGCTCTAGTTCCCACTAAACACACTTCATGCACAGGATTGTAAGCACGACCGCTACCGATTTCAGTTCCTCTTTCCGCACGCATGTCATAGGGATAAAGGGGGGGGGGGGGGGGGGTAAAGGGTTTACCGTAGTGTCTTTCTGCTTTTGCTATCTACCTTAACCATAGGAAAATATGCGCAATTTTAATAGATTCATTAAGACTTAGCAAAACGCCTACGCAACGCTGTCACACGCGGCGAGAGCTACCGAATAAAATGAACGCGACTTCGGACCTCAGAATTCTTGAAAGCTGGATTCGCTGCTAATATCTATTCAAGCTTTGATAATTTGAGCAAAAGTACGTTTTTATGCACCAGGTTGCACAAACCATGACAAATTTTGTTTTTTGTTGGCGCTGCAACTCATGAAGTTAAGCTCACAGCGGTAATTTGTTGATAAACTGGCGCACCACGCATGCGACAAGAAAGCCCTGTTTGTGGGTGCTACTTTCTGGCCGAAGGATTAAGAGTGCATGGGAATTGCAACTGCATGCTAGCCGCTCACCTAATACTTGATATTCAACAAAAAGCTTCTTTTTTTTTTTTGCAGTGGAGCACCAAAACGGTAGCGATATAAGCACGAGCGCGTTCTAAGCGTCAGCACAATTCACGTGAATATCAATTTAAATGTCATTAAAACGCATCAATGTGCTCCCTTTGTTAACGTGAATACTTCCTGCAACACAGCCATGCTGCGGAAGTACGCTCGGCAATGTTTTTTTAGCGCCCGAAGCGCGGCTATATGCAGGCGCGGCCGCGGAGCTGCCGCAGCCCCGCAGTCCCCAAAGAAACGCCCGCACCGCGGCGCACGAGTCGGCGGAAAATGGCCGCGCCCAGGAGCGGCTCTGGATTCTGGTCTATACACAGGGTGCGGACTGTCCATACAAAAACAAAAGGCCGCCACCTTCTGGAAGACGAAGTAACGAGCGTTAGCTCTTTCGTTTAATAAAATTGATATGAACGAGATTAAAGGTAAGTACACCAATGTGAATACGAATTTGTGCGTTTATTTCCCTATATGATAAACACACTCACAAGCATTTAACTTGTGCATATCGCAACCAACTATTCCGAGTCCAATACACCTTCGTGTATTCGGAGTCCAATACAGAGTCCAATTCGGAGTCCAATAAGTCAGTGCTGTTGTAGACGGCGCTACAAGTCTCAATGCGAGCAGTGATGTTTTCTAGTTGCTGCCACAGATGGCGCTCTGATCTCAGGGTGGTAGCAGACCCCACGAAATCTCGAAACGTGATGAGTAAGAGCTCACGCTCTTAAAACTTTTTATTTGAGGCCAAAATTTGCCCCTGCAAACTATACATCTGGTGCGGACTTTAGTCGAGAAATTACGGTAAATATTGCCGCGACTAGGATTTGATCCTGGGGCGACGCGAGCACATCAGCTACGCTGGCTACTTATCGAGAGCACTACGCTAGCACCGCATTTTTTTTAGCTAATTGCGCCCTGTGTTAAACTGCATCACTTTCGCGCTGTGCATGGCACATCTAGAAAAGTGCGGTGAGGGGCTAGTTGCTACGACATTATGAGAACAAATAATAACTGCGCAAAAAGCACGGGACTGAACCTACCCAAGGTCCCCAAAAAGCAGGTAGGTGTTGTTCCGGTTGTCTGCCTCGGAGGGGCGTCGGTTCCACACAAAGTTGAAAGTCTGCGTTTTTCCCGTGTGGTTTTCTTTCTCTTGTCGCGGGCTTTTTGCGCAGTTATTATATGTTCTCATAACATTGCACATCGCTGTCCATCAACTTCCATCTCCAGCGTAAGCAGATCATATAAGGTCAACCTCGATGAGAGTTTAACTTGAGTCTACAATTATTGCCAGATGTGTCGACAACCCAGCAAAACAAACCCGTGAGCCAGTAAGTTGCTCCTCTTGTTAATGGCCATTTATTAAGAAAAATGATAAAAGAAGGAAAAGGTGTTGCTAGCCGTGGAATGTGTCATCGAAGCCTGAAGCATCTGAGCTGCGGCTAGAGTGAAAAAAGGACAAAGAGAGGACAGGGAGAGGGAAAGAAAGGGGGTGGGGGATGATAGTAAGGAAGGACAGAGGTAGGGCGGCAACACACACTATTTACAAACCACATGATATAGTCAATGATACTAAATAAATGTTTTTCACGTCTACTCGGTTTAACTACGTTAAACTCTACCATTTTAAAAACATGGTATTTATTACACTGAGATTCGGTTCTATTTACATGAACTATTAAAAAACCTTTTTGGAAACGTCACGAAAAACATCTAAAAATGATAGAGCAACAGAGCACTAGGCGGGAGGAAAGCATGAGCCCGTCACCAAGAGGGAGCGACACTCCAGTTTAAAGTCGATCTGTCAATTCCCTCAGATAAACAGTTTGGCAGAAAGGACATTTCGTTGAAAGAACCGCCTCACGGTGCCGTGCTACTTCTCGGCGAATAAAACCGAACTGAGAGCATACGCTTCCTTGCAACTGTATGCTGATGGATAGGCGTGGCAACAGAAAGGAGGAATTCTTTAACTTCGCAACAGAGCACACCACGAGACAATGAATTCGCATTCAAAGCACCTGGGAAGGCTGAAGTGCCCTCCGTATTTTTTTTTAATCATCTTTCATCTCACTTCTGTACGCATGCGGCAGTGATAGCGACCCTCTAGGAGCCTGATGACGATGGTGTCCTCAGGCACAATAGCACGTACCCAAAGCGGGGGATTGTCCAGGAGCCTGTCAGCAGGCTGCTATATTCTCCTCTTCTTTCTTCCATCTGTCTTAGCAGCAGGCCAGAAGCAGGCGAGTGAAAGGACCAGCAGCGCCGTTCGCTTGCGCCGGCGTAAAAGGCATCAGCGCGCGAGTTGCCACGAGCCATATACCAGCAGCTAAACGGTGTGGGTTCATATATACCTTGGCGCGTATTTTATTTCATCGATTTTGGGCGTTGTGTGGCCGCACGGACGAACATAAATCTCAGGTCCAGGAGGGGTGAAAATATATTTGTTAAATACACTTCTGCATTAAAACAGGCCTAACGCGATCACTAACTGAAAGCGAATATTTAGCACCATTTGTAGGTTAGTGAGCGCCCGTTCTGTATCTTCTTTTGGTTACGTTACGTACCTCCTTTTTCGTTGTTAACTTCTGTTACAGCTATGGGAAGTGCCTTCGAAGCATTGACATTCTCGCGATATGCCAAAATATTTACCAAGTACCTTGCCGCCTTTTTGACCGCTCCTGCACCGACCAGCAGTTTTTAAAAAAAAATTGGCAATGGCTTAGCTCGGCTATGCCAGGATATACGTAGCGAAAGCTTGCGACACAGCTGGCGAAGCGAGCGGAGGCGAGCGCAACGACGAGGCGAGTGGTGTGACGTCATAACAAACGGCGGTGTCGGCTCCGCGGCGAGGCGCGCGGTGTGACGTCATGACAGATGGCGCGTCGAGCGCGCGGCATCCGCCAGCTGCGGCGGTTGCTTGGCAACGGCTCAAGGTCGGTCTCTGCCTCCTCGGAGCACCGCCACAGCGAAATCGCAAGTTCGTGGCCAATGTAGCTTTCGCTACAAAAGATCAACTGGACCTCACGGCGTGTCTTCTCACTAATGCAAGGTGTCTTACCTGGTTGGAATAGCCAGCTCTTCATTGTGCCACACAGCCTATGACGGCCCACTTTGCAACCCCGAGTAAAAAATATGAGCTTTTCAGTGCCATTCGGCTGAATTTACTTTATTAATTGCTTCGGAATGAGATAGACCAAAAATAACCATTTCAAATCATTCACAGAAAGGCTCCTACAAACACTTCAACAGCAAAGACCAGCACTGCAATGCCCAGAAAGGAGCCGTAACAGGCAAAGAAAAAACTAAACTCAGCTATATATCCAGATGGCGACAAATCTTTCCGTGTGTTGTCTGACATAGCAGCCCCCAGTTCGCACCGAACATCGAACTTGTCGGGCCTACCCAAAGGCGCTTCGAAGATCCTGTGGAGCAAGTCTACGTAGGCTCTCGCGAAGCGATAGCCTCTGCGAGTTGGGGTTACAGCCATAAGAGATTTCAAGCGCTCTGTTGATTCGAGGACGCCCGGCGCCACGGTACTCACGTAGCACCTTGGGAATTCGCTCGCGACGCACACACGGTCCTTCCTACTCGCGCAAAGGAAACACTGGTGCGGGTAATTTGTCAGGATTGGTTTCTTGTCCCGAGCGGTCATAAAACCTGTGCGTAGTTTCGCGTGAATATCGCTGCCAGTGTCACTTCTCATCAGATCGTAGTACGCGGACGTGCCTGCGACCACGCATGGCCAGACACGACTGCTGTCCAGTGCGGCTTCAAGCTCGCTTAGTGTATCGAGTCGTTCGGGGTTGCACCGTGCGCTCAACCTCGACGTCAACTCGCTCCTGAAGTAGTTTGTGAGGGGAATAGTTCCAAGGACCCAAGAAACGTGTACGATAGTGCGGCTTATACTCCACCTCCTACTGCGCGGAAGGACTGAAGACGTGGCGTACAGGGACGCCGTTAGGAACATAAAGGTATCTGCCCTGTAACTGGCGGCGCTTTGCGTGAATATACCAAAGTCTGCGAAAACAAGCGCGAGCAGAGAGCAAACGAGGGACGCAATCACCAGCGAGATAGTGAAATACGATTCAATTAACACATCAAACAGGGACACAGGTTGGAATCGTCCTCCGTGGCTGTAGAAGGTTTCATACGAGTAAGCTACAGGCGGAGGAACCAAGTACAACCTCGAGCCGTCCTCATCAGCTACACCTGCCTCCATAAATATATCTACTTGTTCACTTTGAAAATCTCTTACCACCTCCATGAAGCTCATGTATATCCTGTATTCAAGCGTTGTATTGTACGCGCGTAAGACTTCTTGAATAATCACTGTGCTTCTGTGGATACACAGCTTCCTCCTCCTAGTCAGCTGCGTACTGAAGCATCCAATGCGGATAACCTTGTTTCTTAATGAGCTCGCCCGCTGGTCCTCAGACATTTGCATAACAAATACTGAGTGGCAATCTTGGGAGTAAACCGACACGAAACGGTAGAAAGCTGGCGACAAGTTCCGGTTTGAATTTCCTGAAGGAACGCCCTGATTCCAGTCACTGCAAGCACAATTCTTGAAGCCTGATAACCGCATGCTACAACTGGCAATCGTCGTGCTGGCTAAGTTGTCTCCAAGTATTACCCAGTCAACTTGACTCAATGAGCTTTCCTTGTTAATCAACTCAAAGCAAGCGCAGTCAACATGTCTGGGGCTTGTCAGAACTGCACTTGTTTTCACCATATTAAAGATGTTCTTCTCAACTATGAATTTGAAGTCTT
The DNA here is from genome assembly GCF_055824585.1 of Amblyomma mixtum. Classification (NCBI taxonomy): domain Eukaryota; kingdom Metazoa; phylum Arthropoda; class Arachnida; order Ixodida; family Ixodidae; genus Amblyomma; species Amblyomma mixtum. The sequence continues at coordinate 5,528,157 of NC_143019.1, forward strand.
GCTTTGGTAGTGTCCATCGGGTCGATGGGCAAATAATTCGCTGCATCCAATGTTTGTCCGAAAATTCCCAACGCCTCTTGCAAGTTGCCAAAGCTAAGTGGTTGTGTCTTCCTGCGGTTGAACACAGAGCCTGCAGAACGGGGTCCCAGATCTTTTCGAACAGATCCACGGCAGATACGTTAAATAAAAGAAGCATATGCCCCAGTACATGTGCAGAATTCATCTCACGAACGATAAATGATGCCACTAGGATCGATGTGAAAAATCATGACCGTATGACGCAGGCTAGCAAAACCCCATGCCCATCAACTGTAATCGCTGCCGAACTATATGGCTGGTAAAGAACTCTCCTGTTATGTTCACCTCTTGCAGTCCGGGCCTCTTTTGCACAGAAATTTCTCCCAACCACAAAACGATGGCTTCCTACCAACTCTCGAAAGTCTTTTACTGTCACGAGATATACCTATTAACTGCCAAGGCGCACATCACATTTCTCGGATAATGTTTGATGCAGTTGTGCCACAATGAGTGTTTAGCTCCATCGGATATTTCCTAGACACACAATTCAACAACTCAGAACTACGAATATCAAAGCAAGGTACTAGGAAAGCATTCGATGTCTCGTTTCGTTCGAGATATGGTCCCCATTTCTCACCACTAGATCAGTCTTGGACTCTGCAAACTCTTCTAAGGCTGTCTACAGGTGCAGTCTAGAAACGCTAAGTGTTTGCATGTTCTAAGCAACAGGGCAAAGTTTCCCACCTCTAAATAGCTCTTCACATTTACAGGTGACTAAATATATCTAGGCTTACTGTTGTAGTGACCCCAAAAGGATAAAGAATGCATGTCAGCAATATAAACTTTATATCGAAAATATTGCGTGCTGATATATGTACTACCAGCAGGAAAATTTCCTCACCCTCTGCCCAGTATTTTAATTACGAGGGAGTGTTCCTTAAAGGGGTTACCACCGCGATTCTGACTGCACAAGGTTTGATGTTAGGGCTAGTTAGCCGGACTATATACGCAGGTATCAGTGCCACTCGGAGAGAATGAACCTTTCGTTAGGCAACTTTTCTTGCATTGTGCAGCCTGCAGGCTCACAAACTGAACCGCAAACAGTGCCAAAACACTGGTGGAGCAATTCCCGAGAGCCCACTGTAAGGCTAATCCCGCTTGTACAGAAACGCCGTCAGCACCACCGCTGCCACCGCACTTCACAGCACACTCCACTTTGTAGTGAGCACTTATGTAAGACCACCAGAGTTCGAATCACTGTACATTCGCTCACAACGTTTGGTTACTGCTTGATGTGTCTTCGGAGCAAGTAGGGAACAGCATTCATCGAAGCGTCGTACTGACTGGCGATGTAAATCGCGACGCCGAAGAAAGAGTTAAAAATAAGTCCGTTAAAAGCGTCCGACTTAAATCGATATCAACACTCCGTGACGCCTAGCAACACCTGCGCTCATACTGTACTTTCCAATCTGCTACCCATTTGCATTAAAACTTCCTGTTGGGCGAGTTGGTAGTTCATCTTGAATTAGAAATGTTATAGCGCAAACAAACACACGGACAGCAGAGACGAAACACACACACAAGCGCTCTTTTTCCGCCTGCACTCTGTGACTTGTGCAGCTAGGCGCTTGAGAGAAGCGAACTTCTTCTTCGCCAGCAATGTTATAGCGCTTGTGTGTGTGTTTCGTCTCTCTTGTCCGTGTCTTTGTTTGCGCTATACCCATCTGCGTGAGCTGGAATACACTTTCGATGTATGCAACTGGCTTTTCTTTCGCTATGTTCGGAGCAGCTCGGCGTAGCGGGTTGCTGTTATTTTCAAGAGAAGAATACATTTTACTCTGAACGAAGTTCCTGAGTGCGCGCGGTTCCGTTGTTTGTGTACAACTCTCGGGGGCGTCTTTGGTTTTTTTTTTTACTACACATGCTATCTGAACTTCCTTTCCACACGCTCGCCGCAGGTGGTATCAGCGTTTCCCAAACGCTCACGAAGAGCCAGATGGCGTGACATTATTGTTAAAGCCAAAACGACAAAATGGGGCCCACTGAGGTTTGTTATTGCAAATTGCCACTCATTTAAATATTCAGGATCCTTTGTTGCCATCGTGCCCGGCACTCGCAGACACCAGCTTGCATTATGTCTTCCCTCACACTAAATAAGTAAAATAAACTATCACATCTAAGACATTAATTACACATCACAAGCTCTGCTTTACAGCTACCAAGAAAAGCTCCACACCTTCCAGGCAGGTCTCATTGTTGAGGAAACAGATGTCTTGCTCTTACAAACGAACCGAGGACCACCGTCTGGAAGGGCCGCGTATTGCCAAACCATATCCTATTCGCGCACTCCAGCAGACGAGGCTCAGTATGCAATCCCAGGACAAGAAGTCACTTCCGCGAACTGTAGCGCCACCTGCCATTTATTAATAGATTTCGGAGAAGTTTAGCTTTCGCTGTCACGCGTAGTTCGGTTTATATATCCCGTGTGGGTTCTCGCTTCGTCACAAGAGTTGTGACGTGTGCTGACGCGATGTCAGCGTAGGCGAGGCATCTTTGTGAACTCTGCGGCATAGCTGCGGCGGGCCCGGTTCTCACGTCGCGTCCGGTCTACAGCCGGCGCAAATAAAGGGATACGATAGAGGGTAAGGATGGCGGTGACGCAAAGATAGTAAGCAAGAACACCAGTGGTGCGTTATGTACGAAATATAAAAAATAACACAACACGAAAGCACAAAAATTTTTAAAAATAAGAATAACGGCTCCTCTGTAAGTGTGCTGTAAAAGGTAAGGAAATGCAAAAAGGAACACAAAGGACAACAGTATAGTCGTCAGCCAACCCGCTGGCTTTACTCGCTTGTTAAACGACGCGCGGCTCGTGTTCTCAAAGGAAGAAATTCATCGGAAGAAGATGACAAAAAAAAACGTTAGAGTTCACTGCGGGGACCCTCATTGGAAAATGCAGAAGCACTGATGCCTTCTTCACACTCGCCGCCTCTCATTGCTTCGCTTTAGACTGTTCGCCTCTTTTTGCCCGTTTTTCTCTCTTTTGACTGTTTGCCTCTCTTTTTGCTTCTAGTTTTGACGTATACCGCTATTTTAACGTCATCACGCTATATGCAGGTCCGAGGCTATTTTGACGAGTAATGAACTTTTGGCCTCTTAGTAATTAACTAATTACTCCGAATGAATCAAATTTGGAGCACAACAACATTTTATCCTCCTTTGACATGTGGCCCCGTTTTTCCAGTCACACTACATCGACGCCTGGTAAAATTTTGAAATCTAAGTGTCAATTTTCGGTCTAATTAACTAATTAATCAATAATATTGTTACATTAGGCGGTGCATGCACTGATATGCGCATAAGGGAGGAAGACGAAGAAGCTCGTGAGTTTTTGGAGAAGACGGCGGTCGAGCAGTGTCGGCTGATGCCTGCAGAAACCGCCTGTTGTTTGAAAGCCCTGTCTTCCGTGTGCGCTATCTGCAATCCCAAGCGGAACTACCCCGTAACAATATCAACTAAATTTTTACGTGCACCGTCCTCACATCATCCTCTATCACACACAATTATCCTTTTTCGCTTAACTCTCACACGAACGGAGAAGTCGCTGCCGACACGTTTTGCGGGCGCGAAATCGTCGACATATATGTGAGTAATTCTTTCGCATTCAAAAATAGCTCTTATAGATAGGCAGAGAAAGACTTTACTAGAAGTCAGATCACTTCCCATTATGTGCTCTCCAGCCGCGCGGACAAGAGGCTGACGTGCGCCTCCGAGGCCAGTCGCGCCGGATGGTGCTGAGGGTGGTGTTAAGAATCAGTTAGGATTAGAGCTTTTGAAATTAAAAGAAAATGTACTTTAGTTGGCCATTGTCACTACGAGACGCAAAATATCATGAAAGCAGATTACTGTTGGGAGCTGGCACTTTGTTGGTTCATTCCTCCATGCATTATACCATATAAGCATCCAAATATAATTTGTACTTTACGCAGCCTTCTTTACACTTACACCGGACCAAAACACCAATCACATGCCAATTAAGTTACAAAATGAACAAAAAATGAACCAGCATTATACAGCCACTATCTCTGCTTAAAGTGTGTGGCTAGCCTTGGGCTGACTTGACCGGCTGGATGGAGCGTCTGCCCATTCGACACAGTATTCCGAAACGGCCGGTGTGAGTGCTCCTTATTGAATTCACACATTATCACCCTACTTTCGGAACTAACGGTTTGGCAGAGCCGGGCATCTTCCATAGTTAACACCCAAACACACTATGAACTTCAGCGCGGTTGCCGGCAACAAATGGTGCGTTAGCAAAGCGAGAAGATAATTTCCAGCTAGACGTTTCTTACTGCGACTTCAAAAAACTGGGTACAAGTGTGCTTCCGTTGGGTGAGCCTGTTTAAAACAGGTTTGAAGTAAAAAGAAACGCACAGTTTGAGACCTCTATAAGAGAGTATCGCCTCGTTTGTAGAGGATAGAAAAAAAAGATTATCTCGCTTTAGTCGCTCGTTTGTTCAGGCTCAAATTTTGCACAGAGGTGTCATTTGAAAAAAAGAAATAAATGAAGAAAAGTAGAAATACTTTGGATCGGTATCGAAGATGTATTAGTCAGTACACCATACTTCGAAAGATACTTTTCGTTTACAGGCAACACCTGCTTAGATAGGAGACAACGTGGCTGGTATATAAGAAGATGGTGCAATAAAAGCACTTTTGCTGATTAAATCTCTATATCAGTAGCAGCAAGACCGTATAATCAGGACTTCACCTGCCGAAAAGAGGCCAACGCCTATGCGGAAAGCCTTCGGACATTACGACAATATCTGCCTATCTGCATGATTGTCTATTTTGATATTTAAGCCCCTGCTCCCGTTCACTGCTGCATGAGCTGCCCGTATTTCACGCTCTAAAGCAAAAAAAAAAAAAAATTGGCAGTGCCTCAGTTCTGGCATGCCAGGTTATACGTATCCGCAGCGACACCTAGACGCAGTGGCCTACGGCGGCGGCTACACGTTTCAGCTTGGACGTGCGGGAGAAATGGCGCCAGGAGCGCGTACAGCTGGAGCAGCAGGCTGCACCGGCTGCGGAGCTGGTTACGAGGGACAACGACGACGGCGCGAAACGCAGGAACGGGCGCCAAAGAGTGCGCTCTGAAAGGCAACACGGTAACAGTGCTGCAGGACGGGATTTGCGTACGCTGTAGAATCGGACAGAGTGTCGAACGGGCCGACAGTGGTTGTAGTAACTAGCCCTTCTGGCATAAGAGATCTGTGCGTCCGTCACATTTTGGCCATCAACGCCTTGGCGCTCCGCTCCGGTTTCTCACCCTTAAGAAGGGAAGGATCTTTCTCACCCTTAGGAAGAATCTTTCGGATTCTCACCCTTAGGAAGGCAAGAATCTCGCCCTTAGTGGCCAGAATCTTAGGCAAGAGAAAGTTCGAGAGTAAAATCCGAATAATTTGGACTCCTGCGCACGCAGCCGTCCTCGGAAAGGAGACGGCCCACGAGCTGGCTCGAGATCTCTGGCGCCGAGCCTCAACTGGGCCCCTTCGATGACCAAGGGAGCGGAGTAGAACTTTTTGACGGGTTAGTTGGTACATTTTCTTGAAAGAATGTCGTACGCCAAAAAAGGACGAAACAGGAAGGAAAAACACAGAACAGGAAAGAGGCGCAACTTCCAACTTTAATAACAGGAAAAGAAACCAGGCGCTCTTTTATAGCCGCTGAGCTGCATGAGCGTGCGTGAACTAAAAAACAAATGCGGTGGTGGACGAGTGATAACAACACTACAACACAGCACAACAAGTCATAGGGAGGTCGCTATTACAAAAGGCATGTTGATAACTCATGCGAGCGTGAATGATAGCACAGGTTGAACGATTATGAATAAGGATAAGAACTACCTCTAAGATATTAACAATCATGAAACCGATTGAAGGAAGCAGGCGGACTTTGCAAAAGGCATCTAAACGAAACCGTCCAAAAAAGCTAGTTCGTTTCTGGTGAGGAGAACAGAAGGCGTGCTAACGCAGTTGTCTTTTCTTTGATCAATATAAAAAGCCTCAATGACTTCTCTTTCGATTTTTTCTTTTGCCCTGGCTAGTTATCAACATGCCTTTTGTAATAGCGACCTCCCTATGACTTGTTGTGCTGTGTTGTAGTGTTGTTATCACTCGTCCACCACCGCATTTGTTTTTTAGTTCACGCACGCTCATGCAGCTCAGCGGCTATAAAAGAGCGCCTGGTTTCCTTTCCTGTTATTAAAGTTGGAAGTTGCACCTCTTTCCTGTTCTGTGTTTTTCCTTCCTGTTTCGTCCTTTTTTGGCGTACGACATTCTTTCAAGGTAGCGGAGAGCGTGTGGTAAAATATAGGGCGATAACGCAGCATTATAGATTGGATCGTAGACTGGTACACCCGCCAGACACAGACAGGCAGTCGCGTGGAGGCAACTGCAAACCTACACGTGTCTGCACCCGGTTATTGCGAACCACTTCTTCCTTTGAGGCCAGGAAGGATAGGTGCAGTCTTCGTGGGCGAGAAGGACCCTCGACCACTTCATATGGGAATGCCCGTACTGTCGGGGGGCAGAACTTGCTCCGCAGCTCGGACCCTGAGCTTGTCCAACTGGCTAAAGAGGCCGCCGGGACCCAACACCTCCCAGGTGGCATTCAAAGCGGCACCCCCTGACCGCCGGCCGCGTGCCGCTGGGGGGTGAGAGGTGCTGCGTTTCTCTGCTGGACAATAAAAGTTTTCTCTACTACTACTAGTACTACTAACGCGGCAGAGTTAAGGAGGTCTTGTCGCAGAGAAGCCGTTAGCGTTGGCGTTGTCGCTGTAACACGAGAACCCGAAATGAAGAAACGTGTACAGATACGGGCAATCGAAACCAGGTCCTTCGGATGGCGAGGCGAGCACGCGCAGAACACGCTACGAAGGCTCGTAGGTTCGAATTGAATAAAATTGGACCTAGTGAATTTCTTGTGGCCTTTGACCTTCGTGAAGTGCCTTTGTGTGAGTACGTGAGTAATTATGAGTTAGCGAAGTTAGAAACGGCAGTCGATAACAATCGCGTTCTACTCTATAAAGCATTTCAATTGACTGCCATGAGCTGTGGGAAAGCAGCGCGATCCATGTTGCAGAGATGAAAGTAAGTACGAATAGGTTTCGCTGAGGTACGATAGGTGCTGTTATGACCATGTCGGTTTGAGTTTTGGTTTACGTAGACCTGCGTTCCAAAGCGACTTAGGCTATGAGGTACGCCGTAGTGGAGGCTTTCGGTCATTTCGGTGACCTGCGGTTCTTTAACGAGCGCTGACACCGCACAGGGGTTCCGGATTTGAATTGGGAGGGCCGTTATACGAAACCTTTGAAGACGTCATCTGATCCGAACGCGGAGCCCGGTGATAACACGATGGCTTCGCCCCTGCGGGCGGCAGCGTGGGTGCTACCGTTCGCGGGCTCTTCGGGCTTCAGACGGGCAGGCAGCGATGACCGGACCTGTGTGCGTCATGTTTTGTGCGGCTGTCAATCACTGCGTTGTCATAGAACCCGTGCCGCCCTAGCGCCTGTGATGTACGCGTCTATGTGCTCTTGCGAACGAATGCAACGCCAACGAACCCGCAGACCTCTATTGTAGCCTCTCTTTCTGTCATTTCTCTTCCACTCCTAACTTCCTCTCTTCCCTAAGGGCTTTTTTGAGGGTCCACTGATAAGTGACAGTTAATGCGCCTTTCCCGTCCTCTAAAATCACAATCGCAAGAGAGACACAAACGGTTCTCTTCCTTTGTTTCTTCACACCCTACTTCGTCCCTTCGCTTACGGCGCGGTTCGGGTGTCCATCGAGAAATGCGAGACCGTTACTGCGTACTTCCTTCCCTCAAAACCAATTTTCATTTTCATGACGCGGTGCCTCAGTGCTTATGGCACTCCGCTGTTGACCCGAAGATAGGGGTTCGATCCAGGCGGCGGCGGTCGAATTTCGATGGAGGCGAAATTCTAGAGGCCCCTTTACTGGCGCCAATATAATGTCCTGGCTATTCTCTTTCGATATAAGTACCGGAAGGTAAATTTCCTCCACGCATAACTTCACAGCGACAGAGGCAATATTCTGAGTTATTAGTTTGCTACTCCTTAGCGGAGATTACTGTTGCGTCTTTTAACAGCAGTGGCTTGCACTCCATAACTTACAGCATAGTACCATAGAGCCACCGCAGACGTTCCAATGCTGCTCAAGATTGCTAGTTTTGTACGAAGCATCATAAAAGCAGCCGGTATTCTTGCGAATGATCTGTTCGCATTGAGTGCAGTTTTTTTCTGCTCTGTATATTTGATTTGGATTGGAAAATGTTCTGTTTGCGTACTCCTACACATTGAATCCGAAGAACAGATGTACAACTGTGAAATTTCAGTTGTTTAGAGCAGGTGATATCTTGATATCTTTTAACGCTCAAAGTGATTTAAGTTAGAAACGGGACGAGATACGTCGGTACGGGTTGTGCAGTTGGAATCTACGTTTACATCAATGTAAACGAGCATCACCGATTGCTCGTTTTTTACGAAGCATCATAACAGCAGCCGGTATTTTTGCAAATCATCTGTCCGCACCGTGTGCGGTTTTTTTCTTCTCTGTATATTTGATTTGGATTGAAAAATGTTCTGTTTGCGTACTCCTACACATTAAATCAGAAAAACGGATGTAGAACTGTGACATTTCAGTTATTTAGAGCAGCGGATATATTGATATCTTTCAACGCTCAAAGTGATTTAAATCCAATGACGCAATGACCAATTACCAAATGGTGTGGCCGCGCGTCGTATTGTCGCTTAAATCAAGCTGCCTTCTTCTACATAGTAGCCTAGCCCAAAATTTTCAGTCCTTGCTGCATTATAAATGCTGGAGGCGCTATTTTGTAAATGCACCCTGCAAACATTCAACTAAACGACTTGACAAAACGGGATTTATGCCGCCCAGTAATTCGAACCGCAATGCCGATTCACGAAATTAAAAAGCTCTACTTATTTATTTTGCAAATAATGCTCTTATTGCAAAACTATCGCATAAATACTGTCTTCTTGCTATGTACTCCTACTGAAATGACCGCACTGACGTATCTCTCTTTGTTTATAAAATAAAAATTTCTAAACTCTAGAAAAAAACTCCCAGGATAACAGTCCCGCATCCGCGGCTGTTTCGCATCCGCGGAATTTATTCCAGGTGTGAGTCCACGGAAGCTGCAGTGGAACTGTATAAACAGCTCAGTTGAATTGAAATGCATGCGGGAGTAAAGTTAGTGCCTGTGGTTTGTGTATCTGCAAAAACGCTGACTGATGGGAAAGTTGATATGACACATTAAGGTAAAAACAGCGCACCTGCAATTGGGCAAAGGAAGAAAAGCCGAGAGAGAGCGCTGACTTACGATTGATAGAGTTTACTCAGTGGTAACTGTATCAGTTTCATGAAAGAACTGACACAGTCTCATCAGTTATCAGTTTTGGTGGCACTCAGAATGAAACTCTCCGAGTTGTAAGTCAGCGCGGTGTTTCGCCTCTTGTCCATTTCACGTTCTTCAGCTGCGTAGTTCTTTCCTTACTGTGTTTATGGTTTTCCTCCCTCGTGCTCTTTGAGGTGCGCGTATGTCATCTAAGTGCACACAAGAATTCATTCTTCTCAAACGAAGAAACAAGTTGTTTTTCTGCTGAAGGACCCCACGAACTATACCCGGTGAATTAAATTGCGACTCCGTTTTTAAGCTATCGGGCTACTGTGGTCGCTGGAAATAAAGTCCGCATCAGTACGAAGTCATTAAGCGCACGTATAAACAAAAGTCTGAGCAGCAAAACTTTCACGACGAGCTTGACGGCGTCAATAGTGTGCCATCTAAGAACTGGTACTACATCACAGAGATGTAGATATGCCAAATACGTACCCTCTCTTGTAGGTTGTTGCGGGGCTGGAATTTTCTAAGGAACTGCGCTGAGAGAAAAAGTGCCAGTGCATAGTAGAATACCAAAACCATTACAATTTCTGACTAGTATGACGCGCTCATCCGCGTCGCGGAAATATATAGCCAGGTTGCTGTTTCAGAAAGAGCCAACGTGGAGCCGCCACTCCTGTTCACGCGATAATCGACCGCCACTCATATGCGTAGCGACCGCACATCAACGCCGAAAGAGTTGTTTTCTCGGGCAGAAAGATAGCGTAATCAGGCCTCCGTCGGGATATCAACCTGCCTGCGTACGCTTCTTCATCGTCCTGGATTTCAATGCCGCCACCGTCACAGCTGCTTAAGCCGAGCAATGGAGCCTGTTTTAGGCCCGTAAACATTTCATGCTTACTGTACTCTCGGTTACGGGAGAGGCGCAATTTTTTTCGGTGAGCGTTCGAAGAAATGTTTTTATTTTTACGCAATTTCATGTTTTTAAGGACGTTTTATTTACCCATGAGCAATATTTTCACGCTCTGCTCTCTTCTCAAGATTTGCTCTGAATCTTTGAAGCATTTCTTCATATCGAGGAAAGTTACTCAGTGTATCAAAGTCTGCAGTGATGACAATAAAATGATCATTTTGCGACTTATACAATCTCTCAGTTTTATGCCGACCTCCCCATTTTTTCAGCCACATTCGGAATGGCTGGCTTTCGTTGCCATATTTTATGTACGTATACATATGTTGCGAGAGGATGAAGTGCTTGACTGCTTAAAACACTATGAAGTGAAGTATATCCTTCGTGAAAGAAAACATATTTACTTGAATCCACGCCTCGATCCGAGGCATGGTCTTTTCCGAGAGTGGAATTGGCATTGTCAGGTCAGTAGTCGAGGTTAATCAATTTATTTGTCGTGAAACGGCGGCATCAGAATACGCCTTTACTGTTGGTAAAACCAGGGCGCTGCATTTGAAGCAGATGTGTATCTGCGTTTTGAGTTCCATAGGAATAAATTGGAAAGAGTAGGAAGAAGTATGTAAATTTAAAACAAATGCACTAGTTAGGCGTTCGCTTTGAGAAACAGATTTTAGTGTTACAATTGCGTATGTAATGTCACCCATAGTTTCCCTCTTCAAGAGCCTTGCTTCCTTCAGCGCATTTCGATGAGCAGCTACCCTTGGCCTACCAGGTGGAAGACATACAAACATTTTATTATCGCATGAGAAAATTGTTCTTTCTCTCATGGAGTCATCTGATTCAATCAGAAAATTTCCAGCCGGCCGATGCACGCTTCCTACGTGCCCGGGTCTGCGTGTTATTTAAATGTCCTCCATTCAGACTGTGACAAGTACTCAGCATATGAGAGTGGAAAGCAGGAACTCACTTCGATGAATACAGAATGTGAATTGCAGCCACTTGAGGAACGTCACACAGGTTATCGCTTGCAACGAGGTCCATCTGCGAGGCGAGGAAGAGCTCTTCATCGCACTCTGCTGAAAATGCCACGTGAGTACCTCCTTGAGCTTTTTCGTAACAGAATGATGCTTGGCTAGAAAGGACGGCCTTACTGCTGCATCTTTCCAATGCGTCGGTGATTTCTTGCCAGAACCTCGAGAGCTCCCCGTCTCCTTCAGAAACGAGAACTTGGAATTGCAGGTTCCTGTGCAAGCATGGGGTGATGATACAGGTATCCATATGAGGTCTAAGTTGTGCAAAGCTCCTTATGCTGAGCGACATTTTGGGCACGGAGCGAATGGCGGTGATGCTTGTCTGAATGTAATTGCCCAAACACATCATACTTAGGGCCCAGAATGCTGTGGCCACGCTGCGGTAAGCATATGCACTTCTCGACGAGATTGGAGGACTTCTTCCGAGAAACGTTGACACCAGAAAGACCAGCAGCCCAGACCGGAGCTCACGGGTACTTCGCCTAAACACAAGGCGACTACGAGAATGCAAAAACAGCACAAAAAGAGACCCCGAACTCAGCACAGAGAGCGTGAACCACGTCAGTGACTGCCAGGTGTCTATGAAGGTTACTTGAGCGGTGGTTCGGCGGCTTGTCAAAAAACAGAAACGCGAGGGTGAATAGTACGCGTACTGGAAAATGGATCTGTAACGCAAGAAAGTGATCGCAACCGGCATGAAAACTATATCTAAGGATTTGTCGAAAATCCGCCCGGTGGAGCCGAACTCGATGAACTCAATTGTGTTGTTCAAGCTTCTGTAGGCGTCTAGCAGCGCCAACGGCCCAGACTTTCCTTTCAGATTCTGGTGGTCGAAAACAGCCCTTCTCTTGGGAGAAACTGGAGCATGGTATTTCTGCCCTTTGGGAAAAATGCTCTTGATTGGTCGGTATTGGCTGAAAAGCTTGGAGACCAGAACAATTTGGCGAGAGGCGCAATTTCTAAATTGGTCTGCAGGGGCGTTGATGTCGCGAGAGCTGACGCTGACCACCTGACAAAGTCTAGATGATAAACCACTAATCGTGTCTTCATGCCTAGACAGCGAAGAAGTAAAGAAGCGGTGCGTTGGGTGAGTGGATAACTCCACAATCAGTTCCTTGTAATCCTTGCTCATATTCACGAAGCAGGGAACAAACACTAGCTTGTGCGCAGTAAAGAAAGGAAGCTGTTGGTTTATTTAATAGATCGCAGCTCGATCCGTATTGAAAGTATCGCTCGCAAGTTCAGGGTCGTTTAAAGCTTGAAACTTTACGGCGGCTAGTAAATCCTTCACTTGCTTATAAAGCCGTTCTGTATCAAAAGGAGAATACAAAATTACTGATTCGCGCCAATAGGAGTGCGATGCTGCCATGATGTTTAGCATCGCCGGGTTAAGTTCCGCCACGGTAGGATAAAAACAAAGCAAACAGCTGCATGGCGTGTGCTGTTAGCAAAGCCTTTCCGAAAGTGTTCTGCGTAGCCATGAAGCGAAATACTCGCAAAGTATCAACTGCAGGCCGCATTAGAAAATTTTCAGGTGAAAAGATTCTTTGTGTTCAACGGTCAGTCGGATTAGATGCCCCCATAGTGTACCACAAATGGGATCACGCATGAGACATGTGGGCTCTATGACACGACCTGCTGGGTGAAACCCATTAATTCGTATTGCTTGTGAAACCTCTATTGGAATAAAACCAGTCAAAGCGCCCTTGTTGCTCAATGGGCGCACTCTCGCTGTACGGCAGTTCGTTCCTCAGAGGACAATTTTAGAGTGGTAGTCGAACTGGACAAGCGGCGGACCGGCATTGTGTCGCTTTGAGACCCGCATTTCCGAAACTGCCGGCAGAAATTCGAAGCGGCCGTTGCAAAGGGCAACTGAGTGCAGCGGATTTTTCGCAAAGTAATTGCAGTCGCCTTGTGTTGGAAGGCGGCACCCCCTTTATGCAAAGTGAACTAAATACAAAAATAAGCCCTTCGGCGGAAACAGAAAACAGTGGATGCAATGGGGCAATCTGCTGACTGGGACAGATCTCCACCCTTTCTCTAGGCGCCACTGCGGATATAAGCAGTCGCTTCTGCGAGCAACCAGGTTGCATCTGCATTACGTCGATATGCTAAGTTCGCTTTCGGAACAGACCACAAATGCTAAAAGAAGCGCTTTAGCCGCCGTGGTGGCTCAGTGGCTATGGTGCTCGGCTGCTGGCCCGAAAGACGCGGGTTCGATCCCGGCCGCGGCGGCTGAATTTCTTTGGAGGATAAATTCAAGGCCCGTGTACTGTGCGATATCAGTGCACGTTAAAAAACCCCTGGGGGACGAAATTTCCGGAGCCCTCCACTACGGCGTTTCTCATAGCCTTAGTCGGTTTGGGACGTTAAACCCCATAAACCAACCAACCTAAAAGAAGCGCTTGATATGTTTCGCGCCGCTGAAATGATGTTCCTAAGGCAGCTTACCCGCATCGATCCAAAATGCAGTAAAATGAAAAAGATTACACTATCTTTCTGCCCGAGAAAACATCTCTTTCGGCTTTGATATGCGGTCGCTTCGCATATGAGTGGCGGTCGATTATCGCGTGAACAGGAGTGGCGGCTCCACGCTGGCTGTTTCTGAAACAGCAGCCTGGCTATTGATTTCCGCGACGCGGATGAGCGCGTCATACTAGTCAGAAATTTTAGTGGTTTGGTATTCTACTATGCACTGGCACTTTTGCTCTCAGCGCAGTTCCTTAAAAAATTCCAGCCCCGCAAAAACCTACAAGAGAGGGTACGTATTCGGGATATTCTCTGTGATTAGTACCGGTTCCTAGAAGGCACACTATTGACGCGGTCAAGCTCGTCGTGAAAGTTTTGCTGCTCAGACTTTTGTTTATACGTGCGCTTAATCACTTCGTACTGATGCGGACTTTATTTCCGGCGACCACAGTAGCCCGAGAGCTTAAACACGGAGTCGCAATTTAATTCACCGGGTATAGTTCGTGGGGTCCTTCAGCAGAAAAAGAACCTGTTTCTTCGTTTGAGAAGAATGAATTCTTGTGTGCTTTTAGATGACATACGCGCACCTCAAAGAGCATGAGGGAGGAAAACCATAAACACAGTAAGAAAAGAACTACGCAGCTGAAGAACGTGAAATGGACAAGAGTCGAGACGCTGCGCTGACTTACAACTCGCAGAGTTTCATTCTGAGTGCCACCCAAACTGAGAACTGATGAGACTGTGTAAGTTCTTTCATGAAACTGATACAATTACCCACTCATAAAACTCTATCAATCGTAAGTCAGCGCTCTCTCTCGGCTTTTCTTCCCTTGCCCAAATGCAGGTGCGCTGTTTTTACCTTAATGTGTCATATCAACTTTCCCATCAGTCAGCGTTTTTGCAGATACACAAACCACAGGCACTAACTTTACTCCCGCATGTATTTCAATTCAACTGAGCTGTTTTTACAGTTCCACTGCAGCTTCCGTGGACTCACACCTGGAATAAATTCCGCGGATGCGAAACAGCCGCGCATGCGGGACTGTTATCCTTGGAGTTTTTTCTAACGTTTAGAAAATTTTATTTTATAAACAAAGAGAGATACGTCAGTGCGGTCATTTCAGTAGGAGTGCACAGCAAGAAGACAGTATTTATGCGATAGTTTTACAATAAGAGCATTATTTGGAAAATAAATAAGTAGAGCTTTTTAATTTCGTGAATCGGCATTGCGGTTCGAATTACTTGGCGGCATAAATCCCGTTTTGTCAAGTCGTTTAGTTGAATTTATGCAGGGTGCATTTACAAAATAGCGCCTCCAGCATTTATAGTGCAGCAAAGACCGAAAATTTTGGGCTAGGCTACTATGTAGAAGAAGGCAGCTTAATTTAAGCGACAATACGACGCGCGGCCACGCAATTTGGTAATTGGTCATTGCAAGAAAGCCAACTGAAGGAACTTAGAAATACGTGTTATCAACGCTCGCTATTCCGTACCACAGTGCCGATATTAAAAAATATTAAAAACTACTTTGGACGGCCTTCAAATTCGCACTAATGTCGTTAGCCCCCCCCCCCCCCCCCCCCCCCCCCAAAAAAAACCGTCAAGGTTATTATTTAATGAATCGTGCTTGAGTTGAGCTTAATCGCGTATATAATGTCCGCCTTACGGTACATTCCAACTGCACAATCCTCCCCGACATGTCTCTTGTAGTTTCTAACTTAAATCACTTTATTCTTTAAAATATATCACCCGCTATAAATAACTGAAATGTCACAGCTCTACTTCTGTTTTTGTCATGCAGTGTGCAGGAGTGCGCAATCAATATTTTCCAATCATAATCATATATATAGAGCAGAAAAAAAGCGCACTCAATGCGAATGGATCTTTTGCACTAATACTAGCTGCTTTTATGATGCTTTGTACAAAACCAGCAATCGTGTGCAGCATTGAAATGTCTGCGGCTGCTCTACGGTACTATGTTATAAGTTATGTAGCGTAAGCTATTGCAGTTAAAAGACACAACACTGATCTCCACTAAGGAGTCGCAACAAGGAACCTAGAATACTAACTCTATCACCTTAAAGCTGTGCGTAGTCGAAATTTACCTTTCGGTATTTGGAATAAACTACAGAGTCACACCTCGGGACATAAAACTGGCGAGAGCTACCCATGAGCGATGGCCTCCGAGTTTAGGGGTTACAAGGCATGCTTTGCTAATGCCTCGGGTCTTCGAGGCCATGTACGTATATTCTTAGCGCCGCCACACGGATTGACCGCGTCCCGAAGCTGAAACCTTCATACCGCGCTCAAGTAACTTGTTGATCGCAGGGCAATCGTACGAGGCGTTGGTGTTGGCCCGGTCTTTCCAACAGTCCTAGACAAAGAACGTTGCGAGCTTTATTCCAAACCCATGCCAATTATTCGATAAATAGCTGAAAAGTTAAGAACGTGTATTCGTTTCGAATAATCTCGAACTTACATTGTTTGATTCTTTCGAAAAATCGCATAAAAGGCAGTCCAATTCGCGATTCGAGTTTGTCAAATATTTGCGCACTACTATCAAAAGGATTGAGAATGTGACACAGACCTTGGAACAGAAGAAAGTTAGACCCAATCAAAAAAAGGAGACACGTACGCCCACAATTTCTCTCCTACTAGCACTCACTATGCAGACGAGAAAAAATTACGAATACACAAAAGCAGCTTAAGCCTTTGGCATTAGTAGGGGTGACCTTAGATGGGAAAAAGTAAGAGATACACAAAACAAGCAGCACGTACGTCCCCGCTTGCGCACTGCGCAGGGCGTTGTCTAAGTGAAACCGCATGCACGTATTCGATCTCTTCCCGAGACACATATAGGCTACATGGACACACTATGTTTAAAGAAACGCGGACGCATCAGCTTTATATAAACATAAGTCAATTACAAGATGCCGCCACTTCTGTGACAAAGGCCAATGCACTTAAAGAACCCCACGCAGTTGAAGTTATCGATGGACTTCCCCTACGGCGACCCTCCTAGCGTGTCTCTCTTTTAGACGTTGGAGCTCATAACGCATAAACAACGATTTGTTTCAAGCAAGAGCACCAAGTTTGCTTTTAACATTGTGAAGGTGTTCAATTTGTAATTTAAAATAACAGGATTATTCGACTTTTAATTCTTTAAACGTTTCGTCAATGGAAGGCTTTATTGCCTAAATTGCTTCAACCTCATTAAGCAATGCATTTTTCTCGCCCCGGGTGCTTAATTTAGCAATGTGTTGCCGTATTTTTGGTGTGCATATTATGTTCACCGTGCGTACTGCTGTTTTTGCATTTTTCCCACTGCTGTAATGTAATCAGTGCGATGCACGGAATAAATGCATATTGTGACGAAGACGAAGCTGGCAGTGGCGCGGGATAAGCGCTCGCGCTATGCCGGCGGCCACTAAATCATCTCATTACCAACAGTCAAGTCGTCTCATTCTTCGGCTCGCCGCCACGTAACATCTCGTGTGAGGTGTTGGGGAATCGTCGTCATCCTGAAAACATTTGGAGGAACATTTCTGCTATTAGTATCGTATGGTTCCTTACAAACCTCTGAAAACTGCTTGATTTCTTTTTTGCGTTCCTTAAAGCGTTATGCATAGCTCTCCACTGCGAGTGCTGTCAACACTCTGCCGTAGTGCAAGTTTTTTCTTGCTCCAGCTGTACAAAGTTTGTAAGCTTGTCATGTCCTGTCGAATTCATTTATGTTGCGTGGGGTAAGAAGGCCTTTCTTAGGCACCGCCTAAGGGCCTTTAGCCTGCTTTCACTCGGTTCGCAGTCAGTGCACTTTCAAAACGAAAGCAATAAGGACAGAAACCATTTCTTGCTCTATGTGATGTGTGGACACTCCGATACGCCGCAAAATATTTCTTCGCAAAGTTTTCTTTATAGGAATTAAGGCGGACATCGGAACGACGCCGAATCACGCAAAGTTCTCTTGTTCTGCGGGAGTAGCCGGCGATACTGTGCTGCGCTGCCAATCATTGCATCACCGGAAGTGCTTCAGACACACGGCTTGTAATTCTGTCATTCCACATTTCAGTTGTAAAAGCCGCCATGCGAATCAACCTTCGCCATAAATATACCGCCCTGCCGGTTCTTCGCTGTCGTGAAAATTTACTGAAGACTAAAAGCATTTATGCGCCATAGTTGTAGTATCTATCCACAGTAGTACACTTTTCGAGCGCTGACAACATGGAAGCGACAAGAACTACAAGTCATATTAATAATTTGCTTCGGTTTGGTGTGGACATACTACGGCCCCAAAATATTGGCATACCAAAACCTTTTCTATAGCGTATGCATGTGTGTTTGTGCGTGGATCTGAAATCTGCAAATAGCAATAGTTGATTGTATATTTTTGCGCGTGATTAAACTGCCGTTAAAACTGCTGTGTCTCTTAAGTTTCATGCAGGAATTCTGTGTTCAGTGCATAAAACAGCGCATATTTCTTTCTCATATTTTTTCATAAATATATTTCTATATTTTTGAAGAAGCTGCCTGTACAGGTAACTATACTTTTTGCTATTCAGTACGCAGCTTTGGGATCGGAAAACAAAACAGTCATCCTGTTGATGGCTCCCGAACAGAAGGCCCCTCACTATGAAAAAAAAAAGAGAGCAGCTGGTCGGACCTGGTTTGTCGAAGCAGTTCCATCAGAATCCGTGTGGTCTGGTATATACTTTGTTCTTTTCAAAGAGCCGAAACTCACTTTTTGGGCGATCAATAGCGCGACATTTCCGAGTCCGGGTCGGCATAATAAATTATTGGCTGCATTTTATACTCAACTTTTCTGGCAGAGAAGGCTAAGTAGTTGGGTTTAGGCAATCACGTAATAAATTATTCTGGGCCAACGGCAAGCCTACGGTGATGAATAGTCTATCGCCAAACGTCCAGGGCAACGTCTTTGTTTCGTGCATGATGAACATCAACAATGCGACGGTGCACCACATAAGCCGCGATTTCGATATTGCGGTTCCGCAGCAGCGCTTAAATAAGAAGATCCAAAATTTCGCTTTTTCACGGCTTCACAGCCAAAGCAGCCACGTGATTCATTTTCCCTTCCGGCTGAGTGCAACCGGGCAATCTTCCAGTTTTTCGGTCCGACCGCATTCGCCTTACAATTCAATGTGCGCGCCACAGAAGCCGTCTGAAAAGTGGGGCCATTCACTTGTCTTTGTTTATCGATTAGACAATTATATATCACTGCAGGAGTTGCTAATCTTGACGTCTCCGCAAAAAAACATCTCTGCTGAGTCTGTTCTGTTGTCGGTGCGTCACCAAGGAGACAGCGAGATATCGAATGAGTTTTCCTAGGTTAATTCGTTCCAACTGGCTTTATCTACAGTCCTCTATTATACAACTGCGGATCTACTGGTACCTGCGGAACGTTGTGGACATTGTTCTAGCCTTTTTGCCAAATAAGACCACTTCGCAAAACGCCGATTGTAAAGAGGCGCTAGTGTTCCATCACACGCGGGGAGGACATTGTCTTTATCAGCCGGACTCAGAATTTATTGGTGCTGACGTAATTATTGCGCGCATTTCCCGCCTAGCAACGGCAAGCGCTAAAGGTTTGCTCAACGCAGTCGCCAAAACAAGAAAATCGGACCAGCATTTATGTCGGGCGAAGCTAGTGATATAACCCGGTTCGTCACAAAGTTCAGTTAAACTGCGGCCTTCAAGCACATGGTAGTTCTAATACGGGCGATTAGACTTAAGATGACAGTAAAGGTGTGAATCAGGCTTGTCGGAATATTTCAAAACGTGCATCGTACGTTACAAATTGAGCTCCGCAAGCGTGAAACATCTTTGAAACTCAGTGCGGAAACGGACCACTCTTCGGAAGACCTCGGAAGAACTCGGACTCTGATTGGCGGTTTATTTTCACCACTTCTCTGCTCACCATTGGAACATTATCTCCGTACTAAGTGATTCTAGCCGCCACTAAGGCACTATCCGCACCTCTGGCATAAATGAGACTTGCCATTTAAGTGTATATGTAGGATGCTTTGCGTGTGTGCGTGTGGAGACACTGTGGACTTTACCATATGTGCGGACTGAGAACCACATCTGTTTTTTGTTTTTTTTGCCAGCCTTATAATAGACATTGAAACTCTAAGTGTTCATGTGTCATAAATAAGCTTCCTCTTCTTTGCGCGCAAAGAGAGAAACAGGTTTATATCCGAAACCGTTTGAATCAACAGCGAAAACCCAGAGCTTGGGGTGTAATACCCAAGAGAAAAGAGCAGCGAAGCTGTCAGGGTGGCAACAATATTTTTGTGTTCAGCCTGAAAAAAAGTATCGTTATTCTCACCTTTTCATGATAACCCCGCGGAAACTGATGTTTGGAAAAAATCATTACTGGCTTATAAACGGCTGACGAAGCTGACTTACTTTGTTTCCAAACATTGCCGCTGTTCGCTATGCAAACTGTGCTTGAGAAAGGGGACGACTTGCACTAAACAGTTTGCATAGGGCTTTGGGACGGTTCTCAATAATCAGAATGGTTCCTGTGCGAGCGTTACCGTTATCAACTCTCATACTTCTTTTCTTATCTACTGTAAAGACGGCAAACGAAGAAGGCAGCCTCATTGCTCAAGTGCTACAATCCCGTATCCGGAAAAATGATCACGTGGCAGTGGTAACCTGCAATCAATTCTGGAACTACTCGGAAATTCGCTCGATGGAGCACTTGCTTCTGCCTTCGAGTCGCTGGGTACTGCCAAATGCACAGTTTCATGACATGATTGACACAAATATTTACATCAGCTTGAGGACCGTCGTCGTAGTACCAGAACATGGGAGGAATATTTCCACGTGCCTCGAGAAAACGTTCCACAATGAAAACTCCTTTTATCTCGTTGACTGGATTGTGCATACGGGCAGAACACACACAGAAGTAAGCATGGAGCGTGCGACGCGGAATAGATACGGCACAAGCTTGGCATGCACAGAGCTGGATGGCCACAACCATAGCCCTGGTGATAGTCCCGATGACACAAATAACGCGTTCTATGTCTCAAGAAGCATGCCGTCATTGACCCTTTACTCTCTGGACTGCACAGCAGCATCTCAACGGAAACAAAGTAGGAAAAAGCTGAGAAAACTCTTCCGAAATAGTTTTCTGCGCGTGGCTTGCTACGAAACGACATTCACCTACGAGGATCGTACCTGCCATCACCCAGGATCACAGCTCATTAAGAAAGCGCTGCTTTTCTACAATGTCACTCCTTCGGTGTCCCTCTACCCGAACTTGGACGATATATTCACGGCTTTCTCCAGGGGAAATGTCGACATTCTTCTGGACATGTGCGCCGCTGCAGACTTTGCCCTGCGTAGGTGCAGCTTCTCTCCACCGGTCACCTACACGTACGAGACCTTCTACGCTCAGCGTGGAAATAGACGACTGGTGTCATTGTTTAATATCATTATGGATTCCAAGCCCGCCTTCTACCTAATACTCGTAGTCCTCGTCTCGGCTATGCTGCTGCTTGGAACTGCAGATTATGTGGAATTTAGGTTCTCTTCCATCGCTACGACATTGGACTCGATGATGTTCCTCGTGGCGTCCTTCTATGCAACTTCGTCACCCATACCTTCTACCAGGCGATGGGCTGTAAGCAGAGCACTGGTGCACGGAGTCTGGCTAATAACCATTCTACCGCTCTCAAACTACATTAGGGGCGAGCTGACGTCACGGCTCAGCTGCAGGTCACCTCCGGAAAGTCTCGACACGGTGGATGAATTGGAAGACGCCCTCGACGCCGGAAGGGTCTCGCTATGCGTGGTTGGGGGCACAGCCGTGTGGTACGATCTGGACAATAACTACACGGGCACTGCACTTCACGCCAAACTGCATTCACTCTACACGGAACGAACTAAGGAAACGCAGCTGGTGACCAAGAGCAACGCGGATTGCCTCACCTGTGCACAAAGGGACAACCACATTTGCCTAAACCAACCCATAGCCAAATGGTTGGTTGAAGAAAAAGGGCGAAGAGTGCTGAAGTCGACTGAGAGGTTGAAGCCCCTATTCGGCATAACGCCTATGCGAAAGAGTTACCCACTTGCGAGAGCCTACGATGATGTGGTGCGCAGGATCTTCGAAGCTCCCATAGAGAAACTTGACGAAGACCAAGATGAGTCTTTCTATTCGAAGGAAGAGGCTAGTGCACAGCAGTCGGAACAGATTGAAGAATTCAGACTTTTCTTTTGGTGTTTCTTGGGCTTGCTGGGAATTGCAGCGGCTGCCCTCGCCATTGAGATCCTCATTGATCGGTGTCGAAATGCAGAGGTGAGTGGTCAATCGCCATTAGACTGAACGCGCATCCAGTGACTGTAGTTTTCAATGTCTAAGGCGTGGCACAGTTGTAATCGTAGCGAAAATTTTCGTACCGAGAATTTGAACTAGTGACAGGCCGTTATAAGTTAACCATCTGGGTGCAAACTCCTGTGTTTATCAATTACGTGAGTCGAGTGAAGAATGGCTTGCACGATGCCGCTCCGCGCATGAATTTCCAAGTTAATTTTAGCGTAGCAGAGGCATTGTATACCGTCTTTCGAAAAAGTAACCAGGCCACGGGGTTACCTTTTCAACAGTATAGTGGAGCCGTCACGCCTCCCCTCAAGACCACAAGGTGTCAGGAGGTGAGGACAAATGTTACGCTTACTTTACACAGATTCAGAACTTCAGCTGCTCCATAAGTGCTCGGCTACACGGCTGAAAAAAAAAACACTGTTGCCTGCTTATTTTTGACAAATACGGCTCATCTGCGGCCCATGCTACTTAAGCATCGTACAGTGCACCCCATGCAACCCGGGCTATTCGTGCTGCATGGCAATATACTGTGTTTGTCGGTATAAATATGTCAGAAAACTTTTAGGGAACATTGTCCCTTTTCTGGTTCGTGTGTTCTCTCATGCTCTCTCCCTTATAGTGGGAGAGACAGTCGCCCACAATGTGTTACAGAACTCAAGTATAGCTTGCGGAACTTTTTGACTCATATTTAATGCACTTATACTGTTTCGTACATTTTTTGTGATGCATTTAGCACGTCCACAGTAGTACCAGCTGATTGTGTAAAGATATGATGCTCATAAGCTGTTGTACAGGGTGACAGTGGCAGATATTTTTGATCAATATTACGTCCGCTATCATCCCCCACGAATGCAATTGAAAGTATTCGTAATTTCTGAAAACAGCATCATCGCGGGCGCCACAAAAAGGAAAAACACTGTTTGTGTCTTACACAATCGAACTAGATATGATTAGAAATTTTAGCGGTAAGTTATATGCGGTACACTCATCTCGATGTGCTCCTCTCCATTATGGCTTTCTTAATGATAAAACGTCAGAAATATCGTTAATTTGAAGTAAGCACATATCTAGACGGCACTAACATTGGCTCCACTGAGAGAACGCTGCCGTTAATGGCGTCGAAGGATACAAGGTACTCTTATATATATGCTTTCACCTGTTATATTTTTTTCATTGCTTCAGGTGTCCTCGTACGCCCAGCACCTAGGTCTCCACCTGGATCAGCGTCTTCTGTCAGTTTTCACTGAGCATCACTCAAGTGTAAGCAGTGGGACGGGCCCTCACTCCACAACCGGAAGCAGACTTTCCCAGGAGTGGACGACACCGATACGCGAAAGTTCCCGGCCGCGTCATTTACATTGACTTGAGGCAATGGAAAACCTCAAGACGACTCAGCAGCACCACTACTGAGTGCGACACACGGCCGGAAATTGCCAAGACAGCGGACAGCAGAATGCGACATGTGTGGCGTGCGTCCCGCGAGGCAAATCGCCCGATAACAGACTGACTTCGAATAGTGTGGCGCTTTGTGAGGATCCTGACTTTACGCATAAAACACTTGAATAAGACTGTTCTGACATTTTTTTTTCCATAGCGGTTGAATGAACGAAGACAGGTTAGCTAGGCGCTTGGCTCCCCAATGCTGGATCGTCATTTTGCAGGCAAATTAAGTGCCCATC
This sequence comes from Amblyomma mixtum, assembly GCF_055824585.1. Classification (NCBI taxonomy): domain Eukaryota; kingdom Metazoa; phylum Arthropoda; class Arachnida; order Ixodida; family Ixodidae; genus Amblyomma; species Amblyomma mixtum. The sequence goes on from NC_143019.1 coordinate 5,552,052, forward strand.
AAACCATCAATGTTTTCAGTCTCGTTCTTTGGCCTAAAAGAAAGCATTTACCCGACATGATTCGAAGGGTGCATTCTGATATGGTGCCTCTCGGCCTCTGTGACAAACGAGGCATCGGCTGCGACACATACAGCTAAAAAAGTGAAAGCTCTTCTTAACTTCGTTATAGGCTTCGTTATAGGCTTCCTGTTTTACTCAATCAGCACTCACGCAATAGTCGGAAAGTTTTTACAGTTGTTTCCCTGAAACAATTCCGTCAAATGTTTTTGTGAACAGTTTGTCCATGTCCTCATTTAGTGCTATGTACATGATGTACTTTGATTTTTCTTTTTGTGCTTTTTAACTCAAATTTCTTTCAATTTTGATTTATTGATGTAAAAATTCAATCAGTTCATTTATCCTGCGCTGCCAAATGCCGTCAGAAAGGGGGCAGTCACCCCGTCAAGCTGCTCTCTGAAGCAGCTTTTTCGTGGCTGCTCCTTTCCTTTGTAAAAGAGGAAAAATAAACTATTATTATTATTATTATTATTATTATTATTATTATTATTATTATTATTATTATTATTATTAACTCCTCGCCGCTGGAGAGGCGCGATACCTGCCCATGTTTTTGTAGTAGACAGCGGGGAATTTCAGCGTCGTAGCAAAGGGAGTGGTCATTTCATTGCTCCTTCAAACCACTGAAGAAGTACCTTTTTTTAATCTAGAAAATAGCGCTTGAGTGTGGCGACATAACGGAGCAGTGGCGACCACACTCAAACCGAAAATTCTCTATATGAGGGAAAGTCATGGGGCCACATTAGTGCTTGTTCCGATGTAAGCTTCGACTTTAAATTGCTGCAGAGTGTTGAATTTTCAGAACCTCTTTTGGTACTTCGCATTTGCACTGTCTGCATGTGTTAGGTAATAGGGACAAAAATTTGGTGTGATTTTGTAGTGTAGTAAGCACATTATAGATGCGACGGCTAGTCACACACTTTAAAGCTGTCGTGTTTTTGCCACTTTCTTCGCTTCAAGTAAGGATGCTGACTAATTTATGTGCGCCTGTATTGTTTGAAGACTGTTTTCCAAAAAAAACGCTACATTCACTGAAACTGGAGCTTTAATAATATAAAAGAGGCAAAAGAATTATATACAGCTGTCGCCGTCACATGCATTTCCTTCCCCACTTGCATTTCGCAACAAAACGGCATTCGTTAAAAAAATGCCTTTGAAAATAAGTCACAGAGGTTTGACTCCACCCCGATTCCCTTCAGGACGCTGAACTTTCTGAGCCGTTTGATGTGTAGACTACCCGAGTCTGAACGGAGTGGTGAAAACATTTTTCGGCGTGATTTTATCACTAATATATGCGTTATTTCCTGCTGTACAAACATCAACGCACTATGAAACAACTGTGGAATAATGTTTGGAAGAAATAAATTGTGGTGTGCTCTCCTTGGTGTCTTTTAATGCGAAAGCACTACTTCCCAAAGTCAAACCGACACACTGGTTGTGTGAAGCTTCACCTTTGGGGTTACCTTGGGAAATCATAAACAAATAACAAAATATTGCTGCCACTGGGTTGTGAACCCGCGGCGACGCGTACAGACCAGCTTCCCTGCGTACTGCACGAGAGTACTAGGCTATCGCCTTCGTTTTTCTTTCATGGTATTTATTCAGCATGGTTATGTGCAAAACAAATATATATATATATATATATATATATATATATATATATATATATATATATATATATATATATATATATATATATATATATATGTGTGTGTGTGTGTGTGTGTGTGTGTGTGTGTGTGTGTGTGTGTGTGTGTGTGTGTGTGTGTGTGTGTGTGTGTGTGTGTGTGTGTGTGTGTGTGTGTGTGTGTGTGTGTGTGTGTGTGTGTGTGTGTGTGTGTATAGGTTGCGAAAGCATGGAGTACTTGACTGCTTACAAGAGTATATAGCGAAGTATACGCTACAGACCAGCTTCCCTGTGTACTGCACGAGTATATATATATATATATATATATATATATATATACTCGTGCAGTACACAGGGAAGCTGGTCTGTAGCGTATATATATATATATATATATATATATATATATATATATATATATATATATATATATATATATATATATATATGGTGTGTGTATACACATAAAAAGAACACTAGGGGATCACGCTTCATGTTCAAGTGCAAAATCATCAACCAATACTAGTATGAAACTAGTATTCTTGCAATGCGATGTTTTGCATTTGTGTTTGGAGCTATGTGCGATAATCACATGAAGATGTGGGCGGCAGGGTTGGCGTGGGCAACGCTACGGCAGAAACACGGCACTAGAGCAATATGCTCAGACGTTGACTACACTGCTGTAGAAACGCGGCACTGGAGCATTGGCCGGCGGCGCACATAGGCAAATTGGCATTGATGAAGAAAAAGTTGAAGACGCGCATAACTGGCTACCTGGGACAGTGGACGCCTCAATCACGCTTTAATGTACTTCGCGGTGGTCTCCACCTGCAAAAAAATTATTCTGTTCACATAATAATTCGTACTTCGCAATGCTAAGCCGCCAGCCATTTTTTAACGAGCGCATAGCAGCTTCAGATTAGTTAGATTAGCTTCTGTGGACCTACGCAGGAGAAGTGCTCAGTGCTCGATGGTGACCGAAGCTTCATTCACGATTAAAGACAATTTGTACAAAATATTAAAGAAATATTTAAAGTTGTCTGTGTACCAATGGTTCAACACTGGATGCAATACACTGCAATGAAAAGAACGATATGCGGTCTGTAACCAACTTAAAGGTAGTAGAATTGAAGTTTTTGATTCAAAGCAGGTTCCATGTTCACAATGAGGACGGACGTGTTTATTGCAATCAAGTCATCCTTAAAAGCTCAGACAAGTCAATTCCATAAAAATAAATTCAATATAATCAGGCTATATAGAGCCTCGTTTTAGGAATTTCCCTCTTGATTGAACCGCTTTTGATTGCCATAAACGCACCAGTAGGTTTCACTGTAAAAGTTTTCTTGGTTGCGTTTTTCGTTCCTTCAAATATCTCAATCTCCAGTACCTCATGATTTTCTAGCATTAGAATTTCTTCAAAGCTGGAGTAAAATGCATTCTCAGTTATTAAAACAACGTCAAACGAAATGAGTGCGCCGGCTTCCTAAGTGCGCGATGAATACGTCCTGCCGCTCGGCTTTCCTTTGTGTATTTTCCATACAGGGATGGTTTCAGGGCCTCTTATTCTCCCTAATCATTTTTACGACAAAGGCTAGTAACCTTTCATAATAAAGATATCTGTTTACATCACGAGTTCCCCCTTTACCGAATATATGTTCCTGTCTAGGTTAGTATGTTCTTGTCTAAAATAACGAGTACCTATAGAGAGACGTTTGCTCATGCTTCCGAGATGTTCGTAGTCGAAGAAAAATTTTTCATGGTCCGATACACTATTGTCGCGCTGAGGAACTTCATCTTCAACTTCATCTTTTGCTGAGGAACTCTTTTCCTGAGTTTTCTCAGTCATCTTTAATTTTGCTCAGTCCTTATTCGTCATATTAAATTTTCTGCAGGCAATCACAGTCATTTTTAATTTTTCTTAATCATTCTTAACCCCGCTTCTCGTTCTTCTCCTCTACAAGCAAAGAGTGAGATTTAAATCTCATTTGCCAATCGTAGAGGGTGCCGAGAGGGAAATCTCGATAATCACCATATGGCATCTGCTAATCTCAAAGTAAACCATGACACAGAGAAAGCATTAAGTAAGCGGACTCTGTACCGCTGCTAAGTACTTTAATAGTTGACCTTTATATGTAAACGAAGCGTCTTCGAATTACGTCAGCGGCTGGTCTTCGCTGCGCGAGAGAATCAGCGCCGACCCTGTGTCACATATGTGGTCTCCATCGTAACCACCGGCTGCGCCGCGCTTCTGGCGACCTGTACAGCGCGTGGCGAAGACGTCCCCGCCGCGGCGTTCGGCGAAACGCTCCTTGCCCGTTGCACCACCGGCGACGACTTGGAACCCGTGTGCACGGATGCCGACCGCACCGGTGCAGACTGCGCCCCTGAGTGGCCACGCTGTGGAGAAAGGCGCACTGCCGAGGCCTGCCTGGTTGAGACCACCGTAGGGACGCCCACCTGAGGCGATAGCATCGCCTGGTAGCCGGGTAGGGCAGCGGGCAGTGCCATTCCCATAGTTGCCGCATACGGCATGGCAGCTCCTCCACTGGCGCCGTACACGTTCACATTCGTGTACGCCAGCGCAGCCTGCTGGTTCTCACCCGAACAACTCGTCATGATCTTTGGAGCGTCGGGCGCAGCTGGCGACCCGGCTAGCGCTGGAATCGTTGGCGGGCCACCTATCTGCGCCGTGGGCAGCGCCATTCCCATGGCTGGCGAATACGGCCAAGCACTGCCCCCACTGGCGCCGAACACGTTCACGTTCGTGTAAGCAAGGGCTGCCTGCTGGTTCTCGCCCGAGCAGCTTGGCATGATCTTTGGGGCATCCGGAGGAGGAGCGGGTGGCGGCGCAACGGGCGACACAGATGCTGCTGGCATAGTGAGCGGCGGCATTACCGGAGCCATCAAGGGAGGCGGGAAGAGCAGCGGAGGTGGCATCAACATCGGGACAGGTTGAGGAGGCGGTGGAGGCGGTTGAGGGGGATGGCAACAGCGAGGCGGCGGCATCATGACGACGGGCGGCGGTGGTCGAGGACAGCGGTGGCGCCGTCTGCGTCGTATAGGCACTGGGACGGGAACGGGAACTTCCACCTCGATATTCACGGGCTCCGGTGGTGGAAGGGGAGGTGGAGGCGGAGGCGGCGGAGGTGGAGGCGGGGGAGGAGGCGGGGGTTTTTCTTTCTCCTTTCTCTTGACGCGCTTCTTGCGAAGAAGCCTTTTCTTGATAACCTTCTTCTTTTTTTTCTTTTCCGCTATCGCCAGAAATATAATTCCGATTGCCGCCGCCGCAAGGGCGCTCAGCATCCCGAACAAGGCGCAAATGACTATAGCCATCCAGTGTCCCAGCAACTCGTCCGCGAATAAGGGGCACGCCGAAGTCATATCCGTGTAGATGATCTTATACGGATAAAAACAGTCCCCGATGATCTTCGCGGTAGGAGGAGCTGAGGTGCTGGACTGCGGCAGCTGCAGGAGAAATGCGTGCATAGTAGTAACCTCGGGCACTGTCACATTCGTCTGGCTGCTCTTACTTGAACATCCCTCGAGATCCTTGATGCCTGCCTTGTCCTTGATTGAGCACTTGCCGATCAGTGCGCTCGGAATCAGCCGGCAGAACGGCTCCGGCCTATTGGCTGGCGGCCAGATCCTAGCGACGCCGTCATCGATGATGGTGTATACGCCGTCGCGATAAGGTGCGCACACGTATGTGTCAGCCAACACGCACACGGGAAGCCAGCGTGCGATCATGGGGAACGCCACTGCCAGGTGCATGAAAAGGAGGACTGCTCCGGTGATGACAACGATCGCCACGAACACGGGACTCTTCCCGCCTCTCTCAAGATTTCTCTGTCGCCGGCTCCAGGAGGCGCAAGCGAGCAGAGCCGATGCCACCGCAACAGCCAGCGCCAATCCAAGCAAGCCCATCTGGAGCAGAGCGAGCGGTCCAGTGAGCATGCCCTTCAGGCCAGAGTAACCAGCGAAGCTGTCCTCCCAGGCGGACAGGTTACCCTGCATCCACTTAATGCTGCTCGTGGTCGTAGTCAGGGCATTGTCGAGATTAGGGTCCGGGTCATTCGCATCCTTCAGTTGGAGCACGGTGACATTGGTGTAGTTCCGCAGCAACTCGAAGGTCCAGTCGTAGGCCTGAGGTGCTTTCGTGTCCAAGCCGTCTTGCATGCCGTACCATGTGCTGATCATGGCCAGAAGGCAGAAGAGTTGGACAGCGGCACAGCTGAGCAGGACTAGCTCAAACACGAGCCACGGTATCAGGCCCACGGCGGCAGTGTAGCGCCTCAGGGCGAGTGCCGCTATCGGCAGCACCGCGAACAGCACGACCAGCACCAGGCCCGTCAGGATGTAGCAGACAAGCGCGACGTTGCTCACGGACGGCTGCTCGGTGTCCAGGTAGCTCACCAGCGCGCCCATGCTGCCGTCGCGAGCCAGCTCGGTGAATAGGTCGGCATTCTCCGGTGCGGAGGTCAGGCTGGCCACAGTCGAGCGACCCTTGCTGTTGAACCACGGGCTGGAGCCGCCTTCGTTGAAATCCATGTCCAGCTGGACGAGGATGGGCTTCTTTGCAGCGGTAGCCATGCTGTCGGAAGCGTTTTTCTCGTGGAATCGCCGTTTTGTCCTTTCCTTGACAACCTTTTCTCTCAGAGCGAAGCAAGCCGGCTGGACGGCACGCACCGAGTGGCACGCACAGCTCGAGGCACGGGAAATCTTTTACCTCCTTCACTTCAAACAAGACCAAGAAAAGCACCACCACGCGGACGTCTGCTGTAATTAACAGCGCTGAAAACAAAGCAGTGTACAGAAATCTGAACATGTGGTTACGTGATACCATATGGATCCGTTTGCACGCAAAAATGATGCAAAATACAAGCATGAACTTATAGGAATTATAATAGAGATAGAACGAGAGAGGATGAATAAAACGAAGTTGGTATCGTAGCTGTAAGCGGCACCTTATAACAACAACAACAGCTTGCATGTTCTCTTGTTGACCAATTAGACTATAATACAAGGGAGCCCGAAATCCGGCTGTTGCGAATGTCAGCCAGAAACGAGCCAACAGGAAGCGGTGGTTCCGACCGCGAGAATTGTGGCCTCAAAACGATGATGTAATTCCAGGGGCCACCGGTCGTTCCTGCGGACGAAACTATGTGGCTGGCGTGTCGCACCACTTCTGGCAGCTCAGGTTCCGACGTGGTGTCGTGAACAGGATGGATGGACTGCTCGACTGACGCACGGGGTGTTTCAGACTGTCTCAGCGTGAGTTAACACGAGGAACCATGCGCGAGTGTACTTTGGCGAGTGATTTTGGCGGTTGTTAGCAATACGAGAAGCCTCGCTTCGTCGCTTTATATTCGTATGCGATGTGAGGAGTGTTGATACCCGTCTTCCTCATGTGTCAAGCACGAACCTCGCTCTGCAGCATTTGGTGTACAAGTCAGTTGATGATAAATAATCCGTGAAACGTGCAGGATCCACGCTGCAATCACTATGAATCGGGGAAAGCGTCATTTCTGAAACGTTGTCGACTACGAGCACTAGTCATAAATATACAGTGGCCCTTCTTCGTATTTGTGAACATGAGAACCACCCCTTATTTTTATTTTTAGTTTTTTCCCAACAATTCTGTAGGGATAATTAAACGATGTCCCAGCACAGGTACTTTAATCTGAAAGCACAAAAAATGAATAAGAAAATCATGTGTTTTACACATACACATCAAGCGTATTGCACAAACTAAGGCTTGATGTCGCAGTGGGAATAGCTAGCTTGCCGCAAGAAACGCCGGATTTTTCCGGCACCTCTGTGCAAATGGCCGGTGTTCTAAACCATCTTCAGCCCGAAACTTAGTTTTCTTTAATGGCCGTCTTAAACATTCTTCATATGCGCCATCCATGCTAAACACGCAGATTTGTCTTCGGTGTCCCAGTATGTCGAATAATATCAGGTGTTTCAGGGAAGTTGGCCAGTAGTTCTTAAATACAGCTTTTTCAAGGTAAAAAGAAGCTTTCTGCGACATAGTAATACCAGTGATAGCGGACGTCAAAAAACAGATGAATCACTATAGTCAGTAAAGCGATTAACTAAATTCTAGTAGCTAACTCTTTAACTATCCGACTTTTTCACAAGGCCGCCCTGCGCATGTGCACCTCTTATCCTCCGGCCCCACTAGTTCAAAATAAAACCGCCAGATCCTACTATGCATGCGCAATCTATGTTAGTTTCAGGCGCTAGCGACAGGTGGCGGCAGCTGTCAAGCACATACTTGCTACTTCGCAGGCGCAGCTGACTCCTCGTGGAGCTAGATGGCGCCTGCGTCTCCCACGAGCGTTTGTTTTCAACCAGTAGCAGCGCCACTCCCCAGAGGGCGACACATGTTGTGAAAAAGGCTGATAACCATGGAGGAAGGAAAAAGAGAGAGGCCGTCACGTGACATTTTGTGAAGCCGGAAACCAGCTCGGCGCCATCTTGTCCGGGCTGACGTCATCGCATAAGTCCCGCCCTCGACTACTGCGCGCGCGTTTCAAAGCCAACGAAGGAGCATGCTACCGCAGGGGCACAGATCCCCGCGCTGGTGGCGCTTGGCTGCTTACCGGCCGGTTTAGGGCACCCTATGCCGGTGTTCGTCAGCGGAGAAGTTAATAAAGCGGAAATACCCGTGTGAGACAGGCGGCTACTTTCAGTTACTGCTTCGTACTGCGTCGTCTCCGCGCCGTCTCCAACTGCTCGGCCCTGGTCACAATTAGTAGCAGCCGAGAAAAATACTTATCTCAGCTCTTGCAAGCGCGGGAAGTGACCTTCGCTTTCAATTACTGCGGTGGCCCATCTTACGGTGGTTATCTGCGGTGGCCCCCCTTTGGCAACGCCCGTCCCTGGGACTCTGAAGTTGAAGGCTGCATTCGATGAAACTAGTATACTTGCTTGTTTAGCTCAGCGCTCGAAAGTAGCCTTCACCGGGTGAGGTGAAGGACACGCGAGAAACGTGGGCCCCTCGTCGCGCGAAACCACACGACGGCCACCGATGCCCGGGAAGGGCATTCGTCCGGTATCGAAAATCTCCTCCCTGTTCCTCAACTCTTGTAAGCACGGGAAGTGACCGTCGCTTTCAATTACTGCGGTGGGCGAAGGACAAATAAGCACACGCGAGAAACGCGGGCCCCTAGCCGCACGAATTCCACACGAGCAGTGGTGTAGCCAGAAATTTTTTTCGAGGGGGGCACATGTTTTATTTATTTATTGGAAACGAAAATAATGGAAACGAAAATAAATGTGGAAACGAAATGGGGAAACGAAATAAGAGTGCCCATTTATTCTTCACTGTCGCACGGCGTATGGCACTCCTTTTAATTCTAGGCACAGTTCACCCCATTATTAACAGACCTTTTTACGTCAGTTTACTTTTTAATCCTTTGCATTCTCCTCAAATGAAGGTATCGCGAAAATAAAAAGTGCTTTTTTTTAAAGGACCTGCAGCCGAGCGCAGGTTTGCGTATGGGGTTGAAGTTTTGGCAAATGTCATTTGTTTGCAGTTGATGACTTTGTTATAGAGCAGAAGCTTTTGTGTTGTTGTATATGATGTGAAGATATTGTAAATAGCCACGTTTTTTCGTGCGAGTTGTTTTTTTTTGTGAGAAAATAAATGTTTTTTACAAATGAAGTTCTCGGCATCCTGTGTGCATTCATATCTTTATGTAGATATTGCAGTGAACAAAACTAACCCTTCGCCTTTATTAAAGAAAAAAAATCTCTAAGGTATTGTTTAAGCGCAGGGTCTCTATATTTTCATTTTTACCGGCGGCGTATAACAGGGGCGTGCAAGCATGCAAAGCGAGCGCAGCGGCTTCCTTTAAAATATCGCCCTCCACCGATGTCATGGCCCCCGCTGCTCACACAAGCGCAATCGCGAAAAACGAAAATAGTTACACTAACACCAGTGACGATCACTAGAGCGTTGCAAGAGCACGCCTAATAGCAACGAGGTTTCACTGCCGATGGAAACGGGAGCGCGAATGGCACACGCACACTGCACGCACAGGACGCGAAACGTCCGCGCAATACGCCGACGACCTCTCTAGCGCACGGCGTATTGAATCACTGGTAAACGAACAGCGCGAGTGCTCCTCAGTAAGCAGCGGCGGTCTCCCGACGGCTCCGAGCAGTGACGCAGTTGACGAAATGCCCGTGCGATCGTGGTCGAGCACGTTGAAATCAATGCACGCAACAACGAGAGTTTTGCAGCGAATTCCGCCTGAGATATGAGTGAACGGCGCCAACGTAAGCTTGTGAGCACGATCAAAAACAAACTCGAGCAGTTGAGAAAAGTACGCCGCACCGCAACTGCTACGCCGCGGTCGTCTGCTACCGCCCGGCTTGCAAGCAGCAACTACGACGCCGTTGCTAAGTTGCCCGGACTAGGTGGCCTCCCGATCGCGAAAAAAACCACGTGATTTCCTCCACATTTTTCTCCCATGGTGTTGTGTGGAAAAGGCCTCTCCTCTCTTTTTCCTTCCTCCATGCTGATAACCAATAGGCACGTGACTGCAAACAGAGATTTCTTGCCGGCCATTAGTAATAGCCATACGAGTCTAGAATTTTGAAAGCGCGACTGCGATCGCCGCTGTGGCTCACCTAATTGGGCCGTTCCTCGAGCGATTCGAAAACTGCGCGCTTACGGAAGGGCGCAGAGAGACGACAATCAAATCCCGACTCTACGTGACGCATGTGCAACCACGGCCGGTCTAGAGGGGGGCGCGTTCGCTCTTTTCCCCCCTCGAGTACGGCCGTGGTACAACGTGGCATTCTCTGCGCCGGCCGCGTTGGAGCAGCGAAGAGGCCAGGAGCAGGAGCGTAAATTGCTGGGCTAGTTGGTTCATAATGTTGTCAGGGTGGAACCAGCGGAACACAGACGCAGGACGCGAGCGTGAAATTGTGGAAGCGTTTTTAATCAGAAAAGACAAGCAGATGTGTGTCAGCGATCCCTCGGTTTTTATCACTGATAAAGAATATAACTTTGTTTTATCCTAATGCAGTCGATCCCTTCGTCCAGAGTGTGCGCTTGAGCAGGGAAACATTTAAATGTGGCGGTTTTCTTGGCAATAAATCAGTTGCAAGTCCAGCGGTGTGGTGTGTGTTACTCCTGTTTTCTTGTCCTGCGTCTGCGTTCCGCTGGTTCCACCCTGACAACAGGACAGGAGCACTGCACCATAGGCCGAGCTGGGACTGTACTGTTGTACATGAGTCACGCAGTGTCGCGATTTCATTTACATCGCTGTACGCCCTACTGCAAACGCTCGATTTTCGAATTTCTTGAGAAACGGCCAAAATTATTTGAGAGCGGCGATGGCAAAAATTCTCGTTTAAATTTCTGAAGTATGATATGGCTATTAGTAACGACCGGCTGAAAACCTCTTAATTTCAGTCAGGTGCCAGTCGGTAATAGTGTAAATGTTAGCTATTACAAATTACTTAATCAATTTAATCGTTTTTATGAATGGCCTGGTTTTTTGGCGTTCGCCAGCACTTATATTACAGAGCCGCAAATAGAAACCTTTACCTCAAAACCCTATTTTTCCAAATTAATGGACAGCTTTCCTGAAATAGTTTGTATATACGTCACATCCACGTGTTACTACCATTATTACACATACATTTTAACGCGCTTTCTCTGTCTCGGTCATGAGCAGCTTTTCAGACCCGAGGTCTTACCAAATTTCCCGTACGGATCGCCGGCACACTCGAAATTACTTGACTGATTTTCATTCCTTTGGTTATTTAATTTGTTACATCAGAATAACATTTCCTCGTAGGCCCAGAATCCACGAAATCATTACATTGTTGACAGAAATAGGCAATTACTGAAGTTGATTCATGTACTATTCCTGTCACCAAATCTTTATTTATACTTGGGCTCGGCTAAACTCTTTCGAAGTAACCTGATGTTTTGTATTCTATCAATTGCCTACCGCGGAGAACGAGTTCACTAGGGGGAAGTTCATAAAGAAGCTAAAATTAGTGCCTCATGAATTTCCATGTAGACACTCGATTCGTTTACATCAGTGTTGAAATCAAAACAAAGAAGTAAAGGTTCAATAGCTTGCACTAACCATTGAGACGTCGCTACCAAGCTCCAAAGTATCCTTAGATCTTCCTGCTGGGGCTAATCGATATTCAAATTTACTACAGCCCTTCATTTATATGCCAAGTGGCCGGCTTGTGCAAATTCCGCGGCGTGATTCGCGACCGACTAACCCAAAACAATGAAATGTCATTTCCCGACACCTGAGTAATTTCCTAACAATTGGGCGATTCCTCACATCACGTCAATTAGTCAAATTGGAACGCTGCTTTCGTCCATATTGCCTACGCAAAATTCGACAGCGCTTTTAAGAAGCACTCTCCTATTTACTGCCTGGTTTCTATCGATCGTCTTCCGGTGTATATTGTCGCTGTCGATATATATTATGTGTTATCCACATGGTCGATATCAGTGTATTGTCGGCTGTGGTGTATATTTCGGAGTCCAGGGCTGCCCGTTTTCTCAGTAGACACTCATCCTAGCGTCACGACGAAAATTATTTTACCGGAATTCAGCAGTTCAGCACAATTGGATTAAAGTAAGCGACGTAGGAAAATCTGGTCCCCAGCAAATTCACCGAGCCTAGGCAGCACTAGTATGAGCAGGCTCACGAATATCTTGGGTCAAACATGCTAGCGCTCTAAGCCCTATATTAACCTATATCGTGTCAAGCGAAATTCTTACGCCGCTTGCGCGCGATTTCGAATAGTGACATCTGCGAAAGCAAGGCGTAACAAAAAGTAATATTAAAGAAACCAGAAGCATTTCAGGAAGCTAAAAATTAAGTTTCCAAATTTTTTTTTGATGAAAGGAAATGGGCCAGTATTTGTCGCATATATTTTGGTGGATACCTGAACCGCGCTGTAAGCGACGGGAGGAAGGTGGGAACTGCGACAGCCATGACGTCAAATCAAGCGTAACTGAAGTTTTTCGCTTGATATCCAGGCTTAACCAGAGCTAAGCCACTGCCTAATTTTTTTTTTTTGCGCCGTAAAATTAATCAAAACAATCTGAAAGTTGGAGTTTCTATCACTTTAGGCAAAGTTGGTCTCCACGAAAGTTACGCTTTCAGCATTTCTTACATTTTAGGACGCTATTCCTGAATTCAACTACATTCACTCAAGTCGTTTATTCCGCTGCGCAGCTAAACCACCTCTCAGTGCTCATGTAGCATGGAAGAAGCAACCAGAGTAAGAACCGCCGAATTAGCACATCTATAGGCACATCATGCACACAAAGCATTTGATGCGACGTCCCTGAGGTAATCTCCTCTATCCGAAAAGACCGTCAGCGCTAGCTGCCTCAGAATTGAAGGAAAAGCTTCTGCGCAGTAGAACAGAAGAATGTTTAAGGGTGGCGTAGCGCGAAAAAACGACAGGGACGAGAGAGACACAAGACACAGCTAGGACCAGCGCTAACTTACAACTGAAAAATATGAAGCGAATTCCCGAGCTCGGAGAACCAGACGCGCATGCCCAGCAACAACTGATTAGATGAAGCGAAAAGAAAACCTGACCTAGCACGACTTGAACACGACCTAATCACCATGACGAGAGCTGGACAGCCCCGTGCCAAACATTCGAGCGGTAACGCGAATGCGACTACTTAAAATTTAGAAAGATGGATTCCTTTCGAAGCAGAACTACCGACGTTTCACTGATGCACTTATCTCTTCCCAGCTTATGAATGAATGAAGCCTCAAGAACCTCCCTTGCTAGCTGTTCTTTAGAGCGACCAAGAACTTTAGTTTTCCCGAAAAGCGGATGACAACCGCAACTTGAGCAATGCTTAGGCAGATTCTTACTTTTGTCTGATCTGAGGGACCTAGCATGTTCTCTTAGGCGATCATTGAGGCAACGACCGCTTTGCCCTATATAAACACGGCACAGCTTAAAGGGATCTCGTACACAACACCTACTTTGCACTCGACAAACTTAGTTACATGATTAACACTGCAAGCCGCTTTCTTCTGGCTTCGACTTGAAAGTGCACAAAGGCTCGACAATTTGCGAGGAGCCGTGAAGACGACGTCAACACCAAACTTTCCCGCTATCCTTTTCAAGTTATGAGATCCGCGTATTTCTTTTCGTATTTCTTCGTATTTCTTTTCCTTTTTCTCATCCGCTTCAAGTTTTCTTTCCGCTTCATCTAATCAGTTGTTGCTGGGCATGCGCGTTTGGTTCCTCGAGCTCGGGCATTCGCTTCATATTTTTCAGTTGTAAGTTAGGGCTGGTCCTGTGTCTCTCTCGTCCTTGTCTTTTTTTGCGCTACGCCTCCCTTAAACATGCTTTACCAACTGGCTCAGAACACCACTCTGCTCCAGAACAGAAGAAGCAGGCCATCTTTTCGACTTTCGAGCCAATCGCATGCATTAGTGATGCCGACGTCATGCTCGCTAACACACCTAAACTAAAGAGCTTCTTCTTCCTTCCTTATGCATGCACCGCCGAATGTAACAATATGGACTATAACCAGGCCTCAAAAGCAAGACGGAATCAAGGCAGAAAGCATAATCAACGTACAAAGCTTTCGATTGCCTAGTATTCTTGGTTTTCATTCACTGAGGGACCGCAAATCCCCCAAGCTCACTCTTGAAGCCGCTCTCCCCAGCACTTCAGCTTTTACAGTTGGTGTTAACTCACGTCAATGGCGAAGCATTCAGAACGCTTAACTCTTATGTAGAAAGCTAAGTAGAATTTTTGATGTCATGCATTCCTTACTTTTTGTTTCCGATGTACTCACCGTAACTATGGCAACGGTGGCATATTCTATAGAAAAGAAACCTTGCGCACAGTGTCGGTTGAGAGATAATTTATTAGATCTCAATCCACATCAAGACTGGTTCATAACAAAAGCAGTGCTAGTAACGAACTACCGTTCCTTGTGTATTTCGATGCTTATTCTTATTAAAGAACAACGGGCCTGCATATCGTGGCTATCTACCCATCCATTGGTTATGGCTCCATTGTTCGCCATTATTCCTGACGAGGAAACTTAAATCAATAGCAGTGATGCTTACTCCCGACCACTTTTAATTTTTTTTTCTTGCCTAGAGCCAGCCACAATAAATTATTCGTCGGGTTCCCACAAACTCATGATGTCACAACTACGTCCGGCAACTTCCTCAATCCTAACGCGCAATCTCTTCCGCATATCTTCCGAGCACGACATCTTAAGGCCAATCTCTGGTTTGTTCGTCTCTTTTGTTATTTCCTCTGGCATACCACCTGACGCTGCCTTTCGAACGTGTTTAGCCCATTCCGGTTTCTCCTCGTCCACAACGGCTGCTGCCTCCAGCATCATCCGTCTTGGCTCCATGCTCTCCCACACACTCTCGTCCAATGCCTGGGAGCTGATCCTTTCCAGTAGCCTGCGTTTCCCCCTCAACTTCTGGCCGCACTCTCCTTCATCGTCCAAAAAGTCGGCGATTCTCAACATTGAGGTCTTTATGTCTGCCAGCAGTTCCTCGTACGTGGTAAAGAAGACGTTGTCGTCGTACCTCCGCTTGTACCAGTGCAGGAGGTCCGCGATGTAGTCGCCGCAGATGGCTCGGCCCTCGACGAAATCCTCGAAGAACGCCTGGAAGCCCTCAGGAGACAAGTCTTCTTTCTTTTCGTTGAAGACTTGCTCGAATAAAAGTGCACAGCAGTCGTAAGGGTTCCTCGTGATGTAGATGTACTTTGCGCAGTCGGCTTGGGGAAGAAGATAAAAAGGAAGATAGGTTCGCACGCTGCCAGGTCGGGGCATGATGTTCACTGCTTCTGCACCCTGCATTCGCAATAGTTAATTTTCATAATCGCGATCTGAAAAGGGATTACAAGGGCGTGTAGTCGTTTTTTTTATTTGACGAGTATATCAGTTGGCACAGATTTCGAAAGGTGGATAGAGATGTCGGGCAAAGTTTGAATAACAATTTTTCCCAAAAGACCTGCAATGTGAGCATTATTATTGTCGTCTAATATTCAGTTCTAATAGTCTTAATACGCTGTACTGTGATGTCGTCGCGTATTGGATCAGAGAGAAGTAGAAGGAGTCAAAGGCAGAGATACAAATCAGGCATATTTTTCACTCGACTGTGATACACAAGATGTCGTGAATGCAAGATTCGTATTGCCAGTAGCCACCAATAACCTCAGGGACGAAGTCTTTAGTAAATATGGTGCGTTCGCCACACACTTCAGCAATCCAGCCAGTCATATTATGTGCAATGAAGCTCTCTATAGCACATCTCGGTTTTCTTATGCGTGGCTTGCGAAAAGTATAATTCTGTAATGCCTTGGGTCTTTGTGAGAGCATAAGTGACTGAAATGAATCGAATTGCAGTACTAATTATAAGCACCGCTAGCTTCTGTCAACGAGAGACATCCGCTTTTAAGAGAGTTTTGATAGACTGTTGGGAACTTGCCATTGTCCAACATTGCATTGCATTCAATTCTCCCAAAGCTGTGGGAGACCCAGGGGCCAGCGCTTATACCAGTGTAACATCGATAAAATATTTGCGAAGAAACAGAACTACAATGATGAGTTAACTTCGAAATCATCGTTACGTACCCGCTCAAAGTGGGCTACTGTAGTAAGGCGAAAGCCTTTAATGCCTCATCGTTCTCAACAGAAGGTCGTCAGCAGAGGGGTCACGCTTTTCGGTTGGTCGAAATGGTTATGACGTCGGAGTGCGCGGATTCGAAGTAATGAGGTCACCCGCGGATGCCTGACGCCCCCTTTTGGAGCACACGGCAACTGATAAAATAGTTGTCGTCCGCTCCGACAGGGGGCGTAAGGCGTCCGTGGGTGACCGCATTACATACCTCATTACTGAGAGAACAAAGCCATGGATACAGCCGAACACATCGATGCAGAGAGAGAGTCGTGCTAGAGATATATTTGAATAATGGAATGGACTAGAGAAGCAGAGAAAGTCGGCAGTCAAAGTGTTTAATTGTAATGTGTAGTCAAATAAAGCACTAGTACAGCACAAACAGTCTCACAATCAATGCAAAACAGTGCGCCAGGAAAGGCTTTCGCCTTGCAGCACTTCAGAGAGCCAAAGTGCCCCCTGAATTTTTTTGCTCTTTCAGTCCCTCTTGCCCGATTGATTATGTGACGAATAAAACACAAGCACTCTCGCCTCATGACGTCTATCGCTGACAACAAAAAAAAACAGCTCCTGTTACGCCAAAAGGAACGTTTGATCATTTACGTTTTTTTTTTGTTTCTGTGGAAGGGCCTACCTGCATTTCCAAGAGCGGCAGGTGAGCAGCGCGTTCAAGGACAGAGGTAGGTGGCGCCCTCTCGTGCAGTATATGGTAGACGACCAGCTGCAGAAACTCGGCTCCGCACAGAGGGGAGAAGCTCACGACGAACACGTCGTCCGGGTGAGGCCTGTAGGCGAGCGCGGAGCGAACACTGGCCTCCGGATACTGTTTGCTCAGGGCGCGAAAGTCCTCCGCAATGTCTCCGTCGCTCCCCATGGTTATCTCCTAGTGAAAAACGAGAGAAGAGGTTAAATGAAAATGTATTTCAAGGAGTGCGCTGGATTAGCCCGACTGTTGACTAGTTACTGAAGGGACTCTAATGACAAACTGAAGCCCGCGTTTATCCAGAGATTACCGCAGTCAAATGAAAAAGACGCTGATTTCACTTTCATAACATTCGCTTCAAACTCGTGTTCACGGAATGGTTTTCTGTGTAAGCGCTGAAATTTTAAATTAAATGGCAGGACATTTAAAATCGATTATTTAAGTCAACGCTTCCTTTGCTGCCGGACGAAATTTTGAGATAACTAGGAAGTGGCACACAATATATCTTTACTGAGAAAAAAAATTAAATAGAGCACTTCTCAGTGTCTAATGTTAACTGACAACAGGCTGAGAGGCAAACTGTAGACCGATAGTGTATACTTCCTACGGGGAAAAAAAGTTAGGCAGCGATTCAACTCTGCCGAACCGACTCACGTAGCGAAAGCTGCATAAGCATGATTAATCATCACCACCAGCCTAACTACTCCCACTGCAGGGCAAAGGTCTCTGCTATGTCTGTCCAATTAACACTGTCCTTTGCCAGCTGCGGCCCCCATTAAGGTCTCGGCCACCGGTTACTGTCTCGGTCACAAAGGAGATGCCCTCGACTCTCAGTGGCAAGCTCAGCCAGAGACCAGCTACCAAGAGACAAGGTGGACGGTCGTTTGGTGCCCAGCTTTCGTCGGTTGCAAGCCAGAAAATGGGTTGGAGCTAAAGGTTCACAAACAAAACAAAGTTTATACAGCAAGGAGACGATACAAAGGATTTCAAAATCACTCGTACGAGCGCATACAGAGTGATTTACAATACAATGCAACTCATGCAAAGTAAAACTCGAGGGAGATTACAATACAAAGGCAATATTGCAGCTAAAGTGCACTGACACAAGACAGACAGGCAAACAAACGAAACACATTTTGTTCACCAGGCACTGCGACAGTCCGACGACCAGAGGCTCACGACAGGGTCGTCCCGCAGGTTGGCGCACGCTGCCTCGTTGTTCTGTGGCTGGGCGCGTGGTGTTGTCCCGAGAGTCGAGCGGGCGCGCTTCCGTGAAGCTTCAACGGCGGCTAGCGCTGACAGACAGCGGTCAACGCCCCTCACTTATAGCTGCACTCTGCGTCTGTTCGTTCTTCGCTCCAAGGCTGGCGCGCACATACACACAGTAGCAGCTGTAGAATTTCCTTCTCCCTCTCGCGCCGGGCGCGCGTCTCCATTGGTCACGCGCGGAGAGTGCCTTCCAGAAGCTTCCAGATCTTGTGTTGCGCCGCCGCCGGCGCGCGAGCGAAGGGGAGAGCGCATCACTTAGCACACTCAAGGCTACGCCCTCTCCGTAAGCATTAGCTGCATTCGATTCAGCCGTGGTTCTCTGCACCTCTGCACCGCCGGAACCGGTTCACGGTGCGCTGCACCAAAGCGCTCGATTCGCAGCGCCCCCTGCACCATCGTCCGCTATTGATTTTGGTTGAACAGGAAAATGGCGCAAAAGACGTGGACAAAAGAGACAAACACGACAGGACCAGCGCCAACTTACAACTGAATTTTATTTCGCACCAAACCCGCCTTTATGTAGGCCAACACGCCCTAACATCCGTGTAATCACGCACAGGCAGTAGAAAAGATCACTGTAAGATAGCTAGCACATGAAGCGCAATAGCAACCACGTAACATACTATCATGGCCAAGGGCGTCCGCAGAATTTTTTGCAGGGGGGGGGCCCCGTTGGTTGTTGGCGCCGGAGGGGGGGGGGGGTATGTTCGTAGCAAACAGGCACTATTTGCGGAGTAAATTTATTTATTTATATATAAATAAAAATTAAGCAAAATGCACACATGAAAGAGAAATTACAAACAGCAAATTAAAGCGCGGCTAGGAGAGGTACATTGGAGTTTATCAACGAAGAAACAATTAAAATTAATAAAAAATGCAAAAAGATACTATCACTTCGTGGAGAAGAGTGCTCAGTCTTGCTGCATACGGGTTCTCGACTCACCCGGATTGATGACCAGCACACAGCACAACATGTTCACAAACACGCAACTACAGTCACTCAGTCAGTCTTCCTTGAACAGCAACTGTAGGCGCCTCGGATTTTTCTGGGCGAATTGCGTAATTACACGTGTGATGAATTCACTTCTGTGCTTCATTACACGCTCTCGGTGCACACTCATCATACACATTGATTGGAAAAACTGTTGAACGCGTACGTTGAAAACAAAAGATGACTATATATACAACGAAAACTTATTTACATGATAAATGCACGCTCGCAGCTTCATACACTTCGCTCCATCTTGCTCGCGCATCCGCACAGTCGAACAACCGCACACACACTGCTCGCCGCTCGTCGTTTTCTCGTCCGCTGTCTTGGTTGTTCTCAGCTTCGCTGACAACCGGGCACTAAAAACACCGAAGCACAAACACAGAGGCGCGCACTTGCCGCAGTATCCCCGAATGCGCACTTTGGGGGTGAAAGGAACGCCGCGCAACTTCCGAGGGGAAGGGACACTCGCCACTCCGGTCGGAAAAATTGTTTTTGTGTTTTTATGGGGTTCAGAGCCCCAAAACGACTCAGGCTATGAGGGACGGAGTAGTACAGAGTTCCGGATAATGTCGACCACCTGGGTCTCTTTACCATGCACTGACACGCACAGTACATGGGCGCTGTTGTGATTTGAGGCCCAGCCAGAGGTGACAGGCGAGCCAGGCAGGCGCCATCGGGCTGCGTTGACCAAAGGCGCTGGTTTTCGCAGAAGACGCAAAGAACGCTGGTGTGGGGGCGCCTCTGGAGACTGCGTCGCCGTGAACAAAAGCAGCTAATCCCCTTTGCCGGAGATTCTGAAAGCGGCGCTTCTACCGAACTGCACTCTCCCGTGGATCGGAGGAGAGAGCGAGCGGCGGCGGCGCCAACTCATCGCCCGCTTGCCCCTGAGCAGCCCGACAAAGCGGGGGTGGACACGGCTGATTTGTCCTTCCCTCCTGAAGAATTCATCGGTGACCGGCGTAACGATAGGCGAAAACAAGATGCCCCGTGCACTGTCTGCCTCCGTGTCGCTATCTCTCTAGACACCCATCTCAAGATGGCTCGAAACACATGCTCGCCGGTGCCGCTGTATTTCTGCAGCAGGTCGCCCTTCAGTAGAGCTAACGATGGCGTGGTTTGAAAACGGTGGAACGACGCGCTCCCGGACGCGGCATTTCGCAGATGTGACCCAAAGCGTGGAAGCGGGGCTGCTTTTACCCTTTTGGCTGAGCGCACCACCGCCCCTGGCGTGCGGCCATCACTCACGGTTCGAGTGAGTGATTTTCCAGGGGGGTGCAGCCGCCCCCCCTTGCCCCCCCCCTCCGGACGCCCATGATCATGGCTAAAAAAAACCAACAAAAAAACCCAACAAAAGTATAGCAAACAACACTAAAACGGTCATGGCCAAGCAACTCTTCAACACCAAAAACGATACACACTCATGAGTGATACCAGATGACCAACAAGAAACGTGGAAAAAAGGTGAAGAATGAAGCGTTAAGACCAAAGCAGTGTCAAAGGTAAAAAAAAGGTTGAAATGGATGAAGAGTGCAAACCTTAAAAATTGGAAATCAAAAACCAGCAGCCACATGAATGATAACCGATGACCAACCAGAAAAAAGATGGACGCGAAGCTGAGACCAAAGTCGGCGTCAAAGGTATAAAAACGAGAAAAAAATTGGAAACGAACAACCAGCAGCCATATGAATGATAACCGATGACCAACAAGAAACATGAAAAAGGATGAATGCGGAGCTCAGACCAAGGTCAGCGTCAAAGGTGTAAAAAACGAGAACAAAAACCGCGCAAAAACCGCACATCGTCAAAAAAATCGTCAAAAATTGCAACCAATGCCAAAGGAAAGAGCGTGCACAACAAAACAAAACGAAGAGCCTTCAGAAAACTTTCTAGAAAAGTGTACTCCTCGTTGCTAAGCGTAATGGATGGCTTGCTGACGCATCTGCTCCCTTCTTTCCTGATGTAAAAGGCTTCGACCACCTCTCTCAAATCTGTCCTTCCCACTCCTCAAAAAAGTAGTTTTCTCGAACTCCGGACGGACCCCTGCAGGCTTTGCAATGATCCACTAGAAAGCTTCCTTCGTTATTCCGCAGATTCCGGCAGTGCTCGCTGGCTCGCTCATTAAAACATCGACCAGTTTGGCCAATGTAGCTGAGCCCGCAACTTAAGGGAATCTGGTAAAGGGAATCTGCTTAAGGGAACTTAAGGGAATCTGGTAAACAACCCGCGTCCTGCACCAGATTCCCTTAAGTTCCCTTAAGCAGATTCCCTTTACCAGATTCCCTTAAGTTGCGGGCTCAGCTACATTGGTCAAACTGGTCGATGTTTTAATGAGCGAGCCAGCGAGCACTGCCGGAATCTGCGGAATAACGAAGGAAGCTTTCTAGTGGATCATTGCAAAGCCTGCAGGGGTTGCCGTCCGGAGTTCGAGAAAACTATTTTTTTGAGGAGTGGGAAGGACAGATTTGAGAGAGAGGTGGTCGAAGCCTTTTACATCAGGAAAGAAGGAAGCAGATGCCTCAGCAAGCCATCCATTACGCTTAGCAACGAGGAGTACACTTTTCTAGAAAGTTTTCTGTAGGCTCTTCGTTTTGTTTTGTTGTGCACGCTCTTTCCTTTGGCATTGGTTGCAATTTTTGACGATTTTTTTGACGATGTGCGGTTTTTGCGCGGTTTTTGTTCTCGTTTTTTACACCTTTGACGCTGACCTTGGTCTGAGCTCCGCATTCATCCTTTTTCATGTTTCTTGTTGGTCATCGGTTATCATTCATATGGCTGCTGGTTGTTCGTTTCCAATTTTTTTCTCGTTTTTATACCTTTGACGCCGACTTTGGTCTCAGCTTCGCGTCCATCTTTTTTCTGGTTGGTCATCGGTTATCATTCATGTGGCTGCTGGTTTTTGGTTTCCAATTTTTAAGGTTTGCACTCTCCATCCATTTCAACCTTTTTTTACCTTTGACACTGCTTTGGTCTTAACGCTTCATTCTTCACCTTTTTTCCACGTTTCTTGTTGGTCATCTGGTATCACTCATGAGTGTGTATCGTTTTTGGTGTTGAAGAGTTGCTTGGCCATGACCGTTTTAGTGTTGTTTGCTATACTTTTGTTGGGTTTTTTTGTTGGTTTTTTTTAGCCATGATAGTGCCACGTATCATTGCAGTGTTTGTTCGTTCACGCTCAAGGCAGCAGGAAAGGGTTGTTATCACTTTTGTTCGTGGCGCGAGAAGCGACCAGACTAATCCCGATTGTTCGCAGCCATGAAAGGCTGCATCTAGGTTTTTCCAGATTACCGTAGATGATCTTGACCTGTTATCTGGAAAGTTCCTTGCCGGCTTTAAACTGAGCGATGCCGCGAGCGGCGGACATTCGTAGTTCGACGACCGACGAGCATGTTTGTTGCTTACGCAGCCGCCGAGTGATTCAGTTATTTTGCGGGCGCAAGTCAGCCCAAATAAAGAGCTTCATTTCCAAGACTGGCTGATGTCTTCCTGACCACTGGACTGCCGTCACTACAACGTGACATCTGGTGGAGGTGCGGGGTAGCCTTCCATGTACCGGACACCCCCAGCAATTCGCGACGCCAGCCCTTCGAGTCATTCACCGGAGGATTTGACTCCAGTCTACCACGCAGCCTCTTGGAGCCTCCAGCCATGACTTACACCGCAGTAGTGCGCCGTCCTGCACCTCGACGACGGCACCTGAGCCCCTATCGCCATTAGCCAGCTGCGCTGGAGCGCCGCCCTCTCGCCCCAACTCGCCCGTCCTACGAGCGTCGCACACGGCCTAGGAAATGCGACGAGTGGAGAACACCCGACCAGCGCCACCAACTATGCTTCCACTGCGGAGAAGCCGGTGACATTCTCCGGTACTGCCCATACAGGAGAATGGGCATCCGAGGATTTTCTTACGACGCCCCACGACCCCGACCTGGCCTGCGACCAGCCGCAATCGAAGAGTTCTTGCGTCGGGAAGAATACTCATCGCCGAGCCGCCCATCTCGTTCTCCGTCGCCATCGTCACCGCGCTATGTATCTCCTAGCCGAGGCTACGCAGTGCACGGACGCTCCCCCGGCCCCCGAAGGTTAAACTGAATAAAGCAGCCTCTGGAGGTGAGGTTGCTTCTGAGCGCAAGAACTGAGATCCTCCATCGACGAAAAAACAAGACCATGCTCCCTACGACGACGACGACCCCTACGAAGACGACGGCCCCTACGAAGACGACGACCCCTACGAAGACGACGACCCCTACGACGACGACGACCCCTACGAAGACGACGACCCCTACGAAGACGACGACCCCTACGACGACGACGACCCCTACGAAGACGACGGCCCCTACGAAGACGACGGCTCCTACAAAGACGACGACCCCTACGAAGACGACGACTACTACGACGACTACAGCGACGACGACACGGCCAGACTTGACTACTACGACGACGACGACTACTACGACGACACGGCCAGACTTGAGGCTTTTACCGCTGCCCTTACACCTTATTAGGTACGCTAAAGGACTCTAAGTTCTCGAAGCATTCTCCGTGTTTAATTTAAAGCATCGAGACGATGCTTCTTTGGAAGGGGGGTAATGCCACGTATCATTGCAGTGTTTGTTCGTTCACGCTCAAGGCAACAGGAAAGGGTTGTTATCACTTTTGTTCGTGGCGCGAGAAGCGACCAGACTAATCCCGATTGTTCGCAGCCATGAAAGGCTGCATCTAGGTTTTTCCAGATTACCGTAGATGATCTTGACCTGTTATCTGGAAAGTTCCTTGCCGGCTTTAAACTGAGCGATGCCGCGAGCGGCGGACATTCGTAGTTCGACGACCGAAGAGCATGTTTGTTGCTTACGCAGCCGCCGAGTGATTCAGTTATTTTGCGGGCGCAAGTCAGCCCAAATAAAGAGCTTCATTTCCAAGACTGGCTGATGTCTTCCTGACCACTGGACTGCCGTCACTACAACGTGACAATAGTATGTTACGTGGTTGCTATTGCGCTTCATGTGCTAGATATCTTACAGTGATCTTTTCTACTGCCTGTGCGTGATTACACGGATGTTAGGGCGTGTTGGCCTACATAAAGGCGGGTTTGGTGCGAAATAAAATTCAGTTGTAAGTTGGCGCTGGTCCTGTCGTGTTTGTCTCTTTTGTCCACGTCTTTTGCGCCATTTTCCTGTTGAATCATGAACCAACTAGCCCGAACTAGAGTTCTTATTGATTTTGGTGCAGTCGTGGTGCCGCTTCGGCGCAAAGAACCGCGGCACCCTCAGAGACGGAGGTGTAGGATAGTGGTGCACGTGCTTGATGGCGTAAGCAGACGACGCGCGCAGCCGATGAAATGTTTGTTAACATCAATGGCCAACTAAAGGAAGTTTTCCCGTGGTCGACGGATCCGGCGTCATTCTGCGACGCCTCTTGAATTCGAAGATGAAATACCTAGCTACTACGCTTTCGTAGTAGTTGGGTTCTGTTGCGGTCCGTCCGAACTAACTTGTGTTGCTGCAAAAGAAAGCACCGCGTCGGCTTCCTCATCTTCGCTGTAGGACGCCTCCAAAAATTCCATAAAAATGGATTCGGCGATGTCGTTGCCCATGACTCCACGAGGCACGAAAAAGAGACGCGACGCACCGCAACACAACACAACAACACGACGGACCGTGATCACGCCTGCACGAGAACCGGATAGCAAATGACAAGGCCAGTGCTTGCACGCGCTCGATTGAAGACCTCCGCACCAGTGATTTGTGGCGTTGCTGACGCGCTGCACCAGCACCAAAACCTGGAATTGCACCACGCCGGCGCTAACGGAACTTTTTTAAGAATTGGTGCAGAGAAGCAATTCTGAATCGAACAGTCCTATTGAGTAGAAGCTACTCCAACATTATGGAACAATCGACGACGTGCGCTGACGTAATTTCCTTGGCGCCGCGCCGGCGAGTGATGGTGGAAAGGGCAGCAACACACAACGGTTAGGCGCTCTGCGGGGTTTCCTTCTTCCATGTTGCAATGGCCCGCGCTGGCGAGAGTGCTTCCGCGCGCCGCTGGGTTTTTCAAGCGAGAAGCTTCACTACGCGCACCACAGCCGCGCTTCGCGTGAGCCGTCGGAGCCAAGATTTGCCACAGCTGCGCATGCGCGAAACCGAGCGACGTCACGCGCGGCGCAGGTGGCCGCAGCCGCGCCGACTCCGCCGCCTGACTACAGAGGCTAGAAGGTTTTCCTAGTGTCGCGACCGGGCCGGCGCAGCTGAAATAACTTGCTATGCTCAAGGCAGATGGCGCTGCCGCCCGCTGGCGTGCGGGCGGGCGCAAGAAGCCCCTATGGGTAGTGCTCGCTTGTTCAGTCGGTTGATCGTGTGTGGGTTGCTATCACTGCTTTGACAAGGCATTAAAGTGTTAAAGACGGTGCAAACACTGGCATAGGTTCTCTTCACATTTAGATTCGACACGGACTAGCTGTAACACCGACAGTGTGCCGCGGCAGCAAATGCAAGCGTCACGTCGGGCCTCACCTACTGCGCCGTGAAGAAGCGTAAAAACGCATTTTGTACCTGATACCGAAATGTGAAAAGGAAGCGACACAAATTGCAGGGTGGAACGTCTTTATTACACACGATTCCATGACAACAATGTACTAATGCCTTTTTTTGTGCGAAGTGCCCTGTGCGACGCTACTGACAGCGCCTCATTTTCAGCAACTTTTTCTTTTCTCGCCGCGCTCTTTGTTTACCGACTTTACAAGGAAATGCATCCTAGTCAAGGCGTAAAACTTGACCACTTCTGTCGTAATTCGACGTCAATGCTCCGCGCAGCCCACACCTTGAAGCTCACGTCCCTGAAGAAAATGCAGAAAGCTGACCATGCTATCTGCGTGTAGCTCATTGCGGCTGAAAAACACCGTAAATGCGTCCTCAAGCTTAGCTATGAGCTGATCAATTGGCCTTGTTGGATAAACTAAGCATCCATAGTCAAAATTTCGAGTAAGTGAGGCATTGTTGTTTGACTCGGCTTGCAAAGGCGAAGTGCTGAAACAAGTTGCACATTCGGGGCAAGGAAATCTTTTAAGGATTTTTATTACAACATACCCAGCTACATAAAAAATTAGTCTGCTGTCACTTTTTTCGTCTACACAGCCCTGATGATCGCTCAGGCTGCTGTGCTCCTCGAGCAGCTCTGCAGCAAAAGCCAAGTTTCCGCCATCCAGTAAATTATCGACAAGTTCAGTTATTCGTTCATTTTTTCCTTTGGGAACATCAGATGGTTGCAAGAGGGCAGTCACGACTTCTGCAGGTACGTTTGCTCCTTTTGGAGGCATTGCGAGGCTGTAGAAAGAAAGATTGTTGATAATTATCAAAAACTGCCCCACAGTTGGATGATCATTGCCACCGAAGAACTGGCGCACAATCCCAAATACTTTCTCCATCCTGTCTTGGCTTAGGTTTGCAGTCAACAAGTGCAGCGACGTGGTCAGGTATTTTACAAGCGACAGTGTGCTTTGCAGCGTTACACGCAGCCCAAGGGCAGTTCCTGCACTTAAAAAGCCGCCACCATACTGTGCAGCATGTTCCTCCCATTCCTTGAGAAAAACAATGAACTCATTCAAAAACTGTGCACTTCTTGAATCAGCACGAAGGCCTTTTGATGGGATTCTAGATGACATTATAAAAATTAGTCTTTCCATTAGTTTTACAAACCGTTCTGTCGGCTCGATGTTTCTGACGTTGTCCCTTTGCAAATGGTCCCGGTAAAAGAAAATACCCTTTAGTACCTCCTGACTGAACAGCTGAAATGCAAGGTTTACTCGCATTTTTTCGAATGCGTTTGGATGCACATGTGATTGCGTGATGTGTGGCATCACCTTCAATGTCACAAATCGCCCGCGCGCACTTGCCAACAGGCTGGGCGAACGGCGCGGCTTGCATAGCGCGCCAAAAGCCGCACGCCTGGCAGCTGCAGCGCCACCTACGCTGTGCATCCAAACCGGTTTCACAGGGGCCCCTTGAAAGGGCGGCCGTTCACGACACTAGGAAAACCTTCTAGCCTCTGTAGCCTGACCTTTCGGCGCAGCCGCGCGCTACTGCGCATGTGCATCACCTCTTCACCGCCGCTATTACTGCGCGCTCGCCTCCTCGCCGCCGTCTGACGTTTCGTTGCAGCCGCGTGTTTACCACAGTTACTACGCATGCGCGCTTGGCTACACCGTTATCGCGGTGCTCCCAGTGCATTGTGCGCGAACTGCGACAGCCATGACGTCAAACAAAGCATAACTGCAGCTTTTCGCTTGTATATCCAGCTTAACCAGAGCTAATCCACCGCCAATATTTTCGAATGCGCGCCGAATTTTGTGACATCTAGCAAGGCATTGTCATCACTTAGGTATTATCCGTTAACTGTTACCCCCCCTGTTCCCAATCAAGGCCTCGGAACACTTCCTGTAAACAGGCGGCAAATAGCATTGGCAAGATTATATCTCCCTGCCTGACACTCTTCCTTATTAGAATTTTATTGCTGACTTTATGAAGTACGATGGCAGCTGTGCAGTCGTAAGAGATATCTTCCAGTATTTTTAATAATTTATTGAATACTTTAACAATTTTAATAATTTATTAGAAGTGCTTCTAGCAGTTCTTGCTCGTGCCTGGACTTACCCCTGCTAATAATTCTCGTGCAGTGAAACAGAGGCGAGCATTTGCTACAGTCCTTCACACGCAGAGCAAGGTTGCTATCTGTGTCTGCTTTAAACTTTTTGCCATGCTCCCTGAGGCGTTCATTTAGGCATTGCCCAAACTGCCTGATGTTATATTTTCCCAATCGACATGGGGATCGAATACACAACTCCGATTGCACACATTGTGAACTTCATTTCGTGGTTGGTCTGCAGGCTTCTTCTCTTTCACAACAGGAGATGCGCTTACAAAGACCAGATAGCTTACATGGGGCTGATAACACCACGTTGCATTTTCGGACACTCTTTTCAGCCAATGGGAAGTTTATTGAAGTATGGGACAAAAATCATTGAGGTCATCCCGTACTTTCGTAAAATTTCCCATGGGGGTAAAAAAGGGTGTCCGAAAAATTTGGTGCCGGCATGGTGTTTTCAGCCCCTCGTGAGCTGTCTGGACTTTGCGTCCGCATCTCTGGCTGTGAAAGAGAACAAGCCTGCAAAACCAGCCACCAAACGAAGTTCACAAAGTGTGCTCTGGGGATTGTGTATTCAATCTCAATGTTCTGTGGGAAAGTATACCTCCGGCACAGGGAGCAAGCTGGAGTTGCATGTGATGATGTGAAGGACTGTAACAAATGTTTGCCTATGTTTCACCGCACGAGCATTACTGGCAAGGGTAAGTTCTGGGACGAGCGAGATCTGCTTGAAGCATTTTTAATCAAAAAGCGAGCCATCTGTCCTTAGCATAGAGAAAGAGTGGCGCTTTTACCGGGCGTTGAAAGATGACCGATGTTGATTTTTTCATTTGCACATGCGCTTCTTCGAGAAAATGCGCTTCTAGTACGTGGATGAGTAAAAAAAAACATTTGTATGCCCGGCAAAAGTGTGTGCGACTTCTTCTGGTCATGTGTCTCGGTTTTCGCTGGTTTTGTGCAAGAAAATGAATAACCAACTCGCCCAGCAATTCACATTTTAGTTCGTATGCTTCATGGATTTTCCAATCCCTAACATTTTTGAACATTTTTTATTCATGCTACTGCTATTCTCAAACCCGGTGCCTTTTATTCTCTTTGCAGAACCAAAGGCACCGAATTTCAGAATTTAAGATCTAGTACTCTCGTTTATTGATCTCTAGGAAATGTCTGAGATATGGTTTTAATTCAAAAGACGTTCAAGCTATGCTAGCATTAGGTATTTTGCAGTGCTCTGAAGCACCGCAAAATATCTGCAAAGCTGTGGTAGTAACAGTGCATTGCATAAAATACCTGGTATAGTTATTTATGTAATTCAAAATATTATTGGTCATTTATGCTGCTCGCTTAGACTTGAAGCAAGTAATGCGTAAATTTATCAGTACATGCGTTGTACACCTTGCGATGGTCACAAGTGCTTTCCTCCAGAATAATGCATTGATCTGCCAGAATTGTCCATTTGAAAGAGATACTTCTAACGCCTTTCACTTCGAGACCTGCCTTCTTAAGACTGCCTACATTGGTTTATGTGCCGTTGCCTGCTGGTCAAAGCTTTGCCTTGAGGAATTGTGATGTGTACATCTCTTGAGGCAGCCATACTATGTCTGATGTGTTAGGAAATAAAAACAACCTTAAGCATTTTTTGGCTTTTACCCTGAGGATCAGGCAAGATTAGTCAATTGACAAATTAGAGTGACTATATTGCTTTCAAATGGTAAATGTAAAGGCAAAATCGTGGATATAGCCTCAATGGTTACATCGACAAAAGGATGATGGAATAGGGAACAAGACAGTAGACCTTTCGGACTGACAGAGTAAAATTTTTCCGCAAGCTACGGCGTAGTTCCGGATATAGTTCCGCACTGGGCTGTCGTCGCAACTTCACAAAGTCCATGCCTTGCATGCCACTTAGCAAGAAGCCGGTTAAAATTCATTATGTTCTGCATGACAGTTAAGATGAAACACAGTTCATAAATGGAAGTTGGACAGATGTTTTATCTCTGTTCTATAGAAAGGATAATTATGTATTGATTTCATTTGCAAATATATAATGATGCCTACAAAATAGTTCCTTGCCATTTTTTGTCTTGGTGTGGCCCTTTTCTAAGTAGTTTCATATTGTATGATTTTGTACATATTCTTTATGTATCATCCTTGTATCTAATCTAGCTATACATTATGTTCTGTTTTTCAGATGCAAGGGTCCATGGATGTTGTTGGGAGGAAGCACCTGAGGTGACAGAGGAAGCCACAATTTTAACGGTATGTATTTCGGCAACTAAAAAAAGCAGTTATGAGCAATAATTGCCTTGAAAAGCTACCAATTTTGTAGCATCTTTAATAAGACATTGCATAATCCAAACAACTTTAGCTTCAGAAACATAACAAAAGTTACAAGCGAGCTTAATTGTAGACTTCCAGTATTCTTCAAACCCTTGATCAAGGAGCAAGAGGAAATTCAAACGACCAACACAAACAACAGCTGAGATCGTTTCAAGAATGATGAACACCAGGTCAACTTTGCTTAAGCCTTTAACAGCATACACAAATATGGACAGTAACTGTACAGAATTATAGATGGACTGTACAGAAAACACATCAGACTGTCATATTAGCCTAAATATGTTTGAGGTTGGCAAAGAAAAATTTAAAGTATAGTCAGATTTTCGCTGGCATGTTTTCACCTTTAAAATAATGCATAACACATTAGAATAAATGGATCAGCACATGGTATTCAGCTACGACAGCTAAATCGTTTGTAATTCCATTTCTTGTTAGTGTTTTGGTTCCATCAGACGATTGATTGCTGTGATATGTAGAAGGTGTTTAGGTCACGTGAGGTATGACAAAATAATATAACTGCTGATACAGCATTTGTTGTCAAACCTCTGTAAATGAAAACTGTGTTAGCCCTTACAGTGTAGCTTGATTCATGCCTCTCGTGGCGTTAACAAAAAACACACCACCAGTTGAAAACTTCGCTGGTGAGACCGAAAGACATCAAGAAATTAACTTGTAAATTGCGGTTATGCATGGATCACCATGCATTGGTCTATGTATTCTAATGTGTAACAACGTTTACAAGAAGACACACAACTTAAATTTGGAGTCTGTTGTCCCAAATTGATGCCACACTACATGAAAAGAGCTCAGGCAGTCATATGGCCGACATAAATTCATATTATACTGACAAAAAACGTTCAAATGACAACACACTGTATAATGAAGACGCAATTCAGTCATATTGACAGCGAATCGTGTTAATGAGGCCATACTGTAATATCAAAAGACATGAGGCTGTCATACTGACGGCTCGCTTGTGTTCCTAGTTCACAAGCAAGACGTCAAAACGATCAAAAACGCCTTCATTTGAAAATGACGGCCGGCTGTCATTTTGACGGTTAGTTGCTCGGAAATAGAGCTGCTAAGATATTTCCCGCCATTTTGACGGATTTTTTTTTTTTTTTACAGGCGCAGGCTCCTTTCCCAAGCAATGCCACCCTAGGAAGCCGAGCACCAGGCCGGGGGAAATCTTGTACCCGTTAGAAAAACTGTGGGTGCCCGGCCAGCGTCGGGAGTCGAACCCACCACCTCCCGAAGCCGAGGCGGGTGCTCTACCACACGGCCACGACTGCCAGGATGACGGCCACGAGTGGTTTCAGCGCCCGTCTAAGCTGTGGGAGGTGGTTGGTTCGAAACCCACCGTCGGACACCCACCGGTAAAAATGTACAAGCGTCCCCTGGCCTGGCGCTCGGCTAGGGGTGCACGTTTGGAAAGAGCGGCGTAAACCCCGCTGGGCCCCTCGCGGGCCAAGCGGTGGCCTTGGTACAAAATCCCCTGCAACAATTGCGATGCCTCATACATTGGAGAGTCAGGTGATTTTAAAAGAAGATTAAGAGAACATAAGAACGACGTCAAAAAATGGCACACGTCATCCAACCCCCTGGCAGAGCATGCTCAAGAAATGAAGCAAACCATTGACTGGGAGAACGCCACAATCTTAGATACCATGAAACCTTTATCGTCACGACTGCTTTTAGAATCTTTTTATATACAGACTACGGAGAATGTTATTAACAGGACGAAGGGTCATATCCCGGATAACTACGCCCACTCACTGCGCTGTCAAGTGTGCATATAAGAAGCGGCCCATTCCGTCCATCTTTTATTGTGAACGAGGGACCCGTAGGGGTCCCGAAACATCGTGTATTTGTCTTCGGCGAGTGTATCTATTACTTTGCCACTATGCTTCCCCCTCGCCAGACAGGATTCTGTCGAACACTTGGCTAAACTGCAGGACAGTCCCGGACAGATGAAATAGGCGCGACAGAGCGCGCACTTCGCTAAGTGTGGTTACTGCTGTTCACACAGCGGACCAAGCCGCGGTTACGCCGCTAACCACAGTTATCACGAATAGAGCTTGGCGACCTCGGTTTGCTTCGTTAACCGAGAAGATGGCGGCGTCTGTGGACGGAAGGTGCCTGTATAGGCGTCCGAGTGCAAAAAGCGCATGAGCTGGCCCGCTTCAAGAACGTACTTTTTTGGTGCTAAATCTTATTTAAAGAGCAACGTATTAACATAGGCAGGGTGTATAGTGCCATCCGATGGCGCTTTTATGCAGCCTGCGAGAATCGTCCGACAGCGGAGCAACATCGTACTGCAACAACGTCCTGCGGTGCTCAAGCTACGTATTCTACCGCAAGTCCAGTCCCTGCCGCATCGTTAACGTATAGGCGAAGAGTTCCCAACGATCGCAGCACCGGATTCCGCGAGCCCGGAACACACGAACACATTGACGATCCTGACACCCTCCTAGACACACTTCAAACCATGTACACCTCTCCAGGCGCCCCCACACCTCTACCCCACTACACAGGACAAGCAAATCCTACACTCGACACCGACATCACGGAGACGGAAGTCAGAGCGGCCCTCCTGACTCTCCGCGCCAACTCCGCACCTGGTGCAGACCAAATCACAAACTCCATGCTCCGTAATCTGGACGACCGATCGATCACCCAGATTACGCAATACTTCAACCAGTGCTGGAGGGAGAGTAGCCTCCCGCAGTCAGGGCGCCACGCGAAGGTAATATTCATACCCAAACCCAACAAAACACTTACCATTCAAAACCTTCGCCCGATTTCGCTAACCTCATGCCTCGGAAAGCTCCTCGAGCATGTTGTGTTAACGAGACTAACAAGTCACATGGCGGACAACAATCTTTACCCGCATAGCATGGTAGGATTCCGCCCCCATCTATCCGCACAGGACGCCATGCTGCAACTCACACACGACCTTTTTGACCCGCTTCTTCCACGTCACACCAAGGCATTCTTAGCTTTGGATCTTTCCAAAGCTTTTGATCGCATTGAACATCAGGTGATCATGACTGCCCTTTCCCCATTGAATGTGGGTGTGCGCACGTATGCCTACATTTAAGCATTCCTCACTGACCGCACGACTGAGATACACTTCGGCCCTTTGTCTTCCCCCTCCTACACGCTTCAGAGTATCGGCACCCCTCAAGGGTGCGTCCTTTTCCCCTTTCTCTTTAACATTACCCTCATCCCACTCGCCCGAAAATTGGCAACTATTCCCCACCTGAAGCACACTCTTTATGCCGACGATATCACCCTGTGGACCACCCACGGCAGTGACGGCGGCATAGAGAACACCTTACAGGAAGCAGCCACACTCACCCAAAATTACGCACGGACCATCGGATTGTCTTGCTCCCCAGAGAAGTCCGAACTGCTCCTCATCCGTCCTAAGAACCACCGCTGTCCCCGCTCCCCCACTGCCATTGAACTGAATGGTGACCCGGTATCTGAGGTTGGCACCCTCCGTGTATTGGGCCTGCATGTCCAGAACGATGGCAAAAACACCACCACCCTCAAGAAACCCAAGCAGGTTGTAGGCGCGATATCCCACCTCATCCGCAGGGTTTAGGGACATCATAGAGGCATGAAGGAGCGCGATCTATGTCGCCTCATTCATGCATTTGTCCTCAGCCGTGTGCTGTACACTACCCCATACTTACAACTATCCAGACATGACAAACGCTTTGGATGCTTTGATTCGCATGACATTCACAGTAGCACTTCATCTTCCCCTCAACACACCCACAAACAGATTACTAGGCCTGGGCCTCCACAACACGATCGGGGAACTGGTGGAGGCCCACCGACAGGCCCAATACATCAGGCTCACACAAACCTCCACAGGTCGGTATATCCTGGACTCCCTCGGAATCAGAATACCGGCCAACGACGCAACCCTCCTCGCCATCCCACGACCCCTTCACCGGGAGCTCCTCATCAGGCCGCTCCCGAGGAATATGCACCCGTCCCGCCATGAGCAGCGCCGCAGAGCCCGTGCGAAGGCACTCCATCGAGCGTACGGCTCTGAGCCGGACGCCGTATGGGTGGACGCTGCCTGCACGGGTGATGAAGCGACAGCAGCTGAGGTGGACTCCTCTTTATCCACCCTCCTCACTCTACCTCTCCCTCCAGACACCTCACCAGAGGCTGCAGAGGAAGCCGCCATTGCACTTGCTATCACCCGCACGGAAGCCCGGTCCATTTTAAGTGACTCTGAAACTGCAATTCTAAATTTTGCTCGAGGCCGAGTTCATGTCCCTGCTTTTGACATACTGGACTCGCCCGATGCACCCCCGCCCCGCCAAGTGGAGCTGATATGGGTGCCTGCGCACTCCAGGAATCCCGGAAACGAGACCGCCAACCTTTTAGCCCGAGGTTCTTTAAACCGTGCTCAGGTGGCCTCGGATCTAGGATTCACGAAGGAGCGCATGCACTCATTCAGCGAGCTGACGCAGGCCTACAGAGCCTCACGCCAGCTCTACCCCCCGCCGCACCCCTCCCTAGATAACAAACAAGCAACACTCTGGCGCATACTACAGACACATTCTCTCCCCTCACCCCTTACAATAGCCCATTATCATCCCTCCTTCCCCGATCCGGCATGCGCCCAATGCCCAGAACCCTTCTACTCTTCCCTCCACATCCTTTCCCTCTGTCCGGCGGACGCCTCCCCGTGGGACCTAGAGAACCTCAAGACCTGGGAGGACTGGGAGCCCGTGCTGCGCTCTGAGGACCCGGCCGTGCAGACCATCGCCACCGGCAGGGCTGCCAGTGTTATGGACCTTAGGAACATAAACACTTGAGTGCAGTGGGGTCGTTCGGGGACCCTGAGGCGTGCCCCGAATTCCTTGTACAATAAAGTTTTTTCTCTCTCTCTCTCTCCGCGAGCCTACTGCAATGGTGGCAGCCATGAGCGCGGCGGACGACGGCGCTCTGCTGTGCTACTCCAGATTCGTCACTATAGGCCTAATTTGTTTCGCACCGAAGCCACAGCGGTCTGCGCTTTTGCATTGACCAGCGCTATATGAAATGGTTTACTCATGGCACTGCCTACTACAACCTCATTGTCTCATATTAAAACAAAGATGTAGCATTGATTTAAGCGACGCCTTAGCAGCGGATCGGGTCAACCGCATGCAGAGGCGCTGCAACGGCGGCAGCTGCTACGCGGCTGTGAACATAAAACTACCTTGTATCGCAGTTATTACACCTACCAGCAACTCGGTGCAGGTCAGCGATCCTTAATGAGGATTCATTTTTGGCATTCCCTTATCCCAGTGCTTATTATTGACGAGAACAAAAAAGTTTAGCACGGTTTTCTGACGCTGGCGCCAGGGATACGCCAAGAGATGTTGCCCCGGCACGGACAGCTTGCGGGAGGCGCGGCGATGTATATATACGGCCATGGAGGCAATGCTGCCACTGGGCGGCGCCTTTGGACGCCACTTATAGACACTGCGTTGCAAGATGTTTACAAATGCCACTTCGCTCCGAATCGCCGGTCACTTCGTTAGTTGCACCGCGGTAACCCAGAACGGTGGCGAGCGTTGTGACAACGGCGAACCGTGATTCGAGATAACCGCAGTTAAGTTCGGTAACCGCGGTTATACAATGCCCGTGTGACCAGAGTATAAGAATTTTAAAAACAGTGAGGCCGATTTAATTCAAAAGCGGAATACGCACCGAAGCAGCACTCAGGGGTGCATAGCTGTCAAATCACGCGTTAAAGCAGACCGCACGAAAGAACGTTGTTTACAACAGCCAGTAGAGCGCGATCGCATCGCAACGGGCTCGTGTGTTCGCTTCACCTGTGTGTACAAGGATGGGGGAACACGCACGTCGATGGCTCATCGCGCGCCGTCACCGGCAATGGCCGGCGATGACGGAGAACCAGCCAAATCAGGCCCTTCCGAATCCCGAACGCGCCGGCGCCGGACAGGCGGGTGACAGGACTCCGAGGTTTGTGCCTGGACTTAAGCATGCATATTAAGTGCGCGCTTTAAACCACCCGCTTTCTTGGACCCGCGGAAAATGCTGGGGCACTCGGGAGCCAAACTCTACGTACCTTCCTGCTGTCCGAGTCTGCGGTCATCTCCCCGTTCATTTTCCGCTCGGGGCCTCTCGTCGAAACAACGCCCGCCCCCAACTGTCACTCGGAGTGAGCCAATGGTGGCGCGAGGTCGAGGAGGGAAGAACGGCAGGGCGGGTGATTTACAGCCCTTCTCGAAAGAGCTACCCTTGCAAGGGAGGAAAGCACCGCAGGCGCCTGCAAACCCCACGGGGGGTCTCTTTGACCAACGAAAGGGCCGCAGCTGGCGCGCACAGCACTCCGGTCGCTCAAGAAGCTCAATCCCTGCATGCGAAATCGCATTCCGTGGTGTTCCTTAGTCAAGTAATGTCCGAACCAAAACACTTCTGCTGCCACAACGGGCGACTGCACAATTACACTGAATACTTTGCCTTAGAGCCGGATGACATATTTCTTTATATTTTGGAACCGACTTTCTCGCCCTTCTCGCGTGGAGTAGGGGGCGGGGGAGGGGCACGTCCTCCAAAGCGCCAACTGTCTCAGCCGCCTCGATAGGAGTTTTGTTGTCCAACATTATCAATATTGTCACGTGGTGGTGACTCTAGTCCGACGAACAGGGAAACAGCAAGGATGTCTTCGAAACGGAACTGTTTATTTAGGCTGACTTGCGTCCGCAAAGAATTGAATCACTCGGCGGCGGCGTAGCAACAAGCGTGCTCGGCGGTCGTCGAACAGAATGCCTGCCGTTCTCGGCCGTGCTCTTTTTAAAGCTGATAGCGAACTTTCAAGATAAAGCTTGGAAAGTTACTAGAACACTCTGGAACAAGGTACAGTCGGCTCCGCCTGGATGCGATCAATCGAGATAATTCTAGGCGCATCTTGCATCACAAACAAAGCGATAAAGCGCCATGCCGGCAGCTTTGAAGAATGAACAAACTCTACAAACATTCGCGGTAATATACTAATCCCTAGAAGCGGCATTTCTCCGACATCCTGGGAGATTCGGGACGTAATTTACCACCAGAAACAGTCTTCTGAGAAGTTGTCGCTCTCTGAAGTTTTGTGAACCCTTACGCGCAGTTATTTAAACGCCTGCTTGCTTGTTCACCTGTCACTCTAGACTACTGCGCCTAGTGCGTTTGCTTGGGTGCTTTGTATGACGTAGTTGGACCACATGCTTCTAACAGCCGCGGCGAACACAGAGCTATCCGTCAAGCTGAACGCAGCTGTGGCCAGATGAACGCGACTGACCCGCCTTTTACCACGGACAATTATTATCGGGCGCAATTTTAAGCCCTTCCACTCTGAAAGCTATGCGTAATCAATATTATAACTCAATCTCGTTGATTTGCAGGCGGGCCTGTTTGGAAATATTTTTATGCAGGAAATCGCATTACGGTTACATTTCTGCCTAACGTAGTCCTGGTCCCCATGTGCACAAACGTTTCTGCGTCCGTTCACCCGTACAGCCACGAAAATCCACCAATGTAAGGGTTACCTTCCCCTGCACTGCACATTTACATGCACATGTGCAGGTGCGGCCAGAATAATACGGAGCACGCGAAAGGCGGCCAAGCTAGCAGAAACTATATCTAAGCGCCACCTATTAGCACAACCAAGACACCTCTGGCTATCCGCGCGCAGCGAGAGTGCCTGCCGCCGAGCGCCCCTCTTAGCTGCAACTCTGCCGTTATCACTGTTCGAAAGACGCTGAGCTGGTTCGGGCAACGCCGCCAGGTGCTGCCTTCATCCAGGCGTGCTCACTTCAGCCTCGGTGTCGACTAAACTGCAAAGCGGTGGCCGCGCGGACTGAAGGGCCGAGATAACACGTAATGCCAAAACGGCCGTTTTGCGCCCGTTTACAGCGCGCGCCGCTCCTCGATGCGAGAAATGGGGCAACGAAGCGCATGGCGCTGTCAGCAGAGTATCAGTCGATCATAGAGCAAGGGGTTGCATGCTGTATGCTGTGATGTTGATAGGCCTGCGGAAAAAGCGGGTCCGTGCTACCGGCGCCATCTCGCCGCATCAAAATTAAGATAGTTCCTGTCGCCACTGCTAGGCAGCGCTCATAAGCACGTTTCTGCTGCTCCGCGACCCTTCCTGCGCTCCGTATTATTCTGGCCGCACCTGTACTATCGCGCTCAATATGACTTGTAACCTCAAGTAGCGTGGCCGGAGCGCTCCCCGGTAGCATGGTGGAGCCAACAAGCGACGCGCTTGAAAACGGAAGGGAAATAATTTTGTTTTTCTATCGCGCTCAATAAGACTCGTAACCTCAAGTAGCGTGGCCGGAGCGCTCCCCGGTAGCATGGTGGAGCCAACAAGCGACGCGCTTGAAAACGGAAAGGAAATAATTTTGTTTTTCCACCACTCAGACTTCTCCCCTGTGCCGTCTGGTCTTGGCAGTACCATGGTGTTATCGCATCGCCAGCGCTTGCGTGACGAATGGAAGGCGCATGTCACGGTTGATTTTCTTTCATTCATTTTGCTTTGACCTGTCATGCCCGATAAAACCGTGGCCCAAATCGCATCCCACGACGACTCGTGGATTGCCGTCCAAGCAGCGTGGAATGCCATGCGAGCGGACACGCGCTACGTTGAAGCCATCCATGTGTCCCTTCCGTCGAGAATACGCGAAGTGATCAGCGCTCATGGATGGATCACCCGCTATTAGACGTCTTCAGTTTCGTTTTTATTTCTTTTCTTCGAACGACGGTCATCGTTCCGCCTCATTTCTTTACGTATCATTGTGGCAAATAAAACTTTCGTACGGGGGTGTTTTATGTCGCTAAATGAATTGCAGGTGTTCCTGCGACTGCTCGCTCTCGTACTTCTCGTGCTTCAGCTCATAACTACGCCACCGGCCTTAGCATAAAGCCGTCGGCCCCAGCATGAAACCACGCCTGGGAAAGGCTAGACGCGCCGGCGCCTGCAACTCAGGTTTCCTTCAGAAGACGACGCGGGGGATGCTGGAACATCAGAATCATTTCCACTTCGCTTTCAGGCGCGCCGCTTGTGGGCCCCACCATGCTATACCGAAAGCGCTGCGGCCACACGCTCGCGGGCTGCAAGTCATATTGAGCACGATAGTACAATCGTCAGCACGCTTAACACGAATGACGGAAAGCGTGGCCGGGAGCGGCTTGGACTGACGCCAGCATAGCGAAGTGCTGCGCGCTGTTGCCGAGATAATATCTTGGTATGTTTGCGGTGGCTGACGATAGCTGGAGCGCAGCTCGATTTGACTACTCACCTTGTTCTTTCGCTTGTATCCAGCCGGCGGGGTGAGTGGGCTCAATTGGCTGTTTCGCGACTTTACTGGCACTGCATCTATAGTGCAGCGTGGGCGAAACACGAAGCCAGACAATAACCTGCGAAAGCACAGCGACGCACGCTGTCCCAGAATAACGGTGTAAGATATATAGGTGAGGACACTGCGCGGGCGGCGCACTGGCTGCAAGCGGCCAGATAAAGTACCAGCCGCGTCATCCGAACCGGGCCGCTGATCGCAGCGCCAGTGTCGATGAAGCGGGCAAACTTCGCACGAAGAAAGAAAACATAAATGAAACATCTTGTTTCGATAGCAACCATGCAGATATCGCACGGCTCGTTTACGTCACAAAATCCGTTCGCATGGCATGGACTGTTCCCAAGGTGGATGTAGAATGGTGGCGAAGGCTGGGCCCAAAAACGGTTTAGCGCGACTGCAGCACAGCCACTTTGGGCGGCCGAAACACTTGTATAATGAAATTCAAAAGCACAGAAAAAAATGCTATAAAACAACAAAAAGAAATTAATATTTTAATGCCACGTTTTATAAGTTAGGTAAACTACTTCAGATAAACATTACGCCGAATTCTGTAATTTTTTTTAACGCTCTTGTTGCGCTCTCTGTTGATCAGTGTGCGGTGCATTTGCAGCGCGACTTTGCAGGCCTTGTTTCGGTACTCGGCCACAGTGGCTGCGGGCTGCGGGAGCTTGCGAAGCGATTTCTTATCTCCAGCTGCCTGCTATGGCGCGCCTTGGAAAGCGTGCAAATTAAGCTCGCCGGTCTCGAAATGGCCCCTTTAAGAAGTTTTTGTCGTCCTTGCCCGTCGCCTCTCTGTCACCGTTTGGCAAGATCTGCACCCCGCTGCACCGTTTCCTTCGGTGTACGGCCAGTGCGAAACCTTTTCCCGAGGCTTCGCGCTCAACGCTTCAAGCGCTTAGCTCTGCATTTCAAGATGAGCTTGCGGCATGTGAAGAAACCTTGCTCCGTGGCACATTGTGACAGCGTGGGTTGTACCGTGGGTGTCTTACCCAGACTACACCGCTTCCCTCTGGACTTTCGCAGGTGAGCTCTTGCCGTTGTCGTCTGCTCTAGATATGCTTTTGTCGGGCTTTCCGCGCCTATCGTAGCTGTAACCGTTTCATGCGCACTTGGCTTCATGTTATAGGGATATTTTAGTAAATTGCAGGGCACGCACTTGCAGTCATAAGATGTGCAAAAGACACAAATCATTTGTCTTATTTGTAGCTAGTTTCGTGCAGCCGACTGTCACCAACGTGAAATTGATACCGGGCTCTCATGAGCAACCACGTGCCCTCTACTTGCCGCATGGTCAATTTAAAACCAACTGCGCTGCCTAACAGCTCTGAGCATGACATTAATGGGTTTTGAAGCACCGTGAAGCCTATTTGAGGATCCCCTCGCAACTGACAGTATCGAAACTCAACCATGTGTATGTGCGCCGCATTCACTGTGCCTTAACTGAATTCGGCCAGCAGTAGTTATTGCCGTTTTACGTATACATGACCGTCAATGCAGTTTTAAACTCATTTCGCTGCATCGCTCTCGTCACTCTTTGAGCATAGAAAAGCAGCTAGCCGCGTGGTATCAGGCGAGCGTAACCGCACTCTGCGGCTTGGAGGCTTGGCGCGAGCATTTTCTGCCGTAGTTATAACGTACTGCATTTAGGTGAACGGAGTCTTGGCGTATTGACGTTTGGAGTATATGGTATTTATTTCGGTGCAAATGTATAACGTGGACGCTGCGTCATGTCCAGGTGCAGAACGTGGGTACAGTTCTGCCGCAACCTCAGCCTGGAGAAGACGCCGTGCCAGCTGCGAGACCTGAGGACTTCTTCCAAGCACTTCGAACTGTTTGTGTATCTGCGGTCAGGATGCCTGCGTCTCGATGCTGTGCCTACTCGAGGAAGGAGTGGCTGTATTGAATGTCCTTGCACTTCACTTTAAACTGCACTTTATGTATGTTTTAGTTTGATTAGAATTGCTTCAAATTACTTCGGTTAGCGACAAGAATGAGGTCTCGAGGTTGTGCGCAGGCTCTATGTATGGTGTAATGCTCTAGCGTTGAGCAGATTTGTTGATGCTAAAACTTGTTTTCAATATTGTCATGCAGGTGTAAACAAAGCTGCTATATTCTTTCAGTTGAAGAAACGAAATGTGAAGAGTAATCCCTGTGTGCTGCATAGTCTATGTGTTGATGCGCCTACTTGTGTCATGTCATGTTTGCCTCAATGGAAGCTGTCGTAGCATTGTTTTCTATACTTTTCAATTTCCTACTTGGCAACATTCGTGGAACTTCAGGGCTTTTTCTTATCCGCACTGTGACCATTGAGATGAATAGCCAGCTTAAAAAAAACTACTGATTGAGCTGCCTGTGACGCGCATTTTTTTTTTTTGGCGTGCTTTATCGCTGTATTTGTTTGGTTGGTGTAATAAACCATAAATATGAAAACCATACTTGCCGTACACTGTATTGCAAACTGTGCACTTGAGCCTGCGCTTTGTGCATCATACCTTGATGTACTCAAAAGTACTGGCAGCAGTATATTCACCAAGGTTTCCACTACGAATCATGCATCCTTAGCCAGCGTCTGAAAGTGTTGCTGCCTTTCTATGCTGCCTTCTTTGCCAGTGACTTTCATTGGGTTCCCAATTGCATATTAAAAAGGCCATAACTAGCAGGAACGCGAGGACATTTGACTGGCAAAGGTTCGTGCGCGCTGAAAGGCAACCTTCTATAGATACCGGTTCGAAATTGCGGGTTCTATAAAAATACCACTTTATAATTCGCGCCAAAAGCATACGTATGCGTGACGTCATTCAACGTCACTCATACGTAGGTTGCCCCCCGAATTGGGGGCGCTGGGGTGCCCCATGAGCCGCCATTTTTTGGACCAATGGGCGTCTATGGAGCCTTCGCTACCATGGTATATCTACCTTGCTGTTCCTTGCGCTGTCATCAGCAGTATCGTCGTGGCACTTTAAAGGGACACTGAAGAGAAATTGAAGTTGGCCTGTATCGATAGAATACGAGCTCCTGATTACAAAAACACCACTCAAACTGACAACAAAGCTCTTGTAACGTAGAAAAGAGCAGGAACCAAAATACAGGTATCGCCGCCACAGGCCAAACTCGCAAGTACAAGCGAGATGACGTCATAGGACAAAACAGTGTTGCTAGAACCAATAGTTCTAGCGACAATGGGATACCAGAAGCTACGAGTGAGTCACTGAGGCGCAGCCAATGCATGCGCAAATCTCCTTGACGTCGCCAGATGGCGCCACGTACCCGGCAGCTACGCGAGGGCCTGCAGCATCGGGACCAATCAGCGCCTGCTCGCCGGCGGTAGGCGGGCTCCCGGTATTCCGCTAACGGTAACAAGGTACACGGTATGCTAAAGGTGTCTATTTGCGAGAACTTCGTTGACGACTTCGAGAACGGGATCCATCGTAACGCTGGCAAAACGCCGGTGCAAACGTAAACGAAGCGACGGTAGCGACGGCCGCAATAGCCGATAGATGCCTTCAACCTGCGGCCGGCGGTAGCTTTCTTTTCGGCTGCTGCTAGGCCGCACTGCCGGCCGTCAGAAATCACGGAGTCTGCGTTACGTCATGTGCGCGTCATGTTTCACGTCACTTAGTCCTGTGTCGTCATAAGAGAATCCCAAGTTTGAATCAGAGCGGCGG
Organism: Amblyomma mixtum; assembly: GCF_055824585.1. Classification (NCBI taxonomy): domain Eukaryota; kingdom Metazoa; phylum Arthropoda; class Arachnida; order Ixodida; family Ixodidae; genus Amblyomma; species Amblyomma mixtum. The sequence continues at coordinate 5,595,396 of NC_143019.1, forward strand.
GAGAAACTTTTTCAACTTCGAATGCAAATTTCTTAGGAATAAATGCATCTTTCGCTGCCGGCCAAGTGGCAACAAAGCCATGAAATGCCGAACTATCGGATTTTGCTTTAAAAAATATATCAACAGAACTCTCCTCACTGTCCCTTTAAGCAACCTGAGCGCGGTTCATGGCGGTGCGATTTTACGCCAGTGCTTCCCCAGCGGCACGGTGGTGGTCGGCAAACTGCAGTAATGGGCCGCAAGTGCTTTGTTTTAAATAGGGGTGTGCGAATATTCGAAATTTTCGAATATATTTCGAATATTATATATTTAGTATTCGTATTCGATTCGAAAGCCAAGTATTCGTGTTCTTTCGGATATTCGACCCGATGCGAATATTCGTATCTAGCCGACTATTAATTTTGAGCACCGGCGTTCATTTCGGTCCGCAAGCCCTATCGACAGAGACATAACAACATGGCGGCGCCCAGGGCAATGCGCATGGATGAAGGAAAATATTTCCTTGGAATTTTTCCTCCGTGGAAGGAAAATTTTTCCTTCCTCCAAGGGCCATGCCGTAGCTGACTGCGCTGGTGAGCTTTTTTATGGCTACACCTGCGAAGCTGCTATAGTCAGAGCTGTGCACGAAGTACCTCGCAATACGCGCCAGGTCAGTGCCAAGTGAGAGGGCATTTTCTGTGGCTGGAGGAGTGGTGGTGGTGAAAACTTTATTTACAACTGGGGAGTTTGGGACACACAGGTCCGTGGGCCCCCTCACGGCCCCACTGCACTCAAACGTTCATGTCCCGGAGGCTCATGATGCTGGCAGCCCGGCCGGTGGCGATGGCTTGATTGGCCGGGTCCTCAGAACGCAGTAGGGTCTCCCAAGCCTCCCAAGTGGTAAGGTGCTCCAGGCCCCGCGCGGGAGGATCCGCCGGGCAGAGGAAAAGGATATGGTCTAGAGTGGCTTTGGGGTGGTGGCAGAGGGTACAGGAAGGGTTCGTGTCGTTTCAGCTAGAAGGGAACTACTTCTGCTTGACCATGTGGAGCAGCTGGTTTTCCTTCACGACAACCTTTTATGTTCATCCCAGCAACGCGCTTTTGTGCTGATGGCAAGGTAGCCTTAATCAGTGCTGTGTACTAGCCATCCTCTCTGATATTTCCAGTCTTCTAAAAACAATGTTCGAGACTTTGATACTTTTTATGCAGCCACAATCACCTTTTGTGTTCATTTCATCACTTATAGTTGAACTGTGACGTTCTTGGGTGCTCAAATAAATGTTTTGTAGTGGTTAAATGCGTTTGTCCTTGATTATTCGATTCGATATTCGGAATCAAGTATTCGTATTCGATTCGTATTCGAAAAATTTGATATTCGCACACCCCTAGTTTTAAAACCGCAAGTGGCTTTCAGTGCAATCACGGTGTTTTATTTTCATTGTTTTGCTTAAACTAACTGAAACCGTTAGCAAACGCTTTGGTAAACTGTACGATGTAACTGTCCTGATCGCATACATTGTTAGCAATAGCTCGTGATTACAAAAAAAGTATTTCGGGGTTGCCGTTCCCAAGTATCGGCCAGTAAGATGTGAGCGATAATAATGCCTTTGTAAGTATAAGAAAAAATACTTATATGCAGTGCGACGAGTTAGTGGCATGGGTCGGAAAGGAAAGACCAGCAAAATTCAGTAACGAAAGAGTGGCGCGCAATAAAGTGTGGTACGAATAAAATTTATAGCAAAAAGTAAATAAAATTCTTTACATTCATCTTGCTACTGCAAACTGTGGCATAGTCAAAGTTTGAGTGCACCCTTGCATCAGTGGCAGAAGCGAAGACCAGAATAATATGTTATTGGCGTGTTAATACTGTTAAGGTTAATCATTCCTTACGCCTTACAGAGCAGCGAGTATAAGTTTAATAGTGCGCTTGATGTTGCAATGTGGTGGAGTGGGCAGCATATCACCCGACAAGTGAGTCATAGTTATTTTACAGTAGGCGCTCTGGAAACATAGTTGTTGCACTTTTAGTTAGAGCAAATTAAAGCAAGGGGACAGCTAAAACATACTTAAAACATGTGCGTGCTAGAATGCGCTATCGGGAGAAAGTCGAAAAAAAAACACACCAGACGAGCGGACAAATGAAGAGCATGGCAAACGACTGAGTAAATGAATGGTATAATAAGCAAGTGCATGGAAGTACGAATGAGCGGCGCGCACGAAAGCAAATGCTACATTTATTTAAAGAATGAACTAACGAGCTAACTAGCGAAACAACGAGCAGGGCGCGCAGCAGGTGAACGAAGGAACGGGCCAACCAACGCACGAACCAACGAGCCAAATTCAAGAGAACAAAAAAGACGAGCGATGGTTACATACTCGGTTATCAGGGCACCGGCAATTATTCTTGTAGTAGGTTCAAAAAACCCGCCAGAACTCATCGCCTTCTTCGCCTTAAAGGGATGCTGAAAGGTTTCCCAAAAAAATTGAGTGACGAGATGCACTTTACAGTTTTCCACCCTCGGAATTCGAATTTATCATCCAAATTAGGCAAAGGAAAGCGCAAACCTATTTTATTTTGGCGAAAAGTGCAGCAGCAGCCTCGGGCCAGCTCGCGCGCCTCGTTGCCGCCTGTGATTGGTTGGGCGCCTCGTGACGTGAACACTGGCGTTGGCTCGGTGAGCCCGGCTCGGTCGCCGCCGATGTAGTACAAGAAGCGCGGCGCGCGGTGGTTCGGGCTGTTGGTTTGATGCTTATATCACGATGGAACACATCGAAGATTACCAGGAGGATCTTGGCGTCATCCCCTACATGTAGTACGAACCAATCGCAAAGAGCAAACCGCTCCAAGGAAGCAACGATGCTGGCGCAAGCGGTGCTTTTGGCTTGAACGAAAGCGAAGTGTCAGCATCTCCACGTGTTGGAAATGTCTTTTAGTAAGCACACTTTTCTAGCCAAACTTCATTCAGAGATACAATAAATTAATTTTGAAGCGAGCAAATGTAGTATAGCACTCCTCCACAAAATTTTCCAAACGCAATGTAAGCGGGATGCGATCGTCGGCATTGTTGTCTTGCCGCTTGTCGGTGCTGCCGCAAATCTGCTTGTAATCCTCACAGACCATTGACATGCGCAAGAAGTTATCAGGCTCTTTTTGCACGCAAATTTTATGCTGGCATCGCTTCATGGTCGCTGCGTGCCGGCTCGGTTCATAACGCACGCGTAAAACAGAAGTTCGCGGCGCTTTGCGGCAGAACTTGTCGAGGTGACAAACGTGTGCCTCCCGTTCTGCGTGCCAAGATGGGATCTGGCAGTAAATTGAAATCCTTGTTTAGGCGAGTTGCTTCATACTGCAAGCCCTTGTAGGAATATCTCCATCCGTTTGCGCCAGCCTTAATCGTGCTGTTCTCAGATCAAGCGACCAGTGATTTTTTTCACTAACTCGATGGCCTCGTGCTGCAACCGAGCAGGTCGAGCCGCAAGACTGGCTGTAGCACACGTGGCGTACAATTATATAATATTATTATTAATGTATGAAGCCATGCTGCACTCGGCAAGTTTTTACGACTACATGTGTTATCATAAATGCATTCCTGGCAGAACACTTTACTGGTATTGGCTGCATTAGAACTTGAACAGACTTGTCAGCCTTGTCATCCCTTTTAGAAAAGTTCGATGCAGGGTCCTCAGCAGCATCTGCCAGTGGCATTCGACTTGTTGCACAGTCCTGATTTGTACTGCTGTTTGGTGTGCATTCTTGACTGTCTGGTGCGCAGCCTCCAGGTGTGATGTCATTTTCCATGCACTCTTGATTTGCACTATCGTCTGTTGTGCAGTCTTGATCTTGCAGCAGTTCGGCAAGTACCTGAAAGGCATAAGCCATGTGATGTTATTGTTGCAAACAGAACAAAAGTGTGCTTCAGTATGAGTAAAATCTTCTGGTTTATTTCGCAAACTATTTTGTTGATTGGCGAGCTCTGTGGAAAGTGAGATCATTTATTATATACCAGGTGTTTCTTTAGAAGGTCCAAAATTTATTTTAAAAAATGGGTAACTAACCTTGGATTAATTTTATCCCTGGGGCTATATTGAGGGATATAGCATACACCAGTAATAGGCAGAAGGTTTCCATTAGCTCACAAAACTGCATATCTTAATTAAATTTTTATTTTCATATTATGTTGTATTTGCAGATTTCGAGCACCTCCTGCAAATACTGTAGCCAAGCAAAAAAAAATCTCTTTAAAAACTTCGCTCTCTTTAAAAACTCTTTAAAAACTTTAAAAGATCGCTCAAAAAAAAAAAGTGTACGCTTTGGGGCCAGACTGCAAGCGCCATGACTGCGCACATTGGGCGCTGACGAGGCGGCTATCAGCGAGGCCCCAGGCGAAACCAAACTGAAAACGAAACGCCACGCGCCCGTATACCAGAAACATCTGCAAAGAGTTTTCTCGGCGCTCCGAGCCCGAAGAAAAATGTGCCGTGTACTACTCCCTATGTCCTCGCCACTAAGGGCTACGCATGAATCCTAGAATATCTGAGCTCCAACATAATTGATTAAAGAGGCTGCATATAACGTCTTTCCACGAGCTCGCTTACCGAACGAAGTTCTCTGCTCACGCGCGGCGCGCAGTCTCCGGTTGTGAGGCGCACTTCGCGTCGCTCCACCTCTTGCAGTATTAGTAGCAGTTTAAGATTTTTATACAGCCAAAAAATTTAGGGCCGAGCTCTGATATGAGTAATGCTGTACGAGATGCATGATGCATTCCTGCAAGCACAACTGCAAAACACTTATTTTGTAAGCTGCAGTTTGCTGCCGTCCTGACGTTCTCATTCCAGCGCCTTTCATCTCACTACTACCGAAAGTCTTGCATCCACGAAATTACGCGCCATACACTACACAGAACACCGGTTCGCGAAGTCAAATTCTCATAGTGTTAATACACAAATTCTTACCTCGAGCTTCCTCCTTTTCGCGAAAGCTGGCCTCGGTGGCGGTGACGAGCTCCTGTGCGCGAAGACAGGCGGTATTGCGCCGGGTTTCACTCGAGCTGACTTTGTTGACAGGCCTAATGAACGCATTATCGACAGGCTCTGGTTATAGTCTTCATCATGAAAGTGGTCAGAGCATAGCACTGTTGTATTGGAAGGCTTCAAATCCCTTCGCTTCACAGCACCGACCCACCTCGCGGAAAGCTCCTTATTTTGCGGGAAATAATGAAAGTCCACATCGTCGCGGCCGCTGGTGTTAGTGGAGCCGAAGGCTGCGCAGAATGCCGGCATGGTGGTCCACCGCTTCACTCGATGCTGCACACGTTTCTGTACGTCACCACAAACATAAAAACGCACAAATGCAGGAACGCACGGCAGATCGAAGCAGCTTACGATGGCACGCACGCAGAAACAAGCACGGTCGCGGAGGCTGCGAGGCGGCGGAACACCAATGTTTACGTCACCACCCCACGGTTTCCGGTTTCGGCTCGCATCGTCAGTGTCATCAGCAGCGCTCGGCGGACAGCGGGGGGCGGAGCTACCGCGCAATTTTAAACGGCGATTACGTCGCTCCTAAGTGATTAATCTGGAAAAAAATTTCACCCGCATGATTTTTAAGGTTCCCACATCCATACATGAGCATCTTAATGAATTCGAAAATCTTTTCAGCTTCCCTTTAAGCTAAACCAGCGCGAGCCGCTGCTTCATGAAAATGCAGTTTGCAACGAAGTGGTAAAGAAACAAAACGGCAAAAGTGTTTTCTTTTTTTTATGGGCAACAGGTTTCGGGAAAATGGCATTCGCAAAACGCGCATTCCACAGAGAAAAGCATTGCCTCCCACAACGGCCCGGGCCGCTGAGCGAACAGCCATCTCGTGGCACTTCTGGAAACTAGGGGACTTTACCCGAGAGCGGCGCGGGCCTCTGTGTCCTCACTATGTCCTCACCGATATGTATATTTTCCACCGTGCCCAGAATACGAGAAGTGAGGAACCTGCGCAACGATGCCACCGGATTTAAAAAACAAACGCCACGAACCCACGTTTGCTCTGGTTTTCCGAATCTTCATTTCTTTCGAGCAACGGCTTTGAGCCCGACCTGCAAAAGCGCTCGAGTGGTCTGAAGCCGCGCCACTTAAAAGCTTTTTGGAGATAAGCAAACAGCAACGTATTTTCTGCGCCCGCGTGAACCGCGGCCAGTGAAGTCGGGAAACAGTCAATTGAGCCCACTCACCCCGCCGGCTGGATACAAGCGAAAGAACAAGGTGAGTAGTCAAATCGAGCTGCGCTCCAGCTATCGTCAGGCACCGCAAACATACAGAGATTATCTGAGCAACAGCGCGCAACACTTCGCGACGCTGGCGTCAGTCCAAGCCGCTCCCGGCCACGCTTTAAGCGTGCTGACGATTGTACTATCGGGGACAAAAGTCTCCGGACCGCCACGCACGGTCGCCGGAGCAGCGGGGAGAGCATCGCCGCGCGCTCTCGCGGTGACGCACCTGGTGACGAGACCGGCGCTGCGCGCATGCGCGTCCTTCCTTATCTGCGAGCAAGCCGTTTACTCGCTCGGAGCCAGGGTTGCCTTGGTGGCTACTTTGCGCCAAATTGGCTACTTTTCGACCCCGTCTGGCGATGAAAATTTCACGCTGGCTCCTTGGCTACTTTCTGGCTACTTTGAACTTCTATTTTGGCGCATTTACTAGCCTTTTTTTTTTTTGCAATTGCATATACAATAGCAAGCAAGAACAGAAAAGAACAATTATTTCCAAGCTTTGCTGTCCTCATCGCAGTCCTGGTCGCCTTGACGCGCGCGCGCGTCCTCGACGCATATATTCCTCCAACGAACTGGAGTCTGAAATACGCCAGCAGCAAAGAATTAGCGGTGCACTTGATCGCGCATCATGTTTGACTTTCCGGCACGCAGCGGCATCGTACAAGGACACTTGCGGCGAATGCCCTTTTCAACACCTGGCGCAAGGAGCACTGAAAATTTTGACCCTTCCAATTTCTAATGCTGATGCCGAGCAAGAGGCCCAAAATTCCGTGCTCTTTATTTACTCTGTGTTTTTGTGTTGATTCGAAGTGATATTCTTTATTGTTCATTAATAGTAGTGGCTTATAATAATGGTTATTTCCTACTTGGCTACAAATTTGGCGCCAAGATCAGGTGGCGTGGCTACTTTTGGCTACTTTTAGCTCCAGTTCTGGCTCTTTTTGAAAAATTCCCAACGGCAACCCTGCTCGGAGCCGTCGGTCGTCGGGGCGCGCCGCTAGGCGCCGCTGCCGTAGTGGCACGCTGCTGACTCATCGGCGCTGTCGGGCGCCTGTCGCTCGATTGCCCATGCTCTGGCACACGCCTATGATAACGCTCGTCTTCTTCACTGTTCAGCGCAGAGCATGTGAAGGCCGTGCTAAATAAAACAATTACAACGCCGCAAAAAATGAATAATCCATAGTGCCTTTCGTACTATGCGGCCTCTTCCCATTTGAACTGTCAGACAAGACGCTGTAAACTTGAGAGCGCACGGACGAGTATTAAGCAGTCGAAGGTTGTAGGGCGAAGAAAAATATAGAAAGCAAGCTGTGCTGACATAACTTAGGTCTACGCGGGCTGTGAAATACTCGTGTATGAGTGAATGCTAGCGCCAACATTTGATACCGTATCGGCTGAGGTGATGCGCGTTTTGTATTAGCCCTTTATCAGGCGGGCCAGAAGTACTAAGTAGGTTTCTTTGTTCGTAGAGGATGTATTATGCAGCGCCGTGGGGAATTTTCATTGAAAAGAACGTTTTCAAATTGTCTCTTACAGAGCGCAAAAAAGACACAGACCAAGGAAACACAACTCGGTTGTCCCTATTATAGTTGGTGGGGACTTCAGCGGCGCACACACTTCTTGGGGATACCAATCGGATTCCTTCAGGATTGCACAGATCCAAGAAAGCTTTAAAGATCATTCCTTTCTACCCCGATCCGATTCTTTTTACAAATAAATGTTTATTCTCTCTCTTTCAACTTTTAAACCAAATGCAGGCCTCTACCCGCCAATGAGGTGGCCCGTATTCACCTGACTTGGCTTGGTAGTTAGGCCCCGGTAACCCTCGTAGGGCTGTTAAATCACATACTTGGAGTGGTGATCATACCCTATTTTTACCTCCCCCGCTTCTTCGTGTCTACGGAAAATACGCTGCAGCGTACTCATAATGTCATGAGACTCTGTAAGCGCAGGCAATCGTTTATCTACACTCAACCCATCTTCAGCACTGTTTACTCTCTCTGCTGTTCCCGCGACTCAAACTGTTACCACTACTGTAAATGAAGACGACCCAAACCCGGAGATAGACCTCCTGAATCTGTGGGCTCTTCGTCGCCAGGCCGATCATTATGCTTCTCGTCACCCCGAGGAAGCCTCGTCTCTTCCCTCTCTCCACAGAGGTACCGCACGTGCGCGGCGCTATGCAAAGCGACTAGGCAGGCGACTCTGGGCTGCATGGTGCGCCCGCCTGCTCTCTACGCAGGGTAATCGGCATCTTTGGAGAGTGTTCCACGCCATGGAGCGTCCTTCTCAGGTTGCAGATTAAACAGATAGCATTCGCCTCGCGCTCTATATGGATGAGGATACAGTTGCACAATAATTTGCAAGATACATTCGCAATAGCTGGCTGCATAATTAACTAGCCTCGGTACGCCGTGGTGAAGAGACGCTGAACGTTCCATATAGCGCGTTTTCACCTCTTGTCGTTAGTGTCCCCATCTCTATTTCAGATTCTACTGACTGCCGTCAACGGAGAATACTTCCTATTCACCGTGCGAACTCGATTGGTGCTTTGTAGACATTCAGATTGATTAATAATAATAATTATTATTATTATTATTGGTTGTGAGAAATGGAAATGGCGCGGCAACTGTCTCACGTATCTCGGTGAACACGGAACCGCGCCGTAAGGAAGGGATAAAGAAAGGAGCGAAAGAAGAAAGATGGAAAGAGGTGCCGTAGTGGAGGTCTCTGGAATAATTTCGACCACCTGAGGATCTTTAATGTTTACTGACATCGCACAGCACACGGGCGCCTTTCTGCGTTTCGCCTCCATCGAAGCGCGGCCGCCGCGGCCGGGTTCGAACCCGGGTACTCCGGCTCAGCAGCTGAGCGCCCTAACCACTGGACCTACCCGTCGGGTTTTAGATTGATTGCCATAAGGGCAGTTTAGGTGCTCAGGAAACTAGATGCCAAATGCATTCAAATCTCACTGGTAGCCCAGAACTCTCCTGTAGCCAAGGGGATGGACGCCAAGTTACACTGGATGTGTTTGTGTTTTGTTTGAAGGCTAGGTCCCCTCGCTTTTCGCTCCTCACGCAGTCTTCCAGAGAAGGCATATAGCGTGTTGCGGCCCCGCTCGTGTGTCCCAGCCACCCATTCAAATTATACACCGTGTATATGGCCGATAGTAGCACTTGTTTCTCTTTTCTCTTCTTGGAACGCTTAACTCTCCTATCCGTTACGGTGCTGATCCAGAATGACACAGCGAAAACGCTTTTTTTCCTCAATACTTTAACCTCGGTAATCTTTTCGGAAATGCAAGTCATCGGCCATCTAACTTTCACTTCGCCTCGCTTGCCGTTTGGCGAACTTAATGCTACTGCCGCAGCCTGGCAGTGCATGAAGCCCTTGGCCTGCTTTTACGGCCATTTTAGATGTTCTTACCACGGTGACTGGCTGGTTGTAGGCATTGAAACAACCCGTTCCCCAGCTCGGACTTCAGTCAGAATCATGGCGCCGAAAGTGCCGCTAGAAGAAAGACGGCGCATTGTTCGTTTTTTTATGGAAGGTGTCTCCCAAAGGGAAATTTCCCGGCGCACTAATAGGTCAAGAGACACCGTGAACAGGATAATAGAAGCCTATAAAAAGGATGAAGGGAGGTTAGGTGACGCCCAACGCAGCGGCAGACCAAGGGCAACGACAGAAGATGTGGACAGACTGATTGTCGCTGCGGTAGTTGCCGTCCGTTCCTCAGTGCAAAAGAACTAAAGGACGCTCTTGCTCTCAATGTTTCATGCAAGACAATACGGAGGAGACTGCAGGAAGCAGGTCTCCAGAGCTGTGTGGCAGCCCAAAAGCCTCCCCTCCCAGATAAGCAGCGCAGAGAAAGATTGGCCTTTTCACAAGCCGCTGAACAATGGTTAGTGGAAGACTGGGGCGAAGTTGTGTTCTCAGGCGAATCAACTTTCAGCACACGCTGGGACCACCAATGGCGTGTGTGGCGACCAATCAGCTGCAGGTGAGCACGCTTAAGTCTACTGCACAAAACAAACGCTCATTTCGAAGGTTAAATCTCCTACCCTGTTCGGGGCTAAAATTTTAGATACGGTCGCACCTCTCCGCTAATTTTCGTCTAGCAGAGGCACCCTGAAAACTCTGCGTGTAATTCATCTATTTCATATCGCTTTTTGTATGGTATATGTAATTAGTTTTCCACTGCGTACCTCCTTGAGCTGAATTTTTGCCTTCTTCATTATGCCATGCCCAAATTATATGCATCTTTAATTAGAGAGACCCCGAACTCGGGCCAAGCTGCGTCTTCGTCCCTAAAGTACTAGCACTCGCCTCCATACGATGTCGAGGCAAACTTATTTTTGATTTATATTTTAATATTATTTATAATTTTACTCAGATTTGGTAGTATGCCCATGCCGGTTGCGCCCTGCACTTTACTTGGGGTATGGTAGGCGTCAGGGTAGGTTCGGCCACCTAGGTTTCTATAGCGCGTGCTGGTATTGTATATAGCAAGAAACAGAAGTTAATAAGTTTCGTAGTACACCCGTGGTGAATTTTTGCAAAGCAGAGGTAATTTTTTTACTCAGTCTAACTAGCGCTTTGGTTTTTTTTGTGTGTGTAATCATGTGAGCATGCTTGTTTGGTACTGGCAAAAATACGTTCCCTTCACTACGCCTCAGTAATAGTGTCGTGTCTACGCCTTTCCTGCTTGTCCTGTCGAACGTTTTTTTTTTTTTTTAATGATTGCGTGTGCTATTTCCTCTCTTTGAGTGCAACATACATCGCTTACTGCGATAAAACATCGTTCTTCTTACTTTTCTACTTTTAGGTATCTCCCGGAATACATACAAAGCATTTTTTGCAGCGGGAGGTGCACTGTAAACGTGTGGGGGGGCGATCAGCAAGGATGGGCTCGGCCCGCTTGTCCGCATCGAAGGGCCATTTACGTCAGAAGAGTACTGCAACATTTTCTTGACGGCCCTTTCCCTGATGGCGTCTTTCAGTTTCAACAGGATAGAAGTCCAGTCCACACAGCCCGCAAAGTGACAGCACTGCTCGACAGCTACGTAGTGCGCCAGCTAAACTGGCCCCCCAAAGGAGCTGACCTCAACCCTATAGAAAATGTATGGGGCCTAATCAAACAACTCAGCACCCGCCGTGATGTGCCCACTACCGCCGACTCCTTAGGGGAGGCGGTGAAGGAGGAGTGGGAAGTGTTACGTGGACGACCGGATGTGATTGCATCGCTCTACAACTCAATGCCACGGCGGATAGCGCAAGTGATCGCCTTGCAGGGACATTTCACCAGTCACTAGTTGAATAAAACACTTCCAATCCATATTATTTCTGCTTCCTTCAAGTTACTGCATATTGCAATCGTAGTCCAACCACATATTTTTCTCGTGTTTTTAACACACGCCACTAGCGTTAAGGATGATCACCGAACGCACAGCGCCTGAAACAATTGGGCAACACGTGTTCGCGCTAGCGATGTCTCATGTACGAATTGACTGTTGATAGCCCACTCAGAAGTGAGTTACGGCCGCGCAGCTTGTTGCCTATATTACCCGATAGCTTGTTCCGCTGAAAACCCGGCGTCGTCGGTCGTCGCCGTGTGTCAGTCGGAAAGAATACTAGAAGTTTCAAACGAAGGTGGAAAAAGAAATCTGGCACGGGGGCCCAACCTGCTCTGTTTATGACTTTGGTGCTTATGATTTTAGCGGTGTTCATGACTTTGTAAGGTGCATTGGTGATGTGTAGCGGTGTTATAGTGATTAGTAATTAAATTAATTGAAGCTAAAAATGATCCGCCGCATGAAAAAGGCGGCGTTATGGGGCTTCATTGTACTGAAACAAATCGTGCGCTGAGTAGTGTAATATGTCGAAATGTGTAACCTAAAGCGTGATTGGCAATTGGTGTTTGGAATAAATAAACAAGAAAGAAAGATAAAGGCGGCGAAGGCACTATTGCATCTCCTCTTAAGGCCTTGAAGCGTAAGCGTCCTTCTAAAATCTTTTTTCCCCTCTTCAAAACATTACGCGACTTTATTTTCTTCGTTGCATACAGGCGGTGCTCATTGCTCGCTTCAAGTTAAAGGCGTCTTGTCTGACCATTTTACTGCAGGCAGGCAGCAGCGCACGACTGGCTCTCTAAATGCGCTGTTTGCGGCTTAATCGCTTCTTTATTACTTTATTGCGGCCGAAAATTGGCGACCACAAGCGACGAGCGTTATCATAGGCGTGTGCCAGAGCATGGGCAAGCGAGCGACAGGCGCCCGACAGCGCCGATGAGTCAGCAGCGTGCCACTACGGCAGCGGCGCCTTGCGGCGCGCCCCGATGACTATACCGACGACCGACGAGCGGCGGCTCCGAGCGAGTAAATCGGCATGCTCGCAGATAAGGAAGGACGCGCATGCGACAAGACGCCTTCCTTCTCCTGTCCTCCTCCCCCGCGCGCCGGGCGAACGACTTTTGTTTTCTTTGTGATTTCATGTGACTGCGGTGGCGACATCTAGCCCGCTCCGAAGGAACTAACGCACCTTTTCAATTGGTTGCGCTGGATTCCCGTACTCGCCGTGTTCTTCTCTATGTCTCCGCATTAACCGTGCGTTCCGCTGCATAAATACATCGGTGACTTAGGAGAAACATCTGTATGCTTCACTGAATCGTCTAAAGGCAAAAATGAGCACGCATAGATGGACTGTATTGGTAGAGCCGAACGCGCACCGTGTCCGGGTGCGCCGGGCTTTATGCGGCGTGCCAAGTTTGACATCGAGAGTGGGGCGCGCATTGAACGTGACCGTGAATCACGAGGCCGTAGAATGAATTTGCGGTGATCTGTTTTGGTGGAGTATGCAAAGAGAACGACCGTCCCCGCCGGAACGCTGGACGTGCTACAACGGATGCACAGGCTTGACATTCTAAAACGCACCTGCAAGTGAAGGCATTCTTAATTCCCGTGGTACATCCGCTCTTCTAGTGGCTTTTAGTTTTGGTCTGCTGCAGTGTACCGCGGACCAGGTAAGACGCTTGAGGGAGTGCTCGAAATACGGTATGAAGGCCACGCTCCGTGTGTACTTATCTGTGCCTCCCCTATTAATGTTATTTTGCTTGCATGAACTGTAACGATATAGACTCCCGCATTAATATCTTCTTTGGAATAGTTACTTAGTAAGGAGAAAACCTACCTCGCAAATATCCTTCGCCTGCCAGCAATGGGATAATAAAGTTCTACATAAATGTTTCATCGGTATCAGTCATTTAGTGAAAAGCAAAACCTACCTCGCTTTTAACACATCTGTCTGATAATCTTCCATATTCGTGTAGTCGCTATTAGAGCACTGCACGGGCCTTAATTATTCACGCGTCCCGAGCCCGTCAACCTTTTTCGTTACCCGCCCCAGCCCGGCCCGATTTTTTCGATATAGGCCCGAACCCGGCCCGCGCGGTATAGGCATGCCCGGCTCAGGCTCGGAAACAGCCCGAGTACTAAATGCACATCGGTAAAGCGAAAGCCTTTTGTTATACGGATCTCATTAAAAAAAAAAGCGGGTACAAAACTTTAAAAGACTGAGATAGTGGAGGCCTCACTGTGGGCAACGTTAACAAAAAAAAAAACGTTTTAGCATTAATAAAAGAGGTTATCACAGATTTGCTCGCATTCGTAGCCTCCTCCTAACTAGTTAGGCGTCAAGGGGAAGCGAGAACGCGGAAGTGATGTTACAAAGTATGTGACAGGAAACGCACGACCCACTTACGATGGGCATCTATCACGCATACCCACAGCTACTGGTCATATTTCGAGAGTAAACGCAAGCCAGCGCGCGCTAGCTGGTGTTTCCACCAGCGGTTCCTACGGTGCCTTGACGATGCATATCGGCGCGATAAATTTCTTTTTGTCTTTTTCTGTAATATATATATATATATATATATATATATATATATATATATATATATATATATATATATATATATATATATATAATATACACGCAAGCACGCGCGCGACTGCAGAATGTAACGCGTGCGCTTCACCATGTCAGAGCGCAGTTTGATCTGCGCTTATAGTACGCGTGTATGTCTAACTGCGGCATGCGCTCAAATTTAAGGAACGTCACTCTAGAGTTAGACATGTGCCTCGCGTCACTTACACGTTTGCGTGCGTGCAATCACGATGCGCTCAACGCAAGCGCCCTTATGTCGAGCTTACTGCGGCCATGCGCTCGATCGCGAACAAACCACTGCACAGCGTAGCTTGAAAAACAAAAAAAGGAAAACTCAGCAGCTATTGAAAGCACGTCCCTTACGTCGCAAAGTCTGGTCGATGGCGTTGCGTTAAAATTCGCCCGGCCAATTCGGTGTAACCAAACCTTCATCCGGCCCGCGTCGGTTTTCGATGACGGGATCGAGAAGAACCGCTTTCGGCCGTCGTGACGGTTCTTGCACCCGAAGGCGCAGCAGCCCGTCATGCCGCACAGATAGACGGCTTGAAGTTAGGTGGCTGACACACGTTCCGAGCAAAACAAAAGCCGCTGTTCTTCACAGCAAGCAAAAGCGCAGTGTCCGCAACGACGCCTGCCGAACCTACGGTGCGCGGTTGGAGCGGACAATATGGCGTCTGCGGCGGCGAAAAGCGCGGGTTTAAAGGACTTTTGCGCGCGAAACCATCGACCAATGGGAAGAGGCGACGGGCGCAGGAGAGGGAGAGGCGGCGTTCTGCAAAGGTTGTCGCTACTTTAAAAATTTCCAGGGGCTTTACTCCCCGCTGCTCCGGCGACCGTGCGTGGCGGTCCGGAGACTTTTGTCCCCGATAGTACATGCACATGTACGCCTATGCAGACACCGAACGTCGTGCAAGGGGCGATGGGTTCTTGTGGAGCAGACGCTGTAATGCATGGGCTCCAATGGCAATCTGCCTCACTATCACAATCAAGGAAGATTGAATAAGAAAATCGCTAATGGCAGATCCATTAAGAAAAGTCCAATGGAACGATGCCAACAGCATGAAAGAATACCCTAAAACCAATATAGCAGTCAGGTAGTCCAGGTATTGCAAAGCTTTACATTTGCAGTCCGGTACGCGATTTCAGCAGTTACTCATCAAAGCAAACTCGTGATAGAGCGGTAAGTAATGAGGTTGGTAAGCGTAACGTGCGTCAGTGTTTTGCTTATCCCAATGGTACAGAACAGAACACAGCGGAAGTACACCACGAAGAAGACAACAGTGTTGTGATTTGCGGTGACAGAAGTATTGCGGTGTACCATTCTGTCAAAGGCTACTACAACAATAACAACAACAGCAACAACCATGGCGTTGTGGCCCAATCGAACAGATGCGAGTAAACCAAAGGCTGGATTTCAGATCCAGTAACCGCTATAAAATATACAGTTTGGGGGTTTTCCTCCAGTAAGACGCAAAGCTCTGCTCTGAAGAACACATGCGTTAAAAAGCTTCGAAAGTTCACAGCTCACCGCTCAGCAGTACTGATTTCTTCTACGTCTTCTTCTGAAAACCTCGTGTCTTCTTCCACAGTTCGAAACTAGAGCCTTTTGAAGAAACGCCAAAAGAGGCGTGGCTCTTCCGAATCTCCTATCAACCACGAAATGATAGGATGTGTGTGGTCCCAATGGGCGTTTTTTTTATATTGTTCAAAGTGCGGACGTAAGCCGTTCCGTCATTTACTGCTATTCTGCCGATGTTATTGCCAAGTAATCTCTGTTTTCTAGCACGTGCCAATGATGTAAACACGTCTGCGCCATAGACGTACACCACACTGGGACATTGCGAACACGGGGCGGCTTCCATTAGCTATAGGGGCTGCAGAAAGTGTTGGATCTTTCGCTGGCATTGCAAAAATTGGCAGTGGCTTAGCTCGGCTATGCCAGGATATACGTAGCGAAAGCATGCGACACAGCCGGCGAAGCGAGCGGAGGCGAGCGCAACGACGAGGCAGGCGGTGTGACGTCATACCAAACGCCGGCGGCAGCTCCACGGCGAGGCGTGTGGTGTGACGTCATGCCAGATGGCGCGGCGAGCGCGCGGCGTCCGCCAGCTGCGGCGGTTGTAGGCGACGGCTCAAGGTCGGTCTCTGTGCCTCCTAGGAGCACCGCCACAGTGAAATCGCAAGTTCGTGGCCAAAGTAGGTTTCGCTACAAAACAGATACCTCTTGCTGTAGTGTCCCGCCCACGATACGCAGTTGTGAGGTCAAAAGTTCCATTTCACGCACCATTGCTTAAAAAATTTTCTGAGATATCGGTCGGCTCCCGTTATTTCATTCAGCGCAAGTTTCAGTTCGATTCACTTCATATTACAATACTCGTGTTTCTGGGACTAGGAGGTATACTAACGCCTCTCCCTTTTAGAGAAACACGTAAGATTTCTAAGTCGCTATTTGTAGCAATGACTGCTGTTTCTATCTGAATCGCAAGACCGACCTTCAAAACATAAATGCTTATTCACTGTCTAATGCATCCTGAAATTATGGAATACTGCCGACCGGGGCTTGTCCGAGCAGGATTTTTCCTAAAAAAACGTAATTTCTGGTTCCACGTTGCTTCCTTCACACCATTTCTCCTTGAGAACACGTTACACGTGTAAAACTGAAGAGACGACATAACATATATACAAACGGTATCAAAACGGCCACGGAAGTATAGGGTGCGATTACCGTTCTCTCTAAAAAAGAATTCACTAAAACCACGCTTACCGGGCAGCCTGACTCGCCTGCAGTGGTTCTGTGCGCGTTCTGCTTCCGTGAACGAGAGGACTCAAAACACGCCGTTTGTTTTATTTTGTTCGTTTCCCCTGCCTGCGTTAACTGAGACTTTAAATCCCGCCCACCTGCAAGCTGGCAGGCAAAGGAAAAATACAAATCCTGTCGCTTTAGCTGTCAGTTTTCGTCACCCGCCACGGACAGCGTAGAGGACACTAAAAGAGAGATGGAAGCTTTTGCTATTCACTCGAGTCCGTTGTCCGCAGCTATGAAGTCGGACGTTAGAAAAGCGCTGTCTAATAAACTTGTTGAATAAATCAGGCACACTTGCGACCCGTTCGCCATGAAGAGAGAGTAGAGTTTGCTTAAAAGTATGACGGGGAACGCGGAGCGAGTAGGGAAAGAATATGCACCTGCACCACCGCGCAGGTCTCGGGAACGAAGCTTCGCAACTAGTTGATGATGTCTTTGTGAGCGGCGCTCAGTAAAATTCAATCCGCGAAGAACGTTACCACGGCGCGGTGATGTTTATCGCACGTTGCCTTTAGACTGATCGTAGTCCCACACGACGCGACCCCTATTCACGCTAATCACATTTTGATCGGCATAGCAATGCAGTGACGTCGGTGACTGTAGGTTGACGTAGTTAACCCAACACCACGGCGCGGCTCTCATCTTATGGCGCCTAGCCGGAGTGTGAAATAAGTATGATAATAAAAATGGCTTTATAAGATCCTTAATATATGTAATGGTGTCCCGCTGACGTATGAGAACGTGAGTTTCAGAGACAGCTGCATGTTGTAGATGCCCGCTAAAGAAAGAATGTCTGAGTAGGTGATATCTGTCATATTGCTGTCAACCATTAATTATCAGTGTGTGTGACTCAATGGTAATTTACGGTGGTGTTCAGATTACGGTGTGCCCGCTTCCTGGTAGTGAAGATTAGAGCTATAAATTAGTTAAGAATACACGTCCGTTATAAAAATATATTCATCAACCCTTTCTCCAGTTTCATAAATGATCGGCTTGTTGGTAGGTATTAATTCAGAAGCATTACTTGCCTCACGCGTGATGTAGAACGGAAGGTCCCACACTTTCTGTCCACAAAGTAACTAGGCTAAGCTCGGACGAGCGTCGTGCCATCTGCGCAAGAGGTTGCTCGGAAAGAGCAACATGGGTCGCACGAAGCCTACCGGTGGGTGTGATAGAAACAGCCACCTGCCAGTACAGTGGCGCATCTCTCAACCGCTGCGCCACTGCGCTGGTAGTGGCATGGGTTAGTTAGTTAGCTAGTTATATGGGGTTTTTATGGCGCATAAGCAACTGTGGCTATCATCGGTAGTGGCATGGGGACTAGCCGCTATCTATGATGCCTATATGGGAATTAACCCACGAAGCTCCGATTGCTGTGCCGTATGGTGGCCAACGCGAGCTATGTTACACAAACGCACAGAATACCACAGACCTAATCCACTACAAACGCACCAACAGAAACAGCATTAGTTTGGTTTTGATTTCATAGCACGGGACAAATTCTACCCATCGACCATGCAACTGAAGACAATGGCTTATGTGGTCGTGCAATTTGACGAATCACCAAGAAATCTCAGCTGGCGTTGGAACAGGGGAAAGGAAAGGCGGGCGAGGGTGAGGGCGTTCTGGCCGTTTCGGCTTTACCTGTCAAGAAATAACACGCATCGCCGGAATATCTGAGATCTAACCACCAGGTGATAGTGTATGCCGCTGTATTTTTCACGATGTGTTCTTATTAGCAGTGCATGGCAGCCAGTGAAAAACCGGCTGATAAGCCAGCAAAATACTGCTAAGTTCTTCAAAATACCTATCTTCTTAAGAAACCTTTTTTTCTCGCAAAAAGTTCCGACTTAAGGATGGGGTGTTGTTGTTCGTAAACTGCAAATAAGGAAAGTTCATTGTGATGTGGAGGAAATAAGCTGGCCACTTTCTCTGCATGATCAGTGAGCTTCCGGGAAGTGCAGCATTTTACGATGCGTTGCAAAATACCAGAGCGGCTATTTTCATCCGAGCGTCACGGATTACGTTCTCTCTGTCACTGGCAGAAACATGGCTGGCGGAAGAATAAAACTAAAAAAAGTTCACTCGGATGTCAAACGGCGACAGCAATTTCCTGCTAAATAAGAGTTCGTTATGACATACTTCATTTGTCGCGAGGCCGAAATAAACGCCTAGAAAATGCAATAAAAAGTTCTGAATATGCAATGGGTTCGTAGCTGAAACAAGATAAAAACTGCATCAGTGCGCCATTACTTTGCGCAACGCTCGCTGCCTTGGTCGGCATCCAGCTGGTTCGATTTGAACTTCCGAGGAATTAGCCAAAATCCCTCTGAAAAACTGGATAACACACATAAATGAAGCCATACCTGAAGGCAGGACACCCGCCTTATGACTTACTCCTGCCGTTCTTGTCATATTTCTTGCACCCTTTGTGGTTCAACAAGTATCGCAAACAATTCGGCCTACTTTTCATTATTTTACTGTGGTTAACTGGAAGATATATAACAAGAATTATTTGGGAAAAAACGGCACTCGCCATTTCTTTGAAAGTTTGATTAATACCGATATCAGACCTATGCAAATATCGCCAGTGCAAAACATTCAGAAACCAACAAAAACAAGAAATAAACTTGCTAATACAAATAGCATGTTTAAGGTATAAGAATCTTTATTACTCAACGCGGCTTCCCTAATTCTGGTCTGTTGATCATTCGCGGACCAATCACAGTGCTGAAATGTATACAGCCATTCCGAATATGCCGAATTCTTTCAGGAACTAGGGAATCAACATAGAGGACTTGTCATGGAATGCGTTGAACCGGTTGTTTTTGTCATGTTTTTCTTCACAGCTGTAAAATACGGACATGCTCTAACGCGATTAATGTGCTGTTACATAATTCCTGTGCTTTATGTTCCTTTTTTTTCGTTGTCCTCTTTTGCTGTTATCTGAATTTTTGATTCATTCTTTTTGTTGTGCTAATTGTTTTATTGTTGATTGTATTTATTGTTTGTTTTTAGTTGACATCATATGCATCAGTAGCTAATGCTCTGCTCTTATGCAGCTATTATGCAGCTTGAGCCGAGTCAAGCTGCATAATAGCAGCTTTTTCTCCCATCTCCTCGTGTATGTGTGATACATGAAAATAAACCAAATCAAATCAAAGTGCGCCCGAACCAAGCGAACAAATCGGTTTGAGGAGCGGCCTGTAAGAACTCCAAAGTTATGTTACTTTTCTCTCAACGTAGAACGTTCACCTCAGAGCACATACTGTGGCATTGTCAGCACCCAGAGAGGGTGTGTTAATTAGGTGCCACTTCTCCCACATAACGCGGGTTCGGGCCAGAGCAAGCCAGGGGCACTGCCAGCCTTCGCTCTCGCTCCGAAGGAAGGAAGGCGCAGTTATTCGAAAGCACAAGTGTGAAACACACAGTAAGCTGCATTACAGAACACTGCACCAACCCCCATACCTCGGTGCAGCCCATAGCCCCGCCGCAGCACCCGCAAGCGGGCCCGCGGGGCCGCGCGCGCAAAGCAATGACTACACAGGCGAGTGACGGCACTGCTAAGGACGATCCCACGCCGCACGGCCAACCGAAGGGTTAAATCGCGAGCAACGCAACACGAGGGAGGATGGGGGGAACCCGCACAGCACATCTTGACGTAGCACGTCGATGGCTCATCGCGCGCCGTCACCGGCAATGGCCGGCGATGACGAAGAACCAGCCAAATCAGGCCCTCCCGAATCCGGAGCGCGTCAGCGCCGCACAGGCGGAAGACAGGACTCCGAGGTTCGTGCCTGGACTTAAGCATGCATATTAGGTGCGCGCTTTAAACCACCCGCTTTCTTGGACCCGCGGCAAATGCTGGGGCACTCGGGAGCCAAACTCTACGTACCTTCCTGCTGTCCGAGTCTGCGGTCATCTCCCCGTTCATTTCCCGCTCGGGGCCTCTCGTCGAAACAACGCCCGCCCCCAACTGTCACTCGGAGTGAGCCAATGGTGGCGCGAGGTCTAGGCGGGAAGAACGGCAAGGAGGGTTGTGCACAGCGGTTCTCGAAAGAGACTCCCTCGGGAAGGGGACACGCAGCGCGGCCGCCTGCATTCCACTTGGACAGACACCGCACGGGGTGTCTCTCTAACCAACGAAACGGCTGCAGCTGGCGCGCACTCCGGTTGCGCAAGAAGCTCAATCCCCACAATACATGGGCAAAGTGCACGGGTGTTTAGTTCTGAAACTGTAGTTGTTGTTCCTTGTCGTGCCGCAACGAATCTATGAATAGCCGCCGAGTGAAATCCTTAACTTTTGTTATGTATTAGAGTGCAGGTCTATGGCGCCCGTTTCTGCGTTTCGCGGCGTCGCCGTCCTCGTCGCCGTTGTAAACGTATCCGTTGCATACCAGCGTCTCTGCTTCGGAGCACGCGGACGCGGCGTGGAAGCTGTGGAGGCTCAGCTGCAGTCATTCGGCAGGCCCGTGCAGTTTTCCTTTTCATCCGTCTTGGTCAGTCAGTCAGTGTCCGTTGTGAACAGCAGTGCGTCGCACTTCAAGCTGCGAAACCGATGGAGCGGGAGCTTGGTAAGCAAAGGAGAGACCAGTAACGGCCCTCTTGGAACATACAATCGTGCTTTAACCTACGTGGCGGTAGTGACAGATGTGTGCTGCACGTGTTGGCATTGACAACGTTGTGCCATTTTAAGGAAAGGAAGTGGGCAAACTGGCTTCATGGGCTAGCGGACGCTTGAATCGCGCTTACAGGTACGTGTGGAGTGATGAGAGAGAGATTTGGGTTGCAGGCATTGACAACGTTGCGCCAGAAATGCGGCGCTGAAGCCATAGGCCATCGGCGTTCATTATGTTCACTGCCGTTGGCGTTGACAACGTTTTACACTCCGATCATTTTAAGGAAAGCAAGTGCGCATAACTGGCTGCCTGGGTCAGCGGACGCCTGAATCGCGCTTATAGGTTCGTGGGGTGGTGAGAGACAGAGATGTGGGCGGCATGCGTTACCGCTGAAAACGGTGAGCGAACCCTCGCGCGATCAACCATTGACTGCCACCTGCGAGGGTGGCAGTGTGGGTGGGGACTTTAATGAACATATGGAGGCAAACAGGAATTCCTTTCCACTTATGCGGGAGAACATCCCGTTCCTCTCGCTCGTAACACCTCCCACGGCTGTGACGACCTCGCGAAATACTTGCGCAGACATCGTCTTTAAGAACCAGGCATTGGTGCAGCAAGTCGAGCATATATCCATCCATTTCTTCGGCCACAAAGCTTCCTTCATGACAGTCAAGAACTGTTAGTGGAGTGTTTCTTCAGGAAGGAATATGTGTGAAAAATAACAAGTTGTCTGTAATTGTACATACATGTCTTGCTCGAATTATTTGCCTCAATCTACTGAAAATTTGAAACAGCTGATGAGCTGCGCTCAGATTTCGCATTATGAAGTAACGTAATCGTCGGCATTTTTTTTTGTGCCATAAAAAGCACCGGCTGCTTCGTGGGCAGCTCTATGATACCGCAATTACGCTGTGCGACCAAAGCCATTTTGAAAAAACCTTCCGACATGCAACAAATTCTTGTGCACACCTCGGCAATTATGGGTCCTTTAGAATATCGTTGGCACTGTAACTGGTTTCAAAAAGTGCCTGGTGTGGCTGCTGTAAAAGCATGACTGCTCAAAAGGTCTTGATCAGGTCCTCTGCCCTGTATGTAATTAGGCAGTGGTGTCCTAATAGCGCTCAGCCACTGTTGCAGCAAGTTTTTATGCTTCTGAGCAATTCATCTACTGCTTCAATGCCAAGCCTGTAATATATACCACTAAACGCAAGGCTCCACGAATTAATGCTCGTCATGCGTGCTGCATGCATACAAGAAAATCTTAACGAAAAAAAAAAAAAACAGGCGACAGTGCCGTTATGAATTTTTCAGAGCAGAACAGTACTCACACATGAAGCGGAATGCTCGATCGCGTTTGACGCCTCGTTTTGCATATGATGCACGATGGAGGAATCCTTATGAAACTCGATGCAAGAGCGGGACAAAGCGGTAGATAGCGTCGCGCGGAGCCACAGCGTGCCTACGGCATCCACTGGGAACTGAGAGGCGAGCGCGTATGAGTGGACGGTTCTGTTCTCTGTGTTCTTTTGTTTTTGATCTGTGTTCTTTTGCTTTTGAGAGAAGGCGGGCTTGCTCGCCCGGCCGACTGCTATGGCGGTCTCGGGTGTCCGCTTCAGCGCCGGCAATTCGTCGCGAGCGCTGGCGACGGGTCTAGTGTTCAGTTTCATGTGCGCGATCGACCGACGTGCGCACAAGAAATACGTTCGACGAATGTGCGCAGTGGAGACGACTTGCGTCTGCAGCGCTTTTCCGGCACCGCTTCAGACATCGAAAAACAAAACCAGCAGAGAAGCCAACGCTCGTGCGAAAGACCGCGTACCGAGCGGCGGGAGTGAGTGGTTCCGAGGTACACACGGCGCGGAGAGGTGAGTAATGCAGTGCGTATGGGGCGTATTAAACTGCCGTGTCTTGATTCTGTCCTGCAGTCTACGCTGCAAGTAGCAATTTGCTAGCACACGTCGGTAACCTACAGTTGCTACAGCACACGAAACGTTTACATATTTCAAATTTTGCAATAATAAAAGAATTCAGTGTAATGCTTCAGTACCTTCTTCAATGTTCAAAGTTCTAGAGGTTTATTTTTGATGTTTTCTCTGTCGCTGTATTGAAAATGATCGCTTAATTTTCGATAGCGCGAATCACAAATTAAGTAAAGGCGACTATGGGAGTAACAAGATGGGGTTGCTCGAGTGCAAGAAAAGACGACCTCCTCACAGCGCTTTATACTTCCGCTTTCAACGGCCGAACACCGCACGTCCCTTCGTCCAATTCGAACGGTGGCCTGTTGTGTGACCTGATTGGAGGGTTCGAACGGCTGGCTGCTGCAACCATCACGAGATGGCATAAAAACAGAGCTGCGCTGAGCCGGAGCAGCAGAAGGGTAGTAGAGAAGCCACCACGCCAGAGAGACGCTCTCCCGGGGCATCGCCCTACAGCTTTGTGCTAGCCCGTTGTGCTCTCGGCCCTTGTGTCGAATATGTAAAGCCTTTGTACATATTGTACATAAACGTTTGTTGACTCACTATCGCCCTGACCGTTTATTTGCTCAGCTTTGCGCAACAGTGGCAGCAGGCTGAGATGCTCCCGTCTCTAAAGTGGTGCCCGGGTGGGATGTTCAATTCCCAACAACATCACACAACTTCACCCGCGCTTCGACGAGGAACAAAGACAGAGAAGAGAATGAAGGACATGGGACGGACAGGGACAAGCGCTCGTCGCAGCGCTGGTGAAGTTGTGAAGATGTACCAACTAGCTCAGATCACGGTTTTGTCCCAACAACATGTATCGCATATATTCCGTAATAGAGAGTATCGGGTTCTTTTAAACAGAAAGGACCACCAGTACTGTAACTGCATAATTAGCAGTAGCTGCATTGCACTCAAATATGACGGGATGTGTCCTAGAGCAACAGTCAGGACGTATGTACATACTACATCGCATTACGAACGGCCAAGTAAAAAGAATCAGCCGCCCCACCTCCCAGGACATAGTCAAAACATTTCCGGGTGTATTTTAAGGATAGTAATCGCACTCTGCCGTAATCCAAACGGGTGCTGTGCTGTGGGTGGAATTGTGAAATTTGCCGTGTTCACACCAAACGGGCTTAGCAGGGGATTTGTCACATTCGATAGCCACAAAATCAGCTCTCTCCGAGACTGGCATAATGAAAAAGACGATGGTCCAGGATTGATACCAATAGGAGCAGCTCTTTTAAGAGGGATTTTTTTTTTTTTGCATACCGTCCAGTTCACCAACCTCTCGTAAACCTTTTGATACCTTGGTATCAAAAGGTTTAATACATGTTGAACAACACCCCAGCTTTGAATAAGCGATGCAGAGCTAAGAATTACACAGAATCATCAACTTTAATTCTACATGTATGTACAGCAAGCTTCAACGATATGAACAACACTGAGCTCATTTGATTAAATGAGAAAGCATCCGCTCATTCCCATATATTTTTCTACAAGGCAGTCCCCTTGTATGGAGGTAGAGACGTGCCGAACAGCAAAGGTATCTCCTCATTCTTGTGGCCCTTATTTTAGTCTTTGGTACGTTTACGAGCTAGCCTGATGAACGATGTTGTGTTGGATGAACTTTGTTGCTGCTTGAACAAAAAAAAAACGCTAAATAACAGAAGTTCTTCTTGTGTCGGCAGACCACAGGCATTGGTGCAAGAGGTGCAAGATATGATCAGTTGACCCACGGGAAAACTCATCTCCTTGTTGACTAAAAAATGTACTTTTCAGACGCTTTTCGCAGCACAAAATAGTTAAGCTCAACTTAACCTTTTGTAGAAGTCTACCACATATGGTGTGCGCATTGGGAGGCGTTTATCGGTAATCACCAAGCACTTCACAGGCGTTGGCGGTGAGACACTGCTCTGTTGTCTGGAATGTCATGGCTTCCACATGCCGCCTACCAATCAAAGAACGTTTCCATGTCGAAAAAATGATTTAAATTGTTTTGATGTCTTCTTAGCACCACAGCCGGACATAGGTTTACTTGGTAAATGAGCTTACAGCCTTCCGAAAAGGCTGCCCTAAAGGTACGTCGGGAGGACCCTGTACCGTTTTTTCCCGAGTTCGTCGGTCGGATCCGAATGCTGAGGATCAAGGTGCAGTCAAGCAGGAATGAAACGCAAGCACTGATATTCCGTACTTTTCTGCTTTGCAGCGAGATATTTCTTTACAATCAGTTTATGAATATGTACTTCAGTATACCCTCTACCACTAAACATCAATGAAGCTAGTTGGCACACAATGCCGCGGAAAGTGCATATGTAAATTTTTCTTTTCACCTCACAGGCACTTTTCGCGCTTTATTCCGGCCTGAATGTAAGCCAGACAGAACCGATACATATTTTCCTTAGTACGACGCTCGGATCTCTCCAAACTCTTCTTGAATAACGGGCCATTTGAGGCTCCTCGGCGGACTGTTCGATTTTGTTCCCGTCGCGCTAAATTTTGTTTTTTTTTCCGTCTACGAAGGTAGCTTTACATTAGTTTCAGTGAAGAATATTTACGATCACTGCCCGGAATGGCACGACGGGAGTTTTATGCGTGTACTTAGAGAGCACAGCAGTTGTTCTGCTACGCGCCTGACAAATACCATGTGCTACTCTGCTTGCGCCATTTGCCGCACTTCCTTTGATAGCAGCATGTGAATTGCAAAACTACTGCTGTTTCGGCGCCAACCTATTTGGGGCATACTTATGCGCTGCTCTGCCGGGTGCCGGAATCAGCTTCGTCAACTTGAAACCTTGTGTCCCAGTGGCACGCCGCTGTCCTGCGTAGAAGTTGAGCGCTGGCTGCATCGGATCGTCAAATACGTATTTGCGGTGACGGGTGAGCGGGGGTCCATCGGCTCACGCTAAGCACGAATCCACGGGGATTTAAACTCAATGTGCGGCCATAAGCAGCGAGCAGCGCACTTATTCAAGAAAACTTTGCGCAGAATAACACAAGACGTCTTGTGTTATTCTGCGCAAAGTTTTCTTGAATATGTCGCTGCACCAACTGGCCCAACATTCTGCTCTACTAAGCTTCATTTCTTCTCCATTGGGCACTTTTCTGTGTAATCGTCTTGTGTTATTCTGCGCAAAGTTTTCTTGAATATGTCGCTGCACCAACTGGCCCAACATTCTGCTCTACTAAGCGCACTTATCTTTGTCTGCCTTGGACTTCTCCGCATAATCGCAGTTGTTTGCCCGGAAGTGGCTGATGCACGTTTCCGGCTTTGCGGCCGCACCTTCCTCGTCTATTGTGGTAAAGCATGTCTTCGCCTCAGCAGGAGCGTCAGTTGGGCCGTCACAGATGAGTCAGTTATGGTAAGACTCATTCATAAAATTTTAGACATGAACAATCTATTTGCCGCTAAAGAAAAGCTACCGTACTGCATTTCTTACCTATTTTATTTATTATTATTTGAAAATACTGTTGGCCGTGAGGCCGTTACAGTGGTGGGGCGTGACACTTGGAAAGCAAAAAGGTTTCGACGATTATACAAAAATACAAAGTGAATCTTCATCTATACAATCATTTCTTACCGCGTAATGTTTCACTTTTTATACAGAAGCAGTGTTAATAAATATTAACTTGAAAAACAGTTATTTCACACAGAAAAGGAAAAAAATAACAACAAAAATTTCTACATTCCCGGCCTTCACCTTAGGTGAGTTGATTAGGCGTATGACACACACACACAAAAAAAAGAAGAAAAAAAAACTTTTTAGTGCGAAGTTGAGATAGCTTTTTCGAAAGTTGTTAATGTACTGGACTGTAAGAGAGATGCTGGTAAATTATTCCATTCTGCTATCGTCTTCGGAAAATAAGAATTAGCATACACATTAATGCGTGGGTTCGGGGTTTGGTAACAGTATTCATTGCTTGCTCTGAGATGTGTAAGTTGTTTTGGGACCAAGTAATGGGAGCTATTGATATTGAAGGAATTTCTTGAGAGCTGAAATAAAAATTTTAGTCTGGTTACTCGGCGACGTTCGGCTAGAGGTGGTAAATTGAGAACACACAACATCTCTGTTACAGAATCAGTACGTGCATATCTGGACAGTATGAATCGAGCTGCTCTTCTTTGCACACTTGCCTTAGGCTGCTCTGCAGGGCAAGAAGCGCTTTGTTCCAAATAGGAGAGCTCGATTCCTGGCAAGTAGTATGCCGCGGCGCTTCAGAGGTCTGTGCCAAATTTCCGCCAGCGCCAATTTTTGTGATAGCTTGCCTAAATTACGAGCAGAACCAGGCCCGATATTACGAGACTGTTTACTAAGCCGGAGTGAGAAGGCTAGTAAACACCTCTGCTGGTCGCGCTCTGAGACCTGGTGTTGGTGGCGGCGCGCCGTGCACATGTCTGCGGGAAGACGCCGATTTGGGCGGTTTTTAAGACCGCTGCGAGTGCTTGACCACATAACATAATTGCGTGTATTTATTCTCGCCGGTTCTTCGTTCGTGTTAGTGGTTTTAATAACGCCGAGCGGACGAGCTGCCGGATACGGCACACGTCTTTGGTTGCAGCGTGCGAACTGTAAAATTACTGGTCATTATGTAAATTGTAAAACGATATGGGGCACATGTTATTTTCTACCGTGTGCCATAGTCGGCTTCATAAACGAGGCTTTCCTTGTGGCGAACTATGTTCTTCAGTTGAAGTTGAGTGTGTACCCCGCATATAAATGTCTGTTCGCATGTGAATCCGGGTTCTTCTCGACATAATTTCGAGCCCGCTGGAGTTTAAACTCAACGTACATGAACTTTTGAGAGAATACAAAGTTGCGTGCTGGGCGTATGCCTGCTCTGTCCCAAGCTAGTCAAGCACTGTCGGTGTTTACCTGAGAACGGATGGTTCAAGCTATCGGCTTTGTGGTCGTTTCCGAGTGCAGTGCGATTGAGTACATCTTCGCTTAGGCAGGCTCTGCGACCTGCTCATCGCCACTGTACCGCAGTAGGCGTCAGATAGATTCGACATGCCTTTTACCATGACTGTGAGCTAGAACCTAAAATTTTGGGGGTGGAGATCCTAGCCGGCATAACATTTATTTTTTACGAATTGTTCTATACGGTGAGATGAGCGTTGTACTCTGTACAAACGCTCTATCCCCAGAACAGATACCGGCTCTTAAGATTTCGGTGCAGAAGCGTAGACGACGCAAACTCTATATAGTGACATATGGGTGGTGAAATTGCGTGCAGTTCGCGCTGCCAATTCAAGAGACTCTTTACAAAGTTCGAAGCGACTCCTCAGAGCAAGCGCGCACCCCTGCTCCGTCGTTTGCATGCAGCCTTGATGAGAGTGACAGCGGTGTTCGCTGCGGGAAAGTTACGCCAGCAGCTCCTGGGAAGTCGCGAAGTGCACGGAGCGCGGCGGGCATACGTTGGACGTGACCTCAGTCAAGGGCCTAGAGCGAAGTCCGCCGTACCTTGAATCATAATCGACTAGGAACATCGGACGCATCTTTAGACACTCCGTTCCGAAAAAAGCATACAGTTGTTTCTCTTCCATCCGGGCTCTGGAAAGCCCAGCCATCAACAGGAATGCTCGCCCTCCATACAGGCCATGGATACAGGCCGTCAACGCCTACGAAGCTTTCAACTGCAGTAGCCAGAGTCTTTTGCGTAGCGGTGTGGTTTTAAGCGGTGTAGCATGGTTGCGCCATGTATGCTGCTGGAAGGAAAGTGATGAAAGAAAGCCTACACTGCAGTCCGAAAGGCGGCGCAACGACACCAATCTATCGCTTTCACACTAACTCTATGCTTTCAAACCCACGGTGCCACCGGTTGCAACTTTAAGAATTTAGAGCAAATCATTATTCGACGACTTACAAATACTACCTTTCGATTCACTACGGCTACTGAAAACAGCTACTGTCGTAAACAGCATCGTAAGACACAACCATCCTTTCCATATATCCCTATCTCACACGTCATCACGTGCCACCAGGAATGTAACGCTAGGAAACTTTAATCTGCCACCCACTCACAACGTATATGGAGAAGGACAGCTCGCTTTTATCGGTGCAAAAATGTGGAATACCCTTCCCCACGAAGTAAAATACCCTCAAAATTTCACTCCTGGAGCAAAAACATTCTTTCGGAACGTACAGGCGCGGACAAAAGTAAACGGAGCACGCAACTGTCTTTGAATATTTTTCACGCGTCACCTAATTGAAATTTCCAGCAGTGGTACGCGCATGCTGGTAGAGGAGGTTGGTGGGCTTTCTTGTAGACAAACAGCGCTTCTTCATTACCAATGGAGAAAGCGTGATTGCACTTCGAACGCAATAGCGTGCTCCGTTTACTTATGGCCGCGCCTGTACATACTGTAAGCTGACGCTTACTAAAACCTGCTACGCTCATTCGTCTTCCTTTTCCTTTTTATAAATTCTTTTTTGGACATCAACGATGTTTTTTATATTATAGAATTGTTCCTTGTGATGTCTTTTTTTTTATTTCTGCACTTATATTCATGTATAAATATCTCCCCCGCGGTTACAAGTTCCAATTATGTTATATTGGAGTTTCTGCATGACAGTATTTAATTTTTTGGACCCATAACTAGCCTACGGCTACGGGTCCAGACAGTGTTGGACAAATCTTTTTGTACTCGGAAATGTTCATAAACAATTGTATCTTGAATTTGATTTTGAATTGTACATGATAACGAGAAGAGTCTCCAGGATCGGAGAAAAATTGCTGTCCTCGACTGTCGGAGTCAAAAGGCCAGCACCGCTGGTAACCACAATGAACACGATGGTGCTTAGTGCAGTTAGAGCTCGAGTTAGAGAGTGAGAGTTAGAGGGCATGATAGTTCGCCACAAAGCCGGTCAAACTCTGAAAGCTTCCGCCCAGCCTCTAATCGTTCGCGGAAGCAGGCCGCTGCCTTGCTCGCAAAGCGCTATCGTACTAGATGCAGTTGTCTCTCTATCAAGAGACAACTGTTCCTTCGCGCACTGCACTGGTTTGTAGCGAGGACAGCCGTCCTACTCGCGACAAAACTGTAAAAATGATTTTTTTTTTCCATTCAACCTTGAGCCTCCTCATGACCATCCGCCACGATTTGTCAGTTAGCGCCACCTAGCGAGGAATGTTCACCATACTTTTTCGTAGTTCTACTGGATATGCACAGATGGCGCGACAAACCATCAATGCATTTTGCGTGATTTTGCGTGCAATCAATCCCAGAGGGCACCACTCTCCCCAAGAGGTCGAGTTTTGGAGACCTGAGTACTGCTTGTTGGGGGGATTGTGAGGGGCTCGCGCGCATGTGTGGTTCTTGCTACTCCTCTTGATTGTTTTCCTTATATTCATTCCCATTCGCGGTGAACAAACAGTTGGAAGTTACGTCTGTCCCGTCTCACGTGCTATGTGTTGTCCTTTTCGGCGCTACAACCCTTTTCTGGAATTTTGGAGACCTCTCCGTTACAGACTCCGACGGCGATGCGGAGTCTACGGCGGTCGTACGAACTAGAGGCACTAGAAGATTCGCCAGAGGTCACTACCAGCGGCTGCCATTGATGGTGCCTGGCGAAACAACGTGGTGTCAGGGACGCTAACGATAACAAAGCGGATCGCAATCACACTGACTTATGTGGTGCTGATTCCCTGATGTGGAATCAGCGTTAACAATACGCTTTCTTCCCTTTTCTCTCTCTTTTTACGAAACTCTTTCTTGTACGTAAGGTTCGATCCCGGCCGCGGCGGTTGAATTTCTTTGGAGGAGAAATTCGAGGCCCGTGTACTGTGCGATGTCAGTGCACGTTAAAGAACCCCAGGTGGTCGAAATTTCCGGAGCCCTCCACTACGGCGTCTCTCATAGCCTTAGTCGATTTGGGACGTTAAACCCCATAAACCAACCAACCAACCTTGTACGTAAGGGTACTAAAAAGAACGCAGTTGGTAAGTTAGCATCTATAGGTGGGTTTCAGGCTTTGGAAAGAAAGTTACTGCGTATAACGAAACCGCCTTGATTTCTATTTGCCGATGCCTGAAGCGCGATTGGCTGCACCAGGTTTAAGCGTTGTATTTGTTCGGAGCAGCAAATATTAACAGCCAATTCACAGTCGTAGGTTCCGCTTACAAGCGGTCATAGCTGAAATGCGTTTTGGTTTCGAAGTCTGTGCAAGAAAATGTGAATCAAGTGCCAGAAGTTTTCTAATTTCGCGTATAACTGCAGCCTCAAGTGTTCCAAGGCAGGGATAACTGGATATCCAGGGGAGAGGCCTTACTGCAGCGGGAATAGCTGTACTTATAATGAACATGACGGTTGTGACAACGCGGTGCAGGTGCTTCCATCTGGTCGAGCTTTAGGTGGTCCAGGACAACTTAGATGACTTTGTGAGAAGTTAAAATAGAACACAGCAATATTGCATTTTTCGAGCAGCTTTCGTTTGCTGTATGATAAGACCCGAAGCCACTTAGCATAGATACACGTGTCATATAAGGTGTAGGGGTTCTTTGTCGGCATGGTTATTCGGTGTCGACTAAAACTTAAGCAACATAGCATAGTGGGCGAGGTGGTATTGCATCTTTAAGGAACGAAACAGCGCAACTAAAACGAAGGACCAAGAAAAAGAGAGACACTGTATGTGCTTACTGTAGGTACTGTAGGTACTGTAGGTACTGTAGGTACTTACTGTAGAGACTGTAGGTGCTCACTTTTCGCCAATGGTTTTTCCTTTCTTTTTATGTTAGTAGTTTGCGATGACGACGTGAGCCTGTGACGCAGCGATTAGAGATTATTTATATGTGGTTTTCCGATCAAAACAGTCAGTTGTAAGTCAGCGCGTGTTCGTGTCACTCTTTTTCTTGGTCCTTCGTTTTAGTTGCGCTGTTTCGTTCCTTAAAACTTAAGGGCAGTTGTACCCATCTTTATTGATATCATACGTTAAGGATGCCCAGGAATAACCACTAGAGTTAATAAACAAAATATTTTTTTCCTCGGCACAAAAGTGCATTGTGCAGATCCTCTTACAGTCTTGATTCTAGGGCTCACATGGCTCATTTGTCCGAGACAGGTAATGGTCAGTATTTTTCAATTATATGATGTGGAACAAATAGAGAGGTATATAAAAGAAACCATAATCTTGATAAACTACTCAGACTTGCCAATCTGACAAGAAATGTGCTTATCTTCCTAAGTCTAAAACCCGAACTTTGGAATCTTCCTACGTGTATAACAAACTTTGACCTACGTACAAAGTACATCAAATGCATTAGTGCGCCTACTGAAGAAACTTGACCCACAATACGCTAACATATCACAGTTATTGAAACATCTTAGCGAATTATTTCCTAGAAATAATTGTCTTTTTGCATTTGGTGTAGGGTTTGTGGGAATAAACATGCTTGTTTATTCCCACAAAGCAGCGAAAGGGGGCTGCGGCTTAGTCAAGCTGTCTCTCACAGCTTTTTCTGCGCCTCCGCTGTCTGTATCTTTACAAGGCAGAAATAAAGAATTTGAATTTGAATTTTGAATTTGTTTTTGGATACCTGGCTATATAGCTTCTTTTTCCCTATAACTGTTTCATTAGTTTTCTTGTATAATAAATCGTACGTATTTCAGTGCATTTTCTTGATTTTTGTTCCTGTGACTTGACTCCGCGTCAAATTCTCTGATGGGTGCCAATAAAGTTTTTTCTCTCTCTCTCTATTCTGTGTGCAGTGTTAAAAAAATTTGTTCTACTCAGCAAATTATTTTTATTGCTGAAAAGTCCCTACCCGCAAGTAACATATGCATGTCCGCCAATGCTGCCATGCGGAACCTGGGGTAGAGGGTATTTCAAACTGCCCCTTGCAGCTTTTTCCACGAGCCTTCCCATGTAACTTTTAGTCATGCTCAACTTAAGAAAAATGGCTGAGGCTTAGCTTAGGTTAAGCCTAGTCAGATGCGAAGCATATTGTCGCCGAGTTGCATATCGAGCACGCCGCTTGGCTAGACGTTCTTCACGCTCTTCATCAGTCTCTGTAGCACGCCGCAACTTTTGATTCTCATTCCAACGAGCAGCCCTGTCTCCAGGAGGCATCTCTATCCCGTGTACGCCTAGCAGAGGCAGGCGCACCCCCTTGTATACCGCCGCTCCAGCATCACGTGTTCACTACAGCGCACCTAGCGGCAGAAGCAGGAAACACATTGGTCGCGACGCCTCGCGCGACGGCGCGAGCTGGGGCCCCGTTTCTCCTATGTCGTTACGTCACGCATCACGTGGTCCTTCTTGGTCGCGACGCCTCGCGCGACGGCGCGAGCTGGGCCCCCGTTTTTCATCTGCTGTGACGTCACGCATCACGTGGTATGACATGGAGGTCACGAAAGGTCAATGGTAACGACACCGCCGCGCTCGAGGAGCTGGGTTGGGCTATTTTAGTATGCTTCGCATAAAACAAGCTATGAGCAACTCTGAGCAGACGTATCAAACAACGAAGGCGGGCTAGACAGTATGACACAGTATAATCGAAGACAGGGATTTTCATATTAAGGCAAGGAAACGTGCGACGACATCACATAAGAAATGAAAAAGAAAAGTATTTGGAGGAAAGGAAATTGCGTAGTAATTGTATCACATATCTCGGTGGACATCCGAACCGCGTCGTTAGGGAAGGGATAAAGGAGGGAATGAAAGAAGGAAGAGGTGCCGTAGTAGAGGTCTCCGGAATAACTTCGACCACCTGGAGATCTTTAACGTGCTCGGAAATCGCACAACGCACGCGGGCCTTTTGCGTTTCGCCTCCATCGAAACGCGAGCGCCGCGGTCGGGTTCGAACCCGGGTACTCCGGCTCGGTAGACGAGCGCCTTAACCACTGAGCCCCCCCGGCAGGTATAGTAGCCTTCTCATTGTTCACGTTTCGCGGAACTTTCGGGTACAATATGCTTACAACCATTCCTAGTGTTTTGCTTAAGTGGAGTTTCCTTTAGTGTGCGCAACTTTCACATAGTGTGCGCGCCGTAACTACTTTCGCCTTTGTAAGCTAGTAGTGAAAAAAGTTTCACTTGTCGCACACGAATATGTTTTGAAGGCTATAAGCAAGAACATGTCGAAAGGTATCATAACTCATCGCGATGTCCATCATTTAGGTGGATTTCGGATTGGAAAACTTTTATTATCGGCTGGAGTAGCAATTGGATTAGTTTATCTTGATGGCCATCAGTGGAGGCTGGTCGCGACCTCTCTTGTCAAGACCTGTGCATGTGTTTCCAGGTCGGAGCTGAGCAGCAAGGTCGTGCGCGAGCCACAGAAGATATAATGGTGGGGTATCTGTCGGACACTCCATAAGATGTGGTCTGCAGTGGTTTTGCCACCGCATTTGCTGCACTCCGGTTTAAATCTATCAGGGTACACTTGGCTTCGTACAGTGTGGTTAGGGAGAGTTTTATTCTGGAGTTTTCTCCACAGTACTTCCTCTTCTTTGGTTAGGATTTTGTGCGGAGGTGTGAAGGTTAGCCTTTCTAGCCTGCAATGCTGAGTGATCTCGCGATAGGTATTAAGGCCGTCTCTTGTCATTCCGACGTCGAGTTAGGATCCACAGCTCGGCCGATAGATCCTCGAGCTTTATCGTGGACTGCATCAGTCCCCAGGTTTGACAAGTGTCCGGTACCCGGGCGCATTCAACGTATTTCCTGTCTTTCGAGTAATTGTTGTGAATTCCCAAGGAGATGGAAGATATTCTGACCTTGGAAAAAATTTCCAGTTGCGGCTTTTGAACTCCACCTTCTTTTCTGCATGCTTCGCACTTTGAAAACGCAAAGAAAACTTGAGAAAAAGGAGAAAACTTGCTCCACCATCATTCGCAGAACTCAAACAGATAGCAAGTCCCTGACTCTGACGGCGAAGAAATTTCGCCGAAGGCAGCGAAAAGCGAAAACAGAATTTGAAGTCGGCTGCTCCGCGATCACGAATGCACCTGGCCTTGAAGTTTTTGTAGCGGTGTTCTGCTATGGTATCGTACATGATAGGCGCCAGGTATCGAACTCTATTATGGTGATATTTCGCTGAGAGTAATTAGTGAGGGTCACTTTCAATCACTTTTATTTAGCAGGCGTTTTGACACCTAAGCTTATGTTCGCAAAAACCTCGCAGGCAGTCTAGTGCAAGTAGAATACCTAAAAGTTTTCCAGTGTGATGCATAGCACCACGTCTGTAACAGGGAGGTGAAGCTTCGTATACCTCCCAGTGTCCACGAATTACGGACCGTAGCGCCAATTGCTCTTTAAGTTTAAGTTCATAGCGGTTGGCGGCGCAGTTACGTCGTATTAATCTCCATCACAACGGACGTCCAAAACACGCAAACACCGGGGGGGGGGGGGGGGGGGGGGGGTGTTTAAATGGCATCTGCTTCACATCCGGAGTGGTTCAAAACCGGGCCCACTAGGGAAGGAAGGTGGATTAATCGCTGTACGCCTGCTCTGCGCAGGGCCGCTCTAAATTACTTGGGTTTTGATTTGGTTTGGTTTATGGGTATTCGTACACCTTTTTGTTGTTGCGGCATGTTCAAATAGGTTGCGCTGCTGGTCAACAATGGTGACCGCAGAGCTGGGCCAACGTACCGAGAAGAGCGAACATATTTTCCATGGTTTCATTGACACATACATACTTCCCGTTACTTTCAGACTAAAAGAGAGATTTCTCCAAATACCCTATACGTCTGTGTCACAGCATTCCGTACAATAAATATAAAGTGTATGGACGCAACGGAAGTGCTCCGTTAATCTCAAATGGCACAGCTGACATTTTTAGTGAATCATTTCGGGCATCATTCACACACCACATGCTCGATCATTCCGTACATACTATGCAGGCAATACAGAAGGAATATTATGTGCACAGTGAGTGCACGCAATTTAAATCATGCCCGATGTACCTTAGAATCGTAGATAATGGCAAATAAGTTGTTCACTGATTATGTAAACCCGTGAAAGCAAACCACTATCATGCAGTGGCCTTTCAGTAAACATAACAAAATTCAGCAAACATAAGTTCCGTAATCGGTTCCCACGATGTGCCGACTCCCCTGCGGACCAAACCCGATGACTGCTTCGTCAACAGCAGAAACTACATCATATAGTTGAAGATCCACGGCACCAAAATGAGCGATTGCTCCTGAGAAAGCGAGCGCAGGTAGCAGTTCCCGTCGTATCCGTGGGGGTCTGGGTGCACTCTTCGCAATCTCTACTGTCACGAGCACAGGAGCAAACACCACCGTTGTTCCTGACAGGCCTTTATACAGCTTTGCTATGACGAACGAATTACACCGGCGCCCATCGAGTTAACTACCTACCTATTAGTGCATGTCTCCTACGCAAAAGAAGAAAACCATATATTCCGCTTTACCTTAAACGTCAGCATTTCGGACATCCTTCCGATGTGCGTCAATTCATCTATTCAGATTGTCTTTGAGGACATCTTTCGAAAATATGCAAAATTAATGTACTTCCATTTGCTCAGCGGTTTGTTACAGGATTACTTGCTGCGCTCATGTGCTCATAGCGACAGAAGCCTCACAGTGTGAAGGAAAGGCCGGTGTTGGCATTTTCTCCATCCCCCTCGACTGGTCCTTCTCACTCCGCCTTCCCGATTACACCCCCATTTATTGGGCCAAATTTCTAGCAGTAGTCCTGGCGTTGAACAAGTTAAAAAGCTCTTTGTCTTCGGTCATAATTATTACGGATTCATTATCCCTGCGTTCATCTCTCACCGCGTCTACAGCATATCAGGCACTCTGCTTCCTCAAATGCTTGATACCACCACATGTGTGTTCATTACGGTTGGTTTGGGCGCCAGGGCACAGAGAAATCCATTTGAATGAGGTTGCTGATACCCTGGCGAAGGCATCTTCAAGGCCCATTCGTATCTCTGCTTCCGCCCAGCCCATATATTACTCTCCCGAATTTCGGCATCTCATTTGCCCGTGGTGCAGTAAAGGATGGCAATCACAAAAGCTTGAGGTAAGCGCGCTCGCACTGCGAATTCTGCGCAACCGAACTCTCGATCACAACATCAATCTCGTATGGGTGCCGGCTCACGCGGGTAATTCCGGAAACGAGAGGGTCGACCGTCTAGCCCTACCTTTAACCAACCGGGGGACGGGAGACTTCTCGGGAACGGACGCCCCCGACGAGGCGCCTCGCTCGTACGCGGAGATTACGAACTTTTATCGCGAGCAAAGATGCAGGTATCCCGCCCCTCACCCCGACCTGGACAGGGCGCAAGCCACGACGCTCAGACGCCTACAAACAAAGGTCATTCTTAGCCCCTACCGATTATGTCTACCCACAAACGGTGAATATGACCCTGCATGCCCGCACTGCAGTGTAGGCACGCACGCTACCCAAGACCATATTTTATGAGAATGCGCTAGCAAGCCCCCTCCGACGACACTTTTGTCGGCTCCCTCAGCGAAGGAATAGGACAGGCTCTTGGCCAGTTCAACAAAAATAACCCAGCTGGGTTAAATGCCGGCGAAGTTGCTGTCTTTAACCCTCTATGCTGGACATAATCTCCGGGAGTATGCCAATAACGATGTGATCTTCGGTGCTTCTGGCACGCACGCTCTAGAGTACTGCGATATAACTTTAAAGTGCGTACTCCTTCCCGCGACTCGAACTTGTGTTCGTATAAGTGGGATTCATATCTCGCTTGCTGTCGTGACCAGAGTAACACACTAAGGAAGTTAGCAATAAAAAGCACTGCGCACCATTCGCGCCATTAGTAATTGGACCTTATGTAGCCGATGCTTGGCGCAGACTTCGGTGCACACAATTTAGCGTAAGGAAATGAGGAAATGTCATGTAAGGAAATGAGTGTGCTGATTTGTACGGACGAGAAAAGCTCCGTTGCATCGCATCAAGCCGTAAAGCTTTGAATCCTATACTTCCTCCAGGGGACCGCTCTCCATAAGTCATAAAAGAAGAATAATTACAATCGACCACATCTATAAAGAACCTGACGGCCACGCGAATTACGTTCGTTGTATCCGCAGTTCGTAGTAAGTGCACTTTTCCTTTTGCATCCAGAAATATGCAGTCTGGTGAAACTAACGTTTGTGTCTGAGAAACGTTCTTTCTTCTCCTAAGCAGACTATACCACGGCGCTTGTCAAGTTCTCCACAGTGGTTATACATATGTTTCTTGCCGCGGCCAAGCACAAGGCTGCATTGAGAACATGCTTGAACTTATTTGCGGTTAAAGCGTTCACGGCAACCGGTAGCAGGTAGGCCCTATTATAGTCATCAGATTTTTGGCAGCGGGGTAGTGCTCGCACTTATCTTACAGTGGCTTTGTCAGTGTATAACTTTATAATGCCGGCGTCATGATCCGCATCTCACGAAGTCATTTTGTGGGAATCATGCCCGATCGCCTGTGCATCCCCGACGCATTGTTACTTAGTGAAATACGTCCAATCACGCGAATGTCAAATGCCCTCTTCATCCCTGTCTTGGCCCAGAAACCACGTTAACGCCATAGCGTTAAAGTTCCAATACCCAGAAAATCTGGCGTCGACGTTGTCGGCGTTGGCAGCGAAAAATAGGGTGGCCCACGTGCCCATCCCGCGGAGGAGAAAACTCGGTGAGCCACCTAAGTCACGTGACCTTGCGGCGTCAGCACAACCTGCCCGCCGGATTGTGAGCAAAGTGACCACCGTGGCAGGTGGCTGTTAAATCAATGATTCATCGCGAGAGGTTGTTCGCGAAGCGCAACATGGGCCGCAAGGCCCCACCGGTGGCCGCACCTGCCATCCCAGGGCAGTGGCGCATCCCTTAACCGCTGCACCACTGCGAAAGCACTGGTGTGAGGACTCAGAGGAACCTGTGAATGCAAAGTTGAGAATGACCAGTTCCACGTATATGGGCATTATTAACACATTAACATTCTCGCTTCATATCGTTAAGGCG
The DNA here is from genome assembly GCF_055824585.1 of Amblyomma mixtum. Taxonomy (NCBI): domain Eukaryota; kingdom Metazoa; phylum Arthropoda; class Arachnida; order Ixodida; family Ixodidae; genus Amblyomma; species Amblyomma mixtum. Next base: position 5,634,890 of record NC_143019.1, read on the forward strand.
GAGTTTAAGTGTCCCCTGCGATTTTTTTTTACACAGTTTCCCAGAAGCAATCGGTACGTCGCGACATGATTTGTCATTGGCAGTCAGCATCCGCTGTGTCTAGCGCCGATACAACGACATCTTGAGCACGTGAATGATGTCATGTCCGGTGGCTGAATCTTGCGCTTTTCATTCGGTGGCAAGAAAAGCATTATCGTCACAGTCAGAGAAGGCAGCATATGGTGTGTCGCAACATTGTCAAGCACAAGCAGGAGCTCTTATTTTTTTCGCTTTGTCATGGTTTATCGCAACAAGCCACTCGACGCGAAAATCGGGCATCGGCCCTAGGAAACTTAAGCCTGCTTGCACTCCCTTTGAATAACAGCACAAAGTTGACTCAATATGCAATCATTCGTGCGTGAAGTGTATCGTACGAAAGAGTATCTCTCAAAGTCTCACAGTTCTCTAGACTTGCCGATGACAAAGGACAGACGCCTGTCGCAGCCGTTCATCCTCGTGCACAGAAGCACATTAACGCGAAAGTAAGTTTTCGGTGCCTCCCACCAGCGCAGGTGTCGCCTTTCAAGGCATTGGTTTTTCACGGCAGCATTTGGCAAAACTGTGCCGTTTTGCCAGCAGTGTAGGCTTTCCTATTCTATTTTTTGGCATTCGTATTCTTTACGAGGGCGGGTGTCACGGGGCTCGGAGCCGCTTATCGGATGCGCAGGCTTTTCGACTACGGGGCCGAATTGACGACACCTCTTTGTTCGTTGTCACCGAGTACCGCCGGTAAGCTAGTTCGTTGTACCTGAGACACAGTCGCATTTCTCTAAAGCATACTTTGACGACAGCGTCGCCCTCATTGGTAATAAGCGAACGTTTGTTATAACTGCAGCTATTATAAATGGGCTCGACCCTATAGAAGTTTAGTACTTGAGGACGAGTTGAAGGATGCTGGGAGCCCCCAATTGAAGCAGCATCTTCGGGCGTCATTAAAAAAATGTCGTGTTAAAAAAAATGTAGCGGAAAAAAATGTCTGCCATCATTATGAATTACTGCCAAAATAAGAGAAGCAAGACTGCTGGTAGTGTAAGCATTCCGATCGAAATAGAACCGAACACAAGGGCAATCCTAAGAGAGGAGCCGCTTCGTTCTCCATCTTGCTTCGTGCTCCATCTCCTACATCGCAACAACGCTACTGAGGAAGCAAAAAGACTGATTTGCACAAATGAAGTGCGAGTTTATGCAAGTTGGTCTTCGTTTCCAAGAGTTTATTTTTTTTTCTTCAGCATCTTGTGTTGTAGCACCCAGGAACCAAAATGTACTTAGAAGATTAAATGACCTACGAAATCCGTAATTGCTAGTTGGCTGTCGGCATAAAGACCGCTTCAAATTGTCGGCAATACCAATATTAATTCGTAGTGCTGAGTCCATTGGGAAAATGAACAAATTATCGGTTGATAACTTCACTCCAGAGTCGAAGAACTGGGTGCCATTTTTTGTGAAAGTGCTACGAGGAAAGATCACTTCGCCGGCGTGGGAGACGATGGCCACTGTTTCTGCTACGGGCTCAAGTGCTTTCAGTTTATAGTTTTCCAGCGCAACGGCGCAAGGCCAAAGAAGGTAAGAAGAAAAACGAGAAGGACGAACACAGTGCAGATTGACAACTGTTTATTTAACGACACAGACACAACTTGAATACCCTCAGACCAGCGCAGATGCACGCCGCTCAAGCAGAAAAACAAAAAAAAAAAAACGCATCACACCATTACCGCAAAAACCGTTAAAGAAACGTTTTTCTGTGTTTTACAATACAACTGAGGTATCGCTGACGCATTGTGGGGCCAGCTTTTTTGATATAATATGCATCTATCGCTACACATGGGGTTCGCAATATGCTGCCGCTAAATATCCTTACCCTTGGAAATCTCGATGTAAAATCCTTGCAAGGGCTGCAATACGCGACAAGTTTTTTTTTTTTTCAGAAAATATTTCCCAGAAGAACTTTCATTTTTACTAGACGTCAGTTAATCACCATGTGCACTATTTTAAAAGAACGCAGAATCATGCAACATAGGTTGGGACAGGCCAACGTTTCAACGGACAGTTCACAGCACAGATCTAATTTTTATAAATAGAACACACAATGGTTCTAAACGTGTTTCTTTTCGACGGCGGAAAGATTCGTACAACCATATCTCTCACAAAGCCAAAGCAGTTCCTGTATGTGCTTCCTTGTTTTATTATTTTCCTCCCACAGCGTTGTTATCAAGACACATTGCGCACACTATAATATCGACGGAGCTGCGAAACAGTGTACCTGCTTCTTCTTAAATCCAGCTTATGGTTTCACAGCCGAGCTTTGGAGGTCTTGGGTGACGTGCTCTGTTTCGAAATCACCTTGTCTTCTAGACCCTCGCCCGCCGTTCGTGACTGCAGGGTCCACTTTCAGAGCCGCTAGCGAAAGATAACCTTCGCTCATCATAGCCTCCTATATAAACACCTAAATCAAGATAACGAGCGCTCCGCAACTCGCGATCAAAGCCACTCGATCGACGTTTATATCCATGGCCAAAAACAACCCGCCCTCACTTTTGTCCCGCACAAACGAAGCGCAGATATCCAGCGGGCTCTTCTTCCCGGCACTTCGAGACTACAACTCCCATTGGTGCGCGTTCCCATAAGGACACCATTCAAAGGAGCTCCTAAGCCGCCCTACAATTCCACGAGCGCCTGACGCATTACGATGGGGGTAGGGTGTGGGCGCACAAAACATGGCGACCCACATCGACCGTTACAGAGGAAGGCTCGACCATACAGTGAATCATTTCGTCCGCGGAAGATCAGCTGCGGCAGATCAGCTTCGGGAGGCATGCACGCTGTTTCGGGCGCGTCTCCTCTGAACGCTGCCGCTGGCGTCGCCTGCACGCGCGCTTATGGCGCTGGCAACGGCGATATGGCTCAGCGTTCACGGTAGAGCGTTATCTCCAGCCAGCATCGGCGAGTTCAACGTGCCGTACCTCGGAATTAAAGCGAGGTTCACGTTCTCAGCCGGCAGCTACGAGCAAGACAAGGTAGGAAGGGGTAGGGGGGGAGGGGGGGGGGGGAGGAAGAGGCTCCGCCCTCGACACGCAACCCAAGAGGAACTGCTAGGAGGAACGCGCTCCACGCGAACCGCTGGCGGCCCCGGTTAGGTCCGCCCAAATAAATCTCCCACAGGAAAAAACACGGTAGTCGTCGAGGATCGCCTTCTTCGCGTAGGTATGTACAATGCAACAAAAGAAGGGCCGAAGAGAGTGGTCATCCCTTTCTACGGAGCCTCCATCTCCGATGGGGGCGAGAGATAGAGCGAGGATCGTAGCCGGTGCGAGGAGGGAATGCCGCGGGAGCTGGCGCAGAGGTCCCGGAGTGTTTACTGCGAGGCCTAGCTGGGCGAGGTAGAGACGCATACGCCCGCGCGGCCCCAATCCACGGCGTGCACGAGCGCCCAATCCGGAACTGCAGCCAAGCCGAGCCAACCGGAGCCATTTATTACGCGCCCTTTTATGTGAGGGGGGCCCGCGCTCGACGCTATGATGGAGCGTCTCCAATTAAACGCTGCCGGGCAGCATAGCCCCTCGAGAGGATCCTGAGCGCTCGAACGTCGAACGCCCAGGATCGCGAACTGTTCGAAACGATTTTCGGGTTTCTTTTCTGATTCTTTCGTTCATTCTTTCGCGATCTTTCGCCTTTTGTTTAACAGTTCCCTATTGTGTCTTCCTTTCTTTGGTGGAATTCTGCTCTTTCCCTTCAAGCTACGTTCCTTGCGGAGTGAAGGCGCCTGTTTCCTCTCCAGCGTCCTGCGCCTGAGGGAGGAAACCTCATCCGATACTAAAGGCGGTATGGCAGACTATATATCCATTGGTCATTGCCCTGTAGTTTCAGTCAGTGCAATTCCATTCCTTGCTTTATACTATATTAAGGCGAAAGCCTTCAATGCCTCATCGTTGTCGACAGAAGGTTGTCAGTAGAGGTGTCACGCTTTTTCTAGTCAGACCAGAAAAAAAATTGTTGTGCACGATCGGATTCGAAACAGCATATACTTCCGTTCCGCAGCCGAGCGTGCTAATGGCTACGCTACTTCCTGCCAACGCATACGTAGTTCTCCTTGTCTAAGACGCCGGATAGTGAATACGCGGAAAGGCGTCGAATCAGACGGATGCCTTCCAAACACCCTCCAATGTCTCCAGCATTTAAGATTCACAAACAACTTTGTACTTAATTAACATCTTAACCACGCATCAGTGACACAAGCAGCAGCACCGCGCTAAAGGCTTTCGCCTCACCACACTTTAGGTCAACAAAGTTCCCCCCTGAATTTTGTTCAGTCTTCACGCCTTTCTACTGTGACTCTGTCCATACTTAATGAAGCCACCACAACTAAAAACGCAGATATATCTCCTTCAGAATTCGGATCGGTTTAAAAGCGTCTCCTTCCGTCAACAAGTTTGTGCGGAGAATGCCTAACTAAGTGCGGTAAGGGTAAACTAGTAATTAGCAACAAGATTATTGCTTTCTCCAAGATACAAAAACGTGTACCACAGGTAGCAGTCGGTACATTGCCATTCCTTATAAAGCTCTTTGAAGATTTCTCAGAGTCACTGAATCGAATAGCACTGCTTTTCAGTGGTGTGGTCGCCGAGTTCCGGCGATGATTCGCTTATTGACGTCTACGTTACTTCAGTTCATTGCCCCTTGAAAGGGTCTCGTTATTTTTCTCTGTAAGCTTTTATGAGAAATTCATGCGATGTTAACTGAAATTAATCACTCCCTGAACGTGTAGAGTATTGCAACGGCCGCCCTATGTGTCTAGAAAGCCCGTAACAAGTGGCTGCGGAATGTGGCAAGAACAGCTGAAAATTTGCCTAAACCTGCCATGCTGATCTAATTCTATCCTGAAACGGGATTTAAGTCGTGGATTATGAAGTTCCTGCAAATAGTATATACTGCCAGCCATGTCTTGCTGTCCAGAAAGCTATAAAAATTTATATTATCTGCCAGGACGTCTTGCTGATGGCTCGGAGGCGGAAGGGCTGATCGCGCTCACGGCGAAGACCTGTGTGCGCCGCGAAGACAAATGGATTAAACAGAGTAAAGGATTAGTTTCCAAGACGCGCAAAAGTACTAGAACAGAAGGCACGAGCCAATCTGAGAACCACGTCTACAAACATCTACAGAGATTCTTATCTTTATATTTAATTTCTGACGCACTTCTCTGCTTAGAGCCAAATGAAAAAACGATTTCATTTGCCAGCTAGTCCTGATCACGCTGCTCACGGGATAAAAAACGACTAACGCAAAAGACATATACGCGTTCGGATTCCGTTAACTGGCTTTCATTAGCAACAATTTATGCGCCCGCGTTCGTAGCGACTCCTCCGACGTGCACTGAACTCTGGAAGCCCGCTCGGGAGCGCGCCTATAGCACTGAGACGGAGATCCGCGCCGCGTTGGTCACGACTCTGGAGGGCCAAGATCCGCAAGGTGCTACGGTTCCGTTCCTTCCCTTTCCCCAGCTCTGGGACTCGTCGTCTAGCCTCTCTCCCCTTGCCCTCTCCTCCTCTCATAGTTCCTATGCGATCCAGTTGTGTGTGCAAGCACGCGCGCGTACGACCTACGTGCTTCCCCTATAATAGACGTATCCTTCTTCATGCCGCCGTAAAAAGGCGCCCGATGCTCTCTGAGCAAGCTCTCTGCTAAGTGGCCGCGCCAGCTAGATAGCCCTCTGCAGGAGCATCAAGACGCTGGCATCACCGCTGCCACCACCGGCAGCAGCAGCAGCAGCAGCATCGGCAGCAAGAGCTTCTGCCCGCTGCTGGCCTGTCATATTTCATGGGCCGCCCTTCTTCAGCTTGGAGAGCCGGATCTGCTCCGGATGACCCCTGCGTCACGACCCCGTTCCACCCGCCTCGCTCACACCTTATAGACGCGAACGCTGCCCAGCGCTCAGTGAGCCCTCCCCGTGCCTATACGGCTGCCGTCACTCTAGGGGAAATCAGTGGTTGTTCACTGTGGAGGAGTACGGGAGTGTCTCATGTCGCAGGCGAACGAGTACGGTCGCGGACGCAAAACACATTGTCGCAGTCGTGACATGTGTACATGGTGAAGGAGATAAGAGTGAAAGGAAAGAATAGGAAAATTATCGTAAACAGGGGCCCGACTTGCAGCGAGTTTCGTTAAGGCTAATTCAGGTCAATCAGAAGGACAATCGAAATGCTATTGCCGATTAGGTTGATGAACTGTAGTAAAATGGCAGTTTGGGCGAGTTGGTTAAGCATCTTGTAATAAAAACAGCGCAAAAACGGCGCAAACAGACGCCCTGCCTTGAAAAGCAGCGTGTTTTTCCAATAAACGTAGTTGCAAGTTCAGCGCCGTGTGTGTCTACTCTCCGTTCTCGTCCTGTGTCCTTGCGCTGTTTTTATTACAAGATAGGTTGATGAAAAGGATTTAATAGCGAAAAAAGATAACTACAGGAAATAAGACGGAAATTCAGTAGTTAGCTTGGTGGATTTATATTAAATGTTCAAGTATCTTTTGTAAACCGAGACCTCAGCGGTGGCCATGTGGTTTGAGCATCCGCCTCGCATGTGGTAGGTGCGAAGTTCGATCCCCAGTGCTGCCTGGCACCAACCGATGATATGGGTACATGCTTCCCTGGCATTGCACTGGGCTCCTCTGTGGTGACCCCAGCTCGTTAGGAAAAATACCTTGTGTCACGGCCGTCTCTGGGAAAAAATTTCCCTTGCGACTGTAAAAAGCATGATGACCATAATCTGAAACTTTCTTATATATTTGCGCATTTCCATTAAGGACGCTTCTGCAGTAGGCTTTCTTTTATTTTCTGCAGAAAGGGTGTGGAGCATAAGGTGTCCGTGTTCTGAGCTGTGTTTGGCTGACAACGTTAAGTGCCTCCAAGCTTCCCTAATGCAGCAATTATATACATATCTAGAGATGCGATCAGGCTCAGATCGTAGATTGCAATGGTGAAGGATGAGCTCTGTTACCAGAAATTTTGAAGACGTTTTCACTCCGCTTCAGGCAAGTGTAAAAGCAAACGTTTCGATTCTGCAATGAGTACCTACTGCCGTTCTTGAGAGCTTTTCGCCACGAGGTGATCACCATGTCTGCTCTTTAAGACACCATAGGAATAGCATAAATTTTTTATTTGAGATGCTATAAATTTTTCCGTAGGTTAACGTGACTGCCGACCAAGAAGGAACTTTTGTCTTCGAACATAATTTCTCGAAATATAAAGCATCTTCTCAAAACTTGTCAGTACAGTGGACGAGCTGGAGAGGGCTGCATATTTCTTCCATTCTTGCGCTCTTTGGTCACTTTCATTTTTCAGTTTTCCACGGGAGTTCTCCAGCCAGCGTATGTAGCTTACTACTGAACATAGATCGGATAGGCTTATCTTTCATTCCAAATGGCAGAACGTCATGAGTGACCAGTTTCAAGTGCTTTAATCAAGCGACTGGCTTGGCGCTGAAGGGGAAGAAGAACAGCGGCTTCTGGTCGCCCAGGCGGTCGAAATGCTCGGCCTGTAAATTATGGTCGATTAAAAGTCTTCACTACTACTACTACTACTAATCAAGCGTTATACGCTTCCCATTGTAAGCGTGCCTTTGAAGTAGCAATGCAATTTCAATCATGCAGGCGTCTAATCACGTGTGGCGTTGAGTTCATGGTCTCGTTTCGGCGCCTGTATATGACAGCTCTTAAGGTTTTGTGATTTGGCGTTTACTTTAATGGCTGCATTCTTTCTCCCTGTTTTCCATGATAAACCTGTTGCATCAGCGCTACCTCTCGTGTAATACTCCATACCTGGTGCCTTTGAGGTGTGTTTGAAATAAAAAATTAGTTATTACTTTCCGTTTCCCTTTCACCAAACTCGGCTTTTATGGGGTTAGGAATGTAGTCGTCTTTCACATTAAAATGTCGCTTTTTGTGTGCATGTGGGAAGCCTGCACACAGCCTGCTGCACTCACTGAAATGTGTGTGCACCTCCACCCACATTACACTTCAGAAGCCTCCTCTCACCTCTGCTCTTCAGAAAGAGCCACCCTCCACCCATCACCACGCTTCCACCCAGCAGAAACCCAGGCAGCAGCAGAACAAGAAAACTCTAGAGAAATCAAATTCACATGCGCATTTGAAAAGTGATCAATAAAACACCGATATGTACAACCAATTGCGATAACTCAGATCTGTCGCATCGCAATGTTTGATCGCGTGTGAATTTTTTCTTATGAATTCATTAAATAATCTCTCCTGGAAGCCTCTAGCGGCAGGAGCTGAATACATGCGCTGTTACATTCTAATCTACCTGACATGAGTAAAAGGCCATATATACGCAACCGACCGCAACCGATACAATAACCGACGAGGAAACGCACAAGTAAGAGTTGTAGATATTCACTTTTCCTCGACCTTCCTAACGCTGAAAATATTTGTCGAGCAGGAAGCTTTTTCCATTTCCTAATTCTGTTCTGCAAGACGACCGACGACAAAAACACGTCGTCAAAGGCAGCCGTCGACTTACTGCTTTCCTGCAGTAAAACAAACATGGATAATTTATAGTTTAACAAACAGATTCACAACAGCGCTACGGAACGAGGACAGAAGGAACACGAAAAACACAGGACGGGCGCTGACTACCAACTCTTTATTGCGTGAAAAAAAATTAGCTATTATTCGCTATCATTCATAGATAGCGAATAAAGTCGTGTAAACGCACAATATATTACAAAAAGCCACTGAAAAGCTTTAAGGCAATGTATCAAGATTTTTTTTCGATTTCAACAATTTTCCATCTCTCCTGTAATCTACAAGCGCACAAAGTTTTGTTGGTCCGGTTACAAAAGCTGCTTTTTAATAAGAGAAATTGCAAGTTGTGAAAATCAAATGTGTATATTAAAACGACAGTAAAACAATAGACACGGCAGCAAACTCTTCTAGGCTGAAAAACTTAATATTTTACTAAGGACATGCCAAAGCTCAAGAAATTTAATCCTGGGCAATTTAAACATTATCTAAAAAGAGCTAAGCATAATGTTTGGTCCAAAGGATGCATTTTAATATTTTCAAAAGCGGCTTTCAAGTGCACTTACCGCATTTTCTGTCGTTATCGATGTTGTGATAATTACATTACGCACGACGGGATTTTTCCTCCTGTCAAGGAAAACGTCGAACTTCACTGAGTACCTGGCACCCATAAATATCTTTCCCTTACCTCTATACACGTATCCTCAGTTTTCTATTCGTATTTTCTACCTTTCATGCTGTCATCTCTGGCAAACATGATGTTTTAAATTTTCTTTTCAAAGTTGTACGCATCCGCTTGCGATATAAATTGTTATTAGGCAACGAGTCAGAGTCCAGCACCGGATAATAAGGGTGAAGCTCAATGTTTTGGTGCTCGCTCGAAAACGGGTTGCATTTTAAGGCGAAAGCCTTTAATGCCTCATCGTTGTAAGCAGCAGTTGTCGACAGAAAATGTCACGCTTTTCAGTTGGTCGAAACGGTCGTGACGTCACAGTGCGCGAATTTCAAACGGGGCCAATTGTACTTTGGTTACTAACCATGCAACCAATTAAAGGGATCGTATAGTGATGCTCCAAGTAAGTTTGACTGCGTTTAGTTAATTGCTTACTTAACCAATTAGTCTAATTAACCTTTCTAGGCAGACCAGATAAATAAATAAAACAGAGTAAGAAATTGGTCGAGCTTGGGAATCGAACCCCGGTCTCCGGAGTGCGAGTCGAGTACGCTACCACACCGCCATGCCAGCTCGATGGTTTGGAATGAACAAAGGTGCGTCTAGTGAATACGGTGTCTTCGTTCACTCCCATCTTCCTCCCTTCCCGTTATGGCGAGGTTTAGGCGTCTACCGAGATACGAGACAGATACATTTCCTTTCCTCAAAAACCAATTTACCGACGAGCAAGGCGTATTTGTCCGCGTTTCAGATTGGCCCAAATTGTCGTGACGTCACCACGCGCGAATTTTGACGGGTGTCTACCGAAATATGTGAGACAGTTACTGCGCAACTTCCTTTCCTCAAATACAATTTTCGAATAGTGTCTACTGAGATACGTGAGACAGTTAATGCGTAATTTCCTTTCCTCAAATACAATTTTCATTTTTTTCACAACGGCCCCTCTTTCTTCTTTCACTCACACTTCCTCCCTTCCTGTACCGTGCGGCTCAGGTGTCCACCGAGACGACAGAGAATTACAGCCCCATTTCCTTTCCTTAAAAAGCGTTGCGTTCAAAGGGCAACGCATCGCGCCGAACGAGTGGTGGCGATCGGTGGACTCCCTGCAGCGCTACAACACGCTGTCGCGTTCCACTCCTAAAGGGGAAGCTTAAGCGTCATTAATTGGCAGTTAATTAATGCACCAACAGAATGTGAAGTGAACATTCGCGTAGCAGAATGCATCACTCAGGCTTTCGCCTTTCACCACTTTAGCCGCTAAAGTTCCTCGTAATTTTTTCTAAGAATATTCTGTCCGGAGACAAAATGAGACGAGCACAAGGGACGCATGTGGCTTTGAATGGGAAGTCACCGCTGTTGAATTATTGAAAGTATTGTACAGGATAGGACATGCGTGTAGTGAAAGCATGAGAGTATCAGGAATTTTTTCAGTAATGACAAACTTGAAAACAGTGAGTATTAAGAAAATGTGAACCTCACAGCTGTATTTAGGCAGAATCCAGGTGGATCATTTATATTGAATTGTTTGGATACCATCCTGTTAAGGCGCTTTGTAAGCATGTGTACGATAACCTTCCAAAAAGGAAAGGCCTCAGTGTTCAACCGTGAAGCTTCTATATTGTGAGGGACGGCGCTAGCTAGCTTTGATTAAAGGGAGACGAAAAAAAACTTCTTCGCCGTTCCTTTTTCCCTTGTCCATCATTTGTAAAAGCAAATGCTATCCATAAATATAAGTCCCCATCATCGGGTACTGAAATGCCCTGAAGGTGACAAAGAATTGTCATCTCTCTTAACCGCATAAAGGTGCAACTGTTTCCCAGCAGTAGCTGTATTTTTTTTTTCAAAGCGCTAAACTTGTCTTGGTCGACGAGAGTATTACTGTTACATATAGCGGGGACAGGAACCGAGGGAGGAGTATCTGTTCTCGCTTCGGCGAGCGCGGCTTCGGCCGCTTCTTTTTGAGCAGCGTCCGCTCCGGCGGACGCAGTTGTTGCTGCGACGCGCGTCTTTTTTTTTTTTTTTTCTCTTTCCTCTGATCTTTTAGCTCTCCTCTATCTGCACGTGGCAGCGGTGGTGGCTTGGCTCGAGCCAGTAGCAGGCCCGTGCAATTTCCTTTTCATCCTTCTCTCAGTCACAACAACAACAACAACAGGAACCGAACACAACACAGAAACACATGGAAGATCGTTTTGGTTCATACATGTTCGTGCTTTAGACAGCAGTGTGCTACTAGCTTGCTCTGGCTTCGGTTCTAACGAGTATGAACACCGCAAAGTTATTATTTTTATGCTTAGCGTCAGCCGAGGCTACATTACTCCAGTATATACCGTGCGAAAGTGCAAATAGGGTGAGAGTTCAATGCCGTAGTACGAGCCTTTTAGTGCGCCTGTGGTTTCATGTTTGCAGGGGCAAGGTGCCCGGCCAACGCGCCTCACCTTTTACCACATTTCATGAAGTGCTGCGAAAAAAAATTATTTCTGTACGTTACGTTAAAAACCACATTCAACAGCTGCCAGCCGAAGTACAGAGTTCTTGCGATGTGAACGGTAGCAATAAGAGATGCTCCATCCCACCAAGAGGTGGTATAACGCGTCTCATGGATCATAAAGCGTTCTAAACGGCTAAAAACTGCACCGCATGATTTTGATGTTATTGAATACCCGAGTAATCATGTTTAGGTTTCATTATTGCGCATTTGCTGAGGAGAAGTCCGTAAGAATAAATCCTTTGCTTAGAACCCTTTTTTCTTCGTGATTCGTTATCGCGGACGACTCGCTTTATGGACTTTTTTTGCGGAAACCAAAGTGTCCACACTACTCAGGCAAGACTGCATACTTATTACCTTATACTATGCGACGAAGAGCCAATAATAATGCTCGGTTTGTAATCCAAAAAACAATAAAAACAGTTGCTGGTCACTAAGGGCTCCCTGTTCGAACAGCAGTATCAAGTACAGGTCTGGTTAGGGCTAGGGGGTTCATGTTCAACTGTTAGAAACAGCGTAAAGAAGACGCGGACGACGAAAAGGAACACGTACAGACAAGACGAGAGCTGACTTAGGGCTTTAAAAAATCTGCCTTTCGTGTCTCCAGGAAGGTCCCAGCATTTCGAACTGGGCTTGGACCTCGAACGGCAAGATGTTTTTCTTGATGCAAAAATTACGAGGAACTTTAGCGGCTAAAGTGGTGAAAGGCGAAAGCCTGAGTGATGCATTCTGCTACGCGAATGTTCACTTCACATTCTGTTGGTGCATTAATTAACTGCCAATTAATGACGCTTAAGCTTCCCCTTTAGGAGTGGAACGCGACAGCGTGTTGTAGCGCTGCAGGGAGTCCACCGATCGCCACCACTCGTTCGGCGCGATGCGTTGCCCTTTGAACGCAACGCTTTTTAAGGAAAGGAAATGGGGCTGTAATTCTCTGTCGTCTCGGTGGACACCTGAGCCGCACGGTACAGGAAGGGAGGAAGTGTGAGTGAAAGAAGAAAAAGGGCCGTTGTGAAAAAAATGAAAATTGTATTTGAGGAAAGGAAATTACGCATTAACTGTCTCACGTATCTCAGTAGATCACTATTAGAAAATTGTATTTGAGGAAAGGAAGTTGCGCAGTAACTGTCTCACATATTTCGGTAGACACCCGTCAAAATTCGCGCGTGGTGACGTCACGACAATTTGGGCCAATCTGAAACGCGGACAAATACGCCTTGCTCGTCGGTAAATTGGTTTTTGAGGAAAGGAAATGTATCTGTCTCGTATCTCGGTAGACGCCTAAACCTCGCCATAACGGGAAGGGAGGAAGATGGGAGTGAACGAAGACACCGTATTCACTAGACGCACCTTTGTTCATTCCAAACCATCGAGCTGTAAAGACAAAAAAAAAAGAGCTGGCATGGTGGTGTGGTAGCGTACTCGACTCGCACTCCGGAGACCGGGGTTCGATTCCCAAGCTCGATCAATTTCTTACTCGGTTTTATTTATTTATCTGGTCTGCCTAGAAAGGTTAATTAGACTAATTGGTTAAGTAAGCAATTAACTAAACGCAGTCAAACTTACTTGGAGCATCACTATACGATCCCTTTAATTGGTTGCATGGTTAGTAACCAAAGTACAATTGGCCCCGTTTGAAATTCGCGCACTGTGACGTCACGACCGTTTCGACCAACTGAAAAGCGTGACATTTTCTGTCGACAACTGCTGCTTACAACGATGAGGCATTAAAGGCTTTCGCCTTAAAAGTAAGAGAGCGAGACTGGCACGTATGGACGATCGGCTCCTAACATTTAGGCTATATCAAGGACTGTAGCAATTAGTTGCTGATAGGCTTCAACCTGAATGCTGTGCGTTGGGCTGATTGAACTCTCCCAAGCAGCACATGTAATGGGCCCAATATTGCAAATGGATAGTTTCACTCTGGTCCTTCGTAGGACGGGCCTTTGCCTATACGTTTCCAATATTGGGCCGATTACCTGTGCTGCTTGGGATAGTTGTGATCTCTTTCTGCACAACTGTAGGCCACTACACAAGTTATAGGTACTGGTTTAAGATGGAAGCTGTTGATTATGTTCTCGAGCACATTTTGTTTTCTTAAGAAGCTGAGATCACATCCGAGGAAGTATGTATTTCACCAGCCTGTTGTTTGTACTGTTGTAGCTACTTCAATTTTTTTAAATATTTTGTTCCTTTTAACTTACGCACACAACTATTTCCATGTATGTTTCTACAAACCGTATTTACCTCGTATTTACCCGCCATATTTACTGTATTTACCTGCATAATATAAGAAAAAGTTCTTAAGTTAGGCGGGTAAATACGGTAAATATAGCGGGTAAATACGGTATTTTCCTTGCTTCTCACTCTATACGACCTTTAGCCGTCCCCAAACGCTTCCTTTCCTTGGTGCATACTTTCACATTTGAACGCAGCCCTGGGTGGTGTTTGGCGCGTTTTTTAAGGCGAAAGCCTTTAGTGCCTCATACTCGCGGCCATGACTCTAGAGTGTCCCTCTGTCCGTCCGTTACATCAGAAGTGAAAGTTCAGAAAAAAATCCTAAAATCTTGTGCAAGGCAACAACCGAACCACCATCCTTCCGTTCCATAGCCGAGCGTGCTAACCACTATGCTATATCGACTTTCTTTTTTTTCCTTTCAACTGCTTCCTGCCAACAAATATGCAGTTCTCCTTTTCTAGCTTAAGAACGCTGGAGAGTGTGGCGGGAAACGCTTTCGCCTCATCTCACTTTAGATCGCCAAAGTGCCTTCTCGAATTTTTTTTTTTTTACTTTCCATATCCATTCATTCTTTCTGTTTTGGGTAAAAACTTCTAAACTCCCAGTCGCCTTGTATCCGTGCAAAATAAATCAAGAATTCTACCTTTACTTTGTACCCTAATATTTACCTGGTTCAGACTTACTGTTGTGGAAGAAGAATACGCCTGGGCAGCCACATTATAGCGAGCGGTTGGACTTTTCGATTCTTATTTTTGTGAAATTCGGCGGTCTTCTTCCGAGGCACATTTCAGAAAGTAATATTTCGTACGGATGGGTTCCCGATATTCTTTTCGGTAATATAAGGGAATATTCCTGCATGGTCAAAAGTAATTTAGATTTTATGTTGGCTTTTATGTCCTCCTGAGCATTGGGTACACCAGTAATTTGGGTAAAATTGGTGCTCAGTTACCATCAAAGTACTCATAGTTAGGTTTCTTGAGAGAAATGTCACCACGAATAAAGCATTTACATGCGTCAAATTATAGAACAGATCAACAGAAACGAACTTGAAAGTTGATTTCTAAATGATGTGTTTCCATGTTATCGCTGAGTGCAGTGAAATGGCAGGGAAGCGCGTGTTCGCCGTATTGACATTAGCGATGAAACTCGCCCCAAAACATTTTCATCAGAGTTATACATAGAGGCAGCGGAGAAATCTGTGTAACCAAATAGCTGCTCTAATAGCGTGGTGATAGTGAACACCGCTCGACTTGGAGACGTCGTTTGGATAGGACGAAGCGCCTCTCAGTCTGCACCGGCATGAGGTAGCGGAGCAATACCTCGATGCACCCTCTTACCACGCCACTGGTTTCAGCACCTTGGTAATCTTCTCCTCTGGCTTAGTTCACCTCCTACTCACGAAAATTTAATTCAGCTTACGTTTATCCGCCTTTTTTTCGCTTTAAACCTAAAAGTAGAACCTCTAATCACTTCATTCTTTCGAACTATAACCGAGGAGCTAGCATAACCGAAATGAAAGCAAACCTTTGTCTTCAGTCATTGGCTTCGCGACGAAAAATTTGTCGGCTAACCCTATTTCACAAGTTATAGTATCACTCTAGTCCACACAATAATTTCTTTCATAGACCCTATTACTTATCACGCTGCATTGATCATCCCCACAAAGTTGCCATCCCCTTATGCAAAGCAGTTTCTTTCTTAAGCTCATTTGTTACCCGTACTTCTAAGGAATGGAACGATCTTCCTGATGAAATTGTATCTATTACCGACATAAATAACTTTCGCAAAGCTTTGACTGGTGTTGTATAAACTCTGGCGATTTTGTTCTGCACTAATGTATTTTTCTCTTAGCTAACCTTGTATACACAGGATTAATCTTTCATGTACCAGTTTCTTTTTTTCCATTGTTCCTTCTATATTTTCTGCCCACTCCCCTCTCCAATGCCTGTAAGGCCCTGAGGGTAAAATAAAATAATAAATAACACACCTGTGACCTCTTTGCAGTGTACAGAATCCACCCCTTCCGCCTTCAAAAACGACGCTATAGCTTCATTTTTCGTTCGTCACGAACTATCGTAAACATCTTCGTCTAGTGTTTCATTCAGATAAGAAGGAGCCCACGAGTCCTAACCAGCCAACCTGCTGGTGACGCATTATTCCGCCGGTGGTGCATCATGGTGCCCACTCCCATACGGCTCATAGAAGCAATGTGTCCGCAGAGTGCGGCACCGAGGCGTGACCAACCGATTGGCGTGAAGCGGGACAACGTTGGGCGTGGCGCGACGCTGAGGGGCGCTGCAGTCGCGTCTCGAAAACGGTTGGACGCCGCTGCCGCCGCGGCGTCTCCCTATACGCAAATCCTGTGCAAACACGTACATACACGCACAGCACAAACACCAGGGCCTAGGCGGATATGCGTCTGCGTTCGCTGGCCGCCGCCGGAGCACGTATAAACACTTTCTTCATTGCGGGGCGGGACCCCGAGAGGACCATGGCGCGGATACGCATAATTGACGAACACCTGCGCCGCCACCGGCTCGTTTCTTTCCGCGTTTTGCGGCTTTTTATTATCACTTTGCGTGCGGTTTATCCGTTCATTTCTTTTCCTGCTCTTTCCCAGCCGCGCGGTGCCGACGGATATGTTACTCTGGTGTAACTCCTGCTGCGTACTCGCTCATACGGCACACAAGGATTCGTCGCGGACGGCGCCGACGAGGAAGCGGACGGCTCCATTTTCCACACGCAAACGGATTCTCCGGCCAAGAAAAGGCTTGAGAAAAAACAAATGACTGGGGTAATTTTCGGGGGAGGATAGCGATTTGCTTTTGTAGTGGAGAGGCATCCAAGCCGGGCAAGGCTAACTGAAAGAGTTAGTAATAGCGCTATTACTCCGTCGCAGATTACGCCGTGGATTTCTACATTGTGTCTTCCTCTTGCTATAGCGATGTGAATTATGATATCCAGGAGTAATCTCAAGATTAATCCAAGAGCCGTCTGTAGGGCCCAGAGCTCTTATATGGCTTGTCATGTTTTCCTCAGGTATTATATCTGATTGGATATTATGCTCTATGTGCGTGCAGGTGGCATATAAAGGCACTGCGTGTGATTCACCCGTTGGCTTTCAGTGCGTTTGTCGGGCACGGGGAAAATGCTTATACCAGCCTTGCAAATTAAGCCCTTCTTAGACCTCCGTGTAGAGGATGTTGTGAATGGCACGACTACCTGGCAATGTGACCAGCAATGACTACCTGGGGTAACGCAAAAGCCGGCAGATATTTGGAATGGTGCAGGACGGCGGCCCTGACACCTCTTAATTAACATGCAAATTCCTTTTAAATTTAAAGTTACCTGCCCTCCACCCAACCGGGGCAACATTGTTTGAACTTCATGCCAATCTAAACTTGTCCACTGACCGTCAGTTCAATTTCATTGTAGTTCCCATGAATGTCCCCAAAATGTCCTCTCGAGAAATCAGGCTCACCGAAAAATACATTGACATCGAGGAAAAGAGGCATAAATTTTAGTCGTAACAAGGTTGAAATGAAATAACTCCGTGCTAAACTGCGCGAGAAGTTGGTACAGGGATTCGAACCACTTACCTCGTGACTTTTATAGCTTGGCAAGACAACAAGACCTTGGTCAAAATGCAGCCAATTTTGGGTTTGTAAAGAGCTCCTTCGCTTGTCTCTCTCCTGTTTTTGTCAAGTTCAGCATTTCAAGCATAAGCTGGACGTTTGCCGCTGAACACTTACTGTAAACCTTTTAGGTCACCTGCGAATGCAACCGGCACTCGGAATATTTACGAGCTATGCGACAACTGATTCCTGTAGTGTTATAATTTTCACAGCGCCGGTTGTTCGCTTTGCGGGGTCAGTGCAAATAATTATTTCTACCCACTGAAGTACATGGCCCGAATTCCTAGCAAAAAGGGCGCAAGCAGCTTTATTATCAGCTAACGGTGCAGAAAATAGCACAATTAATTTCTCAATAAATATTTTATAAATACAAACACGATTAGTAGGATCAACATGTCGCGTGGTTGTCACTAATATGGTTCCTGACGAAGGTTGAGGTCGTAACATAGGTTCTGCGTCGACGGAACACTCCGAGACCTCTGCTCGTAGGGAGCAACCGAGAAACGTTTAATTAGGTTAATTACAAGATTACAGTGCAGAGAGGACCACCTTGACAAGAAAGAGAGTGAAAGAGCTGGCAAGAGTCCGCACTGGTCCACACACCATCAGCCAACATTGGTTAGCTACTAGGCGTCTCTTGGTATGCTGCAGGCTTCGTTGTGAAAGCACACAACGCAACAAAAGGTGCAAAAAAGATGAAATACGGAATGAATTATGTGAAACGGCCGCTGTTTCTGTTTCTCTCTCATTGCTTCAGAACTTGTTCGTCACTTCCTTGGGCTCACTCGGTTCCTTTTGCATTGTTCATGCTAAACCTCGTTGCCTGACCAATTACATAGCATGCAAAGGTTCCAGCTGTATATTTAGTTCTTCACCATATTGCCGGAGTGTTTACGTATATTTTGCTTTAGTGACCAACTGCAGTGCACTATTTTTACCATTCCTTAGTAGCTTGTTCGTTTATCAAGTACATCTGTTTCCTTGGTGACACAATGTAGGATTATGTGCGTTTTCTTTTCCGAAAGCCTTAATGATATACTCAAACTGAGCATGTTTAACACACAAAAAAAATGTGTGCCTATATTCAACGATGAAATAAGAAGACAGAGTGAAACACTTATGAAGAGGAAGGCAAAGTGCTTTTCTTATTTTTACTTGCTGAAGTACAAACAGAATCTCATGCGTATTTCTTTTTAAGAGAAGCTAAGCATGTCACATGTGCTGAACAAGTTCAAGTCCATAAAAGAAACTCCAAAACTAGGCATACAAACAAAACAACTAGAAGGGCAGAAGGAAACACAGAGAAGGCAAAAAAAGAGCAGAGGGATTTGTTTCCTTTCTTCCTACTAAGGACACAGAAGGAACACTGTAAACGCTAATTACCCTAAGAGGGAGTAAGCTGCCCTCTAGCGCACTTCCTCATGGGGGGTACGGTGTGCTGCCCATGTCATGGGGTAGATTGCCATCACTGAAAATACGGAATACTTATGGTTGGTAACAAAAACACTTTCCCTCATCAAAACATGCGATGCTCTTGCAGAAGCTTGAACCGTGGTTACAGTCTCCTCGATTTGCTAACCTCAAGAACTCCGGCGCCGCGTTTAGAAGTATCCTTCCATTGCTAATTGCTTCAAGTTACCACGCTTTAAGGTTGGAATATGCCTCCCTTGTCAACAGTAATTCTGTATGTATGTTTAGGGATCGAAATCTACCCCGAAAGGTGGGAGAATGCCCTGCCCGTAAAAGGGTGTGCATTAGAGGACTGCTCATTTTTATTTTACTCCCTTATAGGGGAATTCTTGCTGACAGTGAAGGAGCGCGTAATTTTTGAAAATGAGAGAACACAGTCACTTTAATGCGAACTTCTGCAAGAAGAAACTAAAATTCAAAAGAATTTGGACCATGGAATAGAAAGCAAACAAAGTGGAAATAGAGTGAAAAAAGGCATTTTCATAAGGAATGGCAGGTATCAGAGGCTGGCACATAATTAGGTTCTGGGTTCACGAGCTTGACCATAACCTAAAAATTCACTCGTCCTCATGGAGTGAGTGCGGTTTAGGTGAGGTCAGCGACAGCTATAAATTTTGTGAATGAACCTCCACCTCACGCGCGAGTGAGGTTTAGGTAGGTCGTCATACAGGAGGGTCGGCTTGTGAGGTCGGGTTTTTTTGCACGTGCCGCAGGTTTCTCCGACGGACGCCCATTCCAAACCGGAGTTCAGGCGTCCTGCCGCGGTGCCCAGTGAGGCGTGGTGTTCGGTTAGCCCCATCGGAAATCCGGATGCCCTGGCCCGCTCCGGCTAGCTAGAGCATGCTGGGCGCTCTTTGGCACCATCCAACGACGAATGGCAGAGGGCGGCTCGCGAGAGCGGTAATCTGAAATTTTGCCGTCCACAACTTCACACTGAGCTTCTGCTTACTCCCCCGGAATTCTGAGGGCAAGGCTGAGACTTTATCATCGACTAGGTCATCATTTTAAATGCTAGAGCAAAAAAAAAAAAAAACTTGCCATGAGTTACCTACAGCCGATAATACTTGAATCCTTGAATACCGCGGATTCTGAAAAAATCAACCAATTGCCCTTTAAGAAGACCTTAACGTCGATGACCATACCAGCCGGGTAGAGGAAACTCGTGAAAGCTACAGTATTTGTGTGCCGGAAACCAGCTACAAATAAATGTCCGATATTGCAGCCTGCGATGACCTCACACCAGGATTATAAGATAACGAGACCAGCTACATCCTTCGCATGAAAGGAATCCGAAGAGGAGTGACAGTGGTCCCTAATAAATAACCTAATAATTAGATTTAAAGATGATCAAGAGCCTTTATTACAACGGCGAGCGCCTCCAAAACTACAACACTATCACTAGATCTAACACGGTGTCGACCTGGAAATCACCTCACATTGTCCTGGACAGCAGGTTCTGTAACGTCCTCTTTGAAGCCGGCCTTCAGCAGCGTCGGCACGTCGATCGCGAATGAGGCAGTAGAAGCCATAGATTGACGTGTGGTGTGTCCTGCTGCTGGCTGAGGCTGCTTTTTCTACCCGAATTCACCCTTTCGGGTGTGCTGGGCAGAGGAGGAAGGGGGATTGATCCGAAACGAAGGCACGTAAACAAGTGAGCCTTCCGCAGGGAGAGGACGGGCAGAGGGCTTTGCTGGATACGCAGATACGGAGACACGCTGACCTGGCCGATGCCATGAGTGTGGCTAATTTATGGCGAAAGCCTGTGTCGGGAGTTCGACTCGCTAACCGTAACTGACGCCCCGTCGGGGCGTCGGTTACGGCTGGCGAGTCGAACCGAAATATTTTCGGGTTCGGTTCGGTTTCGGGTTCACGCATTTCGAGTTGAGTTTCGGGTTCGGGTCCGGGGCGACATTCCATTCCGGATCGAATACGTTTAAACGGGAGCAGGACCAAAAAGAATCGGAACGTAAGTGGGTTTTTAGTAAATCTTGTTTGCTGTTCAATTTTATCTGTTACACTGGCATACAGAGGACTCTCAAGCGATCCTAAGTGGATCGTTTGAATGGGTTAGCAGCCAAACGTTCGGTACATCTAAGGTTGGAGACACTGAAGTTCTTGTTATCCGAGGTAGTACATCTCTAGGTTGGTTGTATCCGAAGTCAACATGCAAAGTTCGTCACATCCGAGGTCCTGACACGAAAGCTTATTATATTGCAGGTGTCATGCTTAGGTTTGTTTCATCCGAGGTAACATACATCAAAAGGTTCCTTATTTCCCAGGTAGTATACTGAGTTCGTTTACAGCATGGTGGGCAGGTAGCCACGTTCCCACGGCTATAGTGACAGACGGTGGTCGCCATTTCCGCTTAGTGCTAACGCAATAATAAAAATGTCAAAGGTGTGTAATGCAAGATGTTTTCACTTTAGCACTCTAACTTATAGTTCCGCACCAGAAGATATAAGCATTTACGGAAACAGCCGCAAACTCAAATCAAATCAAAATAAAGAAAATTTGCTGTGTACATGCTATAACCAGTCTGATGTGGTACCGTACACAAGACGAAAATCTGGTGGATTTTTCAGACCTCGTAATGCAAGAAATAGCTCTTAACTGTGGCTTGTGCAAGTGGGGAATTTCTCCTAAGGTGCCATCCGGACCGCCGCATGCGCCCTCTACCTTACCGTTCACTATTAAGAGAGCGAGCTATCGTCTACCTATAAACAGCTGCAGCTATAAACAAGCTATAAACAGGCACTTCCCACCACCCGGAAACTGACTTGCTACTCATCCACCCACCGGCAATCCTCCGGCATGTGTCTTTACGCAACACCTCCGAATCCTCTACCACATGGTACGGGAATGTGTGACCACCCCCCTACCACTCACACCCAAAGAAAACCTCGTGAGAACACTGGCTCGCCATAGCAACCAAGAGCTTATTTCCTTCCTATTTTCGTAAATGAACGCATTTTCCTAAATGACCTGTTCGAAGTCGCCTGTGTAATGCGCTTTAAATACCTCGAGATCCTATAGCTCAAGGTCTTCAGAAACACAGCTGATCGTGGCATCCGGATGGTGCACTGTGAAATTAAGATATTAGCCTATGATGATGGCGTCGCCCTCTTTTGTTCTGATAAAAATATGATAAAAAAGCATGCTTGGATGGGAATTTCGGGTCTGTGCGGGCAAAAATTTGCAATATCTTCATTGCAACACTGCTCAAAGTGTTGCATTGTGCGAGGAAGAAGGTACACAAAGTGAAAATTGGTTTTTGAGGAAATTAAATGACGCAGTAAATATCTCACATATCTCGGTGGACACGACCGTGCCATAAGGGAAGGGAGGAAGGTGGGAGTGAAAGAAGAAATGAAGCAGTATGTGCCGTAGTGGAGGGCTCCGGAGTAGGAGAAGAAAACATTATTACAGCACTGTACTGAATTGGGAAAGGGAGGTTGGGGTGGTCGTTGCGCTCGGTGGCAGTCCCTATTCCGGGACGCCATAGGCCGCCGCCGCTGCCCGTGCTCTCTGGACCAGGGCCCGCTGGGCCTCCACGTACGAGCTGGACAGGGCCGCCTCCCAGCACTCCCTAGATGGCTGGCTTATAACGGGTATATGTGCATTGTATACTGACAGGCCCACACCATGTGGTATAGGTCACAATACGGCCCGCAGGATGTTGCACCTGCCCGTAAATGTCGGGTCCACGTGTTTTAGTACGGCGGGATTTAAGAAAGCCCCGGTTTTGAGCCTTCTATACCGGGAGTACCCTCCTTCAGAAGCACAGACTCAGGAATAATTTAGACCCCTTGGGGATCTTTAACGTGCACCTATATCACACAGCACACTGCAGGGGCGCCTTTTGCGTTTCGCCTCCATCGAAACGAGGCCGCCGCGCTTCAATGGAGTCCTATATATGCCTCTGTCTGTGCTCTTTATATTGTCCAACTTCGGCCTGCATTCACCATGTTTGCAATGTCTTGGCAGATGTAGGCTTGCATCGTTCAGTACTGAGAGCTTGTGCTGCCGTGCCCTGTCATTAACACATTTGCTTGTTTGTCCAATGTATACCTTACCGCATGAAAGAGGCAGTTGAAACATAAGGACGCTTCAGCATACTTCACATACACTGACATAGAGGAGCGCACGTTGGCCCTTCGCTCCTTTCACAGAATCCCGGCAACATACCAGCTCCCCTCGGTGAAGTCTTCGGTGAAACGCCTGTTTATGGCGAAGTTAGCGGATCGAAATGAATCCTAGTTATACGAGCTAAAGCTCTGTTAAGCATGGGGTGCGTTCCAATTCTCTAGACGGCCGACAAGACGTCTAGTGGGACGCAGGGTTGCCAGATGGCTCCGACCTCAGGTAGCCAAATTGGCCTCCGTAGTAGCCCAAACGTAGCCAACAGCGAAATTTTTGCGTAGCCCAAAAGTAACCAAAAAAATTTGCTTTTTTGACGACATTTCTTAAGCATATTGAATTAATTTTCGGCAAGAATATT
Source organism: Amblyomma mixtum (assembly GCF_055824585.1). Classification (NCBI taxonomy): domain Eukaryota; kingdom Metazoa; phylum Arthropoda; class Arachnida; order Ixodida; family Ixodidae; genus Amblyomma; species Amblyomma mixtum. The sequence continues at coordinate 5,658,452 of NC_143019.1, forward strand.
TACATATTAGATTTCTTTCCCGCAGATGATGTCTGAGGAGGTGCACACGGCGTGTTCTTTCCGTTGTTACGTTTTGCATCCGTCATGCGCGCTAACCAGTGCGGCTAACAGGTGCGCTAACCAGGTCCTAAAGATGGGGCCGCAGTTCCACTTTGCAGGCGCGGCAGTAGGCCATATCACCTGAGTCGGGTGACGCCAGCCAGTCTCCACGTGGAAAAGAACGGCGGCGCTAAAAAACGCAATCGCAGCTCTAGTTTAGGAATATTTCACCTTTTAAATGTTCGCGCGCAGATTAGACACGTCGACAGTGAACATACCTTACTGTATACTTACGCAGCCTCACTTTCAATTGCATGCTTTAAAGGGCAGCTGCAGCACTTTTTTGAGAATTTCGCGATATTCAAGGATTCAAATCTATATAGGCTGTAGGTAAAGCATGCCAAGTGTTTCTGCACTAGCATTTAAAATAGCGACGTAATCGACGATTGAAATTTGCGCTTCTCCTCAATGCACCGGTGGAGTGCAGGAAAACTCAGCGTGACGTCACGGAAGGTATGATTTCAAAATACCCCTGTTATCAGCCACACCCTGCCCTGACCCGTTAGACGCTGCCAAACAACTCTCGGCAGGGTTCGCTTTCGGTGGCGTTGGTTTTTTTCCTTCAAAGCAGACGTTTGTGCGTTGGAAATGTGCCGATACCTTCGATGACGTCATCATCCGCCCCCCACTTGGCGTTGTGCGCTGCGGAGAAGCTTGAAGGGCGTCAGGATTTTAATCGACGATTACTTCACTATTTAAAGTGCTGGCCCGAAAAGACTTCGCATGCTTTACCTCCAAGTTTCACACATTCGACCCTGTTAAGCTCGTTGATTTCTAAAACCTATGCAGTTTCCCTTTAAGAGGAAGGTTCTCACAGAGAGCGTCACCTCAAAGCATCGAGCATGCGCCTTTTTGAAGCTACATTCTACGATATGCATGAGCTCAGAATAAATCAAGGATATATGCCATTAGATGATAATCTATGTCGATTTTATCTTCAGTCTAACAGCACCTTCACAATGATGAGAAAAACAATTACCCTTGAATTCCGCCTCCTTTTTCCATTTCTTTTTGTAGTTCCGGATGTACATCTCCCACTTGCCCATTCTGAAAGTTCTCGTAGCGACGGATCTAATGCCATGTCATGCCACTAACTTCCGCCGCCTTCGTTAGTTACAGTGCGTTCCGCACCGCGCCGAAGGATGGCTCCACGGCTCCGCATAAGTGCACACAGATTACGCAACGGACACGGCGCTCTCGCGTCGCTTGCAATGAATCTCGAGGGTTGCACGTGTGCCGCTTGAGGCTGCAGAAAAAGCGTAGGCTCTTGCGAGTGGCACGCTTGCTGTGTCCAGCACGAGAATAGGAAGAAACAGAAAAAGACCTTATTAATGCGTAAGCATTACTTGCCTCATGCGCGAATCTTGAGCATAATGTGTCCGCAGAACCAGAATGAACAATACAAGAAAAGAACATGCCTGGCGGTGGGTTTCCAAACAGCCACCTACCGCAGCCGAAGCGGATGCCCAAACCACTAGGCCACGTATACGAAACCAGGCAACAGAAGCGAAATAGTAGCATTTAATGCTTACGCATTCGCACCACGTAGGGAGACTTCAGTTATCTTAATGTTTTCTCTCTATTCTGGTACCATGGTTGTCATGGCCGCCCGGGGTGCACCGTCAATGGGAGAACGCTCACATGTGCAGACGGCAACAGTCTATATTCAATGGCGCGCGCGCGCGGGTGGCGTTAGTTCGCGGATTAAGTGGAATCTATAGGCCGTGAAGTGTTTCCGCGGGGGCAACTTTCACGTAGTGTCAACTCTTTATAAAAGAAATCGAAAGTCCATGATCCTTGACCGCCTGTAATACAAGTTTTCTCGAACACAGCGTTTACAAATTGTCATTTTGTAGCAGACGCGCTCAATTTCTTTAACCTTATATAGCGTGCATTTTGATTCCAGCATGCCTTTTATTTCTTTCACTGTATAATTGTAACAGAGCACATTATAACTACTTTAACTTTTTCTTTTCACGCATGAAAAAGATGTAGCCCAAAAGTAGCCACATAGCCAAAACGAAATTTCTGACGCCAACTCGGACAACAAGTAGCCTAATTTGGCTATTAATAGCCCAATCTGGCAACCCTGGCGGGACGTCTAGGAAGTCGTTTACATGTCTACATACTGGAACGTGTCTACTCCACGCCCCGCCTTGCAGCATAAAACTTGAATAAAATTTATGAATAGTTGCTCTCCTATATTCTTGAAAATTGTCAATAAAACAATGTAAAAACGCACAGTTAATAATTTGCTTGTTTGATTGTTTTTTGCTGTTGTTTTTTTTGCAACAATAATGGTGCTTTCATCGCTACCGCTTTAGCAGACGATCTAACCCGCACGATTTCCTCCCGCGCTATTCACGCGTATAAGCTGCTATAGACCTTATGCAAAATTGCTGCCATCTATCGGAGAAAAGCAGAACCAGTGGAAAGCGGCCATGTTGGAGGATGACTGAAGCTCGTTTCGCCTCTGCTCTCTGGATTTAGACCCGCCCTGCGATAGCTTCCTTACGGCTGTGCTGGCTCGAAAGCCCTAGTTCCTTTCACTTGAACCTGTAAACATGACTGAATGGTCAGTCGACCTGTCTCTGCTTCCCAAGTTTCCAAGTGACTTCGCAAACACTTACGCGCCCAAAACACTTTCCGAACGTTTTTCACGGAGTCCTACGTCAGTCTGCCGATGCCGAAGACCAAGAAATGTACGAGGCAATTACAGTTTTCATTTACGGCTAAAAATGTGCGCATTTCGGTCTAGTTTGAGTCCGTTTTTATTTGATTCGATACTTTTTGCGAACGGGCGTGCCGCTTGAATTGCTGTTGTTGTGGTAGCGTTTTCTGTGTGTTGCGTCGGCGCCGAAAGCAAACGATAGTGAACCTCAAGCTCATGTTGGTAGTGTCGAAAAAAGTGGCCTCTCAACATGCAACGCCTTTCATTTTCGTTGAAAACTTCATGCAGCATTTGTTTGTTTGCCCTAGTGCTTAAAGTTGCTTCGTGCGGCGAGCGGCCAGTTCGTACCAGTGGTGAGCAGCCTTGCGAAGAGCCTCAGAGTGGTGTGCTGCATGATAAGTGAAGTGAATCCTTGTTAGTGCTTCCGTCGAAACAAATATTCGCACTAAAACTAACGCATGTAATCGCTGCGGCGGATAACGCTAGGAGCGACGATTCACACAAAGCGCGACCCGTACCACTTAACAGCTGATCACGATTACTCGCGCGAGGCCGATAATCGCAGCACTTCACGGGAAATCGCAGAAGAAAAACAGCTTTTGTGTGATATTTTCTTCGTGCCTACAATTTCTTATTTCATTAGCTGCATGGAGATAACCAAATGCCTTGCGCGATGCCTCGACATGTACACTCTTAATCTGGTTCCACTTATGTTCCACATAAACTGAGTTAGCTCACCAGTTTCACTGGAACAAGGGGGATTTTATCTGGATCACACTTAATTATGTGGAACCATCAGAATTTTTCATTTATATTTGTTTTTCTTTATGTGGAACAGGCCGTCCCGCAGCGAACCATGCAGGTTTAAGTGGAACTTCCTGGTTGTTGAACTTATTTTGATCCGCTTATTTCTCACGCGTTCCACATAAGATCTCAGACCGCACGCTTGAGAATTTTCCGCATTGCAACCTTTGTCTACACCCCGCAGTGTAATGCACCACGAGGATACTGTTATGGGTCAATGCGCTGCTATATTTGTATATACGCCACCAGAATCGTTTTCACTTAGAGTTGTGGATCGATTCGGCCTCGCCCTACCATCAACAATAGCCACGGTTAGCTTCGTTGGAAGAGCGACTGTCCCGCAGATAATGGTGGTCCCGGGTTCGCTTCCTGTTCAGGACTGAATTTTTGAAGCGAAAGCTTTACTACGCCAGGTTTTCAGGAGAGCAGCGCCAGTGAGTTTAACCTTGAATTTCCCCTATTGGTTGGGAGAGGTCATGTGGCGTACTGACGTCATCACAATCTGCCCACCATGGCAGATGGCAACAGCACCATCGGACTGTGAGCAACCTCTTTACCGTGGTAGGTGGAGATTAAATTGATTATTGGTTTGGTTTGTTTTATGGGGTTAACGTCCCGAAGCGACTCAGGCTATGAGAGACGCCGTAGTAAAGGGCTCCGGAAATTTCGACCACCTGGGGTTCTTTAACTTGCACTGACAGTACACGAGCCTTTAGAATTTCTCCTCCAAAGAAATTGGACCGCCGCGGCCGGGATCGAACCCGCGTCTTTCGGGTCAGCAGCCGAGCACCATAACCACTAAGCCACCGCGGCGGGCTAAACTGATTATTGGCTGAGAGGCCACCTAACCTTTTAACAAACCAGCGACGCAGAGTCGGAGGCTTCTCCAACTTCGGCACTGGACGAGGAGATGGTTTCAACTGAGACGGAGCGCCGGAACACTGACTTTGTGATCAGACTCAGCGAGTGTGACGACTCGGCTACGCGTGCATTTCATCGACGCTTTACCGACAATTCGTTCGGCGGTGTGCGTGGCGTTTGTGAACGTAGCCATGCAAAGGAAGCTTTAGCTTCTCACCATGGTTAGCCAAAGTTTAAACCACAGCTAATTTTTCTTGAAGCCTCGCATTTTTTTGCGTATTTTTTTATTATTGCTTTTGCCCCGTGCTTTCGCTGAGTGTTTTGAGGACGTCTGCCACGCGAAATCATTCAACAAGGAGCGGGATAGATGATGACCTTTTACCGTCTTTGAGAGTCACATTGTGCTCTAGCTTATAAACGCCTTTTACGCACCCACGGCCGCAGCACATAAAAGACCCCCTATATGCAATAAGCAGGGCGTCTTGCAACTTCTCGTAACATTTTAGTATAGGATGTTAAAACATCCATTTCGTGTTTGGACTCTAAAGTGAAAGAGTTCCATATCATTGCAGCAGAAAGCTTGAATATTGTACAAATCCGTTGAAATCCGTAGTTTTCTTTTTATTTCAAACGTATACCACGATACCCACACCTAAAGCGCAGCAGGGACCAGAAGATTGCAATGCATGACCATTACGCTCGAAACGGCAGAAATATTAAAGAGCCACTGACGCTCTTTCCAAGATCGCGGCACTGAACCATGGTAGCGGCGTGCGCATTTAGGTGCCCGCAAAATGCTAAAACAGCCCTGTGCTACGCAGTGTTAGTGCATGTTACTGAGCCCAGACGGCAGAAATTACTTCCGCGCCATCACAAAGTCGTCAACACCGCCCGCATACACAGCCCGTACGGAGCTCGGCAGTATGACGCAACTAACGTTCATGTGCATGCAACGAAACCCGCCATGACCCGCGCCGACGGCCCCGGACATGCAGGAGCCCGAAAAACATAACACCATAGTAAAGAAAAGTTCCTCCCTTATGAGAGCACAGATTTTTTTCTCGGAGCCACTAACACGACCACAGCGCCACCGCTTCGTCAACTGAGGCGCCCGCAGCGCTGATACAATATCTCTCTCGCGTGCCACTGGCGGCGAGCTCCGTTAATTTTTGCGTTCATTTTGTATTCCGCACTACGCCGCGATATTTGAGTACCGTATTTTCCGGTGTATAAGACGCGGCTTTTTTTCGAAAATTTTGCTGGTGCGTCCTATACAAGGGTGCGTCTTATATGCGAATTTTTCATCTTTTTTTGCGCGTTCATCGATTACTCCAGTTCATGCTCAAGCTTTTTTCACCTAAAAAATATCACTACCAATAACGCGGTTGTAACACGGTTAATACTTCAATACCGGGACCGCCGTGCGCGACATTCTAGGTGATCTATATTATGAAACGGCGGGGATGACGACTTCCGGGATCACAAACGCGCGGCTGTTTCGGAGGCCCCAAGCAAAAGTAATGAGAAGCGCCAAAAGATGGTGACAATCGCGCTTCTCGCCATTGTCAAGACAAGCCGGCGTTCTTTTTTAGTCACCCTTTGCAACTTTTTTTTGCTCCGTGTACGTAGTGCATGTTTCAGCCGAGTTGCTTCCAGAAATGGGTGAACCTTTTGATAGCGCATCTGAAGATGAAGACTTCGAAGGTTTCAAGTAGAATAAAATGTTATGGACATATGGGGAGCTGTATCGTTTTTCCGTTCTTTTTTGCTAGAACGTGGACGAGTATGGCATGAGTGTTGCCTTTTTCGATCACTTAGCGTTGCTTAAGAATTGCTCACAGGTACGGTGCATTTCGCGATAGTCGCGCAAGCGTATTTAATTAAGCCTCACTGGCCTAACTGGGTAAACTGGGGTGCGTCTTATACACGGGTGCGTCTTACATACGAACTTTTCCAGTGACAGCTTGCATATATGGCAAGTGCGTCTTATACAAGGGTGCGTCTTATACACCGGAAAATACGGTACCTTCCGCCAAGAGAGGACGCCGCGTCCTTTGGATCGCTGAAAATTGCTAAAGGTAGGTGGTTTTTTCTTATTTACTGTAAGGTTAATTAGTGGCGCATGTGTGTTTTGTGCTCCTGCTAGGTTAGTCATTATGCCGTGCCTGTGGGTTAGAGCAGGAACCAACGGTTGGAAGATTGAAACGTGCACATGTTCGCTACGCACGCGGGCAATGGCGTTGTCAGTTTTGCGGACAGCGCTCGCTGTTCTGCCAGGATCCTCTTCTCGGTTCCTAAAGATATTGCCAGAAATTCTTTGTCAGCTATGACCGCCGTACAATTAGGAATGCTGTTCAGTTGTACGGCGGTTATGTTTAAAGTAGCAGGAGCTGCTAATTCCACGGCCGGCGCCGTTCGCGGCCGTTGCGTTCCGGGCGCTTTTTTACGTGTGTGGTCAGGTTTACGCGCGCTCGTCATGGACCTTGCGAATTCGGGTTCCGCAACGAAATGGACCATACGCTATAGTTTTGGTTGTGGATTGCAAGTTGCCGGTGCGGGGCGGATTTCAGTTCCGGATTTCGAATTACGTTAAGCTCGATCTGTGCCTATATCAAGCGTAGAAGGTGCCGATCGACAAGCCCTGAGGCATCGTTCTTATTCTGAAGTATGTATACTAGCTAATAGCGCCCTCTATATTTCCCTCGTTAAAAAGTTAGCGGCTTCAAAAAGGTGAGCGAAATGATCCTGTGCCTTTACGTCCAGGTAATGTAAGCGTGCGCAAGTTTGGTTGTATGGTATCTGGTTTAGTGTTCATTCCTGTTGTAGCATATACGGTGCGAATCGTCGATCTGTTTTGTAGACGCCACGTAAATGTGATTTCTTTGCGTGCAATGAATGGCATATTGAACCAGTTGTCAGGGCCATGAGGAAAATGTGATAAAGTATATGCTTGTTATTTCAATGCTTGTCAGGAATGCTTGTTATTTGATAAGCTTTTAATATTGCAAGGGTAACTGCATGCAATATCACTATATTATATTATATTATATTATATTATATTATATTATATTATATTATATTATATTATATTATATTATATTATATTATATTATATTATATTATATTATATTACTATATTTTTGAAAAAGAGTAAAATTTTGAAAGCTCCTGCAAATATAATGTAAGCTTATGTGAGGTCTATTTTGTGAAATAAAGATATCTTTTTAAATATGCTTTGTTCCTTTGCCGAACTTATGTTTAAAGGATTGTACGAAATGTAAGCACTAAATTGATGCACTCATCTTTTTCATATTATGGTTTTCCCACAGTGCAAATTCATTAGCTCTGTAAGCTCGGCAAAGAAAACAAGAGAACTGCATGGAAAGAAAGTAGCTGCTGCATCTATTGTTCACAATGCTGATGTTTCTCAGCCGGCTGTTTCTCTAAATGATGCCCTGCTTGAATTGAAGGTAACAGTAGCCTTTCTTTGCTTATAATAAATGGTTTCTACCTCAGTAGTATACCTGATGATGCAAATGCACAGCTTCAAATGTTACGCTGGTATTACAAGACCTTGCAGTGACGTAAAAGGCATTGCAATGATATGCAATGTCCTTGAAACAATCATGGGATTTCAGTGCACACAGTTTTCGGCTGCCGTGTGATTTTGCTAACAATACTCATTGGAATGAATTTTGTAAAAGTTTTTGTTGACACTTAGGCACTACAAGATGCTGCGTTTGATGCTGGGCACTTGAACCTGACAAGAATGAAGGCCCTTCTGCATGTAACATTTGCGGCTCATAAGGCTGAGACTCCACAACAGCTGCCTGCCTACTTATTGAATGCAGACGTGGTAAGAGTATGCTAATTTGCTTTTGGTTCTTGTCAAGAATTTTGAACAAGCTTCATAGCACAATGCAACCTGCAAAGCACTTCAGCACATTCCCTATGAGTACAGATAAACTGTTCTGTTGCTGGTAGTGATCACTTTTCTCAGTGCATGTCACTAGTTGCATATTCCTTCATCTGTAAAGAGCTATTGCAAGTTGCATTGGAAAACAAGGATGTGGTTTCAATGTAACTTACCCTGGAGCACATAAATGAATCAGCATATATGCAGTGCATTACAGAAGTGTCATCTGTACAGGTAATGATCCGCAGTATCTGGATCATTTTAGTGGCCTTACCTTTACTTATGTAAAAATAGGAAAGGTAGAGCATAGATTCTGCATTTCGCAATTTGCCCTAGCATCTCTGCATTTGGTGTCTTTCTGTGTGAGGTCCCTATAGACTCATGAAATTGTCAATATTTTTGATATCTTTGCAAATTATGGGCAGTTTTCTTACGAAGGTCGAATAATAGTTTCTGTAAAATATGTGCTTAAGTTGGTGTGTTTTTTGCAGCTTACACTTGAAGCAGAAATTCTTTTTAAAGCAACAATGCAAGATATGGAAAGATAAAAAGACATGTCCAGCAGACACTTCACAGGGGAGATTTTGTGGAGCTGGATGGGTATCTTCGACCAAAAAATTCTGAATTCTGTGTGATCACACAGGTAAGACAGCTTCCTTTTGTAATTACTGCTGACAGACTTAAGCAACAATGAAAATGCATGAAATATTTGGGGTCCCTGGGCAGCATAATAGGTATTTCTGTAATACTTGGCTGAAAATGTGCAGGAACCTGTGGTGCATGTTTATTTTATTGTTTAATATAAATGATGAATTTTTCTTGACAAAGAATGTATGGAGGGTAGCATTCAGTTCTTCCACTGCTATAAAAAATAGCCATTCAAATGAGTGTTCACTGGTATCCATTCAAAAGAATGCAGAATGGAAATCACGATAGGCAGTGATTAATGTTTTTCATGCTTAGTTAAAATTGAGCTTAAAAAACTGTAGACACTTAACATTTTGATTCGTGTTTTCTTGCTTGTGGTGATGTGTGAGGCGTTATTATGCATGAATTACCACCCGGTGTTCTCCTACCACCAATAAATAATTTATAATCGCATTTCTTTCTCGTGCTGTTTCGGTTTCAACAGCCGAATCCGGACTCTGACGTCAGTGTATGCTTGCAGGTCATGTGAGACGTGAAAAAACTGCAGTATGATCACTGCTTCCTCATTTGTTGTCATTGTGGTTCTTGAAGAAGGCTGACTTCAGCAGTGCAGTAAATCAAAACAAAGAAGCAGTGACTACATGGACGTTTTTCCATGCCTCACGTGACACAAAAGCACTTTTTGATGTTACAGATATCGTTCAGCTGTTGAAGCCGAATTAGCATGACAGAAAAAGTTCAATTATAAATTATTTAGGGGCCTAGGCTAATATTACATGGTGATTCATATGTTGTAGTGTCTTTCGCATCCTCGTTGAGTAATTTAAATGAGCATTTATTGTTTTACATTTGAAATAATGTATCATGCAAGTCATCGTATCAAGGCAGTCAATGAATTGTTGCGTATAGCCTGGACTGTTTTTGCATTAAAGGGGAGATGCAACACTGACAGGCCCGTACCAGGCCCATGTATCATTACTGACGACGGACTGATAATGATCGTCACCAGGAAGAACACCATTGCCATGGCTCCCGGCTCATCTATGGAGAGTGCCCTTATTTTGTGCCTAGCTGTCTACTTCATTTTGGACCTTTCTTATCCGCATGCTTTTGGCTAAACCTTGGAACTAGTTCAGACATTGCTGCTGCAAAACGAAAAATTTGATAAAAGGCTGATATCCTTCAAACTGAAGAGTCTGCTTAAAGGCCACCGACTTATTTAGACACAGCCATTTCTCTATAGTTCATGGTTTTGATAATAAAGGATTGAAGGTTTCGGATAAGCATTAAGGTAAAGCTTAACACATCAAATATAGCATCTTAAGAGACAACTGTCATATTTGAAAATAAAAGCCTCAATTTCCTCCGAGTAATTAAGTATTGTATTTTTTGTGGCAGTGAAATAAAGCTTTGATGTAATGGATGCTTGTGTTCATCAACCATGAACAACACTCCTCAAGTGCAAGCATAATATCTGTGTATTATTGCCCATTTGTCTGTGCAGGAGGCGATTTTAGGTTGCATGGTGATGAAAGAAGAGTTTTAATATCTCTCATCCCACAACCTCAAGCTTTAACCTTAGGGGTGCATCAGACTCTATTTGTATAGTTTGGCTGATGGACTAGGTGTTCAACCAACAGAAATCATGATTGTATACTGTGAATTTGATGCAAGAAGTGTGGTTTAAGGGTACAGGAATATGCATATAGTATATCTGTTAAGAATTACTACAGAGTGATTTCATTCATATCAGGTGTATTGTGGACTTTATATTTCACCCTATAGTCCCTTGTGTGCAGTGCACTGCATATACAATACTATTGTGAAATAATTTAGTTTATATATAGACAAAATTATTTTACTATGGTTTGTACAAACAGCGCACTGCGTGCAAGGAACTCTAGAGTGAAATATGTGGTTCACAAGATACCTGGAACGGGGTTCCAGCTATCTATATGATGCAGCGTTCCTGCTAAATTCCTGGAACGCTGTTTCAGATATATAGGCGCAGCACTGTTCCGGCTAAAACCTCGGAAATTTGTTCCACATATTTTGGAGTATCTGGAGCATAGTTCCAGCTATATAGGTGGAACATTTTTGCAAAAATGTTCCAGCTACTAAGTGGATCCTTAGGTGGAACCAGACTAAGAGTGTAGCGACGGTTCTGCAACATTTGTGCTGCGGATGTCGGGGATCGCAGTCCAAAATAAGAAATGCGCTCAAATCAAGCGCTTTTTTCCCTGGACGTCTTTGTGACCCGTACAGCAATACACTGAACAGTATGTGGGCATATTGAGGACGGTGAAACTCGAGCGCGCGCGACGAGCGTGCACCGGTGTGTGCTGTGAATGCGGCGGCTATCCTCCAACATGGCGGATCGCGCGCGGCGACCGCTAGTTGGCAGTGCATTTCGCATAAGGTCTGTAGGTCCCCAAAGACTGGTTTATTGGCCGCCAGTTCTTATAAAAATCAACTTAACGGAATGACTTACACTTGAACGACGGTGCGTCTCCGTGCCTGCGAACAGCACGGCTCGCTCAGCTCCGACTGCACCAACTGCTCCCCCATCTTTATACAGGAAGTTAGCCTGCATCGATGTTGTCTTCGGAGAAACAGTCTTCTTCGACGGCTTCGTGAAAAATGGAACGCGTCTCAAAATGGCGACTGTCCGGCAAAACGTCTAAGTAGACGTCTACTCTGGAGTGTTGGAACGCACTCATGGTCTGCACCGTCTCAAATCAAATATTGACTCAAGGTCAAGCTCAAAGGTCAAGGTGAGGTACCCAATGGTCATAGTCATATGACCACGTGGTCATGCTACCATAGCTTGGGCCATACCACCAAGCAGTGAAGTTTGGTTGGACGTTGTGAGGCACTGAAGGGATATCGGTAAACTGCCATTCATGATCTGAGAGAACCTGCAAAATGCACTCCACCGCATTCTTATTCTTCTAGGTATATATCACTCTCATTATTAGGATCAGCGGTCACTACCTGCCCTAAGTAGACGCATTCCCTAGCCATTTCCAGCACGTCGCTACCAATTGCAAATTGCTGTTCCATTGCTGGACTGTCACGCATAGCTTCGATTTTCTGCATATTAATTTTTACACCCTCCATTCTGGTTCGCATAACTTATTGCTCATGCTTTGCAGTTCATCTCCTGAGTGACTTAGCAAGCCAATGTCATCAGCGAAGCGCAGATTACTAAAGTATTCCCTATTAATTATCTCTTATCCCAAACTGTTCTAAATCTAGGCCTTTTAACACCTGTAAACAGGCGGTGAATAGAAATGGAGAGATAGTGCCTTCCTGCCTGACACCCCTCTTTGACTGTGGTAGCGGTGCAGCCGTTATAGACATCTTCCAGTATTTTCACATCAGGCTCTCCCGCACCCTGATTCCGCAATGCCTGCATGACAGCTGAGGTTTCCACTGAGTCAAATGCTTTCTCGTAATCAATTAAGGCTATATATAGCGGTTGGTTATATTCTCCGCCCATCTGTATCTCGTAATTGGTAGTGTGATTATGGTCTATTGTCGAGTATACTTTAGGAATGCCTCTCTGACCATTTAGTGGATTGAAGTCCAAGGTTTTTCTGATTCTATTCTGTCCCGACGGACAGTAAGCTGGTCGGTCGATAATTTTTCAAGTCCTTGATATCGCTTTTCTTATGGATTAAGATTATGTTAGCACTCTTCCAAGCTTCTGGTACGTTGAAGTCACAAGGCATTGGGCATACAGGGTGGCTAGTTTTTCGAGCCCAATTTCCCCTCCGTCCGTCAGCAGACCAGCTGTTACCTTTTCCTCACCAGCTGCTTTCCCTCTTGGCATTGCTCCTAACTCCACTTCCTCCTTCATTACTGGCGGGATGTCCCGCTGCTGTGTGTTACTTCATACCTCATTGGATTACATTGGCTGCTGCATAGATTTGAGCGGAACTCTTCGGCTATACTTTAACTATCTTTCCATGTTGCTAATGGTATTGCATACATCTAATTTTTGCCTATTCCTAGTTTCCTCTTCACCGCTTTTAGGCTGCCTCCTTTCTTTATATCCTGCTCAATTTTATCCATATAAACTTCCATGGGTCAATAGCTTGCGCTTATTGATTAACTTTGATGGCTCTGCCAATTCCATTCTGTTTCTGGGGTTAGACGCATTCATGCGTTGGCGTTTCTTAATCAGATATTTAGTCCACTGAGAGTAATTGCCGGCATCCCGTGGTGCCATCCTATACCGCCTACATCTTCTGCGCATTCTGTAATGATCCTCTACTTTCCTTCTTTACTTCTTGCTAACACATTAACGGCCTTCCGCTTCACTAGCTTCTCCTGTACCTTTTCAAGTCTAGGCTGATTCGAGGCCTTGCAATCCTGTGGTCGTCACAACGCATCTTTCCAAGGACCTCCACATCCTCCACAATGCCAGGGTGAGTGAATAGTATTAAGTCTATTTTGTTTTCAGACTCATCATTGGGGCTCTTCCGCGTCCACTTGTTGTTTTTTTCTTTGCAGAAGAAGGTATTCATGGTCCGTATATTATTTATCTCTACTAATAACACACCGACAATTTCTTGTGCCTATGCCATAGACGCCTGCTGCCTGGTCTGTAGCCTGCTTATTTCGTATACCTTGGCATTGAAGTCATCCATCTGTCCAGTGTACTGTGTTTTTAGTTTGCTCATTTTCGATTCTACGTCTTCATAGAAGCTTTCGATGATTTGGCCATCATGGTTGGATATTGGCGCGTGTACCCTGCACTACCTGCAGTTTGTACCTGTTTTTCAGCCTAAAATTTTATGATGACTGCCATTCTTGCGTTAATACAGTAGAATTCCTCTATTTTGCCAGTTATATTACGACTGATCAGGAATCCCACACCTAGTCTTTCCACGGGAGTAAGCTATCTAAGGGCAGCTTACTCACTTGCTACCCTTTCCGTGCTTAGAGTGCTACAACTGGCCTGCATCGAAAAGCAGTACAGTCTTTCCGACTTCAGAATGCAACAGTTATCCTGCATCGGTAGGGTACCGCATTCTAATCACAAAAGGAATGCTCTCACCGCAAACGGAGCTTTTATAAGCTAGAACAGTCCGAGAGCAGAAATAAGGGTGTGGCCACCATGGGCCCATGTCGCAAGTAAACTACATATGTCGACACCGGCGTTAGGGGGCGGATCTAAGTGGACGCGTTTCAGCCGCTCACTAGAAAACGATGGAAACTCGTCCTCTTCGGTGGTTGCGTCAGAAGTTTGAAAGAGCTGCCGGATTAATTTGATTTGAGACTGGTAATGGGATGGAATTTGTCTGCAATGTTAAAGGTGCACTGAAGAGGAATCTAAACTCGTCTTTTGGCCGCGGGAACTCGATCTACACGTTCCTAGCATTCTTAGAAACTGCGACTTATTGCCCTTTGTGCCCGATTTCCCTAATTAAATCGAATTAACGTCCGGCTCCCGCCTTTTTTTTTTAAATTCCCCCTCGTACGGTGGGCGGAGTCGACCAACGCGTGGAGTGCCCTTCAGCCAGCTCCGTGGAGGCTTTGCTTTCGCTTCATTTTGTTTTTTAGGTTTCCGTGAATAAATAATTTCATTTGCAGATAATATAACCGTAAACTAAGCCCGCAGAAATAAAAATACGCGCGGACTATTTGCTTCTGCGGATTACTACGTATTACTCCGCCGATGGCAGAGCGGCAAGCCGCCACGGGACTGGGTGAAACGCACTCCCCGCGTTGGTCGACTCCGCCCACCGTACGAGGGAGAATTCAAAAAAAAAAAAGGCGGGAGCCGGCCGTTAATTCAATTTAATTAGGGAAATCGGCCGCACAGGGCAATAAATCGAAGTTTCTAAGAATGCTCGGAACGTGTAGATTGAGTTCCGGCGGCAAAAAGACGAGTTCAGATTCCTCTTCAGTGCACCTTTAAGGGCTCTCCGTGAACGCCTTCACTGCATGACACTGAACTTTCGTTTGTTTAAAAATAGTCGTGAGAAGAGAGCCTTAGCCAGTACACATTGCCTCTTCCTGGAGGCGAAAATGTGCACCTCGTTTTCTTCTTGTTCTTATTGGTTAAATTCCAACGTGGAGGCCTATTAAAGTGGAAACAAGGCAGATGTAGGAAGATGCGCGCTTGAGAAGACACAAGGTCACCTTGTTCTGTCGGCAAAATACCTGGAGTAATAAATTTCCCTTTGATAGACAATTAGTTACCTGAGTAGCATTTTACATCACCTGATACAGCGGTTAGCCTGGAAACAGGGTTTCTCTTATAAATGTCGCAGAAAAGAAACAAGCCTGCAGCCTATATATAGAGTATACTTTTTGTCCCCACATGAACTGCGTCGTTTATCTCACGACAGTGCTAAAATTGGCCACTAATAATTCTTCACTGGCTCATTACAGCTTTATTGTGCTCAGCCTATAGCTTCAATTTTAAAGGTTGCTAGCCGCGACTGCGTTAACGGCCGCTTTTCTCACGGCCTCTTTAAAATTACCGAGCGACCTTGCGTCTTAATTCCCTGCGCCTTCGTACTGAAGCAGCACACGACGTGATGGGATTGGATTGAAACTGGTGGGCTTGCTTGGCTACTTTCTGTATTGATAATTTTTTGCACAGGGAAGCTCGTACCAGCGATTAAGTCATCGCAGCTCCGCAACCCGCACACCTCGTTGCGTCTCAACTTCTCGAACACTCTATTTATCACTCAAGCGCCTTCTTTGAAGGTAGACTGCATGCTAATTATCAGATGTCACCCTTCTGCTGCACCTTACTATAGAGTGGGTTCCGTGGGCAATATGATGCAACGAAATAAAGCTATTGAAGAAAAACCAACAGGGCTTCAGAAATACCAACACGCTACACGGCTCGTTATGTTCTTCATAATGTTATTACACGCCAGAAGCTGTTGTATGGGAAGATGAACGGGCGGGCTGCCTGTCCCGGAATGAATATTTCTGTAGAAAACATTGCAACATTAAGTTATTTCCACGGATAAACTTCAAACAAGCATTGCGTCAATAGGGCCGCCTACTTCAAAAGTCAGTCCTAAATCTGTTGTTAATAAATGTTCATCTTCAGCTTTGTCTGAAATCAGTCACGTGCACGACAGCATATATGCCGCAAACACGTCGCGGTGTCCCTGTGATATTTACAGCATGCGGCTGCTCATGGTAGACTTGACTAGAAACAAATTATCCTGCTTTTTACGAGGGCGGCCTGTTGATTGGTTTTATGGGGGTTTATGTCCCAAAATGGCTCAGGGGGACGGAAGGCTATTTAGTAATGCCTGTTGATACCTTGTAAGCCCAATGGAAGGTCAGTTATGACAGCTATAACGTTAAAAGGCTGGGTTGAATGCAGGAATAACCAGAACGTTCAATGCTTTCTTTCTCAGTTCTTTCTTTCCTTCTTTTCTACTCTCTTTCTTTGAATCTTTCTTCATTTGCGTCGAAGTGAGCTGCAGCACACGATGCACACACAGTACACAACTCCGAGAATCCAGTTAATTCAGAGAAAATATAGCTCTACATAACGTCAGCGCATTCGCCGGTAGACATCCATAGAACACGGTCGGAGATTCGGTAGAAAGTTATAAGGCAGTGACCTAAATATGGGCGCTTAGGATTCGTATCAGGTACGGCCTAAAAGCAAATGGAATCTAAGTGGAAAGCGGGTAAATTTTTGGATAGTAATGTTTCAGTTTGAGAGGAATGTGGGATTAAAAGACAGAGAAAAAACACGGAGCCTGCGTGGCAGACTCCACAACCGCCTGGTTTCAAACACGACGCTCTTGACGTGCGTGCAGTCAAGTGGACCAGAACTGTCGGGGGTTTCTTACATTCTATCCACACCTTCAGCGCCTGCCCTGTAGCCCACGTAGTTTCTGTATAGTGAAGTCGGCCATCATGTTTTTGGCAACATGGTTATGCGTGAAAGCGCACTTGCGGAATTTTGAATATGCCTGTTAAGGGGCCTGCGAGCCCGTCAAGCTGGCCGTCTGCACCTTTTTCTGCAGGCGTCCTGCATCATGAAGCGATGTAAGTGAAGACTTATTTTAGTATACAGTTACAGTCTGGGAGCTTTATTTGCCTGCCGCTATACCGGGTGTTTTTTTTAGAAGGTAAAAAATTTTTACAGAAAGATAAATTCGTTTAGATTTAGTTTAACCCTGGGGCTATACTGATGGCTACGGCGGACGCCAGGTAAGAGGCAAACTACTTTAATTAGTTCGCTGATTAACTGAATACGTTAATTAACTTTTATAATTTTTATTTTAGAGGATACGTTGTATTAGGAGAATTGGAGATCGTCTTCCAAACAGTCCAGCCACGAAAAAAATTTTTCATAAAAAAATTTTTTGTGCGCGTTACGAAGCGAGAAAAAGTCACCCTGGTAGGCAGCTTCACACTGTAACACAGCGTCTGTGAGCGCCTGTGACGTAGTTCGCTCCGCCCTGCGCTGTGTGTCAGTGCGTTTTTGTTCCAACGCGGCATACCGTGAGGCCGCGGAGCGAAGCGAAACAAGCGGCGATAGCGCAGGCCGCCCGTCCGGGCTTCAGGTGATATCAGCCGTGTGATGCAAAGCGCAGGGCGGAGCGAACTACGTCAGATGCGCTCACCGCCGTTGAGTTACGGTGTGGAGATGCCTACCAGGGTGAATTTTTTGCGCCTCGTAACGTGCGTGAAAAATTTTTCATTAAAATTGTTTTTTCTCGGTTGGACTGTTTGGAGGACGATCTCCAGTTCTGCAAATACAACATAAACCCTAAAATAAAAATTAGAAAAGTTCATTAACATATTTAGTTAATCAGCGAACTAATTAAAGCAGTTTTCCTCTTGCCTGGCGTCCGCCGTAGCCTCCAGTATAGCCCCAGTGCTAAAATAACTCTAAAGCAATTTACCTTTTTTTTAAATTTTTGTACCATCTAAAAAAAAACACCCGGTATACGAAGCACAACTGCTGCTATCTTCTACTGCGCTACTACTACTACAAATACCTCCTTCACTACTACATCTACTGCCACTATAACACTGGTAAGAACACTACTGCTTCTACTACTGCTAATACAACACTACCTACAAATACTACTCCTGTAACTACTTTACCTAGAAGAACGTGATTGAGCAGGCAGTTCCTTGAGAGGGTCGGTGTATTTCCGACAAAATAGCTGATCGCTATATTATTCATCCATCTGAAGCTAAATGAAGCCCGAGTAAGTGAAATTGGCTCATTCATTCTGAGAGCCATTAATCCGAGTGAAAAGAGTTCTTATTTTTTGATAAGTTACCTTGAAACTCCAAAAAAGACACGCAAAGCAATCTGTTTTGGGCTTCTGAAGAACAAGGCGGCGACACAAAACGATGATAGGAAGCATCAAATAATTCAATTTAATTGATGAGCAAAACTATAACGACGAGCGGGCGCATACCATGCCGGAAATAATCATTCCTTTGAAGCACGAAAACTCCGTCGATGGTTTTGTGGGGATTCTGAAAAGTACTTTAATTTCAAGTCTAAAAAAACTAAGAACTAAAAGGCGACCTCATTATCATCCAAAATAGGCTCTATGCATGCGGATGCCATAAGCTATCGCGATTCTCATATAATGGACCGGGCTTTTAGTACGAGTATGTTGCAGCTGCCGTCAGACAAGATTAACCGGGTATATATGGAAGAAGGCTCTCTTTCCCCTTCGTGCGCATGTTTCACGACTCCATCAAATTTTAATTCTTTCTCCTTCAATATATGCGCCAAGAGACGCCTCGCGTAACTTGTCACGTCGGTCATCCAGCATCTGTAGCGACAAATACGGATGGACTAGATTTAAATAAAAAGAATCAATGAGCATTATATACCTATCCTGTCGAGGAAGCCATCGGAGGATCATAGCGACAATTTGTACGAAATTTGTGCCGGGAAATTTTCGCACCCGCCCTATTAAGGCCGGCGATAAAATAAGACAACAGGGAGCGGGTTGTCTCGTTGTGGGGTCCCTCACGTGAGACCGCCGCACGCGATGCAGGAGCAAATGAGGACGTTTCACTTGAGCGTGGGCGGTGGGAGCCATGGAGGTAAAAAAAACTAGGAGAGAGTGCGCTCAGCCTCTGCAAGCCATCCTCCTCTGACGCCGCTGCCGAGGGCCCTTTTGCGCACTGGCTCATGGGAAATAGGCCCTCCTCCACAGTTACCAGACTGCCAGCCAGCGGTGCTTTTTAGTGAACGTCCGTGCTCCGAAGTTGCGCAGAAGCGCAGCGCCTGTGTTGCAGCTTTGGCGGAATGCGTACCGAGCTCGAGGTTGTCTGAAGGCTCCGCGTCTCAACACTTCTGTTGATTACACTCTTGAGTTTTTGGGTGCACTGTAGAAAACTGCAGGTAAACTTTTTATCAAAGGGTGCGGCCGCGACCTCGTCACTGTTTAACTGTGGTTCATAAAGAGAATGGAGAGGAATTCCTTTCGTCGTTATACACACATACAGAGCGTTTATTTCAGCGCATGCTATAAGCGGAGAACTCGAGAGTAGGCGAAGAAACGAGCCTCTAAAAAAGGGCGCAGCGGCTTCGGACGGACGTGTTGAACGAGCGCTCCGGCGCGCTGCGCAAGATTCTATTTCTCGGGCAGGCGGACTTCGGCCCGCCCATCGGCCCGCCGTTCTCCGCTATTCTCGAGGCACTAGTCGCGCCGAATACGCTCGCGCCATGGAGGAAGGCTCCATGCGCTCGCGCACATACGCGGTTCCGACGTGAAATGCAGCAGTGAAGTATGTTCTCTCTCTCGCTGTCGAGAGAGAGTGCCAGCGGCTTTACGTCTGCCCCTGCGCGGGCTCTCCCGGCCCTCGGCGTTAGCTTGTTTGTCGGTTTCGGAGCCGATGCTCGGAGTTGACGCGGTCCTGTGGGCTCTCGCCGCTGCTCGTGCACTACCTGGCGAAGAGCAAAGTTGGAAGTCAAGCCCGCCTGCTCGATGAACGCTCAGAGGCTCACCATTGTTCTGTCACGGGTGCGCGCACTGCCGCGAGGCCACAGGAGCGCCTCGAGACTGTCCGGGATGATTCCCAGCGCCCTGTAGGCCGCGAGCATCTCGCGACGCGGCACTGCAGAAGCGGCACAGCGAAGGAGCATGTGCTCCAATGTCTCCACTGCGCCGCATTCAGCGCACGCGTCGCTCGGGGATGGTGGCCGCTGCTACCGCTGCGGCGAGCGAGCATGCAGTTTGCGCTCACCACGGACGCCACGGAGCCGTCAGTTAACACAAGCAGATGGTCGCGCTGTTGCTCGTACAGCGAGAGAGCGAAACCGAAATCCGGCTAAGAACTACCGCTGCCTTGTCACGTGAGGGCCTATTTCCCATGATTCTTTCCATTATATTTTTTATGACTAGGCTTCACGATTGTGACGTCATGCTCCCTCCTAGTTTTTCTTCCTCCATGGTGGGAGCACAGTAGTAGTGTAGTTGATGGCCGCCCGCCCACCCAACAACGCGCTCCCTCCCGTGATGTTTTGTTTCAGCCTCTTTCCACCCGCTTACTCTTTCTCGCCATTTCCAGAACAGCGTCCGGAAGCGCGCCTACAAAACGCCTTTTGCTCTCCTCCGGCTTCGCAGGCGGAGAAAAAACAAAACAAGACGCGCTCGCGAGGTCCTTCTTTCTTCGCGTTCTTCTCTTCCCTCCCGAGCCGCAATACTTTTCACCTCCGGCGTCAAGGCGCCTAAAATATAGCGCCGTAGTTCTTGTACAGCCGTTTTGTTTTTCTGTTCGTTTCCACGTTTGCTTCCTTTTCCTTCGGTTCGTGTTTTAGTTTTGCTTCGCTTGGACCGGCGGCGGCGCTGCGGCTCCTGTTATTCGTTGGCGCTTCCGACTTGGTCCGAGACACGGTTGGACACCCCGGCGAATACGCATCCGCGGCGCGTGTCAGCTGCGCCCGCTGCTTGCCGCGTACGAGAGCGCGCGCGCGGACGCCCGAGCAAACGTTCAAGAACAAGAGAATAACAAAATTCGTCTGCTATTGGACGTCCCCAGACGCGATGCCGAGGAGCCGGCGCAGCGCGGCGCTCGCGAATGGCACCCAAGCGGGTGGGCGTGCACGACGTGACGTCATTGTTTGAGGCTCCTCCTCACTTTTGTTGTCTCCGCCCAGCGGACGCGCGCCAAGCTCCGCCCCCTCGTCGTCCGGTGGCCGCCAGCGGCAGCCGGTCAGTGCGGTGCCGGTAGCGGATCGAATGCCCGTGTTTCTTCGTCTGCCATGAAGCTGCGCGCCGCCGCACAAGTGTCGTCTGCTTCTGCCAGTGCCAGCGGCAACGCGCTGGATTTGGCTGCGCGCTAAAGCAGGCGTGTCCCGCTGGACGCCCATCGATCGTCTGCTGCGACGCCGTTGTTCCGTATCTGCGTGCTGTGTCGTCTGCTTCTTTTTTTTGTTTACCTCATTTCGCCGGTGTGCCGCTGCTGCTGCCTGTCGCCTGCTCGCAACGTGTGCGGCGGGTGAGGCGACGTTTCGGATTTGGTGATTGCTCTCCCGGTTTCGCGCGCCCCGGCGTGCGCCGTGGTGACCACTCGTGGATTTCCGCGAGGATCGGCCGCGCGCTTTCGCGGCCTGCGGCGACCCCGCTGCAACCATGTCGTCCATGCTGGCCGGCGGCCCCAACATTCTGCAGATGTGCAGGTGAGTTGCTCGACGTTGTTTTTTGATCGAGTGCTCTGGGTGCGTGGCTGTGTGCGTGGGATAACCAGATCTCGCCTGGTTTCATTGCTTTCTTCTTATTTATTGTTTTTATTCTTTTAGTTGTCATGACATTTGTAGTCAATTTCTTTGTTTAAACTTAAGGTATTCCTCATTCCTCATTAATAGCAATTGATGATGCCCATAACATTTCATTTCACCACGTCGTTGGAGAAATACCACGTGCATACACCGAACATACGCCACCTGCATACAAACTATACGTGGCTCTGACTACATCCACCTCCCCACCTCTCGTCCTGCGCATTTCAATTTCAATTTCAATTTCAATTTATTTTCGAATTTCTTTTACAGGAAATACAAACACTTTTTGGACCCATAGCCAGCGGCTAGTTCGGGTCCAAGTACACGAAACACGTAAAAGCAAATTCAAAAACGGCGGACATATACAGAAAAGCGTAAGCGTTGTACAAGATTAAAAGCAAAGCAGTCTAAATAACACTGGTAGATAACATTCGGCGCGGCAAAAGAAAGAAAATAGCTTTGAAAACATGACATGCAAAAAGAACTTTCGGACATCAAGTGTTAGTAAAAACTATCGTGTTACATACAAAGTACATAATAACAGAAAACTGTGACGAAAAAAGAATTTCAGGTTAAATCAATTATTTCAATTAAGTGTTTTTTAAACATACCAGCAAAATTGTGTGAGTTTTTAAGAGAAATGGGTATCGCGTTCCAAATTTTTACCCCAGCAGACTCCACTAAACGCTCACCATATACATTGCGGATGGTAGGGAGGTTGAAATTGCCGAAAGAGAGGTTTCTAGTGGACCGAAGCGGGAGATGTAGTATTGATGCATGAAAAGGGTGGTTGTGTCTTACTATGTTGTGAATACATACAGAGATTTTTAATCGGTACAATGAATCAAATGGAAGGATCATTGACTTGCGGAATAACGGTTTGCTATGCTCATAACGGTTGGACTTGTTTATTATTCTTAATGCACGTTTTTGAAGACGGATAATAGGATTTAAATACGTATGGTAAGTTCCACCCCATGATTCGACACAGTATGATAGATGGCTTTCGATGAAGGCAAAATAAAGCATTCGTAATGTAGAGATGTCAAATAATTCCTTAACCTGATGAAGAGCATGACATCCAGATGCCAACTTCCCGCAGACTGCCTCAATTTGGTGTTGCCAGTGTAAGTGGCTGTCAAATGTGACACCAAGATATTTAAATGAAAATGTGTGTTCTATTAGTGCATTATTTACAAGGATTCTGACATCAGTTGGGGCGATTAGTTTTCTTCTTGAATGGAATATCAGGTATTTAGTTTTTTTCGTGTTTATTGTCAGCTTGTTAGCTGAGAACCATTTCGCTATTTTATGGACTTCTTGATTCGCTTTTTCCTCTAGCTCTTTCATTGTATCTGCCGTTATAATTAAACATGTATCATCAGCATACATCAGAAGTTTTGAACAGCCGATAAATGAAGGTAAGTCATTAACGTATAAGGAAAACAATAATGGACCAAGTACGGATCCTTGCGGTACTCCAGTGTAAAGCTTGTGCGGTGAGGATGTAAATGAATTCATTACCACAACTTGTTCACGGTCAGTGATATAACTAGTGAGTAGGTCGGAAATATTATGACGAAAGCCGTAGTTTCTGTAGTTTCCACTGGTGGCAGTGTTTTCTGAGGCATAAAAGACAGCACGAGCCATGTTCTTTATATGTTTTGTCAAACTTGTCACATCCAATGCATCTTAGGGGCGTAGTGGTTATTTACACGCAATTTATTTTCTCTCACGTACGGGCGATGGCTAACTGATTTGTCACTTGCAGCTGTAAATTATTGTTGGTGAGAAGCACTTTCTCATGAGTGCAGGTGACTCTGTATCCTGCGGATGTCACACGCTCGCAAACATTGACAGTGACTACAAAAAGTGACACAAGTGTTGTCTTGTTTCTTGACGGCCCGGCACATTTATCCCTCTCTAGGTATATACTATCAGAGATCTGCTACAGCTCAGTATTTATTACAGAAACAATTTTACCATTCGTTCCCACAGAAGCATGGCGCCCCATAGTGAACTGAGACCTCGCGCTATGAGGGGCTAGGAAAGCAGCCTGGAAATTTCCTTTCTTCATGAAATTGCAAAAGGTCAAGTGGCTGCCGTCATCCGCGAGCATGGAAGGCAAAAGTCAATACTTACTCTAGGTGAAATTAATTTTTTTTGTGATCTAAGCTTGAAAATTAGTCAAAGGCATAAGCTTTCTAGCGGAAAGCAAGCCGTACTTGCAGAAAAAAGTGCGGTCCGATGTCATACTGAAAGAGCTTCCATACGCCTTCAACCTGCTATACGTCCGCTTGTGGGCACACGCCAACACGGGAAAGTGTTGCGTTTTTGACGCTCTGGTAACCACGGTCATTATGCAGACGCATTTTTTTTCGCATCACATTATGCTTGAATGAATTGTCGGAACAAAACAAAGATAATTATTCTGATTCTCCAGTAAGAAAGCATCCGTTGTAAGGCCTCCGGCGTTTGCTAGATGATACAAAAGTGTCTCATTCGACATAGACCATTGGTTACCCATGCAACTTTGTTGTGGTGAACAAGAGTAAACACAAATAGAAGTAATGTGAAACTATGTTTCTTTGTTATTTTATTTAATGCCTGCTGCTGTCTGGGTGCCCCAAGATCGTTTGTACATTCAAGTCCACTGGACTAGGCAAAGGAATGGTTTCCTACCGAAAATTTCCTTATAAATCGATTTGCACGTGCAACATTGTGGTAGTGCTCGAAGAGAAAGAACAGACAGGAATAGAGAAAGAAGTTTATCGCTGTTTACTCGTACTTTATCCACGCCGGATGCAGTGGTTCACATTCAGACGGTTATATTTGAATGGTAGGAGTTTCGCTATAGAGCCTCGAAGATTGCAGAAACCTAGAAAAATAATTGAGTTTTTAATGCGTAAATAGCAGCTTTTACTTTCCCACAAGCCAGGACGATATCTGGAAATGCTTTTATATAAAATTTAATTTTCGGCCTTATATGCGAGTACTGGCAGAATACGCGCTTTCAGAGAGCTCTGTTTAAACAACCCGTGAAAATATATACAATGCACAGGTAAACAGAACAGCAGGGATGCTAAACAGAAAAATTTCCCAAAGTTACTGGGAGAAGCCAAAAATGATTTGCGGAAGAAGCACACGATAATTAACCACTGGAACTCAATACCGCCACGAAGAAAGCAGTGCGAAGCGTATATCACCTGTGTCGAGCATGTGATGTCATTAGATTTCCTAAAAAAATTACTCATAGGTGTAGCGTGTAAACCTCTACAGGTGTTCATGTTTTCAAACAACAAAATCAAACGCATGAGTGTTAAGATATCTAACGCGTATTGGCTCTGTGTGGTTTTGGCAGTTTGAAGTGTCTTTATAGAACAGTTCATGTTGGCGAATCAATGTGCCATAGGACGAAAAACTGGATTCATGCATCTTGGCGATTGTGAAATGAAAGTTTGATTTATTTTAAGGAACTGACATGGTTCCACAATGCGCTCCGTACCAAAGAAAGTAATGAGCTAACGCCTGTCCTGACTTAATCACACTAACTTTTGCACCCAATGCACACTATTTTGTTTTAGTGACCGAACACAAAACCATTTCGACAAGACACCGTTCTTATGGGATAGTATGCCACTTCGCGCAAGAAAGTGATGATGAACTAATCATTATAGAAAAAAAAACAGTATTCGCGATTAAATCTATATGCTTCCTCAGAACTGAGCGTGCTCGAAAGCGGTGTACTTCGGATATACTTTGCAAAGAATAACGCGTCTTGGTGGAGCTTATATCGGCGTACAGAGGAAGGTGTACAGCGCGAGTATTGCGCATAAGCTCGCAGTAGTACTAAAGACGCAGATTTAACTGTTATCTGTAGAAGACAAAGGCATACAGTAGCTTTATTTTCCGGCAAAATCATGTAAACATGGCGTTCTGGATCCACCGCATACGACTGTTGTACGCACAGAAGGCTGTAGCAGAAAACTGGTAACTGCTTCTCTTCTCAGAATACAGGACATACAGTCGAGGCCAGTATAGAGGGAACAAAGTTTGAGCATTAATTAATTGATTACTGTACAATTATGTGTAATAAAAAGAGCTTTTTTGTTTTAATTAGTTTTCCTTTTGACGTATAATAACTGATGAAAGTCATTCATTAATTGACTTGAGAAAGAAAAAACTAAGATTTTGCTATTTTTTGCACGAAATTTTTTCCCTCTAATGTTGCTCACGACTGTACATCCACGTAGGCTTCAGCACGGCCAGACAGGAGTGGCGGGGGGGGGGGGGGGGGGCACATTGCTTCGTCCAGAGCATTGGAATTGAAAATCCCACCATCATTGCTCTGTCACCGTATATACCCTTCCTTAGCGGGACTGTCCGCTCTCGTTGGAAGCGCACTAAGACTTTCGCTGTGGGATCGAGTTTTTTGCGCACAGAACTTTGACTTGAAAATAAGAAGGCTAATATAAATTCGTCTGAATCAGCAGGACGGCACATGTTTTATGCATTCGCGAATTTGAGATTTTTTTATCCTCCGCGAGCAGGGATATGGCGACAATTAGGTTTATTCCCGCGACCTCTAGATGGATGGAACTCGAGGAGCGCACGCAGCACCCTATGAATATTTCTGCCTCATTGCTGAACTGCTCGTATACAGGAGTTACAGGCGTGCCACCGGGCATCCTGGCAGCGTCCACTTTGTTTTTTTGCTAAAGAAAAAAGCTCAAAGTGATGGCCGATTGCCCCTGAAGAACTTTGGAAATGAGAGACTTTAAAAACTGAGCACTCAGTTAAGAGGCATAGGCGAAATGAACTCGAAATCTATATCTTTTTCGTTAGCCGGCAGTAAGCAAGCCACGCTCCATGTTTATTGTAGGAAACGTTTATTTGGAGTGTGCACACTATTCGAGGCTCTAGCCTCAGCACGTTCTCATACTTTTCCTTTTGAAATTTCTTGACAGCTTTTTAATATATAGCATCTGTCTCTGTACTTTGCAGCCGCAAGCTCGCATTTAAGACACAGTGTTTTCTACATGGCAATCACTGCTGGCCAGTTGTAATCTGTTCTGCATTTCTCCAGCCTATAATCATTACCACTTTTGTTGAATGTTGCTGACAGCACGCATTTCAGATGTCATATACGAAACAATACGGCCCAAAAAAAAAGCAGTTTTCTAGCAACCTAATCTAGCTGCTGTCATCCTCAGAGCAGCACGGTACTTATGATGTGGGGAAAAAAAATCAACTATTGCGGAAGCCGTACCCTATATCACGAGCCAGAAGTGTAACAAAAGATGAAAACATACGGGATTACTCAAATGTTGTTTGATCGTCTTCTGAATATAATGACCATAAATATATGAGTGATCGCTCAATAAATGGTTATTTGCAAACATGCCTTAACATGAATATACGCGGAGCACAAAAAAAAATGCTTTCCATATTTGGTTAAAGCATTGCCACTCCGCCTCTCACGATCAAATTCCTGATGTTTGAATAACCTCTTCAGGTGTCTGCGTCAACAGACAGAAGCTGCACTTAACAGTTAAGAAAATCGACTTTAATATTATTTCGGGCTATCGATGGCGCAAAACCGTTCGAACTGTTCGGACACATATGTGATGTAAGACTTGAAAAGCTATATAACGTAAGACTTCCGGCCCGTTCAATATGTATTTCTTGCTCCTAATTCTAAATTAAGCTCATTTTCAGCCATTCTCATTCAAGCCTGAGCCATCGCTGGCGGTTCGCCTACAATCAGTACGCGCTAAGAGGGGTCTGCATGGCAAATCGATTCTTCAGAGCCCATCCCCTGCATTTAAACCCACAACGTGTCTTATACTCCCTTAAGGTGCCTGAGACAGGAGGGCGATTTCTGTTCTGTTCTTTTTTTTTCACAGCGCAGAAATTCAAAAGAAATTATATCTCCTCGTTCAGCGTAATGTGTACAGAAACCTCCCGCCTTTTGTTCTTCATTATTTCGGGGTGCTGGCTCTGGTGAACGAGAGCGCCAAGTCGTGACACCAAAAGCGCGGCCCCCTTTGCAGAGGGGAGGGGGAAAATACGCTCTATACACGAATACACCTATATGGGAGCAAAAGGGAGTAAGTTCCCCTCTAGAGCGCACCCTTTTAATGAAGGGTTTGCGCTACTTACTCCCTTTTTACTCCGTTCTGTTTAGGGTGTAAGATCGTGGCGCCCCTAGCGGCTGCAGAGAGCGTAACTCGCTTACAGAAGCTCCCATTGTGTCCGCGGCCAATGCACAGGCCGTAGAAACCGCAGTCCAAAGCTCGACGAAAGCTCGTCTGGCGAGGGAATGACACCATTTTAAAAATCAAACTCTCGCCTTAAAAGAAGAAAAATGGAGTAAAACAAATAACGTTTCGGGACCCGTGCGGAAATGTCATTGCTCATTGAAACGACCTTCGCGCCTATAAACACGGTCGTTCCGCTTTTCGTTTCATATCTGAGCAGCCCAAGCACCGCAGGTAATATTGACCCAATATTGGAAAAGGATGGTGTCACTCTGGTCATTTGCAGGTCCAGCATTTACGAATACATTTCCAATATTGGGCCAGTTAGCTGTGCTACAAGGGGTGTAGCACAGGTAATCGGCCCAATATTGGCAAAGGCTGCTTTTAGATAGGACCGGAGTAAAACAATCCATTTGCAATACTGGGGCGGTTACCTGTGCTGCTTGGGAAGGGACCCGTACGGGTTCCTTCCCGAGCAGCACAGACGCCATTTGTTTTACTCCATTTTTCTTTTTTGGGCGAGTGTTTAGTTTTATGACACCGTAGAAACTGCACGCCGCCAGCCCGCCACCAGTCAGGCCGTGGCTTGAGCCATACACTGTAAACAGAAATTCGTAAAATGGGAGTAAGCTGTCCTCCAGCACACTTCCTTTTATAAAAGGCAGTGCTCTAGGGGACATCTTATTCCCCTTTTTGCACCCATATAGGCGTATTCATGCTTACAGTGTGGGGGACATGCGCTAAAGAGTAAACGCTCTTGACCGCTATAGTTTGCGAGTCCTTCGAGGGCAAGTGTGCAGTAACCGCTTGCTGAAGCTCGCAGGAGCGCGACGGCTGAGAATTTCTTTTCGTCATCTATGACCTAGCAATTACCGAGTGGCACCCAAGACTGTGGCGCCTATATGGTGCGTGTTATTCCAAACCTAGCTGTTTTACTTGAAAGTCAAATTAGAGCGTGTAATGAGATTAATCAATTACAATTCGCCAACTCCTTTGAATGAGGCATCCACATAGCCGGGTAACGAAACATAAAAAAGAAGGCTCTGCATCTAAGGCGGGTTTTTACATTAAAGAACGCTGCTGAGTAATATGAAAGAGCATATCGTGGGCAGCATGGGACTCGTACCGCACAGGATGACCTGAAAATTTATGCACCAGGTGGTCCATTCTCGCGCTTATCACTCGTCGTGGACGAAATGCTTGCTGTTTCTTAAGAGTCAACAAGTCGAGGGAGGCCACTTATGTAGCACGCATTCAGCATTATATGATGTGCACTCATTTTTGACGGCAACCTCTGAATTAAATGATTGTAGAGCTGTGCACAGAACTTGAAGAAAACTGCCCTGGACACCGTGACGAGCGGCATCGTATTTTAATGCTACCTCAAGCGCAGCATTCTGCGAAAATTGCTACCGAAACCGTGTGCTTGACACAGAATTTAGAAACCATTCTAGGCGATTGTCGTCATAAAGTATTTGCGCGAATAATCAGAATTAGCATTGCACAACAGCCACTATTTTACACCAAGAGAAGTACATTCGTGGAAGTTCTCATCGATCTCTATATATACATTCTTCCCTGACGTCATTGGTTCTGTGCTCTCGGTCAAAAAAGGAATTGCAGAGATGTCCTAGTAGAGAAATAGACAGCGCGGAAATGTACTAGACAGAAGTGCACGTTGACGCTAACACGTCTGCAAAAATCCGGGGAGGTTAAAGGCATCGGTTTGATCTAAAAGTACTGAAGCATGCGTACCATAAGCAGTGAAGCATTGCTGAACAAAATGGACTGTTCACTACCACTCCAGAGAAATAATAGTCATCCATCTACGTTGTACTTCGTTCCAAAAATCAAAGTTCTTTTCATTTGTGCAATATTAAAAGTATTGGTTTATTAGGGTTTAACGTCCCAAAGCAACTCAGGCTATGAGGAACGCCTTAGTGAGGGGCTCTGGAAATATCGACCACCTGGGGTTCTTTAACGTGTACTGACATAGCACACGGAGGTAATACTCCTCATGTAGTACCTAAGCAGTTGCATGTGTGGCATTGATAAGGAAATAAATAAACAAATAAATATATAGCCTACGGGACCATACCGGTCATCACAAATAAAATATTTCAGCACTCTGCACCGCAATGGAGTTATCTAAATGCTGGAATAGTTTTCTCCTTATTCAAGGACGAGAAAGTGGCCGTTCACACTTTTCGAGCCGAAGACACTATCTGTTCCGTGGGGGATGCCATCTTTGGGCGCTTAGAGTGCGCTGTGATGTGATGTACGTAAAAGAATGCTGCGAATTCCTGTCAGAAGTTAGTCATCGACGCCTGGTACATTAACTGCGCGCGTGGCGTGTTAGCTCTGAGGCCTAAGAAATGTTGCACTCCGCAGGCATATATCTCACCGTCGGGAATCTGTCTGTACCGAGTCAGTAATGACGTACTTGTCGTTACCTCGAATTCAGGAAGTCGAGTTGGGTGTCAAGGCATTTTATACACCAATGATAATCGCCCAAAGTCCACCTTTCCAAGCAGCACGTGTAAGCGGCCCAATATTGGCAACGTATTGGCAAATGCCGGTTCCACAGAGGCCCAGGGTGAAACATCCATTTGCACTATTGGGCCGACTGCCTGTGCTGCTTGGGTTGCTGCGAGCGAGTGCATTCACATCCAACACACTCTAGACTGAAAGGAGCAAAAGGGCAGTACGCAGTCCTCAGGTTGCCTCCCTTTTATAAAAACTAGTGGGTCATATTACTGCTTACTCCCTTTGTACTCTCATACGGGCGTATTCGTGTTTAGAATGCATAAAGCAGACGTCATCGTGCATAACGCTCTCACGGACCAGTAGCTGAATACGGTATAAAGTTGCCGGTTGCGACGCATCGTACGACACTTGAGAAAATTCGTATTCTCGTGACCCTCCGCATACATTATAATTTATAATGCATTGATAAGAGTTTTCAAAACTTGATTTTCTGAAATAATACTGCGAGTACTGAAGTCTAATCGCGGTTGAAAATAGTATAGAGCATTCATCGTACTCCCGCGAGAACTTTAACCAGCATTTTGCAGCCAAACAAGTGGTCAGACTATGCCTACGAATTGGATGCTTTGTCGATGTCAAATTGCTGCGAAGTCTTTGATGGTGTACTTTTTAATGCATTTACAACTCTGACATAAAAGCGTATTCGGCCGCGCATGCATTTAACTCTGATTATATGCATGCGAAAACATTTTTGCAACTTCGTTAACGCGTGGGAAGCTCAGAGCACAGTGTGGAGACAGGTCACAAAGAAAGAGTACTATTGGAACTATGGTGCCAAAAAAAAAAAAATTACCTTAGCTAAGAGAACGCCAACATATACCAAATAAATATGCTTATGTTTTCCATTTCGTAAGCCAAACTATTGTTCTAGCCCCAAGAGAACATACTCAGGCACGCATCTTCGCTATTCGCTCTTCCTCAAACCGAAGTGAGACGACAAAGCAGAGGCATTCCTGGCTCCGTAGTGGCAATTCGAAGCATTTAGGCGACGCTTTACTTTATTTCTCTGTAACTGTTCGTTTACGGTGTTTCTGTCTGATACCTTCTCCCCCTGTCCTGTGGTCATTTCTGTCCTGTGTGGCCGTCAGTGTCTCAGATTATTGCTCCTCGGAACGACAGGCAGGGAGCTAACCAGCTCTCAGTGTCGCCCCATTTATTTCAGACATACCCTTGCGGAAAGCCATACGTTTGGTGTGTCTTTGCTTCTTTGAGGGTGGCGGTCGTCCGTGGCGCGAAAGAATAAGGGGGGCTAGTTCAAGACACTAAACACCGCAGTAAGTTGCTGCTCCTTACTTTCACACGCTGGGAAAACGGAATTCACAAAATCGTAGTAGTTTCGCTAAAAGAAATCTTATCATTGTTTTTAACTGATATGCTGACTGTAATTAACCACCGCACCGAAGAGTAGTTCGAGGAATCGCCTTTCAAAGGGCACAAACTTTTCCATTGCAATTACTTTATAGGCCTTGTACAAAACACGCCTCAATGGCGCGTCTTTGCCAAAAGTAAGTAGACAGCAGCGTTAGTGTCTTGACCACGTAATGGAACACTTCTGGCCCTCCTGAAGGGAGACAGATCCGTTGTCGTCACAATTCCATATTTTTTGGTCTTCAGGAGTGCCATAAAGCCTTCATTATTCGATTCAGAATCAAACCCTACAGTATGATTACTTTCGGAAAATATGGTACCGGCCGCGTCATATTATCCTTTACTTAATAAGCGAATAATTTGGGCTAAAACTGAATGCACATCCTTTAAGTGCGAACGACAATCCTTCCGTGTTCCGACAAGCTATAGTTCACTCTCTCTAATAGTTACTTGTACGTGGAGAACACTTAAACCCTTGAATGAGCGCAGCAGGCGCATATACGTTTCAATATCGCACGTTCTTCGTTCCGCGCGTGCGCCTCGGGCACATGCGAACGTTTATAAGCAAACAGTTTATGCAGAGAACAAGCGGCGATGCACTCCTTTTGTCCGCGCCACCTTTGGTTTTCTCACCTCTAACCATATACACTGTTCCACCCCTCTCTCTTCCTCCTTTCTTTCTTCCACGGGTGGGAGCCAGCTGTTGCTTCTATCGCTGCGTTCATTGCTACGCGGGCCGGCAAGCACACGGGATGCGAAGCGGGTGGAACCCAGAGAAGATGAATGGCCAAGCAAACAGAAGAAGTGAACTTGGAGAAGAAAGGAGGAAATAGAAGGAACGAAGGGCTCTTTCTTTTTTATTCGCACATCCGCGGACGAGCTCTTCCGCAACGGTTGGTGCGGCCTGCATGCGCGTGTCACAAAAGAAATTGGCTGGTGCGGGAGAGGGTGGTGAAGTTTGCTGGAGGAGAGAGCCGGAGTGGGCCCATCGGACCATGCGATTTTTTTCACGCGACTCGGATTTACGAGGCTTAGCAGCTGCGCGACCGGCTGCGGCTCTCACTCGCGCATGTGTTCCGAGCGTACGCTGCATCGGCAGCAAATCGCCGATGTTCTCTGGCTGGGGCCCGGACCGCCGTAGAGGCTCAGGGCTCTGGACGGTCCGGGTTCTATTCGATTGGACGCGCTAGAGGATATGGCGCAGAGACCTTTCACGTCCGTGTAATGCGTTCCTAACTAAATTACAGCGGTCAATTATGAAGCTCAACCTCCTTACCTGTTTCTTAAACGGAGGAGCGCCTTTATGCATTTCGTCTTCCAAAGCAACGAGTCAGAAAAAAGAAAAGAAAAAAAGCTCGGATTTCAGGTGCACCTGTCGGTTTTGTTGCTAACACAAAAAGGAGTCAATCCTGCAGCCTAACGAACAAGCTATTTAATTTTTGTGATTTGGAAACTTATTAACCTGTATTTGCAGCTTTTACGTCGCGAACAGTGAGCGACGCTTTAGTTGCCGCGCTTTATCTTGAGTGTTCCTTGAGATTATTCGACGAACAGAAAAATTAATGTAGTTCTGTGGTCAATCACGGAATATGCGGTTGTGCAGTATAGTATGAAGCAGCTTTGAGCCCGTTCATTTCATATTTCTTTCTTGCATACTTTTTTTTTGCAGCGTTGAAATTGCTCCCAGGTTTCTCAAATCCATCCGAAATCTCTCGTATGGTGTGTCTAAACTAAATATTGCTGTCGGTTCTCCTGTTTATCGGATTGAATGTTATGTAGGTGGGCCACACTCCCTGAAGAGTGTGGTCATTCGAGGACTCGCCCTTTGCGCAATTTTACCCTTGTAAAACTCTTGCCGTAGATAACATGCATAACGTACGACCAATGAAAGCTCCGCCATCGAGCGCAACTCTCTTCGGTGAAGGCCAGGGAAGTGCAGGGGAGGGGGCAGTAAAGGTATTGCAGTAATATCTTCTTTGCATTCGATGGCCCATAGTTTGCAGCTCTTATCTCCATAATCTTTTTAGTAATTCATTGCTTCAGAACTGCCGTACCCGAGGGGTTTAGAACATTTTTATTTTCTTATTCAGGATATCTTTATTTACAGAATTCAAAACATCCTCAAGTCACTATAGGGGACTATCACTCCCCTTTTTATTTTATAACTGGAAACCGCTACGTCTGACGTCAGGACCAGTAAGTAGCCTGCCAGCAATATCAGTCGCTGAAACTGATATGAAAAGGAAGGCACAGCGTCGTCAAAGTCGATGAACGTAGACGTAAAAAAAAATCAATAATTGCAACGAAGAACTACGCTGTTGTCTGCGTGGAGTGTATGAGGTTGCGTGACGTATGCGAGAGGCAGTCCACATTGCAATTCTGACGCTTAGGCACGCAATATTCGCGTCATTCATTGACCACCCCATGACGTGGCACGAATTGCGTGGGGACATCCGAGAACTCCGCGCGTGACACCCGCTGTCTCCCCCCTTATAAAGAAGTCATCCACGAACGTGGCAGCAAGAAGACAGACTACATGTCTGCCCATGCGATGGCCTTCGCGTATACACTTCGGCACCCGGAAATAGCTCTGCGACAAACTGAAGCACGCTTGTGTGTGGAGATATACATATATCCCTGAATGGACTGTCATCCGGTTCTTCAGAGCAGGCGGGACCGGGCGAGACAACCGTTGCACGTTTCTAAACTCAGCACCGCCGCTACAGAGAGAAGACCAAGCCCGCTCCTGCAAGCCACATTTTTAAACAGACGTCGCTTGTCCCCACTGGACACGCCAATACTTCCTCAAAGAACCGTTGTTGTTGGGCAGGTTGCGCCACAAGCGGCCGCTCGGGGTACCACCCGCCGTTTTGTCGTCGTGTGCTCATCTCCCCTCGCGCCCGCGTTCGTCGTCTGCTCTGGACACGTCACGAGCGCTTACCGGGTTGTCGTCTGCTTACGGTATATCGCCGTCTGTGTGCATAAGCTCCTCACGCAGACGAAGAAGCAGCAACGACCGTTTCAATCAACATGCCGGGACGAGCTGTTGCCGAAGTAGATATATATACGGCTGTGTGTATACAAGCCGTACCAGGATGTGGAGGTAACAAGGCCCTGGGTTGGACAGGTGGACAGGAAGCGGGACTCGCCGAAGCGGACGCGTCAGCGTTGATCGCGCTCGTGGCTTTGTTGTTCGAGCAACTATATGAACGCTGCCATCGTCTCGCCAATACGCGCACGCGTTTACAGAGCTCACTTCCTGCGCGTCCGTCTTTCAACCCCTGCACGCCGATGGCCGGGTCTGCCGCTTGGCAGCTAGGCCTAACGTGGCGCCCGGCGTGCACAGCGCGGCGCCCTGCGAAGCAGTGTGGTTCCCCCCGCGGTGCGCAGGCGTTCTTTTGATTCTTCATCTTTTCTGTGAGCTTCAACTGCGCTTCGACTCTACGCGCTCGTCGAAGATCCCTAGGTGCTGTCAGTCAGCCCATAATGCCATAAGGATCATTGCGGCTTCGTATATTTATAGAAGGATAAAAGAAGAGGGCGAGAAGCTTGAAACCGGACCTGAGGCGCCTCCGTCGCCTTCGTTGCGTGTGTTTCCCGTCTGTCTGCCTTCTCGGCGAGCACTACTCGTCTTGGCCACAAGAAGCGACTGTCTTCGGCGAGCAGCTGCCGCTTGGTCTCGGCGACTGACAACTCGTAACAGAGATCGGCTGCCCCCGAGCAGCGTTCGGCGCTTCTGAACGCCGCTCGTAGGGAACCATACTCGACCAGCAGAGCGGCGGGTGCTGTGTGCTTTGCTGTTTTTAATTATTGGAGTCTCCAGCGCTGCCGGCGCCGGATCAGTCGCCAGTGGCGTACATCCCGCTAACAAGGCGCCAGTACGAGCCGGATCGACCAGGGCTCCGGACGAAGACAGGACGAGGGTTGGCTTGCTGCGTCCGAGAATGACAGGATTAATAATCGAATACGCAGTGGAAAAAGAAGGGGAGAGCAGCGTGGAGGCAGCAAAAGGGGAAGGGGGAAAGGTGGCTTGACGCGGCGCCGCATCGACGGATGCGTAGAACCGAAAGCGGGAGCGTCTTGTTTCTTATTACTCTCACGCTGTCAGAGACACGAGCGTCGGTCGTGTTTATGTATGCGTTTATGTGCGCTGCCGTAAGGTGCGCAGCTACTCGCTTGGGCCTGACGGCTCGGGCATTTATTCTTTTTGCTCCGATCAAGGCACCGTCTGCGAGTGGTGTCGCGGTAGCAGACGACAGAGTGCGCGCCGAACGGCGGTGGAAGGGGGCGGCGGGCAAGTCGACGTAAGCCGAGACTAGACTGCAGGCATATAGTCGCCTGGTATGTACGAAAGCAGACGATATAACACCGCTGCGCGCCAAAGCGGAACTAGTGTGCAGAGTGTTTCTTGTTTGTTTTCCCCTTCGTGTAGGAACCGTCTCCTGATCTACGCACTCCTTCGTGAAAGAAGTGTACACGGCATAGCGTACGCATGCACTAACATGAAATCTGCGCTCGCTTCTTTGCTCCCAGTGCATCGGCTGTACGCTTACTTGCTTCAGATGGTGCGCAGTTCTTTAAACTGCCCGTTCCGTGTGGCTTGTATCCTGTTTGTATTCTAATGGCGGCAATGTTTGCTTTGATCGCGTTCGGGAAAGGAGAAGGCGGGCGGGCGGTTCAGTGCTTAAACAGGCGCCTGAGCGGTGCCTTTCAGCCGACCATAGGAGACCTATAGGCCGGTTCCGTAAGGCACCGGCCGTTTGGCATTGGACAAGGAGATTAACCGTGCGGCAGAAGCCCGCGGAGACGCGTCCGGGGCAAATGACGTATAACATGAAAAAAGAATCAAGAGCAAAGAAAAACCAAGGAGTGCGTCTGTTTGTGTGTTTGTAGGGAGATGTATAGAGCGAAGCACTGGACAGTTGAAAAAGAGGAGCAGTAGATGCACACTGGGTGGAGAAAAGACACCGCAGGGGGGCGCTCAAGACCTTGAAGCGGGGGAGGTTGGCCGCGCCGCTCCGCGGCGCCCCAACGCGGAACTGGTCGTCGTCGTCAGCTCGCTACCTCGCCGCCACGGTTGCGCTTTCGGTTTTATAGACGTTTTGTTGGCGTGTCAAATTTGTCTGCGCTTTTCGCCTGTCGGCCCGATCGACGTCGGCCGCCGCTTCGACGTGCTGCGCAGACTTCGGGTAAATGCACCGCGGGAAAGAATGACACGAGTGTCGGTTTTCTCCGTCTCTGGATCCTAGAAGGATGCTGCGCTAGCTCGTCTGTTTGCTTTTTGTGAGTGCATGGAGCAGACGACGGTGATGCCGTATCCGTCTGCTCAGTGCCGTATGCGCAGGGCAATATGGCGCCGGGAACGGGAGCGGCGTTTCGTGGGGGTTGTTTTTTGTTTTCTTTCGTGTCCTGTCTTGGTGCATGTCGCGTCCGTCTCTGTTTCGCTTTCCGCACAAAGAGGCGGTAGGCTTTTAAACGCCTCAGATTATGGGATTTGCTCCACGGTTGTCACACGGAACGACGCTTCTATCTGGAGCCTCGACTGCGCGGGTTCTGCCTTTCGGTGTCGTCTGCTCTCAGGGAGTGTCGTCTTCGTCGGTCCCACGGAAGCCATTTTCTTGCTTTTCTTTTCAATCGCTTTGCTTCCGCGCGTTATACGAGTGGCTTGCGAGAAGCTTTGTCGTTGAGCCTCTCAAGGCGCTGCTGAATTTTTGGTGTTCTCTCCTGAAGCGTAAATGAAGGCTATGTCGGCGGCCAGTGAATGCAAGTCGCAGGCGAGAAGAAACAATGACGAAACAATGAAGCATGTATAGACATGTTAAATACACGCGTTGTTGGTTGGCACCGAACATAACCACAATTCCACGAGGGCGTTGCAGTCGCCTGAAATGATGTTTTAGCTACCACGTGGTGAAGTAAGAAAATTTGAACGTTCGCAGTCAGGGGTGAATTGATTGCATACAGTAGTTAAGAGGGTTAGTGATGAAAGTTTTGACATTTTTTTTCCGTAAATGCTTTCCAAACCGTAATATTTAACTGTTTTTAAGTCTTCTTTAATGTGATGGCCAAGATTACTGCAATAGTGAGTTTTATCTTATTTTATTCTGAACGAGGAGAAACCTGAAGGTACTCGAAAGGGGCCTTCTTTTTTCTAAATGAAAAAGGCCACGGCTCATAACATCGCAAACCTCATAACATCGGATTTCCGAGCAGCCTTTACATCTAGCAAATGGCAATCCCGACCGCGTTTACTAATCAATCAGACATTACTCGACAAAACGAAACTTTGCGTTCCTCGGTCACGTTGGCGTTTCTCTACGTTGAAATACGAGATAAAAAACTGGTAATGAACAAAGCGCGCAGAAGCTGCCTCGCTCTGAATGGACGCCTCAATGACGCCATAAGGAAGCTACAAATGAAGGAGTGAAATAATGAAGAGAGGAACGGGACCTAAACACTCGACTGTATGCCCTTCGATTATTAATTCATACATTCATACGTCAGTCTATTCCTTCACTGACATCTGGACAACTGGAGATCACTGGAAAAGACCTTTGTCCTGGAGTTTATCTGCAGTCCCTGCAGATATGTGTTATCATTCATCATATTCACTACCATCAGATGATTTGAACTGACAGCAAGTGATGAAGACGGCTTCCGACAGTACTGATATGTCGGTACTTTTTCAGGGACACTTTCTTGTGCGGTTTCGTTTATATACCATGATAGCCTCGTATACACGACCACAACTAGCTGTAACCTAACACTGCAGCAGACAGCGAAGAGAGAAAGAGCTGGAAAAAAGATGATACGCTGCGTTTCCATCAGTGCGTACGCGTGCGTAAGGGTGTCAGGTGAATGTGCGCTTCTTTTCTAAGTATACATGCATGCATAGAACGTGCGATGGTAGCACACGATACCTCCATCTATGTCTGGAGCGATGACAATAGTACTGCCCCCTCTCCATCTGCGCCTCATTATTATTTGTATTTCTCCTTGCCACTTTCACTTTATTCCCTTTGCCAGTCTTCCATTCATTTTTTTTGTTTTCCGTAAAAAGCAGCCATCATCAAGATCCATGCATCTACCAGCGCCCACGCCACCTAGCAGCGTGTGCTGTCGAATTATGCGGCGGGGGGGAGATAGGGGGCGCTCGCGTCGTAATAATGCGCCACCTCATTGTTACAATGCGACGCACTGCATGCGCAGGGTTGTCGCCCTGGCGCATACACTGCGGTTGCTTCCGGAGACAACAAGAAACACGGGCATCCGTGGCGGGAGGAAGATGGCACGGCACTTGTTCATTTATGTATTCACGTCGCAGGCTCGGAGGAGCGGTCGAAAGGCGCTCTGTAACGTATAACGCGCAGTAGCAAGACTGTCTCCCGGAAACCCCGGCGGAGTGAAGATATGCACGCATATTCGGACCTATTGCGCGTAATGTGTCAGGCTGTTGTCAGTGTGTGAGTCCTTGTATTCGTTTCGCAAGAGGACCCGTTTTCGTTTTGCTAACAGATCCCGATTCTTGTCGGAGGCATATTAGTTTAAAAGTTAGTTTAACTGCGCTCCGCATTACAATGGATCTGCTCTGTTGTTCACCTTGTTTCTCTGCTGTTTTTTTTTTCTTTGAAATTCACAGTTTCCTTTTTCTTATCTCTATCCTATTGTTTGTCTCAGCGGGATGCGCATTAGATCCAATGTGCCCGGCCCTCGGCCATTGTCTCTTTATGATAAACAGGCAGCTGCATCACTTGGCAGTCAGAGGTTTGCAGTAAACTTCAGAAACTCGCTCCAGCCCTTCCGTGCGTTGCGCTTTAAAAACTTCCGGAACTCCCAACTTTTGCTTTTGTAGAGCACACTCATGTAAATGCTCGCGTCTAGTGGTCGCCCTGCTCTACTAGCGACTACCTCTCAGCATAAAGCGGTGAGCTTTATTCGACTGGAACACGAGCATGCAGGCCTGCGAAATATTTACTTAAGCGGAGTACAAATGCATAATTAAGTGCATTGATAAAACGACAGATTGAGATTGATTTATTCATTAATTAACATGTTAATTGATTGATCCATCGACTGGTCCATCGATCATCAATCAATCAATCAATCAATCAATCAATCAATCAATCAATCAATCAATCAATCAATCAATCAATCAATCAATCAATCAATCAGTCACTCAATTTGGACCGTAGACCCCTAAAATGAGTTGTGAGTCACTGTGCTACTTTTCAGGCAATAAGAAACGATAGGAACGAGCGCATATTTTTCAGCCTATAGCATCTTCTTTACTGCCATCACCTTTGCCTATACTTAGGCAATGAGGAAGAAAAAAGCCTTCGTCCGACGAATGCAAAGTGTTAGCCTCTCTCCACTCTCAGCTTTCTGGTTGCTTTCAGTACGGCCAGGAGCGCTCGAAAAGCTTTTTTTTGTTTCTTTCCTTTTATACATGAATGCATATCTAAAAGAATTTCGGCTCGTTGTTTGGTGCCATAAACGGCGCTGGTTTGAGCGCCAACAATGCCCATGCGCGACAAACTCTTCGAACCGACAGTGGTGGCAGGAACTGCTAAACACTGCTCTTCAAGGGTCTTGAACGACTTGGACGGGTGCAATAACTGCACGACACTTCTTCCCCCAGGCTGTTCATGCTTTTTCCCGTGTAGCTTCGATGCCTCGTCAGTAGTCCACCACTGCATGTTGGAATTATTGGAAATGACAGAGGAAAGACGCACACCGAATTTATTACTGACTAATGACGTTTGGCTTTCTATACATATATAGCACTAGCATGCGAGCAGCAGTTTATAGCTAAAGGAAATATGATTTGTATAGATGGCGTACTTTTATGTATATACCTCGTGCATATAATGTATTGATTTGTTCCATCACAGCTGCTTTACTCTGATTTTAATATAACGGCTGCTCCGTTCCCAAAATAGATTTTAATTACCCATCTTTCTTGCCAGCGTCCTTCTGTATACAAATATCTTAGAAGTACTTCTTGCTGGTCCAGTTGGTTCATGATTCTAAACTTACAAGTTGCGACAAAAAGACAGATTAGACTGGAACATCGTCTCCTGCTTCTGACTGTGTTTTGTGTCGGCGCAGTTTGTTGCCAGTTTGTTCTTTTATACCATTCGAATATATTTGTTCCCCGTGCTTCCTGCAAGGACAGTGATCAGGCTGCGAGGCGTAAATAAAAAGTTTCCATCACTTTTAAGAGCGTTCAATAATACAACCCCCACCCCTCCTCCTCATTTCATAAAAGTGTTAACGTCTTCCTAACCTGCATCTGTTTCTTTTACGATCGTTCGACTAAAGGTAGCTGCTGTTCGCGCTTCTTTTCACGATCAATTAACGCGAAGATCAGTGTCACACCAAGCCTTCAGAGCTCTGACGAAAACTGCCCCGTCTCGCATTGAGCGCGATTACAGCGCGACTTTCTGGCGCCCTTCCTGGCGCCACGTTTAACGAACCGTGCATGGCAGGCCACCTTAAACGAGCGGCACCCTCTAAACTTCACAAATTTGCCAACACAAAAATAAGAGAGCAAAACAGGAGATCCACCTCCCCTCGTTTGAATCCGCTTTGTGTATATTAAAGTGCAGTCATACACGCCTGGAAGATGGTCGCTATTAATAGCCTCCGCGCTGAAAGGGTGCTACCATCCGTTTCCGAGCGCGCCGTGTGGGAATGTTCATTAATCCTGGTGGAGAGGGAGGGAGAAAGTTGGCGGCGCGAAAGGCGACGTGTGTAGTCGGGGTAGCAAAAAACGAGTTGGCAGCGGCGGGCGAACCGAGCTGCGAATTCTACGAAACGCATTTTTGCAACGAGTGTAAGAGCGACAAATTTCGCAGCCTTCATCGCTGGCCGGGCTTTTAAGTGAGCGCGAAACCTAACTCCCCGGGAGGGGGGAACGGTTTCGAAACAATGAGATTGTGCTCATCGCCTGGAACAACCCACCCTTCCCGCGTGTTCACAAAGCGAGAGTTGTACTGTTTAGAGTCAAAGAAAGAGAAAAAAAACAAAAGAGGAGCTAATAATGCAGACGACTAAAACAAAGCAGACGACGCAGACGAAAGCTAACATTTGCGCGCCACTCATAGCGTGTAGCGTAACAAGAGGTGGGCGTTGTTTGCGATTCAGAAGGCGCGAAAGGGAAGTGCGAAGCAGACGAAACTGAGAGCCAAACGGAGTTTGGACAAAAGAAGCTCTCTCTTCAAGTCCCGGTTGGCAAAACTTGCCGTCCACGGGCAGGCTTGTTAGTTGCTCGGTTTGGTCTTTGTTTTAGCTTACCCTAGTCCGTTCTCGCCTTGCTAGTAAAAGACGCACACATTTGAGCGTTGTTAAGGCCTGGAAAAAGCAACGGCTCTCTCTGGTCGCGCTTCGTTGGGTTCCAAAAGGGCGCTCGCGTCAGTAGCGATGGCCCACCGCAGTGGAAGACACATGCGCCGTCGTATTTTTCTTTATATTCCTTTTTTTCTTCTTCTGTCTTCATCATCTTTCCCTCCTTGGTCTTTCGCTCCCGACGAAAACGACATTCGTGAAACTGATCGTAAGCTCCACCACTAATTAAAATGTGGCACCCTGTTTGACGCAGTTTGGATATAAGCCGATTCTTGCGCCACTCGTGGCTTTCAAACGAACTTTGAGTGGCTGCTTCATTCAGGAAGGTGTAAAAGCCCTACGTATACTCTACTCATAGCTCAATTCGCAACTCACAGGTGGCGCCTCCATCAGAAGTTAGGCGCAGAACACGTCCGCACTTTCGTCTGCTGTTTCTTAACCGGAGTGTGCGAAGAAGTGTTACCTCTGCAAAGTCGCTTGCCTTCGATGGCTTGTTAGGTTCGCCAGGCTTTAAAATCGCTATTGAGGTAGCGATGAGTAAGGAAAGGTTTGGACGAAAGACCTGGGGAAGAGACACTAACTGTGAAAAAGAAAGCATAAAGCGGCTACGGCAATGACGCGCTCTTGTTCCTTTAGAGGACTCATGAATGCGTCGCCTTGTTTCTCCTTCAGAATGAGCGTCCTACCCACGGAGCGGTTTGCGCGGTCTGAGACGACGTTCGCCCGGTTTTGGAGGCGGACTCCACGTCGCTACAAGACACTGGTTCTGAAAGTGTGCGCACAGAGTCTCTCCGAAACAGATGCACCCGTTCTCTGCTAGCCTGCGCACCCGCGACTTTGGACAAAAGGAAGGCTGGAGAGAACGCGTTTTTATTCACGCGCCCCTGTCTTGGCGCTGATGGCATCGGGGGAGGGGGGAGGGGGATCCGCCCCTTAAGACAAAGCAATTACGGGCGGACGACTGCTTTCTTCCGAGAGGGAGAGAGGCAACTGACGCCTCTGGCGGGAAGACGAAGCAAGGCCGGCTGAAGGGAAGAACGAGTATCGTGGGAACGAGGCTGTGTGCTACCCGCATTGCACCCCCCCCCCCTCTCCCCTGTGCGTTTCCCATCCTTCGGGCTCTTTTGTTTTTAATAATTCGCGCTTCTTTAAGGCGTACAGACAAGCGGCATTGTGATGGAATCTGTGAGCGGCGCAGTTGTCCCGTTCGGG
The DNA here is from genome assembly GCF_055824585.1 of Amblyomma mixtum. NCBI lineage: Eukaryota > Metazoa > Arthropoda > Arachnida > Ixodida > Ixodidae > Amblyomma > Amblyomma mixtum. Next base: position 5,701,942 of record NC_143019.1, read on the forward strand.
TTCCTTCCTTTAGATTACCTCCGTTGTAATTCCGTTCGATTTCGGCGTCTGTGCACCAACATTCCTCTGCGTATTTGCTTTAATATTAGAGGCATTTAGAATATGGTGGTCCTATCGGCTGGGTGCATAGGGAATTGCGCGACTTCAAGGCGCAGGAGAATAACGTCCTTGCGGTTATTGTCTTCGGCATGCGCCCTTGGGCTTCGTTATCCCATTATGCCCCTAAGCAATAGGGTCACCCTATTCGAATTCAATGTTCATACCAGCGGGGAATTAGACGCCAGGGTTAGCTTACTACCGAGTACGTCTAAGCATTTTGTTGATTTTAAGGGCGGCCAAGTACACATGGCGGCAATTTGTTCGCTGCCCTCCAATGAGGCGCTTTTCGGCTGTTGCTGGGGCACAGTTTTAAAGAAAACGGTGAAAAGTTGTTCTTGTTCTCTGTTCTACAATCGTGATCATTTCACGGGAAAGGGGAAAAAGAGAAAAAAAAAATGCCCCTTTGATGACTTTAAACGGGTTCCATCATTGTCAGGAGCTAGGCGCTGGATACTTCATAGTGAACATCACGGGTACCGAATTCTAGCAGACGTTTTCTAGAGTTTGAAGCCATGATGGGAAACCGCTGCTTCTAGTAGGACTTCAGAGTGGTCTTTCGGTTCTGGCGTTTTAAGACACATGGAAGCACTCCATACGACCCTGAATTCCGAGATTTCCGAATTCCCTGCATTTATTTATCATTTTTTTATAAATGGCATTATTGATTTATCATATCATGTTGCATTTATTTAATATTTATCCCGGTGCTTCTATGCCGATTACCTAAGTCGGGGTACGTTCGCTCTTTTAAGGCGAAGTCCCTCCGACAGAGTTCGTGTAGCAGGCTCGGTGTTTTTGTCAACAGCGTTGAACGACGTCATCTTTGACAAATGAATCTAACCTATATCTGCGGTTTCTTGCATATGAATTCTCAACAGAGCACTCAGTCACGATGCAGACTGTCGGCCCTGGACAGCGCACTATATGAGTTCCTGCGTGCACTTATAGTCCGCAGTATATATACCACCTCTTCGCAGCGTGGGCGAGGCTGGAAAACTCTGGGAGTGTTTTTCGTCGCAACCGTCTCGCCCGGCACAGTATGGGACCATTCAGTCTAAACGCATGCCCACATCGGTCCTGAACGCACCTGCCTGTGCAGCAGTGTCCCAAAGAAGACGCATCATCTTCCGCAGTGCAGACCGGGCGTATATTAATAACGCTTCTGCATACCGAGTGCGACCGCGGCGGGAGCTGCGTCCCGAAGACTCCGCGTCGCGGCGCGCGCGATGGGTGACGGAGGACGCGTCGTCACGACCTCCCCGCCGGCGACGACAGGGAGCCACAAGGGAGCGATCTTGTTCAAGCAGGCGTGACCGACGACTTTGGCATCATCACGCTTCCTCGGCCGATTTGGGCTGCTTCCTCTCCCCCCCCCCCCCCTCTCCCTCTCGAACCTTCTCTCGTTGCTTCTTCTAGCACAGCTCTCGCACTCTCCCTCTCCGCACATCTTTCCCGTGTGTCTCAGTCTCTTTTTGGTCCATTCACGCACCTCTACCCACGGGCAGGTAGTAACAACGGGCGCAGAAGTCAACTACTCGCGAATGATAAAGAAGAGACCAGTGTCGAAGCCGGAAGACGATTTAGCAGCCGGACTGAATAGACGGCTCCTGGGGCTTGGAATTTCGCTCTTCCTAAACCTGCAAAGATGATCATGAAGCGACGTCGTCGTTGCACCCATATAAGTCAGGTTATGTTAGCGATAACAGTTCTTTACTTCCGTCTCGCTTAGAGGAATTTTGCTGATATGTATTTAGTGAAGTGCATTGCAACACCTGTATATAACTGCCAATAAATGCAGTTTCGTAACGATAATATAATCATCGACGTTCCTGTGATGAACAGTGGCCCCAAGCTGAGACTTTAGTAACTATATTTTAATATTCTATTGGGAGCGTCTGTCAGTACCAGCTCTAGAATTATATATACAGTATACACGCACACAGCAGCAGAGTTTCTAGTAAACTTTTGGGGGTGACAGCGAGTCAGGCGGCCGGATGACTTCACCAGGATTGATAGAATACAGTGGTCGTACGTGGCGCAGGACTGGGTTAATTGGAGGTCTATAGAAAAGGACCCTATCTCTCCATCAGCCCTAAAGACTTTACTGCCAAAAGTGCCGTCTATAGCCTTTTGTCTTTGCACTTCTATGGACAAATCCTATAGACTATCAAACGTTTATGCTGCACGAAACGCTGAATCGCATGGCATCATCCGGAATATTCTGCAGTGAACGGATAGCATGATACGATTTTCTTACGCAGCCTCCGATTACTTCCGACACGCGGTGCCAACTACGCCGACGGCTTTTCGACCGAACAAGCTGTATACGCTATCGCGTAGTACAATCCTATGGGCATTCTATAAACAATCTATAGTTTTGTGGCCATTCACTTTAGGTAGACTTTTGTCATTAGTTAGTCAATAGGCTATGCAGACAAAATGAAACATCTGTAGGAGTGCAAGAGCTTATAGGAAGTCTATAGGCAGTCTATACACCATATTTATAATGAAGTGAGCCTGACTTTGCTGATGATGTTGTTAAAAATGAATCGCAAAGACTGGAGGTCCCAAAGCGCGAGTGATGCTGACGGAAAAGCCAGCTACGTAACGCTTTTAACACCCTTCTGGGTGTTAACCGCACAACACCCTTGTGTGCTTCGAAGTATCTGCAGCGGGTGTAGCGAGGGGTTTGCTCTTGTCTCCGCTTTCGCGACACACACGTGCGACAGACATGCGGGCGTCTATTTCAGCCTCGGCGCTCTCACGATCCTAGGGTCACGATTTCGAGCGTGACGATTTTAGGCGCATGCCTTTTCTTTATATCCACCTCTGCTTCCCAGCTTCCTGAGCACGAAGGCAGCGGTGGTTCACTGAACTCATGCCTCACGCTGACACGGTCCACTGTCATGAGAAGAGGCGAAATTTTCGCAGTGAACTATGCTCGCGAAGAAGAAAAGATAACTAAAGGAGAAACGTTTTACAAGAAGTTCATCTTTAACATGTTCGCAATGCTGTATGTAACCTATTGAGCCCATGTTCTTATTCATCAGCGTGCTCGTCAAACATCTCGAAATTCTTCTTTGTCCACTATCACTTCTCTCTGCAAGATTTCTTGAGCCTATGTTCTTATTCGTGAGCTCGCTCGTCAATCGTCACCATATTTTTCTTCGTCCGGTATCACTTCTGCAAGAGATCTTGGGCATATGTTCTTATTCGCCAGCTTGCTCGTCAATCGTCGCCATACTTTTCTTCGTCCGCTATCACTTCTCCAGCAAAAGTTCTTGAGCCTGTGTTCTTATTCGAAAGCTTTCTCGTCAATGATCTCCAAATTCTTCTTCGTCCATTGTCACTTCTCTCTGCAAGAGTTCTAAAAGTTGCAGATCTCTTATTACTTTTGTTCCACTATTAAAAATAGTGCTCACAATCTGAGGACCTCATATATAGTATACAAATTTCATGCTGGAGATGAGCATCGCGTCCCCTGCCCGATAGAGGGCACAACGCACATCGCAAGCGTGGACATTTGTATACTATAGGAGGTCCTCAGGTCGCGAATCCACAAAGTTCATGCTCACGGTGCGCGTCGTATCCTTTGCCGCATAGAGGATACGATGCTGTCTCTTTTTCCAAAGAGTCTATCGAAAGGAGTAAGCAGAAGATCAGTGCATGTTCCGCTTCACCTTCGCACCACTAGTGTCGCTAATTGAGACAGAACCTGCACGGCGCCTTGAAAGGCAGCAGCCCGAGGCGACGTGTCTTCGGCAAACATGTCCTCCTTCCCCTTCACTTTTTCTCTCATCTTTGCGCACTTGGACGAGAGAGAAAGTTCAACACACTTTCCAGAAGCTCAGCTTCTGGTTCCCTGCAGTGGAAACCTCGACCGCTTTATTATTATTTTTTTTGCCTTCGTTACGGTCAATGCCACTCCTCAGCAGACGCTGTATACTCGGCAGGGTATACCTGGAATCGGCGATGACTCAAGCGAGCTCCCGTCGCCACATAATTGCCCGGCTTCTTTCTTCACCGCTGCCCACACCGCCGCGACCTCCGGTCAGCATTCGCAGCGGGGTGTCCTCCACCACACATGACCTGCCACGCGCTGTATGTACGGGTAGGCTACTCGCGTAGGAGAATAAGAGGAAAGGAAAAAGGAGAAGAAGATGATTGGGGAGATCGGTGTAGACAGCGAACCCTAAAGGGTGGCCCTCCTACCTGTGACTTCTGCGTTTGTTTTGTATACACAAGGCCCCTGCAATTTCTTTCCTTTATTTGGTTTTCTTGCTCTCACGGTAGTATGTGGCTCACGTTTAGAGGTCGTATACGTGGCCGCCCCTCAAGTGTGACCGAACCTTTACTGATCCATATTTCATTCTCTATTCTTCATTCTTTTTCTGGATGGGCGTGATATCCTGACGCCTTTGGGCAGCTACTTGCATTTCGTATCAAGAGCGATGCGGGGAGTGGGTGTAGTGTCTGTGCGGTGCTCAGCTGCAGAACAACAAAGTATTTATCAACGCAATCAAAATGTCGGCAAATACTCTTCTTTGCTTAAAAATCTAAAAATGACACCACCTCAGAACACCTCAGATCCTCAGTTGCTGATAATCACGCAGTCACGAATCAGGTGGCACTCTCCAGCGGCAAGTGTGCCACCTTCTCGGGTTAAGTAGCGTCGTTTGCCGGTAGTTACCAAAAATAACACAGAAGGGCGTTCCGCAAGAAAATTCTGCACATACCACGCACTCAGAAAAGGAGTCCATGAACATTCATATCAAGCAGAAGCTTCTAAGGAAAAAATTGCGCAGCCACGAAGACAAAAAACAAATGAGTGTATGGTACAAAGCGGAGGGACGTCCACCTAATTCCATTCTGTGTTGGCATTACGATAGCATTGAAGCTCTTGATACCTGTTGAGTCGAAGCTGTTAAGCAATGTCTTCCCAGAGCTCTTCCCGTGCACAACCTGCCACTGCCGCGGTTGCCAGGTGGAGGCTTCAAAGAGATGAACCTGGTCTGATGACATCACTTGTCTTCTCCAGCCCATGAGCATTCCCCTCTCTGGCGAGGTCCCTGATGACGTCACTTCCTGCGAGCCAATCGTAGTTTCTTTTGGACAAAGTCGGAGGGGCGCCGTCGGCGTTGTGTTCCAGCTAGGCTTGAATGCGATCGCAAAAAAAGAGAAACTTGGACGTTTTGATTGTCCTACGTTTAGTTATAAGGTACCAGAATACACCAATTCAGCACAGAGTTAGTTCATAAAGCGTCAGCGCCCTTCGGTTAATATACGACAGCCATTTCAGCTGTATACTGGAGTAAGAGAGATCTAATTTTTATGTTCTCTAAACGAGTCACTCGTACGGGCACTTCCACAGCTGGTGCACGATCAAAGGGGCGTTATTGAAATGCAGCGGCATACAGGACAGCCGCTGCTGTCCTCCCCATCTCGGCGGCCGGCTGCGCTGGTCGCGGCTCGCTTGGCGCGCACCCACGGCCAGCTCAATAGAGCTGTCAGCCGGGCCAAAGCCGGCGTCCGTCCCGATCGTAAATCGATCTCGCCGCGCGTCGGTTGCGCCGATCGGCCGAGCATCTAACGGCGATGCGCCGCGCAGCTGCTTCCAAACCAACGCTCGCCCCGTGTCGCTTTGATCCGAGCGCCGCGGACCATGCCGTCCGGTCCTTCCGATTCAGAATACTTTCCTTCCACGCATTTTGCATTGGTAGTTCTGTTTTCAAGGTTTTCTGGTGTCTTTTGCCGCCTAGTAGTACTGCGCTATTGGTAGTGGTAGCAATAGTAGTAGTGTAGCAGTAGTAGTAACTCCTGTAGTAGTAGATGCTGTAATAGTAATTACTGTAGTATTAGTTGTAGCAGCAGTAAAGTAGTAGCAGTAGCAGTGGCAGTGGTACTAACTACTGCAGTGGTCGTAATATTGGTAGCAGTAGTAGCAGCAGTAGTAGTCGTAGTAGTAGTAGTATTAGTAGTAGTAGTAGTAGTAGTAGTAGTAGTAGCAGTAGTAGTAGTAGCAGTAAGTAGTAGCAGCAGCAGTGGTAGTAACTACTGCAGTGGCAGTAATATCGGTAGCAGTTGTAGCAGCAGTAGTAGTAGCTGTAGTAGTAGTAGTAGTAGTAGTAGTAGTAGTAGCAGTGGTAGTAACTACTGCAGTGGCAGTAATATCGATAGCAGTAGTAGCAGCAGCAGTAGTACTAGTAGTAGCAGTACTAGTAGTAGTAGCAGTAGTGGTAGTAGTACTAGTAAGTAGCAGCAGCAGCAGTGGCAGTAATATCGATAGCAGTAGTAGCAGTAGTAGTAGTAGTAGTAGTAGTAGTAATAGTAGCAGTAGTAGTAGTAGTAGTAGTCGCTGCAGTAGTAGTAGCAGTAGTAGCATTAATAGTAGTAATAGTAGCAGTGGTAGTAGTAGTAGTCGCAGAAGTAGTAGTGGTAGTAGTAGTACTAAGTAGTAGCACTAGCAGTGGTAGTAACTACTGCGGTGGCAGTAGTATCGGTAGCAATAGTTGCAGTAGTAGTAGCAATAGTAGTAGTAGTAGTAGTAGTAGTAGTAGTAGTAGTAGTAGTAGTAGTAGTAGTAATAACAGAAAACTTCTTTCCGTCACCATACTGCCACTCAATCAATGTCCTAGAGGCATTTCAAAAAGTGAAACGCGGCACATCCCAGTCCTTAATATCAAGTGGAATATTGGACCAAGGGGTTCTTCGACCGGTCACCTGAGGCCTACTGTGAGTAAAGAACCACTGCCCAGTGTCATTTGTAGCCGGGTCCAGGTTGTTTGTTAAAAAGAGAGATTCCACCACGCTTACTGCTCAGGTGTACAGATTTGTGTCGCAAGACTCACAACCATGACGACCTGTACTCATCATCGATCTGAGACAACAGAACAAGCCCACAGAAGGCACGCATTGAGTCCGCAATGGTCAGCTCGTGTTGAAGTGAATCAGTGACCTCCAGAATTGTCTTTGGCTCACATTAACTTCCATGGTTATGGTCGAGTTATGGGAAAAGCGGCAATAATTGGAGGGAACGTTTTCATTACTGTTTACGCATGCTACTCCACTAGTGGACAGTGCAGGGTTCCGGTGTAATCAACTTACTTAGGCTATTAAAGCCTTTCCTCGCACGTTAATGTCGTATAAACACTTGGCTACGCAAACATTTTCCGTATCTTAACCACACAGCTCCTTTTGTGTGAACTGCTGCTTGTGAGGAATTAAGGACATCACAATACTTAAAACCAAATATGCGTGCACAAAAGTAGCGAAGAGTTTATTCATCATTATAACCTTTGCCCGGACTACGCGCTCTGCAGAGCAAATGCTTCTGCCATATATCTCCAATTAATCGTGCCCTGTGCCAGCTGGGGCCGCGATTTTAATTATAGTAATAAGACTACTCTATATCACTGTTATTGTATATTACTTTCATTATAGTAATAGTGGCGACGAAGGACCAGTTGTGAGCGAAGTTTTCACCGGAAGATGTTGCGGTGTCGTGCAGCCAGTACTGTGACCTGAAAAGTGGCCTGTATATGACTTGTCAAATATTTAGGTGCTGCACGTGCATATTCACTATAACCATCATCGCCAACATAATCGGCAGCCAGGACACCTACAGTACATCACAGCGACCCCTTGTGTTCTTTCTTTCTTTCTTTCTTTCTTTCTTTCTTTCTTTCTTTCTTTCTTTCTTTCTTTCTTTCTTTCTTTCTTTCTTTCTTTCTTTCTTTCTTTCTTTCTTTCTTCCTTTCTTTCTTTCTTTCTTTCTTTCTTTCTTTCTTTCTTTCTTTCTTTCTTTCTTTCTTTCTTTCTTTCTTTCTTCCTTTCTTTCTTCCTTTCTTTCTTTCTTTCTCTCTTTCTTTCTTTCTTTCTTTCCTCAGACAGTCCAAGAGGGGGCCGAAGCTAAAGACGACGGAGCGCCTGACAAGGGACCCGGCCCCCTTGCATAATGTACATAAAAGAAAACTAGCATAACAAAGTTCGGTCAAGCAGTCGTCCTAGGATCAGTCAATGGGAAAACAAAAGGCGGCGATTTCCTGTCTGAATCACACGGCATTAGAGACAATTTCATATTCTATGAGTATCCCATTGCTGCACCATCTACATATCCTCCCCGATCCACCTCAAAAAGTACTTGCTAAACACATCCCTCTACCTGACAGCCTACCACAGCCTGATACGTTTCCTCTCTGGTAAACTTGTCTCTTACTAAAGCTGATCGTCGATTATCTGCTTCTCGCTGTCACATGACCCGCCAAACAGCGTTTCACTCGCACATGTGCAACATTCTTGGAGAAAAAATTTTTATATCAGAATACTGTAATGCATTGTTATCGGAACTTTGAAGATAATGGTCCAATCTTCATGTTCATAGCAAAGTTCTTTTAATTAACTGCTCCTATCGAGCAGTTAATTCTGCCATATAAAACCAATCAGGAACATTAAAGGCGATAGCGAAGGCGTTAACAGCGAAAAAATACAAGCCTGCTGACGGATGATTAGAGGATATACTGATTGTTATTGGGAAACCTTACAATATATGAAGAAAATTGAGTTCATAAACTCTTTGCCATTGGGTACGTATGCGGCCTAAATAGTTGGCAGACATTAGCGCGTGTTAAAGTTCGAAACAACAACATTACACAACCAGAACTACGCTTATTAACCAGCCTCTAACGCAACGCAACGTATTTTTTATCCGTTTTTTTATCCATCTTACGTCATCTGCTAAGCCCGCGTGACCGAAAGTTGCAGACAACTCGTTCTCTTCGCAGACGACCCTCGCTCGTCGCAGACGAACGCACTCCTCCTGCCGTCTGCGTCGGTCGCAGCGATCGCGCGTAATAATTGTGTTTGCACACACACACCGAGAGGGACTCGCGACCGCCGCCAAGAAATCATCGAGGCGTATAATCCCGCGGGCTCAAGCCGAATCGATGGCGGTCATTACAAAAGCCTCGCAAACTCCCGCTGAAGCCCCCGTGTATACGGCGGTCGACGCGTGTAGTATTAACTCCGCGCATGCCGACTCTCCAACTTCGCGACGCGCGCGCCCTCTCGCACGGGGAACGGGATGGTTCTTTGGGCCGAAAGACGTATGACGGCCATAAAGGACGCTCCCGCCGTGAAACGGGGGAAAAGCCGCATGCTTACGCCGGCCAGTGCTTCTTCAACGTGGTACCGCCCGCTGTCTCCGTTTTTATCCGTTTTTGTACGCACTAGCTGCAGCGAGTTGCGCTTTTTTTCACGCCGTCGTTGCTCTGTCTTTGGGCTCTCATTCATATTCAGCAGCTGCGGCGGAGTCGCTGCGGGGAGCTCCTGGCCGAGGCAAAGGAAGAGTGGTGGGGGAGTGTGCCGGTCGATGCTTAGGCTTTTGGACAGTGATCGCAGATCTCGAGAGCTTTGTATGGGCTTGTTCGCGAGATGAAACGAGCAAAAAGGAAAGATTCAAGTTTCTTCTGCTGCTCTTCTCTGCACCTTCTACTTTGTGCTTACTCTAACAGCACAAACAGCACTTATGACATTCGCACATACAAACGCAATGGGCTGTCGGGCTGTGCGCCGGCAGACGATGCGATCAACGAAGAAAGCGTCGTCTGCTCTTGCTGACTTAGCAGACGACAGCCAAAAGGAAGACGGGCTCCCGTGGGGTGCCTGTTGAGTTCTACGCGGAACCGCTGGATTTGTCATGGCAGGCAGGCTGTTATGCAGCAGGAAAGTAAAAATGAAATCAACGTCTTTCCGCTTATCACAGGGGAAGTCTTTACCGTACAGAAGTGGCAAACGTTTCCCCTCGTGCGTTGAACTTAAACCACAGCACAGATGGCGAACCTTTCAATATCCGTTTTTGTTTACTGTCTGATTTACTTTTTTTAAACAACACTTGGGCTATACTTTTTGGAAACGCAGTTTGTTGCTGTACAGATTTGAAAATGCAGCTTTAGAAAGAATATGTCAAGGGGGTATTGCATTTCAACTTAATAGAAAGGTGGAAGAACTGTATACCTCTGCTGGTGATGCATAGGCACAACAGAAATGAGAACCTCGAAAAGAGCAGCCGGCGGTGGTGTGCAAGAAGTGTCCAGATGTTTGTAGAACTTTTACAGCGGCTACTCCGGTTTCGGTTTTTTCTCTGAACTGCTGATTTGACGTCCTGTGTTCAACACCAAGAGAGGCGCGAGTTTCCCCAAACATAATGAACACCAATGCGAAAGCAATGCGAGAAATGGGGTTGGTCGGTTCGGCATTATAGCCTGAACGTACGAATTACGAACAAAATGGACGAAAACATTCGGTAAGACACCAATGAGAGTGCATGCTCTCAGTGTGAAAAAACAGCACATCTTTTGTGTATCTGAGCTTGACATGCTAAAGTAAGGCGACAGTCGAATGCGATGCCAGCACTTATTTCTACACGGCAGTGTGAATGATGCACTGCACTTATTCTGCAGAGTAGTGTGAATGCAGATTGTCCAACATTAAGGCCAGTGCACAGAACAGCGCACACGCGCTGAGGGATTCTCGCCGATGCGAGACAGGAGGGGCAGTGGTTGCGGACGTGAGGGGTCAGAGGTCGCAGGCCAGGCGGCATCTTTTGTAGCCCGAGAGAGGGGGCGATCGATGTGCTCCGTGTGCGCGGACAGTCGAAAGTGATATGGCACAACGCGGGCTGTCTTGGGAGTGCCCATGCCCTCGTGACATGTTTCGTCGACGGTTGCCCGCTGCGTCACAGCGTGGTGTCAAGCTCCTCCACGTGGCGTGTAGTGCTCGCGGTTGTAAGCAGATGCGTGGCACCGGAACTTGGACTGTGCTGGCAGAACTCCGACGGCGTTCAGAAATAAGGAGTGTTGTGGAGAGTCCATGGGGCAGGCCAAGAGCTGACAAAAGAACGGTTGTTCAAAGGGGAAAACAAAAAATGTACTCTAAACCAATCTAGTGATAATCTGTATAAATTTATCCACTTATACTCCGTTCTATCACAATAAACTGATTCTGATATCTAGAGGTCGTGCCTTTCAAAGACCGTGCCGTTATCCCTTACAAAAATTGCCTTAGACAGTGTATAGGCTGTCCATAGACTTTCGGCTATAAAGTTTGTAGGAAAATCCCAGAGAAGTGTGTGGGCAATACAAATCCGATAGACAGTCTATGGACAATTTAAATAATTATGGCCATACACTTTTAGTCCATTTTTTATAGACAGTCGATAAACTAGGATTAGACAAAGAGAAATATCTGTAGGAAGGCAATAGATAGATACAGAGACGGGGGAAAGGTAGGGATGTTAACCGAAAGGTTTCCGGTTGGCTACCCTGAGGAAGGCAATAGACAATAAAATAAATCTATTCACGGTCTATAGACGATTTTAGTAAGGGATGGATGTCTAGCGGACCTGGTTTTCGTGAAAACTATATAGGTATCAAGCTGTTTCCGGGTAAAGTTTTTGACACATCTAGTTTTCCAATGCTTCGAAACCTTGCGATAACTTTAACGGCGTGCCAATAATCATGGTGCATCGTCTTGCAGCATGAATATATCAGCTGTTATGGTCACGGTACCGATCTTCGTTTTAATTAAGGAGCATATTTTTATCAAGGAGTGCCCATGCAACTATTGTCTATACAATAGAACAATATTAAGGTACGCCTTGTTCTAATTTGCGTCTCTTTTCGAACAACAGTTTCCACTGAGAGATGGTCAACTTAAGGATACCTGCTACGGCAGAAGAAAATGATTTAGGTGGAACGAACGAGTCTTGAAGAATAACTCACAAACGTACATCAGTTCATCCTTTTACCAGATTACCGGACTGGCCTTGGAACTGAAATACCACATTTTCTGGCCTGTACCGAACTTTCTTCTCTGAAAAGGAATAGTGTACATCAGCCATGAAATCACATGGGTGCGGCCTCAGAGTCTGTAATTAGCACTCTTTATTCTCCTGGATGCAATAGATACGTAGAAACGATAACTATTGATCGGATAGCCTCTACCCACGCACTAACGTCACGCGCGAGCTACGTTTACTGTATACAGGCACTGGACGGGGGGTATATCGTCAGCGTTTACGATCATAAACGCGGCAACGCTAGCCTTACGCCCACGTTCCCCCCTTCCATTACAGTCCGTTTTATTTCTTTCTCCTCCTACACCAGCGCGCTCACCTACGTCATACTCGCTCAAGCGTTTGACGTCACAACAAAGACGTCGACGCATGTGCGGAGCGGAAACCCTTTTGCGGCTGCGCGCACCCACGCGTACGTTTCCTTCACTTTTTCTTTATTCCTACCACCTCCTGTATAGGCTGACGCCTAACACGAGTGCCCGTTGTGCGGACCGCGGTTGCTTGCCGCTTCATCCGCATTGGCGCCGGCTGTTTCTTCTTCCGACAAGCGCCGCATGCGGCGGTCGTCGCCAGGTGGCGTTGTCGCGTAAATCCCTCAAAGCGCTGACGCGTATATCTGCGCTGTGCGAGCGTCTCTCTCTCTTTCTCCATGTATCCCTCCTTCCGTATATATCTATAAATTTATTATACAACTTCGTTTTCTCCACCCGCCGCTATGTGTCGCTTTGGTTTCTTTTGTGCGGTGCGCTCTCGTCGTAGAATGATAAGTAAACACGCAGAAAGGCGACCAACAAGGCGCACTTACGTGCGATGTCTGGCCTTATGTATAGCGACGCGTTATGTATGTAGCGTATACATAAGCCGGCTAGTCAACGGTATAGTCGGGTCGTAGACTGTCAACCGACAAGTGCTACGTGCTAGCCGTTCTCTTTGAAGCGATTGATGCCATTATACTTTCTCCTTGATAAGCTGTGCCATCGGGTTAGTATGCCATGACCTTAAACTGCCCCGTCTACATGCCTCCCCGCAACCAATGTGGTCCTAGTTGGCTTGAGGAATAAAGGACCAGAAGTTGTTTATTATGACAGCGGCGAAGTTTGCCATGTAACCCTTAGCAGTGAGCTTGGTGCTCTGATTGAGCCTACATCCGGAGTTCCATCTGCAGCGTTCTGAAGAACGGCTCAGAGCTCTATAAAACGGTAATATACTCGAGAAACCTAAGTGGCAGGGCGCCACCAATAGCTGGCTGCCCAACTGATACGCGGCACCACCATCTGTTAACCCACGGCAACAGGTGGATTTTGAAGCGGACTTTCCAAACCTTAATGATTCAAGAAGTGTGGTTGTTGCATGTTCCGGGTGCTCCTATACGAGTGTTTTTTTCAGAGAGACGGCTGGGAGGGGGCGGGAGGAGGTTGGTTTAGATAAAAGTTTCGCCATCCCTTTTTCGTCCCGTGGAAGTGGGACTTAACGTCGCTCTGGTGCTAAAACACCTGTCGACGTCTGTTCATTAACCGATGTAGATGTTTCCAAGTGTCGTTAAAGGATGTGGCAGCATTTGTGTGCTATGCGCAATGAAACCTGTTTTCTGTGAGATTTTTCACCTCCAGCAACGATTTTACGAAACCTTCACCATTGATTTCGTACGTATTCCTTTCAGTCAAGTATATGTTAATGACTAAGGACAAGGGGAAAGAAAGGTGTTATTGCGACTTGAGTTAGAAACCAACCCGCTTGATACTTCGGCTGAGCAGGCTGAGCGTAAGGAAGAAATAGATGGTTGTGGTTGCTACTCAGAGAACAGGCACTTCATGAACATTTTGATAATAAACACACTTGGCTGTTTACAATGCGCGAATATATCAGCAATTTCGAATGAAAACTGCTGAGCACTTAAACGAGAAAGGATCCCTTGTAATAGAAACCTAGAACAACATTCCCTGCACGCTTATTCGCATGTAGTCTTAGTCGCGCTCAAATGCACACAGCGTACAGGACCTGGGGGCGAGTTAAGTCTGACACCAGGACGACTCGAACAAAGAAAAAAATCCGTTGGTAATTAAGGCACATAATTATTACTTGCGCCCCGCCGCAGTGGCTCAGTGGTTACGGCGCTCGGCTGCCGAACCCAAAAGACGAGGGTTCGATCCAGGCCACGACGGCCGAATTTCGATGAAGGCGAATTTCTAGAGGCCCGTGTGCTGCGCGATGTCAGTGCATCTTAAGGAACCCCAGGTGGTCGAAATTTGCGGAGCCCTTCACTACGGCGTCTTTCATAACCTGAGCTGCTTTGGGGCGTTAAACCCCAATAAAGCAAACCGATTATTGTTTGCGTGAATGGCTAGTGATTAAGATACATTCGCATCTAGACAGCTAATAAAAACGACTCCACGACACGCTGTACAATCTTCAACTAGGTATTTCGTGGCTACTTTAAGTGTCAGATCATGACCTTCACGGCCGGAGACAAGCGGTTTCTGCGAATCCCCAGTAAGGCGCCTTCCCTGCACCTTGCGTCTTTCGGGCGCGTCTGTAACGACGACCTTGAGTCTTGCAGTAAATTAAGCGTGAAAGGGCCGGACATCCTCGGCATGCACAGTAGCGTGTCAGCTCGCTTTCTGCCTGCGTATACAGGGTGAACATCATGCACAGCCGGGCAACGAAGCGAGCAAGCATGGTCGCGCTCTGTTGAGCCTCCTGGAAGGATCGAGGCGCGCGGTCCACAGGGTGTACACACGTTCCGCGCGCGCAAAAAAAGGGGAGAAAACTGGTTGAATCGCGTCGGACGCCGTTGCAGCAACGTCGGCGGCTGCGGGCGCCGCTCGTTCCAGCTGCTTGCTCCTTTGACGGCTTCATCGCCGAATGGCCCGATCGCAGCTGCGAGGCCCCGACGCGGCGCCGCTAAAAGCGAGACGCCCTCGCCTCTCTCGCCAGGGCGTGAGGGGTAGGACGAGCACTCAGTTCTATCTCAACTATTTCTTTCGGATGGGTTTCACTCGAAATTTTCGTGAAGTTCGGCAGCTTGGTTAGACATGCACAATGTTGTTCCAGAGAGCAAACAAGTAAACAACAGAAGTGAGGACGCTAAGCCTGTGGTGTCGGATTGGTAAGAAAAAAACAAAGCATAACATTCGGTATAGCCATGGTGACTGTGTTTCAGAACAGCGTATCAAACGAAACAAGAACGTACACGAACGACCCAGTGTTGCTACACTCCGAACAGAAAGGAATAAAAAAGAGAGTGAGCTGTCCTCTAGCGCACTATCTTTAATGAAAGGAAGTGCTGCTAGAGGACAGCTTTTTAATACCACGTAGGAGTATTCGTGTTTACAGTGTAGATAGAAGTTCGGACTTGGATGCTGTAACGGTGTAGACTTCCTTCGCTTTGGACAGTAACGGTTCGGCTAGTTCAGTAGCAAGAAAGTCGGGTGCAAGTTTAACCGTAAACGATTACAGTACTTGGCGAGTTTGAACGTGTTCGGCTTTCTATATACAGGGCGCTCTTAGGCCACGTGGAGTGGGAATGGTACAATTTCAGACAAATAAATTTTAGACGTCCACGAAGGCCAGTTGAATAAACATATCTCTCCGGCAAGCTAAAGCTAGCCATTCACCCACAGGAATGTTTGTTGATACTTTTGTGTCGCTGTAAGGTCTTGAATAGCGCCTCAGCACAGGACCACAAGAGGACCACTAGTACTTTCCCACAAAACGATCCCTACGCAATATGTATTTCAGATGTCAACACAGCAACTCGCGGCTGCAGCCCCGAGTTCCACACCGGGGATCTAAAGGGTTCGTCCGCAGTGTCTATGCACGGCCAGACAGGGCTGTCCAGGATATCCAGAGGATATCCGTCCACGGCCGCCGGCACGATCACTCGCGTTCCCGACATACGCGACCAGCCGCTGGTCGTTATTGAGACAATGGCCTTTGAAATCGAACGTGTATTACCTTCGCCGCTGCCGCTGCTGCTGCTGCGGTTGTTACCTTTTGACGGCGGAGAAAACCCCCCGTTCGGCGGGCGAGCCTCTTGCGAAACCCTCTTGGCCGACATGTTTTCTCCGTGTCCGCGCGCGGTCCATACGTAACGACCCCCCTTATGCGCATAAGGCCTGCAGTTATACGCGGATCCATTATCGAGTCGGAGTGCCCGCCCTGTCCGCCGCTTGGCGCTGCCTACTTTCTTGTGTTCTTTTGTTTCGTCTGCTTCGCCGTTCTTCTGCTGTTTTGCTATACGCCTGTGCAGAGTTCGATCGTCTTGTGTCGTCCAGCAGTCTGATTCTACGTCGGCATGTTGTGTGTTCGCTTGCATTCGACACGGATAATGTGGATGGCTTGACTTCTACGTTTGCTTTTCCACTATCGTTATTTGCCTGTTTTGATACGGCCTTCTCCGGGACTGTGTCAAAGAACTCACGCATAGACCGCCAGAACGGGTTTTCCAACTCCGCTTCCAATTCGTTTCTCGGTAAAAGGGAAGAGAAGATCATATAGCTAGAGCGGTCGCATGCAGTAAACAGTAAACAGTAAACAAGATCGCAGTAAACAAGATACCCCGCCCTCTATTTTGCAGTTTTGTATACAAGCAAGGGATGGAGCATTGGAAAGTGATATGTTACCTGAATTTAATGACGTCTTTTCAAAAAGTATTCACCGAGTGGGCTAAACCAGAGGCCATTAAGCACCGTCTTTACAGGTGCAGAGAATCAGGCGGGGAAGATTTGCTGTTCGCGCCTGTAATACGCGAAAGTCGATGAATAATTGTATAAATAATTGTTTTATTGTGCTTCTTGCTTTTTTTTCTTGATTGCATTGTCAAAACATGCCCCTCCTCTCTTGAAATGTATTCTCTTGTTTTTTTATATATTCCCATCCAGATAAAATATCTCCACGGGATGGCAGTATGTATGAATAATATAATGAATTTATTGATCTTTATTTAATTCGTATCTAAAGCAACCATAAGAAGGGAAAGTACCGCTGGTTCCTTCCGATGAATAATCTGGAAGAATCCGCTCGCACAAACCGTCCTCATGAGAGCGTCATAAGGACATTCTTAGCCTTTTGACGGGGGCAGAGAGCTTTAAATGAGCGCACACTTCCTACAGTCAATACTCAATACTGCACAATGTCACTTGTCATGTAAGCCTCAGTTCTCAGTGGGTTCCTTATGCTGTACACAGCAAAAAGCCCACTCGTTCGTTCGACTTAGAGAACTACTGATTCGATAACACCGGACTTTGTCCCGCGCAAACGCTCTTGCCTTCAAGCGCCGTTTCAAAACAATACGGGTTCAAGGACAGCCGCTGAACATTAGTCCGCGGCCAAAAACCACGGTCTCAAGGACCTGCCCGCCTCGAGGCTGGGAAGGTTTTCAATAGAAGGAGAAGTCGGTGCCGTTTCGTTCGCTCTCGAAGGTAATGGAAGAGCGTTTCAGAAAAAAAAGAAGCAAAGAACGCCACAGGCGAAAGAGCCCGCTAAACTGCCTCCGTCACTGTTCCGGCAGGACCCCTTGGAACCAGACGGACCTTGTGTGCAAGTACATGCACGGGGCACCCAAACGACCGAACCGCAACCACGCCCACAAGCGGGGTCTCAGTGACCAGAAAACATGTGTGTGTGAGCGAGTCTGCCTTTCTGTTCGATGCTTTCAGAGCGTTACGTATGCCTCGAGGCGAAAACTCGAAGCGTCATGAAACGAAAAAAAGAAAGAACACAAAGATACTTGCAAAACAAGACCATTCGTGGTCGTCCATTCAAGGCATCCTGTGCCCCCCCCCCCCCCCCCTTCCCTCCGTTACTCCGTTAACTGATGGTCGTCTGCGAACAGCGAACCTTCGCTGTCGTCGTCTGCGTCGTACCGTGCCAAAACACTGCGACCGTCGTCTGTGCCCGCGCAGCAAAGAAAACTGAGAGACAGGGGAGAAAGAAACCATTGTATATCAATGCGAGAATAAATGTAAAATGCGCCATATATGTTGGCTTGTTGAAGGAGTCTTCAAAATGGTACCTTATGGCCGTTCGGAGTGGTAGCTCTGTGTGGGTGATGATAAACCGTAAACCGTATACGGGGAATTCCACGCTGCGTTTAAAGCGCAGTGCTGTATGGGACACCTCAGGAATTTTCATCGCTATGTCGGCGCTGCGCCATTCTTGTTTCTTTTGTTGTTGTTGTTTTTAGTTGGCACCTCTCCTTCGGCTTCTGCCTTGTCTTCAGGCTTGCTCAGCATAGCATTTTTGATACTACTCCATCCTTGATTTTTTTTTTTACTGACACTTGGATCATTGCGGAAACCCGCGTTCATGCAGCGGGCTTTTCTGTCTTTGCGGGTTCGTCCCGAGAAGGTTTTTGTTGAGTTATAGTTGCGGCCGTCGCCGTTCTCTCGAGTCGTGGGGTCATTAGCATTGCCATGCAACCGGCAACGGCAGGCTGGAAGGTCAATCCTTCTAAAGGTCGCGTGCCAAGCCCTTTCCCCATTTCTATCATATGCTGCTGCTTGGCTTTACTGGTGTTTCACAAACTTGAGCATCGCGCTTTGAGCAAAAAGCAAAAATGTGGACGAACATGCATCTCGTAAAATGGTCTGATTACCGTATTTACTCGCATAATGCTCGCACTCGCATAATGCTGGCACCCCCCACATTGCCTATCGAAAATTGGAATTTTTTTTTTCCTCGCATAATCATCGCATCCCCAACATCACTCGACAGAACTAAGGAAAAGTGCATGCACTATCAAAATATAGCATTACCAAACTAATGATAAAAGGACTAACAGATACAAAGGAGCGGATGACCCAGCTACAGCCTAAGACAACTACAGCTCAGATAGGAAAGAAAATGATTACTTCAAAGCAAAGCGGAATCTTTGGGCTACATAAAAACATTCAAGAGAGCGAGAAGGCGAGGGTGAAGCTGAGGAAGCCGACGAAGCAGCGACCAGCGATAGCGATGGCAATGTCGACGTGGACTCCGCGGACTCTGAGTGATGGTGATGTTGCGGGCGGCCAGCCTTCGCAAATAAAGTGTTTCTGCAGCTAGTGTTTGTCGTCTCTGTGGTTTTATTACAAACGTAAGTCCTGCTTGCAATTGAAGTTTTGGTTAAATTTACAATAGCTGGCTTGAGAACCCCGGTTCACAGCCTATTTACATTTGCTTTCAGCACTCCAAAGCATTGTTCAAAAATTTTCCCCGCGTAATTATCGCACCCCCTAACTTCGCACCGATTTTCTGCGAAAAAAAGTGCGAGGATTATGCGAGTAAATACGGTAATCGTCAGTGGTAGCTGTGTTGAATGGGCTATAACTTCTTGTATCATAGTGTCGTGGCAGCGGTATTCAGGGAGGCTTTGTATCTCTTGCAAAAATGGTCTACAGACTATCCATACACTTCTTGTAGACTCTTTTGCCTTTCTATCAATATTTCCTTTTGTCTATTTATAGTCTATGGACTGCCTATACTACCTGTAAAAGTCTACTAAAATTCTATGCCCTAAATCTATAGATTATCGATAGACTGTCAACAGCGTTTGCATTGCCTATAGACTACTGCATGAGATTTGTCTACAGAAAGTCTATAGACTTTATAGACAAGAGTCTATTGACATTTTATAGACTGTCCAAATAAATTTTTGTTAGGGATTTGCTTTCACCTTGCAACCCCGCACGCAGTAAACTATTGAAAAAAAAATACTAACTGGGTCACATAGCACAATCATAGAAAGGAGTGTATCATCACAAAGAGGTGTTGTGCGCAATCGTTCTTAATCGATTCGACTAAATTTCCGGATCCCTTCCCTACGGCATTCCATATAGCCCGAGTCGCTTTGGTACGTTGAACCCCTATAAACCATAACACGCTTGATTGAAATCAGGGAAAAAGCAGTATACACAAGAGCGAGTACCTTAAAACGATTTGCGTCATGAGAACAAGTGCTACTATACACTATAATAGTCGCTTTCAACAAAAAAGAAAAAATCTCGGATTGTTATGGCGGAAACTTCTTTCCTTGAATTTAGTAAGAGAATTTGGAAGCCATGGCTCTTTGATGAAACCTGTCAGAAATGCGAATAATAAGTGCAAGCAACGAATAGGCAAAAATTAGGAAAATGATATTTGTGCTCTAGAAATTGAGCTGTAGAGCGGAAAAAAATCGACTAAACAAATTTAATGAGTACCAAACCGCAGGAACGATCCAGCCTCTGCGTAACTTGTCGTCACAGCCAGTTATACGCTCGCCATGGCACAGTGTTAGACTCAGCTGTAATCGCGGCGTGCAACATCTGAACGAAAGTCACCGCTCGTTCATAGCTTCGGCCCAAATGTTGGGCCAAGAAAACAGAACGCGCTAGCAACAGGACCAAACATCCGAGCGCTCGTATTCTGGAGGGCCTAATGGAGCTTCCATTCAAGCCGTATTCCGGAACTGAACCAAACGTCCGCCGCTAACAACCAACCGTTCTGCTTCT